>NC_058372.1:56598000-57282000 GCF_018350175.1 Felis catus
ATAATGGGCATTATGTCTGCAGTTTATTCTCAAAAAATATTTACACACATGTAACATAAATATAAAATATATAAAACATAAGATAGTTATAGAAATATAAAATATATATCTAAATCTGAATATGTATACACATATTGAGAGAGAGAACAATAAAGCAAATAAGATAAAATGAGTTATATAATGTGGTAACGTTTTCTAATGTTCTTTTAATTTTCTGTAAGCTTGAATTATTTCAAAATAAAAAATTAACCAAAAGAGAGAGAATAGAAAAATAGTAATTGGAGAAGAATATAATTGATAAGATAATTCACTATTTTATATAATAAAATAGATAAAAGCAAATGCAATTATATATACCAGATACATTGTAAAAAAGTAATGTAAATAATATCCCCAGTACATAAAATAACTTCATACCATAGAAACGAAAATGAATTCTAAGACATTGTTCTCTAATAACGACTGGAGGTGATATGTTTGTCAGTTTGAAATGTTTAAATATTGCTATAGTCCATGAGTACTTCAAAATAATGAATAATCAGTCAATATCACATTCTTAAATTATGTATTAAATGCACAAAGGTAGATCAGAAATTTGATAATACCAGAAACTCAGCAGTGGGTAAAATTGATTGAATCTACTTTGTGCATGAATAAAAAGAGTTTTTGATTTATTGACACTCTGCAGATTAATCTCAGACCACATGAAGCAATGAAGCAGAGTAGCAAATCTGATTTGTGGGAATTTGAAAGAACAACCTAGGAAGTTAAAAAATTGATCATACTTAAGAAAAAAAATTGATGGGACATCAGAATAAAATAAGAAAATGTCACTAACAATTTTCCAATGCTTAAGCAACAATGCCTTTTAAAAATATTTTTTATAAAAACAAATATTCAATGATGTAGATTGAAATTTAGTAAGCCCAGTTTTGTGCCCATATAAGAAAAAAAAAGAGCGAACACTAATATTTTCAGAGAGGTAAAGTTTTGTAATTTGTACTATCCTATGAGCATCTATACTGAAAGAAATGATCTATCTTATTTTATGGGTTTTTATGGCTACATATTCTTTGAAACAGATGAGGAAGACTCAACAAAGTACAAAAGGAAATGGTTTTGGCCTAAGTATCAACTCTACAAATGACTTTCTCCTATGAGTAAGTAAAGGCCTTAAAACCTGTTTTATATTATGTGTTTTTCTATTTGCTGTGCAGAGATGCCTTACTCCCCATTCATTTTCCCCTTCTATTATATATGTTAAAGTGATATAGTCAAGATGTTCCTCCCTAGCAGCTGGATAATTATCAAGCTCTGATTTTACACTAAGATTCATCACTAATAAACAGCATTCACTTTTTCCTTCACACAATACCAAAAAATTGACCATAATAAAGACATTTCCATGAACAAAGGCATAATAGAGAATCATCAATGAACTAGAATCACGTTTTCATTTTTCTTCTATATTCAGATTTTGAGGTAAGAATTTTTTCACAAGACCAAAGACCAAATGGTTTCTAGGTTTTGTCCCATCAGTTGAATAGATACATCTAACACCCCATTCAATTATATACAATACAATCCAGACTTCATTGATATTCGGAAGGATGGTCCTGAGACTGGACAGGATCTTCAATTATCGACAAAAGATTTAATTAATAGGAGTACGCTGCATTTTCTCCAAAATATAATCCAATTTCCTGACTAAGAAATATGTTTAAAGTTTTGTGACAATGTTAAGTTAACCAGAACACCCACTTATTAAGTAGTCTAGTTAATTAATGCTTTATTAGTAAATGTAACAATAGCAGGGCACTCTTTACGTTCAAACTGATGAATCAAACCACTGACTAAATTTGCAGTTCCTAAAAACTTAGGGTCTCTAATATTAATAACCACAGACAAAAATATTCAAATGCACCAAAAGAAATATTAATTGTTGACAGCCTTGGAGTATAGAAAAAATAACAAATATTAACTAGTATGAATATAGATTCCATTAAAAAAAAGTGACTTGGCTTATAAATAAAATATTTGAATTTAAATTCAAGTACTATAATTTCTACATCCTGTGCTACCAAGACAAATATTCAAATGGAAAAACTGAGGTTCCTCTCTAACAAAATAAATCCTTATTTCTTGATAGCTATGATATTCATGCTTAACTTTCTAATTTTATTAGCATAATTGTGTTATTAACATTAATATGAAGAGCATTTAATGAATGGAATAGTTGACAAAGCAGAAAGATATGTTGGTTTTCAATTCTTTGGGATTTTTATTTAGATGAGACTTCTGCGTTAATAAAAGAAAAATGGTACAACTTAAATATCTGATAATAATATGCTTTCTAATGCAATTCTTTTAGAATTAGTATCATAGAAGAACACTTCTTTGTGATTTTCAAATATCTGCTAAGGATATATTGTCCTATATGTATTACTTAAATATATTCAAAACAGCAACAACAAAATCACATTCAAATACATTTTGGAAGTAATGAGTACCAAATTACCTCTTGGAAAATTGCACGTTTAAGGCTCTGAGAAGTCTTGAGATAAGGAAACAGTCCTATTCAAAGAATATTTAGGAGTATGTTAGCTTTTTTGGGTATCATTTACAAGATTCAAAGCAAGCAATCTTGGAAGGATATATGGTGTGTAAAGAACCATAAGGTTCACATAATTCAGTCTGCTATTAAGACTGCATTGAATGGAATAACATATGTGGAATGACCAAAATGAAGATTTGAATTATTAAGATTCTTAATGTTTTCCCAGTTATAATTTTTTCAAGGAAAAAGGTCTCTATTAAAGGAATAGTCATACTTTTGGCTCTATACCATAAAGAAGCATGTAAGATGTTTCTCATTCTAGTTAATAAGGAGAGAAGAGAAAAAATTATGCAATATTTTAAAGAAGGAAAGGAATTCAAAAGATATGAAATTAAAATGACTCCATGAAGCATACTGAGCTCAAATTATTACAATTAATGAAAAACAACCCTGACTTTCCAGCCAAAATGTAGTAACAGAAACTGGACTTACCTACTTAACTGAAGAAAAACATTTTCTTTAAAGACTTTGTCTTTAAAACACATGAAATGATGTCTCAAGATGTCAGACGTCAGGCAGTAAAGGTCAGGGCTCCCTGGGAGATGAGAAATAAATAAAGTAAGCCCTAACATTGCTCCAGATTACTACCTGGGTAAAGTTTCCAAGCAGGAAAGGGAAGTCCAAAGCAGAGGTAAGTGGACTTCTTAAGTTGAAAAGACGGACATGGAAGTCCAGGAAGGCCAAAGCTTCCAGAATTCACAAAGAAAACACAGCACAAAGAGACAATTTCAAATATAAGCAAGATTCCCACTTGAGTAGGAATCAGCTGAGTATTGATCAATGCACACTTTTAAGGAAGTTATGCAAAGCCCAGTAAAGAACTACCCTAACAGATTAGAAGAAACAATCACCAAGGAACAGTGTTCAGGAATAGTAATTGTTCCCATTAACCAGAGTGAAAAAAAATCTCATAATTCAGGAGGCAATGGGAAAAGTACTAAGAAAAGTTTTGCCTCAGGTGGGGATAATTAGCTCCAGGTTGAGACCTATTCATAAACTGCCTAGTTTGTCATTAAAATAAGGCACTAAAAGAGCAAATTATTTCCGAGTAACTTAGCCATGCCTTGAAATAACATTCAAAAACATTTATAGAAAAACAAATTATCCAGCACCAACAAGGCAAAGTCCACCATGTTTGGTATCCAGTTAAAAATTCCAGGCCTTCAAAGGAGAAAAATACTACCCAAAATTAATTTTAAAAAGTTAACCAAATCATATCAAAAAAGACACATATAAAGATTTATTATATAAAGACATTGGTAAATTATTGTAACAGTTTTCCATATATGTAAGATGCTACAGGATATTTGAACATATAAAGAAACAATATGGAAAATATTAAGGAGATCTAAATTGTACTTCTAGACATGAAAACTACAATGTCTAATAATAAAGATATACTTGATGGGATAAATGACAGATTACACATGCAGAAAATACAGCTGAAGACATAGCAATGGAAACCATTCAAAATGAAACAGAGAAAAATGACTGAAAAATATTGGACAGAGCATTAGTCAGCTGTGGAACAACTTCAAGCTTCCTTATATGAGTATTAGAAGGAAAGGAGAAAGGAGCAGCGACACCAAAAGTATTTGAAGAATTAATGGCCAGTTTTTTTTTAATTTGATGAAAATTAGAAACCTGCAAATCAAAGAAGCTGAACAAACCTCAAGCACAAAAAAAGGGAAGAAAACTACTCCAAAAAAAATTACAATCAAATCACTTAAAACAGCAACAAAGAGAAAATTATACAAGGAACCAGAGGCAGAAAGGCACAAAAAAATACAAAGGAACAAAGATAGCAAATTTCTTGTCATACACAATGCAAGTTCAAATAGTGGAGTAATACTTTTAAAGTATAAAAGAAATAATTCTGTCAACCCAGAATTCTTTATCCAGGGAAAACATCTTTAAAACCAGAAGGTGAAATAAAGAATCATTTAACAATGAAGCTGAAAAATTATTAATAGACTTGGATATAAGAAATGTCAAAAGAAGGTCTTCAAAATGCAGGAAAATAATACCAGATGGAAATGTAGACTTAAAAAAAGAATGAAGAGACTGGAAATAGTAACTATGTGAATAAATATATTTTATTTTATTATCAAAACTCTTTGAAGGATAATCAACTGTAAAACAAAAATAATAAAAATTTATGTGAGGCTTATGACATATAGTTAAATAAAATATATGGCAGCACAAAGACCAAAAGGGGAGAAGTTTATTGTATTATATTATACTATACTATATGTATTATATTATATTATACTATACTATAATAATATTCTATAATAGTATATTATACTATTATAAAATTCTTATAGTATACATGAAGTATATATAATATCACTTAAAGACAGGCACTGACATCAAAGATATATACTATAAAACATAAACCAACCATTAAATTAACAAAAAAAGAGCTGTAGCTAATAAGCCAACAAATAAAATTAAATGAAACTATAAAATACTACCTAATTAATCTCCCCAAAAGAGCTGAAAAAGAGGGGGAGAGAACAAAGAAAATATGGGACAAAAGGAAAAAAGAGCATGATGGTAGAATGAAACTCAAATATATCCATAATCATATTAAATGTAAACGTTTAAACACCCCAATTAAAAGACAGAGATTATCAGATTGGCTGAATAAATAATACCTAATTGTGTGTTGCCTACAAGAAACCCACTTTAAATATAACAAACAGTTTTGCAATAAAAAAAAAGCAGAAAAAATACCATGTTGACATCAGTCAACAGAGGGCTATAGTGGCTATATTAAATCCGACAAAGTAAGTTTTAGAAAAAAGAATTTTACCTAGGATAAAGAGGGTCATTTCATAATGATAAATAACTCAATTCATCAAGAAGACATAATAACCCAAATGTTTATGCCCCTAATAAAACAACTTCAAGATACATAATGTATCAACTGATAGAACTACAAAAAAATAGACAAATCCACAATTGTAATTGAAGATTTCAACACCCCTCTCTCAATAACTGATGGCAAGTAGACAGAAAATCAGTAAGAATATAAAAGTTAGCCTAGACTGCCATCGCAGAAATCATTGCTGCACTTTTCTTAAGCTGTGTAGTTGAAATTTAGGAATGCTATAAAGAGGCTATAAAAAGAAAATTATTTTATGAGCTAAAGTTCAATAGGGGAGAGCTAGTAACTTTTTTCTTAGAAATTTGTAACACGATATGATTTCGCTCATATGTGGAATTTACGAAACAAAACAAAGAACATGGGGGGAAAAAGAGAGGCAAACCAAAAAATAGACTCAACTGTAGAGAACAAAGTGATGATTACTGGAGGACAGATGGGCAGGAGGAAGCATTAAATAGGTAGTGAGGACACTTGTGATGAGCACTGGGTATTGTATGTAAGTGATGAATCAGTAAATGCTACACCAGACAGCAATATTACACTGTATGTTCACTAACTGGAATTTAAACAAAAATTTGGAGAACAAAAAAAAAATTTGTAACACCAAACCATAACTTCAGTGTTAACATATACTCTTCTGTTTTAGTTTTTCCTAATGTATATAAAATTATTTAACCTGTGCTGTTTTGAAGAGTTCAGTAATATCTATTAATAAAAAGTTTCCATAAGGTGGTTCTTATGTACCTGCTATAAATAAAATAAAATATAAGAGAGATGCATATCTTATAGTGAGAAAAGGTACCAACTATGCTTTCTAGTACCCATAATCCCCAAAACTGTTTTTAATTAGAAAGAGCTTAAATAATGATTGCTCCCATATAAAATGTCTGTTAATCATTAGTAATTTGTTTAGAATAGAAATCCTGACTTTAGTCAGAGCTTTATTGTTTAAAAAGATAATAAAATACAATTTAAAAAATACTTTTAGGGCAGTCATTGCTAATTCTTTATAGTAAGAATTTGACTTTAGTCTTAGAAATTTCTAAATGAAAAACTCTTAACACAAGCTTTTGGTATTCATGTATTAGTGTCTGATAATCAGGTAAGTAATTCTTCCATTACACCACGCTTACTTCATGATGCCAAGACTCATAAAGATGGTGTGAAATTATTTTATCATACTTATTCCATGGAAGTTTTTTTTACACAGACAACACATTTTCAAGATACCACATACAAGCAAATTCTAGTTTTAAAGTACAGCAATGAAGTAGATGTATTTGTCTTTCATACCTCATGACTATTTTTTTTTTATGTTTTATTTTATTTTTAAGAGAGAGAGACAGAGTGTGATGGGGGGGGGGGGTGGGCAGAGAGGGAGACACAGAATACAAAGCAGGGTCCCGGCTCCCAGCTGTCAGCACAGAACCCGACGCGGGCCTGGAACCCAGGAACCGGGAGATCATGACATGAGCCAAAGTTGAACGCTCAACTGACTGAGCCACCCACGTGCCCCTTCATGACTATTTTTGATACAAGATCCTATGTACACATAATTTTTCTGAAGTCATTTTGGGGCACTGACCTTATTACTCTTATTTTCTCAACTTCCATACTAAGTAGTTTTTTTTTTAATTTTTTTTAACGTTTATTTATTTTTGAGACAGAGAGAGACAGAACATGAACAGGGGAGGGGCAGAGAGAGAGGGAGACACAGAATCTGAAACAGGCTCCAGGCTCTGAGCTGTCAGCACAGAGCCTGACGTGGGGCTCGAACTCACGGACCGTGAGATCATGACCTGAGCCGAAGTCAGACGCTTAACCGACCGAGCCACCCAGGTGCCCCCTAAGTAGTTTTTAAGATGTGAAGAAAAAGCCTCTATTCAGCAATTCACCTAAATTGATTTAACTCCTCAAATTTAATTTGAACTTGAATCTCTAGGAATGTAAAAGTGTCAACTTTTCCTAAGAATACTATCAATTACAGAGGTGAAAATGGGCATGTAGTTGAAGATCTATATGGAAGAACTGATTCAATGTTCTTAATTTAGGACACTGGTCATGACTTCTTTGTACCAACATTTACTATGCTCTGAACAAGAAATGCTAAAGCAATTATAAAATAAAATAATAAAATATAAAATTAATTTCTATCAAAGTAAAATACTGTATAAATGTGAATTAGCTGTAACATCACAGAATGAGGTGCATATTGATAGATGTTACAAGCAATAAGTTGATGCTGTATGTAAACAAAGTATTTACATAGAATTTTAAAGGTAGCATAAACCATAAAGACCATTTGGAAAAATTCCAGGTGGTCTAAAAAGTTGGGAGACACCTCTACTCCAACTCATGGCTGTGGTAGAGAAAATATATTAAAAGAACTAACTAAAAGTTATTGGAGTAGATTAAAGATGACTATCTCAAAAGATTATAAACTGAGCAGAAAGTGCAAAACCTTGACAATAGTTGTACAGTAGCTATACTCCAATCAAGGAAAAGGAGTGGAGGCCAGGGAATCAAATTTTGTAGCGACTCAAACTCAAAATGCTACAAAGCAAAAAGTTAGGCTTACTATTAGAAACCTAGATTAAAGGTTTCACTTGAGATAAAATATATATACAAGTTACCAAACCACTACAAGAAATATGGTCTATAATAGAAGTAGAGAACCCTGGTTTGGAACAAGAGGTAGGTCAGTTAGTGTTATGATGAAAGAAACCATAAAATTGTTAAAATACTGGACTGGTAGCAGTTGGAAAAGAAAAATGGCAATTACTAGTACAATATAAACATAACTCTCATTCAAATTTGCAAATGCAAAATGAAATTCTAAAACATGAAAATATTTAACAGTAGGAAAGGCAGCTGCAAAATGTGCAAGTCAATTATAAATTTATTCCATATGTAATTAATTAGATAAGAGTGGCAATGATTTAAAAATAAATTATTTATATTTCTCAGAGGTACTATATGACATCATAAAATACCAAACATGAAAAGATGTTTGGCATCAATAGCCATGAGGAATATTGACACATGCAATAGTTTGGTTGAATAGCAATAGTATTATTTTTTTTTTCAACGTTTATTTATTTTGGGGACAGAGAGAGACAGAGCATGAACGGGGGAGGGGCAGAGAGAGGGAGACACAGAATTGGAAACAGGCTCCAGGCTCTGAGCCATCAGCCCAGAGCCCCACGCGGGGCTCGAACTCACGGACCGCGAGATCGTGACCTGGCTGAAGTCGGACGCTTAACCGACTGCGCCACCCAGGCGCCCCACAATAGTATTATTTTGAGTGAAAGTAGCTAGGTTTAAAAAAAATATGTTCTTCATTATTCTACATATACCAGGTTACATTTATGAAGTTAAACTTCATAACATATGAAGTTAAACTTCATAACATATGAAGTTAAACTTCATAACATATGAAGTTAAACTTCATAACATAGGGCAGAGAACAACTGCTGAATTCCCAGAGCTCAAACAAGGGTAGACAACATTTAGTTTCCATTGATATTACATGATAAAAAGATGAAGATAGAGCCATAGAATAGCTTAGTTATTACTAGGGGTTAAAGACTTAGTTATTACTAGGGGTTATAATGGAGATGGGTTGTGATTACAATGTCTGTATCCTGATTGTAATGGTAATTACAACTTTAGGGTAAAAGTCCAGAACGATGCACATCAGAATGACCAATTTTACTGTGTGATAACTTAAAAACTGACAAACACATACAGTATATAGATAATGTATACACAATACCTCGAAGTTGTGCTTCCATCTACAAAGGAAAAACTGGTATAGGTCTTCATTCTAATTGCTATAAGCAATTAGAAACTGGGCAAAATATGAGAAACAATTGTTGCCAGACATTGGACAAGAGGCAGTGAAAGACTGAGATACATAAGGAAGGGAAACAAAAAACAGGAGTCCTATAATCTCCTAGATAGACTTTATATAAAATTAGACACTGTGGGAGAAAAGATTAGTGACCTTAATACAGCAGTAGAAAATATCCAAATTTAATACACAGAGGGAAAATATTGCCAAAGTGGAAGGAGGAGGAGAATTAAGAGGAGGAGGAAGATGGAAAGGAGAGGGAGAAGGAGGAAAGGGAAGTGGATGACAAGGAGGAGAAGAAGAAAAAGGAAAAGAAGGCAAAGGAGGAGGAAGAGAAGGAAACAAGGAACAAGGGACACAATATTAGATACTCTAGTATATCAAATGTGTAACTGAAATTCATGAGAAGGATAAAAAAGAAGGTGGGAAAATAAATAAATATTGGGGGGAATTTTCAAATTTGATGAATGTAATTTTACACATTCAAGAAACTCAATAAAACCTCAGTAGAATACACTAAAGCATATCAGGGCACATCATTTTCAGCTTTCTGAAATCCAATAGTATAAAGAGAATTTTAAAAGCTACTACAGAACAAAGACACAAGACACACAGGAGAACAAAATATTATTAGACTTTTGGCAATGCGAGCCAAAAGACATTGGAATGAAGATTTTAAATTGCTTAAGGTCAAGTGAGAATTTCATTCACAGCAACAGAAGGGAAAAACTTTCAAAAATGAAAGTGAAATAATAAAGAGAAAATTCACTTTCAGCAGGTTTGCAAAAAAAGAATTATTAAGTTTCTCAGGTGGAAGAAAATGATGCAAGTTGAAATCCCGGAACCACAAAAAGGAATAAAGAACACCAGAAATGGCAAACTTGTAGATAAATACAATAGATATTTTTTCTCATGTATAAATTACTTTAAGAAAGTAATTTACTTTAAAGTAAAAATAATGACAATGAAGAGCAACATGTGTAAGATGGTGGAATAGGAGGTCTCTATCCCACAGCCCTCATAAAAACGAATATTTGGCAGCTATCCATGGGAAAAAGTGCCTTTTGGGGGCTCTGGGATCCAAGTGGGAAGTTACGAAACTCTGGTGGAGCCCAAGACAAGGCAGGAGCCTTGACAAGGCAGGCTCATGCACAACTGGCAGGTCTGCAACCATGGTACTCATGGGCTGGAAGCAGCTCTACCCCTTTAAGAATTGGCTCCAGCCCTGCTTATTCATGTTCTGTCACCAACCTGTTGTGCCAAAGGACCAAGAAATGCTACATTCATCAGTAACTCCAGTAACAGACCCACCAACCTCAGACCCAACTGTGGTCCCTAAAGTAGTCCCATGACTATGTTCCAGCCCTGCTCTATTGAGGTCCTATGGCAGTGCTGCCTTCTCACCCAGAGACCTTCCCAGGGACCCCAGAGGCACCTCTCCAGTAACAATCCTGCAAAATTAGGATCTGACTGTAGTTCCTGAAACAGTCTTGTGGCCTGAATTCAGCCTCCCTCTACCACAGTTTGGAGGCAGTCCTACTACCCAGGGATCTGCCCAAGGACCCAACAAAGATTATACCCATAGGTGAATATCCCAGATGAACAAAAATACAAAAATCCTCAACAAAATACTAGCAAAGAAAATTCAAAGTATAGTAAAACGATCATACACTATGGTTAAGTAAGATTTATCCCTGAGATACAAGTTTGTTTCAACATATGCAAACCAATAAATGTGATATCGCACATTAACAGAATGAAGGAAAAAAGTCATATGATTATTTCAATAGATATAAAAAATCATTTGACAAAAATCAATAAGCTATCATGATAAAAATTCTCAAAATATTTGGTCCAGAAGAAATTTATCTCTATATAATAAAGTTCATAATATGACAAGCCCATAGCTAGTCAACAGTGAAAATATGTTTTCCCTCTAAGATCAGCAACAAGACAAGGATACCCCCACTCACCACTTTTATTCAACATAGTACTGAAAGTCCTAGTGAGAGCAATTAGGCAAGAAAAAGAAACAAAAGGCATCCAAATTAGAAAGGAAGAAGTTAAAATTTCTGTTTGATACGCCTGTGTGGCTCAGTCAGCTAAGCGTCTGACTCTTGGTTTTGGCTCAGGTCATGATCTCCCAGTTCATGGGTTCAAGCCCCACATGGGGCTCTGTGTTGACAGCTCAGAGCCTGGAGCCTGCTTCAGATTCCGTGTTTCCCTCTCTCACTGCCCCTCCTGCACTCACACTCTGTCCCTCAAAAATGAATAAATGTTAAAAAATTAAAAAAAAAAAAAGAAAATGATTCTTTAATGACTGAAAGCAGAAGAATGATTTCTTTTTTTTAATGTTTTATTATTTTTGAGAGAGAGAGAGAGAGAGTGCAAACAGGGAAGGGGCAGAGAGAGAAGGAGACGAAGAATCTGAAGCAGGATCCAAGCTCTGAGCTGTCAGCACAGAATCCAACACAGTGGTTGAACTTGTGAACCATGAGATCATGACCTAAGCCAAAGTTGGATGCTTAACGGACTGAGCCACCCAGGTCACCCTGAAAGCAGAAGAGTGATTTCTTGTGACCGGGGTAAGGAAAAAAAAATAAGTGCAATGAGGCAAAAGAAAATTTTTTGGAATGATGGAATTGTCCTGTTAGGAGCCAAGCTCCTAAGCCCTATGGAATGAGAGTTGGCGCAAAGAACCACACGGCACTCCGACGTCGGCAGAGAGTCTTTACTGGTGCACCAGGGCTCCCCAGTGTTGGAAAGCGGGAGAGCCCCGATATACGGGGTTACAGGTCTTTTATACCATTTTGAGTTACATTTGCATACAGGCTGGTGGTAGGCTCTCTGCTCGGTGGTGGTTAGGGTTGGGGGTAATTTCGTCCTGGGAAAGCTTGGGAAATGGAGTTTCTCTCGGCAGATGCAACTTGGAGCCCGGGTGCGAAGCGGCAGGGGACCTCCGGTTTGGGAGCGCAAGCAGGTTTACAGAAGCGAGATGAAAGCGGTCATCGTTATTTATGTGAAAACCTGTTCCTGTCTTGCGTAGGGAAAGGTGGGGGGTACAGCTCTCCCAGGGTACGGATGTCTAACTGCAGATATCCTGTTTGTCAACTGGTGGAAGTGCAAGCCCTGCAAGTGAGGCGTTACGGAACTGAAGATAGGGTGGGGGTGTGTTATTAAGCTAAGCAGGGGTCTTTCATTCCCCCATTTTCTTTTGGCGTCGAATGAAACCTTTCATTCGATTGTATCTGGCCTTTCTGCATCAAATTGTCTTAGTTGGTGGTACTGTTGGGTTAGAACCAAGGCCTGGATGACAGAGAGTCTTTCTCTTATGAACTGTACCAAGCGGTTAAGGATGCAGGGTCCGAACACCAGTATTAATAGTAGGAGTATTAAGGGGCCCATGAGGGAGGAGACTAAAGTGGTAAACCAGGGGGATATCCCAAGTGTCTAGTCCAGCTGCCAGCTGGCAAAAATCAGGGGTAAGTGGGGGCCACCAAGTGTTAAGCGCATGGTTACCTTGGACCTCCCAGACAACTTCCCCACTCTGGGAGTAGATTTGCCAAGTCAAGGTGTAAACCTGATGTGGGTTCCCCTCTTTGACAATTTTAGCTCCAATTCCCGCCCCCAAGCTTGTGAGGACCCACAGAAAGACCATTCCTGCTGGGGGTTTCATTTTGGGTTCGTGCAGGGACAGGGTGGATTAGCAGTCAGACACGGGAGAGTCTTATCTTAAGAGGGTTCTCCGAACGGTGGAGCTTCCAGGTTTTGGGAGTTTCTGGTCCAGGGGTTTTTGGGGCTGCTTTGGCGTGCGATGCGTGAATCCAGGCGGCAATCCCGTCAACCTTTATGGCGGTGGGCGTGGTCAGCAGGACGATGTAAGGTCCCTTCCAACGAGGCTCCAATCCTTGAGAGCGGTGCCGCCGGACTTACACGGAGTCTCCTACCTGAAATGGGTGGCTAGTTTGTGGATGTCCTGGCCGATACAGTTCGGCCAGGGGTGTCCAGATTTGGGCCTGCACCGCTTGCAGCCCTTTTAGTCGGGCTTGTAAATCAGTCTTAGGATCGGAGGGGGAGAAGGAATTGAGCAAGGTTGACAAAAAGGGGGGGGTCCCCCATAAAGGATTTCATATGGGGTGAGCCCGAAACGGTTGGGTGTATTTCTGGCTCTTAACAAGGCCAGAGATAGGAGGCGTCTCCAATCTTTTAAGCCAGTCTCTAAGGTCAATTTAGTAAGGGTCTCTTTTATTGTTCTATTCATTCTTTCTACCTGTCCTGAGCTCTGGGGCCTATATGCACAGTGTAATTTCCAATTAATCCCCAGTGTCCTGGCGAGCCCCTGACTTACCTGGGAAACGAAGGCCGGCCCGTTATCTGACCCGATTACCTTGGGAAGTCCAAATCTGGGGAAGATTTCTTCTAAAATCTTCTTGGCTACCACGTGTGCCGTTTCTTGTCGGGTGGGGTAGGCTTCTACCCATCCTGAAAAGGTGTCTACAAACACTAATAAGTACTTATACCCCGCATAGTGAGGCTTTACTTCAGTAAAGTCTATTTCCCAATAGACTCCTGGGCGGTTACCACGAGTCCGTTTTCCTTCTGGCACTCGGGTAGCCCCAGCGTTTACCTGTTGACAGACCTTACAGGCGGAGGTCACCTGTTCTATGAGGGTGCCTGCCTTAGGGATTAAGAAGTCAGTTTTTTCAATCAGTGACTTCAGCTTCTGATTACTTAAATGTGTCCAGGCGTGCATTTGTTGGATCATTGCCAGGGCTTCCTTTCGGGGAAGGACTATCTTTCCTTCTTTTTCCCAGTCTTTAGTGTCCTGATTCAGTACAGCCCCTATGGCCTTTGCCTCTTCCTGGTCATCTGGGGTGTAAGCATATTTGTTGGTCGTAAGATCGGTTTCTTCAAGTTTTGTGGTCAAGGTCAACGTTTCTGCCACAGCGACTTGCCTGGCTACTTGGTCTGCCTGTCTATTTCCTGTTGCAATTGGGCCTTGTCCTTTCTGATGCCCGGGGCAATGAATTATGGCTACTCTTTGAGGAAGAAAAAGGGCCTTTAATAATGCAATGATTTCAGCTTTGTTTTTAATTTCTTTTCCTTCTGAGGTTAGTAGGCCCCTTCTTTCATAAATACTCCCATGTGTATGAGCCGTTGCAAAGGCATATCGGCTATCTGTGTATATGTTAGCCTTTTTCCCTTCGGATAGCTCTAGGGCCTTGGTGAGCGCTATCAGCTCAGCCTTTTGGGCAGACGTGCCAGGAGGTAGTGATTGTGCCCATATGATGTGGTGGCCATCTACTACCGCTGCTCCCGCCCTCCGGGTACCTGAGTCGATGTAACTGCTCCCGTCCGTATACCAAGAGTGATCCGCATCTGGGAGCTCTTGATCTTTAAGATCTTCCCGTGTCCCATGGATCTCAGCCAGTACTTGCCGGCAATCGTGTGCGCTCTGTTGGTCTTCCGGTGCCGGTAGCAACGTGGCAGGGTTCAAGGTAACCGGAGGTCCAAATTGGATGCGGTCTGTGTCCAGTAGGAGGGCCTGGTAGTGAGTTAGGCGTGCGTTGGTTATCCATCGGTCCGGTGGCTGCCGCACTACGGCCTCTAAAGCATGCGGGGTGATAACAGTTAGTGGCTGTCCAAGGGTTAATTTGGCAGAGTCCTTGACCAGCATAGCAGTGGCTGCCATGATACGAAGACATGGGGGCCACCCCGCTGCCACAGGGTCCAACTTTTTGGACAGGTATGCTACTGGCCTCTTCCAGGGCCCTAATTTTTGGGTTAGAACTCCTTTGGCAATTCCTTGTTTCTCGTCTATGAAAAGGGTAAAGGGCTTGGAGGTGTCTGGCAACCCGAGAGCCGGGGCGGAGAGGAGGGCCTCTTTTAGGGCCTCAAAGGCTGACTGATGTTTTTCCTGCCAGGTGAAGGGTGCACTCTCTTTCGTGAGGGCATAGAGGGGGGCGGCTAGCTCAGCGAACCCAGGTATCCATAAGCGACAGAACCCAGCAGTTCCCAGGAATTCACGTACCTCTCTGGGGTTCTGGGGCGGCGGAATGCGAGCCACAGTTTCTATTCGCCCAGGGGTGAGCCATCTTTTCCCCTCACTCAGTATGTACCCCAGGTAGGTTACCTTGGTTTGGCAAATCTGGGCCTTCTTGGCGGATGCCCGGTATCCTTTTTCTCCTAATTCCCGGAGCAGATGTCTGGTACCTAGTATGCAGGCTTCTTTTGTGGGGGCGGCCAGAAGAAGGTCATCCACATATTGGAGTAGTGTTACTTCTGGATGTTGAGTCCGGAAGTCAGTTAGGTCCCTGTGAAGAGCCTCATCAAAGAGAGTGGGGGAGTTTTTGAACCCTTGGGGTAAGCGGGTCCAGGTTAATTGGCCTGAGATTCCTCTTTTAGGGTCCCTCCATTCGAAAGCAAACAGTTCTTGGCTCTGGGGGGCCAAGGGTAAACAAAAGAATGCATCTTTTAGGTCCAGTACTGTGTACCAGGTACGGTCTGGGCTCAGGGTGCTGAGCAAGTTATAGGGATTGGGGACCGTAGGATGGATATCCATAGTCCTTTTGTTGACCTCCCTTAAGTCTTGGACAGGCCTGTAGTCTCGAGTACCAGGTTTTTTTTCACTGGTAAGAGAGGGGTATTCCAAGGTGAGCGGCAAGGTCGCAGGACCCCAAGCTCTAGAAATCTGGTAATGTGTGGCTGAATGCCCATATGAGCCTCCTTGCTCATGGGATACTGCCTGATAGATACAGGCATTGCCGTGGGCTTTAGGTCAATTATGATTGGGGCCTGGCATTTGGCTCGACCAAGCCCTCCCGTTTCTGCCCAGGCCTGGGGAAAGTCCTGCAGCCAGGCTTCGAGGAGGTTAGTGGTGACCGGGGTTTCAAAAAGTCTGTGTTCGTCTTGTAAGGACACAGTTAAGACTTGGATAGGCTGGCCATCCCGGTTTAGCACTTGGGCCCCCGCTTTGGAGAAATGGATCTGAACTCCAAGCTTGGTTAGGAGGTCTCGTCCTAAAAGGGGGTATGGGCATTCGGGTACTACCAGAAAAGAGTGTGTCACTGTCCCTTGCCCTAAATCAACCGTACGGTAGTTAGTCCATTTGTGAATTTTTCTTCCTGTCGCTCCTTGAACCCAAGAGGTACGAGAGGACAGAGGCCCGTTTGCCTTGGTTAGGACCGAGTGCTGAGCTCCTGTGTCCACCAGGAAGGTGGTGGGATGCCCCCCTACAGATAAAGTTAGCCGGGGCTCGGGGGGGGCTCCAGAGCCCTGACGCCCCTACTCTCTCTCTTCGCCCAAGGTGAGTATGGGGGTAGATTTCTTTGAGTCTCTAAGGCGCTTAGGGCAGTCTTTGATTCAGTGCCCGCGCTCTTTGCAATAGGCACATTGGTCTTTTTCTATTTTGGGCCGCCTCTTCGTTTCCCCTGACTTTCCTGTTCTATTTTCTGTCACTACAGCTGCCAGGATTTTTGTTAGATGTTTATCTCTCTTTCGATCTCTTCGTTCCTCCTGTGCTTCCTGCTCTTTTGCTAGCCTAGCCTCCTTTTCTTCTGGGGTCTCCCTTTTGTTATATACCTTTTCTGCCTCCCTAACTAGTTCCTGCAACCCATAGGTTTGAATCCCATCTAGCCGTTGGAGCTTTCCTTTTATATCAGACGCTGCCTGATCTATGAATGACATGGCCACGGTAGCCTTATGTTCTGGAGCCTCGGGGTTAAATGGAGTATACATCCGAAACCCCTCTAGAAGCCGTTCCATAAAGGCTGCGGGGCTCTCCTCTTTTCCTTGGATTATGGTCCTTACCTTGGCCAAATTGGTGGGCCGTTTCCCTGCCCCCTTGAGACCCGCCAACAGAGCCTGGCGATAGATTCGGAGACTCTCCCTACCTGGAGCCGTTTCATAGTCCCAGTCTGGGCGGGTGAGGGGAAACCCTTCATCTATTTCATTGGGAAGCTGAGTTGGAAGACCTCCAGGCCCCGGCACATTTTTCCGGGCCTCCAGGAGAACTCGTTGCCTTTCCTCGGTAGTCAAAAGGACCTGTAAGAGCTGCTGGCAGTCGTCCCAGGTAGGCTGGTGTGTGAGGAGGATAGACTCTATTAGTGAGGTTAGGGCCTGGGGTTCTTGGGAAAAGGAAGGGTTATGAGTTTTCCAATTATAGAGATCGGATGCAGAAAATGGCCAATATTGGACAGTCCGGTTGACTGTCCGGAGAGGAAACAGGGAAGATTGCCAAGTGGGAGGGCCGTTCGGGTCGTCCGATCGCCGGAGACGGAGGCGGGGGGTCTGAGGTGGGGTCTGGGGAGTTAGATCGGGTGGGGCTGGAGTAGAGGATGGGGCTGACGTACAGGCGGGGGAAGAAGTTGGGGAGGGGGAGGAGGAACTGGAGGCAGGAGGGGAAGTAGGGGGCACCGGGGACAGGACGGAGACGGGGGCCAGGGGTGAATTATAGGGTGGAGGTAGTAAGAGGGGGTTGTGGGGCGGTGAAGTCTCTTCGGGGGCGTGGGGCGGCGAAGACAAAGCGTCTAGGAGGAGGGAGTCCCTTTGGGACTCATCGGGAAAAACCGGTTTGGGCGGATCTGGAGTTTGGGTTGAGGCTCGGTTTTTGGAGGTTTTCAGGGGAAGGAGGGTAGACTGAGAAGTGGGGCAGGAAGGAAGGAAGGGTTTCACCCATGCCGGAGGATTCCGGATGAGATCCTCCCAGGTGAGGATATAGGCCACTTGATCTGGATGACCTTGTGGTCCAGGATCCATTACCTTTGTCTTAACCTGTAATATAACAAAGAGGTCAAAAGTCCCGTCCCGGGGCCACCCTACAGATAGGGTGGGCCACTCCGATGAACAAAAAGTTCGCCATCGACCTTTTCGAACCTCAACGGATAGATTGCGAGCTCTTGCCTGGACGTCCGAGAAATGAGTCAGAGTCAAAGATAGAGGAGTAGTCAGTGTCTGTCCCATGGCTGTGTCGTCCTGTCCACGCGTCCACACACGCACACTTACACACACACACACGAATATGACTACAATGTCGATACAGACCAGACAACACAGACTAGACAACAACCAAGGAGCCGCGGCCAGGTATTCAGATTCAGATGGCAGGGGAGGCCTGCCTATGGATTTGGGGAGTCTGACGAACTTGTCAGTTCTCCCCTACAAACACCACCGAGGCGTCCCTCGGGGCTGGGGTGTGAAGGTTCAGGACACGTCTGTCCTCCTTCAACACTCCTACTGAGGTGGCCAGCCGGCCTCAGAATTCACAGTTCAGAGACAAAACATAGAACACAATACCTGTGTGTAGACAAAGGCACAGAAGTCTGTCTTCAGTCAGTCCGTCAGTGGCCCGGGCCGGAGAGTCATCCACCGACGGGGCCGGGGTTCTCTTGCCTTCCCTCGGTTTCCCGGCCAATGCACCAAATGTTAGGAGCCAAGCTCCTAAGCCCTATGGAATGAGAGTTGGCGCAAAGAACCACACGGCACTCCGACGTCGGCAGAGAGTCTTTACTGGTGCACCAGGGCTCCCCAGTGTTGGAAAGCGGGAGAGCCCCGATATACGGGGTTACAGGTCTTTTATACCATTTTGAGTTACATTTGCATACAGGCTGGTGGTAGGCTCTCTGCTCGGTGGTGGTTAGGGTTGGGGGTAATTTCGTCCTGGGAAAGCTTGGGAAATGGAGTTTCTCTCGGCAGATGCAACTTGGAGCCCGGGTGCGAAGCGGCAGGGGACCTCCGGTTTGGGAGCGCAAGCAGGTTTACAGAAGCGAGATGAAAGCGGTCATCGTTATTTATGTGAAAACCTGTTCCTGTCTTGCGTAGGGAAAGGTGGGGGGTACAGCTCTCCCAGGGTACGGATGTCTAACTGCAGATATCCTGTTTGTCAACTGGTGGAAGTGCAAGCCCTGCAAGTGAGGCGTTACGGAACTGAAGATAGGGTGGGGGTGTGTTATTAAGCTAAGCAGGGGTCTTTCAGTCCTATATTCTGATTATGGCATTAGTTACATTGATAAATACATTTATCAAAACTCAATGAACTCTATACTGAAAATGGTGTGTTTTAGTTTAATTTATATCTTCATAAAGTTAATTCAAAAGGCTATATAGTGATAAAAATATGCTAAACAAAATCAGACATAAAATAAAAATCTGTAGATTTATAAGGCATTTATAAAATTTTAAAATAAAAAGCTGATACGTTCTAGAAAGTTATCAATTATGAAAATTGATTAAATATGGAGAATGTATGAATAAACCAACAATCTGTAACCAATTAATGACCAAAACTC
The DNA here is from genome assembly GCF_018350175.1 of Felis catus. Taxonomy (NCBI): domain Eukaryota; kingdom Metazoa; phylum Chordata; class Mammalia; order Carnivora; family Felidae; genus Felis; species Felis catus. Next base: position 56,617,650 of record NC_058372.1, read on the forward strand.
CCCCTTACCAGTACAAAGCTAACAGGCCCAATTAGTGACATCAATCTTCCAACCAACACTGTATCCTTATTTTTACAAACATTCAGAATAAAGCTAAGGAATAAAGCAAACAAACTTCGGTTTTGAGGCTAGTAAAGACTTGACACCATACTTGACACTAAACCAAGCCAATGAAGAAAATAAAATTGTAGGTTGTATTGATCAAAATAGTCTCAACCTGAACTGTTCAATAAGGTAGCCACAAGCCACATGTAACTATTGAGCACTTAAAATGTGGTTAGAAAGAAGGAAGTGTTTGAGTAAGTAATAGCTGGAATTATCTCAGTGGCAAATGACAAACCTACAGACTCTGGAAACTGAGCTAGCCCCAAGCAGGAAAACCCAAAGAAATCCAAACTAAAACACATCAGTCAAACCTCTGAGAGCTGCAGACAAAGATAAGAATCTTGAAAGCAGACAAGAATCAACTTGTAGGAGAAAAACAATACTGTAAAAGACAGTGGATTTTACAGCAGAAACTGTGGAGACTATAAAGAAGTGGGAAAATTGTCAAGTGTTGGAAGAAAAGAACTGTCAACTTGAATTCCATTATCTAGAAAAATATCCTTCAGAAATGAAGCAGAAATCAAGACAGAATCAGAGAATTCAGCTGAAGGAAAACTTGAAATCATCACCAAGTAACTTCAGAATGGCTAAAATAAATGCTTCAAGCAGAAAGGAAATGATAAAAGAAATCTTGGAACATTAGGAAGGAAGAAAAAAACAATAGGAAAAAAAAATTAAAATCCAGGTAAATACAGGAGACTTTCCTTCTCTTCCTGAGTTTTCTAAATTATGTTTGAATCTTGAAACAAGTAAATAAATAAGTTCCTTATAGATTAAAGACATAAATGTAAAAAGCAAACATTTGAGAAAAGCATTTGAGAAGAAAACATAATATCAAAGCAGACAATTATTTCCTAAGTAAGACCCAAAAAGCAAAAATGTAAGAGGAAGAAAATGATAAATGGGAGTACATTTAAATATTTTCATTAAATGGCAATATAACAGAAGCTAAAAGAAAAATTCTGATTTGCATAATTTATCTGCAAATGTTTAAGCAATAAAGAATTAATATCTAGATACTATAAAGACCATCTATACATCAAGGTTTTAAAAACTGAATAACTGAATAATGGCATGGGACAGGAACAGGCAATTTCTGGAAATGGGATGCCAGATTAACAATAAACGAAATGTGCTCAATCTAGCAATCAGCAAATGAAAATTAAAACATCATTGAAATTGTTCCCTCCCTTAAGGTTGGAAAACATTACAGAATATCACAATATCAAGGGTTGATGGAGATGTAGGATAAAATAAAAAAATCTAATCCATTTCTTGTATAAATGTAAATTGGCCCATTTTGGAAAGCATTTGGTAATGCCTAGTAAAGTGGAAACTACTCTTAACTGATGACCCAGCAATTATACTCTGAAAGGCAGAGGAACATTTATCTAGTGAAGGAACTCTCACACAAATGCCCCCAGAAAGATATCTGTAAGAAAGTTTATTTGCAGTGTTGATATAATGGTGAAGACATACACATACACACCAAAGAGAGAAAATAACAAAACCACTCTGAACAAGGAAACAGACAAGGCTTAAATTATGCTTAAATTCATGTAATTAGTAAGGAATCCAAGAACAGGATCCTGGTTGGATTCGCACTGGACTCGTTGCGGTATACCAGAGAAACTATTGTAATAAAATAAAGTTTCACAAAGAGCAGAATTGCAGTATACAGGGACCAGGCCACAGGATTCCTAAGCAAAATGGGAACCAATGAGAGCAAACCGTGTAGCTTACACTCAGTCTCAGACATAGTAAGATTAAATAGAGTACACTGTCTCCTTTTTGTCTTTTTCTATTCTGTGCTGACACTTCATTAATTCCATATATATTTATCACACTCCTTGAACACATTCAAATGTGGTATCTGTTCTTTTTTGTCTAGTAAAGAATTAACCAAACTATTTGTTGGTTCACAACCTTGGGAGTTTCCTGGGTGAAATCCGAAACTGGCCTCTGCACATTGGGCACGAGAAGAGACTGAAGAAAGAGGCAGGCCACTCCAGGCTGGTAGGTGGCAGGTTGGATAAGCAAAGGAACTTATGAGGTTTGTCTTTAGCAGCTGCAAGACAAATAGACGTCCAAGTCGGCCTGCCGGAATCTTGTTTTTTAGAGGCCTTAATGGAATTCTTCACTCACATACACCATCTAAATGGTCCCAACAACGCGTTGCTTTCTCAAGTCTGCATCCTTGAAAATGGCTCCCACCTTGGGAACGGTGGGCGGGATGCACATTCCAAGGACAAGGAAGGGGGTGAAGAACCTCTGATTGCCCAGGGCCCAGCTCTGAAATCACATCCTTTCCATGACCTCCTCCAACACTATGCCCTATAAATGTGTTTCTTGTCACAGGCAACATAGTGTACCTAACCTTTAGACTGATACTAGTGGTGGTATTTCCAGATACTATTTCAGAAGGCACATTCAGAAGCTAAAGTTATATCTTATTTAGCTGTAGTAAGCAGTTTGTATGGGAAGTTTTCTGTTGGCTTACATTCTTTTCAATGGAAAACAAGGACCCAATGGCAGGAGTCTGGTCCAATTAGTGTAATACATTTTCTTCTGACATGGCCTTGGTCAGAGCATCTATCTATCTATTCATATTAATTCATTTTGTGAACACTCTGTTCAGGAATGCCTACTCAGAAGTTACTCATGTATTAATTTAAAAGTACTGACTGAATTCTTTGCACTTTCCACTATTTATCTCCAACCATATATATTTAGCCAAGCCTGGATCAAGAGGTCGGCTACATCTTAATTTATTTTTCAGTGTAAAAAAAAAAATTCTCTGTCTCTTTGAAATTCTTTATCTGCATAGCTATTTTAGAAATATCAAATTTGAGAAAGATTTCCCTTTGTTTAATGTTTTGCTTATAGGAGTTAACAACTTTATACACGTAGGCCCCCAGTGTTATGATATCATTTTAATTTAGAAACAGATGACCATTATTTCACTGTAAGGCATTTTCCAGATTTATGGAGTCATAAACGTGATAGCATTTTAGGGATGTTCACAACGGAAAGCAATAAGGAGCATCAGTATAATTATAACAAATAGAAATGTTATCTTGCATGGCAATTATTTTATGTTTCAGCAGTTTTTTTTCTTTTAATGAATTCACTGAAATGCAGGTTATTATGGATATTTTGCACTTAGATCCTAAGTAACCCTTGATGATTAGATGAATTTAAACACTTGAACAGCCTAATTCTCAATCAAAAGGTAAAACATCAATTTCTTCTTACTTAGGAGTGATTCTTAAAAATTCTACAATGAGTTAATAAGTTCAGTTGATTAAAAATAATATTATAAAAGATAAGTAGTGATTCTCTTCACATTCAAATATTCTTCTTCTCTTCCCTGCTTAAATAGTTGATTCCCAAATTCAATAAACAATCTCTCAACTGAATGCCATTGATTATCAAAGAGGTAAATTAGTATAAATGCATATTCTTCTATAGGAAAAAATATCATGCTGATGATGAAATCAGTGACATGACCTCTTTTAAAAATAAGAGATTCTTATTATTGCTATTATTATTGTTGTTGTCACAAACCAAAAACAAATACTTTTAATCCCACCAACATTTTCATATTTAAATTGTAAGGACCTATATGAGCATATCAGTGTATCAATTCACACCAGTTCTTTTTCATTTGAAATATAGTTATTTTCCATTATTCAGAAAACCGAAGAGGAATGTAGTATGGATAATAGCAAGTCCTTGAAATTCCTCTCTGTACTAGGATTGCATTTTGTAATAACTTGTATAATAGATTGTCTTTTTTAGATCTTTTGACAAAGCTAAAGTGAATGGATTATTTTATTTCCTAAGCATATGCACGTTCACCAGATTTGGTAGACTAAAACAAAACAAAAACAAAAAAATAGGAAGAATGCAGTAAAGGCACCCCGAACAGTTATACTGAACTCCTACTTAGAAGTTTTACCTTGTACATACCAACAAAGAATTAATCTGGACTCAGTTTTTCTTCAGAGAGTAATTTTCAAAAAGATTAGTTTTCAAAAAGTATTTCTTAAGCTCCTTTATGCATAGGTCCCTCTGCTCCCTCTGCTGATTTGGGGGAATATAGAAAAAGATACTAGTCTCAAAACTGAATATAGCCTAGATAAGGAGCTAAGTAAGATATCTTTCCATTTTAACGTTCTTTCTGCTGAAGCTCCACCATCAGCACTCAAACATAATCACTCGCTCATATTTCTTGAGATATTACTCATTAATTTCTTTTTTTTAATGTTTATATATTTACTTATTTTGAGACAGAGAGAGAGAGAAAGAGAGAGAGGGGTTAGGGGCAAAGAGAAAGGAGAGAGAGAATACATATACCACGCTGAGAGTGTGGAGCATGATGCAAGGCTCAGTCTCACAACTGTGAGATTATGACCTGAACTAAAATCAAGAGAGGGATGTTTAACCAACTGAGCCACCCACGCACCTGTCTCATTAGTTTATTGAATCTAAATCTTATATTTATAACCCTATCTTGCTCCTGACTTCACAAACAACCCTTGCAAGAAGTTACTTACCCACTTGGTTTCCATCTCTGTATTTGGGCTTTATTCCAATGTCCCATCCACATTATTAAATCAAGAGAACAATTTTCACTTGCTTGGACACTCAAAAGCTTTTACACAAACATTCTCTTTATTCATCTAAAACTTAGCTCTTGTCTTCCTAATTTCATACCAAGGTCCTTTTGTTCTCCTTACCTACTTTGTGCTCTTTACAATTGGCTAGATTTTCTTCTGGCTTTCTTCTGAATTGATCTCTTCAGACAAACTCAGTCATTCCCATGGCCTCACTGGATATTTTTGTGCTAGTAACCCCCAACTCTCCCGTCCAGGTCTTTTTACTGAGGTCCTAACCCATTTATCCAACTGCCTACTAGAAACTTTCCTTTTACATTTCCTAATCACTTCACACTTGATGTATCTAAAATTGACCACATTTTTGACTTCTAGATTGACACCTTTTTTAAAAGTGTTTATTTACTTGTTTTGAGAGAGAGGCAGAGAGCAAGCAGGAGAGGGGCAGAGAGAGAAGGAGACAGAATCCCAAGGTAGCTCCGCACTGCCAATCCAGAGCCCAATGCAGGGCTCAAGCCCATAAACTACAAGATCATGACCTGAGCTGAAACCAAGTGTTGGACACTTAACTGACTGAGTCAGCCAGGTGCCAAATCTACTCCTCTTCTGATGTTTACTTATCTCAGCGGATGGCCCCATCTGCCTCATGGTTCAAATATAGATGACCCTTAACTCCTTTCTTTCTTTCATCTCCTTGTATGTATTTAATCACCAAGTCCCATGGAATCTGACTTGCAAACGTCTCTCCCATCAGCCTTTTGCTCTTGGACACCACTGCGGGATACCCCAGGTCAAGTCATGCTCACCATTCCATAAGCTTGCAACTGTTCTTCCTTCCTATAATATTATTCTTCTTCGATCTGCTCTCCATATTGAACATGATGTACTATATTTGTACAGCATTGTTAATGGCAAACAAACATGAACTCTGGATTTACGGGGCATGGGTCCAGGGAGACTATTACATAACCTATGTAATGACGAAAGTAATTCCTTTTTGTGTAAATGATGACTCCATGCATCATGTAGATAGTTTGTGTTTAAATGTGAGCCAAAGAATACATTTAATATGTCAAGAAGGCTCTGTGGAGCTACACATTGGTTGTCCCAAACTTCTCTGTTTTTCCTAGTTCTTGAGATTGCTTATACCCTTCATATAATTAGTAAAGCTTGATACTAGATAAGAATGCTAATTCTTAGGAGTCTGATTTGACAATATTATCCTTTGAGTTAATTTAATAAGTCTTAATGCAGTTAGTTTATTTTAAGTCCTTGAGCCTCATCTTTTTTCCATCATAAACCCAATAATCCAGTCTTACTGGACTTCTTGGATTCATTTTGGTTCCTTAAGTGCATTCATGTGTCTGTCTCACTCTGAGCTTTTGAATAAGCTGTTTCCTTACCTTGAATGTTATTCTCCTCACTCATCTCTGCCTTTTTATTCTCTTTAACAACCATAGTCACTCTTTTTGTCTGTTAATCTTTAGTTTTCCTGTAGAATTTCCTTAGTGAAGACTTTCTGACCCTCTATCTATATGTCACAATAACATCCTTTAATACTTCTTCAGCAGCACTGACTACATCTATAAGACTTTGAACTCTGTGAAAGAAAGAATCTCATCTTTTCTAGCCACCGTTCTTAACCATAGTTTAACAAAGCTTGTTACATAACTGCTATATATATACATGTTGAACACAGTTGACTATCTTGGAACATATCATAATTGTTGGTCTAAAATAACTCCGTACCATAATTGTTGGCCTAAAATAGCTTATGGCCATTGAGTGGATTTTGAAAAGCTCTTTATTATATTTACAACAGTGTAAAAAACATCCCTAGAGAAAACATTTGAGAATACATCTTTTTTATTTTCATGTTTCTTACTTGCTTCATATTACCTGAAAGCAAATTTTTTCTACCCATTATGTGACTTCAGGAAAATCACATAATCATTTAAGTTCCTCCCTATAAAATGAAAGTAGTAATGATACTCTGAATTGCTTGGATTTCTAAAAAGTGTGAAATAAATGAATTAGGATGTTCACTGTAAACGTAAATAATCTTAAAATTGAAGAGATGCCATTTTCTTAAAATGTTTTTCGTGTGTGCCTTTATTTCACTGAAAGTACATGTAGAATATATTCCAACCATCAATTCCTAATAGGAACTACACCTGATTGTGTGTAGACATCTGTCTGCTTTATATTTGCTGCTCCTTATATTGACACAGTATTCTTGAGGTATCACAGCAAGTTTGATCATTTGTATGTATGTTTCTTTCTGTTAAACAGTATTGAAGGACCTCCAAATATGTTCTTGTTAATACACAAAAGGCTAGGAAGTATATAAGAAATGCTAAATGTTACAGCCAAACAACAATAACAATTTTTCTACCCTCCAAAAGGCACATTACTTCTCCTGTAAAAGAGCCTTCATGTATTATAAATTCCTTCCTGCATTACCCAAGTTACTCTATCATCATCTATACCCTTATCTGATTACCTAAATGTATAGGGTGGACACCAGTCAATACTCCTGGAAAAATGCAATGTCTAGTGGGCTTTATGATTTTAGAAACAAGATAAAAGCCTTATGACTCAAAGAAAGCAATCAAATGCATTTTTGTAGCCACAAGCATCATATTTACTTAAAGGATTGTGACTATAAAAGCAAATCTCTCTTACTGGAAGCCGGGACAAAAGCTGTCAGAGAACAGGGTAGTAAATAGCTCTGAAATTGTTTTCTCTGCTTCATTTCAAAAGCTTAGGGCCACCAACGTTTGACCTTTTACAAATGGAATGGTTTCCTGCAGGTCTTGGTTCTGCACTGAATGCTGATGGTGGTGTGGGCTTGATGTAGTCATCAAGAATGGTAAATATGCTCATCACTGGTGCATTCTTCTGCATCAAGAACATTTCTCATTCAGTGACATTTGCTGGTTTCCTCTAAGAAAAAAGTAGAGTGATTCTATTTTTTCCCTAAACATTTTCCCTCTAGTCTCTTGACCAAGCAGGGCAAGGAAAATTGTGTAATTGTCCAAAATGACTCCGTATAGCTTAGTCTAAGGAAAATAAAGTCAGCTTAAACAAGAAGGCATTTTACTGAGAACATCTGGAGTCAACCTGTTATCTTTTTTGTTTGGTAATGGAGAACATAAAAGTCTATTTGAGGATTATTGAGTTTTGCTGTCTTTTTGTAGATTGTATATTAATATTAATCTCAGTGTCTGGTGTGAGGATATTTGCCTTAGTTTCCAATACACAGATATTGAAATATTAATGTAGGATAATCTGTGGGCAGTTTTTAAAGTGAACTATCCATGTAATATAATTATAATATTAGAAAGGAAACACTCTGAGTTACAAAATAAAGGTCTATATTATATCTCTTTATGCTTTCTAGTATATAATACCATATTTAGCTTCTATAATAATATTAAAGCATCCCATTACTAACTTCTGACTACCTATCATGTTGTCAAACTGTTTTATTTTTGATACACATCTGAAAAGTAGTAGCTATTATTCCCTTATTTTCATAGTTAAAAAACCTTGGATCATATGAAATACACAATTGCTCAGGAAAAAGGAAATGGTTAGTAAAGAAACTAGAGACCAGATTGGAGCCTGGGTCTTTCTGAATCCAAATCTCACACCAGGAATGTGTGTCTGTACATCCTGAAAATGGAAGACATATTCTTGGATTCTAGTTATCTGTTTTGAAATAAGAAATTAATTAGAGAAGAATTACCTTCACAAGTTAGGATCCCTCTGATCAAAGCCTTGGGCATATTTCAGAGGATACTTTAATACTTAACAAGTATTAGAAATGTGCTAAGCTTCATGCTAAATGCTTTGCATCCATTATCTCATCCACAACCCTCAACTATGAGGAAGAAATGATTATAATTGGAAATTTGTAGAAAGGGGAATTGATGATTAAAGAATATCTTTATTCTCTATTTTTCTCAATATCTATTCTTTTCATTTTTCTGCCCTGTTCTGCACACTGAGAATCTGACCCCTAAGGATTTCTTTTCCTGGGCTCTGTGGCCTTTTGTCTCCTGGCTGGGTTTGGAAGGTGGAAGAACGAGGGTAAGAGAAGAGATCAGGAGATTGACTCACCTTGCTAAGGTTCTGGCAGGAACTGACTTTCTTCATGACCATAGTTCAAGTTAGTGGTCCCACTTCTGTGTCTCCAGCTGTCTCTGTAACATGGTTACACCTTTCCCCCTCCTTTTCTTTTCAGGCCCCAGGTGGAAACAGTTTCCTGCTGTTGCTAGTTCTGGCTTTTCATTACTCTCCATTACTTCCTGAATCCTGCACACCCTTGTTATGTTCCCTTCAATTACACACTTTGAAGTATGCCAATTGTTGACTGTGGGACCAGGGCTGACATAAAAAGGTTAAGTAAATTGCCTTAGGGTTACTTAATTAGGATTTGGCAGAGTCAAGAGTTCAACTCGGGTTTTTTTTGATGCCAACACCATTAACCATTCTATCATTCTGCCTCACAGATTAATCACCGCAGGGAAGAGAATGAATTGTGTCTCAACTCCTAAGGATATTGGCTTTTTTTTTTTCCCAGGATCTACCCTTTATCTGGAAAAAGTGCCCCTGATAGTGAAGATACTGCCTTCAGGGAACCTGATCACAGATCATCAAAAGCCGTTCACATCCTGAAGATCTGACCAAGCAAAATGCCTTGAACACTTAGAGAAAACGTTTCAAAGTTAAAAGGTAGCCGCATTACACTTGGAGTTGTTAGAGGGATTCCTGTTATGAACTTCTCCTGCTGGCCATACAACAAATTCAGAAGGTCTGTGCAATCAAATCTCAGCCTCAGGTACTGTCCTATTTATTTTTGTCTTAACATTTATTCATATCTGAGAGAAAGAGAAAGAGAGAGAGCGAGTGGGGAAGGGTCAGAAAGAGAGGGAGACACAGAATCGGAGGTAGCCTCCAAACTCTGAGCTGTCAGCCCAGTGCCTGACATGGGGCTCAAACTCATGAACCATGAGATCATGACCTAAGCCGAAGTCAGACACTTAAGTGACTGAGCCACCCAGGCACTTCTCAGATAATGTCCTATTAATTCATCAAGCTCTATACCACAAAACTTTAGTCATTATTTGTCTCTTCAAAAAATATGTATTAAATTCCTATTATAGGCTAGGCATTGAGCTAAGTGGATGGTGTATAAAAATGAGTAAGCCAAGGTTTCTGCCTACAAAGAAAAATCACAGAATAGATATGCAAATGCATAGTCCAGAAGTCTAATAAGGAGTTACAGTTGCTATGATTGAAGTGTGGGTTGCTGTGGAAGAACAAGATAATTTCTTCACTCTTACCCTTTTCCCTGGTGTCACCCAACAGTGTCACCCAGGCAGACACTACTTTTCTCCTAATGCCTAAAATTCATGACCCAAACCCTATGCTATAAAACTTAAGTTGGCCACATCAGCTGGGGATTCCTATGGATTAATGAGCACACATAACATGCTAAACTGCTCTTCAACAAACCCTCAGCCCTTTCACATTTCAATACCTTTCAAAATGATGACTAGATTTGGGTCAGAGTCTACACAGTATTTGTTTAGACAATATTTTAAATAATAAATACCTAATATGAAGTTTAGTCAGATATAAACCAAGGACAAGGGTTTTATATGATTTTATACGATTTTTCTTTCTTTGAAGAAGAGATGGAAACAGTTCAGAACAATACTTCTGCTTTGCCTTTCCATTGTCCCCTCTCTTCCTATCTCCACTTTTCTGCCCGTCTTCTCATAACTTTCTATCTTCTTTTCCTTGCCTCTCTGCTCTTCCCAAGTCATCTTTCTTTCCCTCTCATCTTCCTTTCCCTTCTCTTCCTCTCTCAGTCAACCATCATATATTGGGTTATTTCATGTAGGATTCAACAATGGATAAAATTGATGGATAAAAGTTCGATTAATAATCATGAAACACCTCCCACAAAATGCTGATCAATTGAAAGGGAAAAAATAGTCAAAATGTGGTGGGGGGCAAAAAATAACCTGGCAGATTCCAGCATGACAAGGTGAACAAGATTAACACCCCTAGTGACTGCATGATAACGGGAACCGAACAGTGCATGAAGTTTATAGCATCATTAGTAATACTAGTAATTAGTAATACTAATTAGCATCAATAGTAATATTATTTCTGAGACTTTATGAAATCAGTTTGGTTATGAGAAACCAACTAACAGGTACAGGTGGAGGGTCATGCGGCCTCATCCAGAATATAAGAGTTGTACTCTTTAAAGCTCTCCTGCACAGAAAAGACAGGAAAAGAAGGAGAAACTGTTTGAGATTTAAAACTCTAATGTAACACAAACAACTGGATCATATTCTGGGCAAGAAATTAAAGGGAAACATTGTTGGTGCAGTTGGAAAATTTTACATGAGTTCTGTGTATGGAAATGGTTGTGATATATCAATGATGAATTCCTGATTTGTAGGATGTATGCTGATTACGTCAAAGAGGTTCACATTGTGGTGAAATAGATACTACAGTGTTTGTGGTGAAGGGACATTATGTATGCAAGTTGCTTTCAAGAGATTCAAAAAAAGACTAATGATAATGTGTATGGAGGTATGTGGGTGTGTGTGTATGTTTGTTTTGAAGGGTAGCAAGCAAATCCTATACATTTCTAACAAATTCCCTATCTTGAGGAAAATTGGAGTTCTATATACTGTTCTAGCAACTTTTCTATAAGTTTCAAATAATTTCAATATAAATTATCTTGAAAAATACTGCTGGGCTCAGCTTCCATATCCAGGCAGGTAGGAATAACAGAGACCAAACTTGCACTCTAAAATACACAACTAAAAAACCAGATAAATTATATTAAATAATAAATTTTAGACATTGGGCAACAAGCATCAGTTATAACTGTTGATCTCTGAGAAAGGAGGAAACACAAAATGAGAATTCTCCATATTGGTGAAAGCTGTAATTTACAAATCCAAAAAGCACAATAAACCTTGAACATATGATAATCAAGTTGCTTGATACGAATGATAAAGAAAAAAATGTAAAGCAACCAGAATTTGGGGGGCAGAAGGGGGGAACCATATTACATATTGAGGGAAAAAAGAAAGAATGACAATAGATTCTTATTTAAAAGCAAAAAAGAAATCCAAAAGATGGAAGAATAAAATACGTATCTCTAAAGTACTGAAAGACAAAAACCATAAACTATAATTCTATATCCAGCAAAAATATGTTTTAAAAACAAAGGTGATATAAAGCCTTTCAAACATACAGAAGCTGAAAGTATTCTTCATCAGAATCTGTTATTCAAGAAATATTTTCAAAATTCTTCAGGTAAAATCAAAATGATGTCAGCTGGATATCTGGATCTGCACAATGGAATTGTTGTTGGGAGAGCTGCAGAGACCCATGACCCTGGGACCTTGACCTAGCCCATCCTGAAGGAGTCACCCAAAGTTCTTGGTCTTGCCCTAACAAAGAATTCAAGGACAATTAATGCAGCACAGCAGATGAATGATGCAAGCAGGGAAGTTTATTAAAGTGCAAGATATACTCTTAAGATATGAGAGCAGGGGAGAGAGAGAGAGAGAGAGAGAGAGAGAAAGAGAGAGGAAGATGTGTGCCATAGGGGACTGGGTTTCTATCTTTAACTGACACTTGTTAAGTAGAAAGTGAAATATTTATTACTTGGGGTGCAAAGCAGAGTTTTGTGCTTTTTCTTCCTAATTTGGCCAGGGGGCTCCTGTCATGGCATCTGCCATCTTGGGCCTGTCTGGCTTCTTGTGGAAGCCTGCCTGGACAGTCTCTGACTTCCTGATAGCTGCCCATGACTTCCACATGTTCCTGTTGGAACCTAACTCCATGTTCCTATTAGAACCTAACTGCCTATGCTAACAGAATAAAAAACACCAAAAATGGTAAATATATGAGCAAATATAAAGTTAATTTTTAATATTTTTAAATACCCCAAATGGTAATTAACTGTTTAAAATGAAGCAAAATAAAAAGTTTTGAAGCTAATAAGTCAAAAAAGCAGATAAATAGAAACATAAAATATACTAACTCCAAAAGAAGGCAGAAAATGAAGAAAAGGAAAACAATAGATGAGAGAAACAGAAAATAAATAACATGGTAGTTTTAAATTCACTGATACCAATAAACACATTAAATATAAATTAACTACATACCTGATTAAAAGACAGTTGTCAGGTAAGATTTTTTAAAAAAGCAAAACAGGACTTAACTGTGATACCTAAATTGTAACTAAACTTGGTGAATACAGAGCTGATTGGGAAATAACTCAAAATTTCCAGTTATTAACGTTTCACTGCAAGGATTTTTAAAAATAGATGTGGGGGGGGGGGCGCACATTCCTAAGGAAAAGATACCAAACCTAAAAGGATGATTTGAAAGGAGTCCTTTCCTTTCATTGATTTTATTATCTATCAAAATCCTACTCTTCCTCAAGATGCACTTCAATTAATATAATTCCATGAAAAGTTTTCAGTCAGGAGTGGGGAACAGAATTCAGTTCCTGTGTCTTTGGTCTCTGTAGCTGCACCAAAAACCTGCCTTCTAAAATTTTATAGTTTATATCTTTCTGGCAGGGAGTGGGAAGGTTGCTTTAAATTTCTTCCAAAAACTGTCTTATTTTTCATAAGAAGCTAGTCGGTTTCTGGTGCTTATTACCATAGTACTTGGAACTACAGTGTATTGCTTGCCTACTGTGAATGCTCTAATTTGGACTGTAAATATTCATTTGGTAGGATATTTGTCTTTCACAATTATTGAAGCAACTGTTTCATTTAGAAATGAGTAAAATCAAAGAATTTATTGAATAGAAAGCAGAAAGATAAACTATGTGGTTTTCCAAAAAGTCAGTTTAAAAATACATAAACCACAAATACTATGTGTGTGTGCATGCATAAAAATGTGTGTGTGTGTGTATGTAAATTTCCACATGTCTCTGTTGTGAAATACCAGTCTCTACTGATAGAAGAAGACCTTAGTTTAGGCACTTCATATAGAAGTTGCTCAGTTCCAATTTTAGCTCTTTTTTTGTTGTTGTTCTTATTAAATATCGACTTCCCATCCTCTTCTGGGCACCATGCCAATTCACACCTACTCATTTGCTCCTGGGATTTGAGTAGACAGGTCAACTGCCAAGAAACACATTTAGCTTTGTTGTCTGTAATTACTACAAGTTAAGAATTTAAAGTCACCTTAGAGTTATATTTTAACTTATCATTTTTATGGTTCCAATAATTTCTATTCTTACCATCAGTGCAAAATCTGTAGAAATTTGAGGAATTAGAGATTTATACTCAAGTCTTTAGTATTTGCCTTTAAAATCACCTGCCGCTGTAGCATATTAAAACAGTTTCTCTCTATCACGGCCCTAATGGATGCGGTGATACAGAATTCCCTACTTTCAGTATGGAAAAACAAAGTTCTGGGATGGTTACTGCTTTAAAAAGTTGACCTACAGCTATTTTCCTTACCATATTAAGGAATGACCAAATAAATAGTCCTATATATAGCAGTAGCTCTGTGTAAAATAATCCAGTCTCCCTCCTGATTTTATTCTTTTTAAATTCTCTATATTTTAATTCCAGTTATATGTGTAATTTACATTATTGAATTACAATAAACAAAAGGAAGTGTGTTTTTAAGAATGTAATAAATGACATCATATTTAATTCAGAGCACTCTCTTGGGATGCCTGGGTGATTCAGTCAGTTAAGCATCGAACTTCGGCTCAGGTCATGATCTCACGGTTCATGAGTCTGAGCCCTGCATCGGGCTCTGCACTGGTGGTGCAGAGTCAGCTTGGGATTCTCTTTCTCTTCCTCTCTCTCTGCCCCTTCCCCACTTGTGCTCTCTCTTTCAAAATAAATATATAAGCTTAAAAAAAAAGCGCTCTCTCTCTCTTCCCAGCTTTGGTTAGTCTGGGGAATTAGTAAGGGGCATGCAGTTCTCTCTTTTGCACTATGCTTAACTTTCTATATTTCCTATGCTTACCTTCTAGGGTTAAAACTGTGAGAAGTCTGAGGGAGAAAACATCTCGTGTGTGACTTTCCCTGGCAATGTTGCTGCCTTTTCATTGTTGATATTCACCACTGTTGTAGCTCCTTGTCTGTGATTTAGGGGCATCGTGAAAGACCTGCAGACCCTGCTGATGAAGGAGTCAACCTTAAGCAGATTCCCTTGGTATTGATGAGCCTCTGGAGGCTTCTGGAGGCTTCCTCCTCTGGAGGAATTCTATCTTCCTGCTGCCCTCTGTGGGCAATCTTCAGCTGCTTATCTCTGATTCACACATCTTGACTCCCAGTCCAGTCCAAGGCTCCAGTCTGAGGCCCATAGAAATAGGCAGGATCCACCTTCTGTACTGCTTCAGAACTGGAAAGTCAGTGAATTATTCTTTTCCATTCTCTGCCTGGTCATATCATGAGGTGTCTCTGTCCCATACTAACCTTCCCCCTGCCTCCAGTAACACTGAGTAGGTCAATAAATTCAGTGCACAAACACATGCCCACTCAGGAATAGCATGCCAGTCTTTGGTTTGTGCAGAAATTTTTCTTTGTTAGCTTTAAGGAAGGGGAAACCAATCAAGTACCATTTCCCTCATCTTTTATAATAATCTCTTCTTGCTCCTACCACTCCATGCTTTTATCTCTTAAAAGAAAGTAGACAAATAGTTCAGCCTCTCTTACTACTGAAGTGAGCACGATAATTTCATGCCAAGAACTGTGCCATTTTTGAAATTGTCCCTGTAGACTCTGTGAATTTTCTCACTGGAATCCATTTCTATAGTAATTCCTGCAACAGTTAGTAATCGCTTGGAGCAGAAAATGATCCCAATCATTATTTCCCACCATGCTGCCACCTAAGGCAAGAGAATTGCAAGAACTCATATAATAACACTGAAACAAGAAGAGGGATATCATCTAACACACCTTGATGTGTGGATAAGGACTAGAAGAGGTTTCCTGGGGATGAAAGTGACTCCTTAGCAGAGTTTTGAAGGATGGATAGGCATTGTAGGGCTCAGAAAGGAGAAAGCTAGAGATGTGAGAATGAGCAAATGAGAGGAATGAGAATCAGTAGAGCCAGTGAAAAGAGCTGCAAGCAGTTCACTGCGTCTGTAGAGAATATTAGTGTTTTCTAAGCAACAAGATTCGATACATGTTTGAAAGCACATGCATTTATTGTGAGGCAATAAGTAATGAGTTTATAAACAGGTCAGGGAGGTCCCTCTAAATCACTTGTTAAGATTTTTGTTTCAATGAGATTTTAGAATCAAGTAAAGTGGTCTTCCTTTTTAATTGAGGACACAAATTTGGATCAATGAAAGCTTTTACTTTAAGAGATCAAGTAATTTGTATTTAGGAGATTAAGCCACTATTTATTGACAGTTTTTAGATTCTTACATGAAAAACTCACATCTTCAAATTTTTCATACATTCTTTGTAGGTTTATTGTTAGAGTTACCTAGTCTATGTTTCTTTTAACCACTAAAGCTAAACTTTCTATAAAGAAAAGTCCAACCACTTATAGAGATGTCTTGGGATGTTCTCAGTATATAAAGTGAGAGCTTCCAACCCCAGTAAACCTTAAAGTCAAAAGCCCTATGATGCAATTAAATATGGAAAATAAGCTAATCCCTGGAATCACAAGAGGGATCCTGGATGCTACAAAATAACCACCCCCACTCCTTAATAAGAACTAGCTACCACAAAAGCACTATCTAAAAACTCCAGTAGTCTTTACTTAGCCCCAAAATGTTATGTAGCTTGTTCTGTGCTATAGTTTTCTTTTTGTATTAAGGCCAACATCTGAAAATGCTGAAGGCAGGAGTACACAAATATAGTCAATTTCAGAAGATCCTCAAAATTCTCTGAAATCAATACAATTAAAGTAGCCAAACTGCTAAATGAGCAAGATTGAAATGCTGTGTGATTTCCTACATTATTAGTCTTAAACTTAAGGTCAACTTCACTCTTTCTAAAATTAGCCAAAATAAAAATTTTACACCTCAAAATGCAGATATGTAGAGTTAGAAAGCAGACAGTTTTGTATTGTTATGGCATTCTTCACAAAGTTTCATTTGTCCAAAGACCATGTGATGGTTAATTTTATATGTCCACTTGACTGGCCATAGGATGCCCAGATATTTGGTCAAACAATGTTCTGCAGATGTCTTTGGAGGTGTTGTGGGACGAGGCTAACATTTCAACCAGTAGACTGAGTAAATAAAGCAAATCACCTTCCCTGATGTGGGTTGGCCTCATCTAATCAGTGGAAAGCCTGAGTAGGACAAACAGGCTGACCATCCCACAAGTAAGGTGGTGTTCCTCCTGCCTGCCTGCTCAGGCAGAGACATCGCTTTTTATTTTCTGCCTTCAGACTGAAACTGAAGCATTCGCTTTTCTTAAGTCACAAGCCTGCCAATTTTTAAACTGGACTTGCAGTATTGGCTTTCCTGGGCCTCCAGCTTTCTGACTGCAGATCTTAAGATTTCTTAGCCTCGGTCTGAATGCTCCTAAGTAAATATGATTTTTTTATTAAAAAGAGATTTCTTAGTCTCCATAATCATATGAGCCAATTCCTTATAATAACACACACACACACACACACACACACACACATACACACACACAGATTCTTTGCTCTGTTTCTCTGGAAGAGAACCTTAATACAGACCATAAAGAATATATATATTAAGTTCAATTAGAAAACATTAAGACCCTGACTTTTTTAAAAAGGCTATTGGAAACCTGAAATCTGTGATAACTCTGTAATGTACTGTTCTCAGAGGGAATTTGATAGTACAAGAGTTATTGTTTGAAAGCTATATAAAGGGCAAACATGACATATTACCCACAGTAGTTAAAATTTATAACAAAACATCCTGACAAAAGAAGATAAACAGCAATATATATTACATATCAAATTAGTCAAGAAAGTAGTGAAGTTGGTTTTTGAGGCTGTATTTCCTTGAAGAAGGGTGTCAGTACATGATTTAGTCATATTTGACAGTGTCAACAATACACACAATGCTGTCTAGGTTGGCATCGGGGAAAAATGATTAATCTGAAAGTAAGCAGAGGTTTTTACTTTAGTTCATATTTTAGTTATATTCTTAACTCAGTCTCTTACCTAGCTATTTGCAGTTTGTCACAAGCATCATATTCCTCAAACAGGATTTGAAACCATAAATATTTTCAAGAATAAAATAATAAATTCTCAAACTGAACCAGATAATGATCTTAATAACGTAATGAGTATCTGAGTTAAAAAAAAAAAAAAAAACAACTAATAAGTCATTGGGGCAGAGAATGAAAAACTGTTCCCTGTGAATGCTTTGTCTGAGAAACAGAGAATGGACCTTCGCTGTATGCAGTATAGGTAGAGTATATGTGCTCAGTGCTCCAAAAGAAAGGCAGTTAGGGGGCGCCTGGGTGGCTCAGTCGGTTGAGCATCCAGCTCTTGATTTGGGCTCAGGTCATGACCCCAGGGTTGTGGGATCAAGCCCGATGTCAGGCATGGTGCTGAGCGTGAAGCTTGCTTAAGATTCTCTCTCTCTCTCTCTCTCTCTCTCTCTCTCTCTCTCTCTGTGTGTGTGTGTCTCTCTCCACTCACCTGACTCTTACTCACTCTCTCTCTAAAAAAAAAAAAAAAAAAAAAAAAAAAAAAAGGAGAAATGAAGAAAAAGAATGCCAGTCATTATACCCACCTGAGTGAGCCACTCCACATGCTTGAACTAACAGTAGCATAATTGGTATTCTTTTCTGCCTTACATAAAAATTTCATCAGCTTTTCATTAATTATGTGGTTATTATTCATTTTCCTTTAGTCACTTCAAGTTAATTTAAGCTACCTTGCAGGGGTAAAAATAGATAATATTTTAATATTTTAGTTTCACTGTCTATTTGGTTTTTTGAGCTCACAATTATTCTCTGAGATGAAATAATTCATCTTTATAAAATCTTATTTCCCTCAAATGTCATAATATTAAAAAAAATTAAGTGTGCCTTATACCTTTAAGGATTAGGCAGTCTTTTTTTTCATAAATGTAGTTTTTAATGGTGTTTTTAAAGTCAATTTGCCTTCATGGTTTCTTTGTGAAGGCTAGTCCAAACATCTTTATGTCACACATAACTTGTGCTCCTTTGCGTAAATTATATTTATCATTCAACTTATTATTTATTTATTATTCCACATCACAGAAATTCTTCTTACTGTTTGTTATTTATTTATTTGTTTATTTATTTATTATTCCGCATTATGGAAATTCTTGGTTCCATAACACTTCGCCTATTTCTACAATTCACGGGTATTTTCTTTAAACAAATATAAACATTGTAATTATTTGTATAAAGCCCTCTTTGAAATTTACAATTGTAATAATTGGAAAAAAAATGTTAGATTTATGGTGGATTCTACTCCGATTCATGACCTCATTAGATTGTTTTTATTTTATGAAAAAAAAGTCATAAGGAATCCCAACCCTCTTGCAAGAAACATTTTTTCCACAGGTCTTTCAAGGTTTTTTTTAGTATATAAAATTTATTTTACCTGGGTATGAGCATAAGATAGGCATACTTTTTAAATTTACTGTTTTGTTTCAACATCGTACAAAAGTATGTTTCCACTTATATACATTTTTATACTTAAACTTTTAGTGTCTTGAAACTATTAAATATTAAGTGTTCAGCAAACATTCCATTAAATCTGGCACCATAATTCACTGAGTCAGTTTTTTATACAAACTTTACAACAGTTTTTATTCAAAACTTTACAACAGTTTGAATTCATTATTATAAGAAGCATATTCATGAAGATCTTCATGTATATCGATTCATAGATATTTAACATTTTTGACTATTTAAAAGAAATAAATTTTCAAAAGAGAGAGATTCTTTGGACAAAGTGTGCGAAGGTGTTAGATGTTTTGATATGAACTAGCAGATTACCTTTTAAAATATTACAAAAATCTATATTGTTACCCAGGACATATATCAGTTTTTTAATAGCCAATAGTCAGAATTGGGAACTATAATTGCTTTTAAGTTTTATTTATTTAATAGATATAGAATAATGCTTAATTGCTTTTTAAACAATTTTGATATACATGAAAATTGAAATTTTCTATATTTGTTTACTAGCAATTATTTTACAGGAATTATATTTACTTAATATTTTTCCTATAATTAAAAAAAGTAACTCCTTATATATTTGTGTTTGCCTACCATATATTCAGTGATATACTCCAAAATTGTCTTTTTAAATTTTATCTATGACATTTTATCATGTAGCTTTTAGTATTTATGGTCTTAATTTTTAATATTTTCTTTAATATGTCCTTTATGGATTGATAACTTAGACATTAATACTTATGCAAAGACATAAATTCTAGCTTTAATTTATTCAAAAACCAATATTGATTCAATGTTTAATTCTATTTTATCAGTTATTTTGCTCCATATATTATATTGGCATCAAGGACAATAACTTTAAGATAGTAAATTATACGAAAGGAATTTGAACATTTGAATAAGAACAGCATTTTACCAAATATTTTTAGAGCACATAAATGATAGATATAAACTGTTGCAACCTTTTAATTGAGGTTATGTTCTTAGAAATTGAATAAACACTCATTTCCACTCACTTGACAGATGTCAGAAGTGTTACTTCAAAGAACAAATTGAAATACTAAAAGAACAATGCCAAAATTGAAGTTCCAACATTTTTTTCTGCCCAAATGACCCAACAGTACAATTGGGAAACGTGGATATTAGACAGGGAATCCTCCAACAACTCTCAGAAGAAATGTGTACAAAGCGAGAGGAAAAAACTTGGTTGTAGCATCAACTAGATTTCATTTATTAATCTGTGTGAAATTTTGAAGAGATGATGGACACAAAAATTTCTATTTCTTCTTTGTCTTTCCCCAACCTTGCAGAACTCAATTAACATTCTCCTTTCAGGATAAAGGCTGGTGATGGCCCTACTAAACTACTAATGGAGGTTAGAGACAATAGTCCATGAGTAAGCTGCTTGCAGCCCAAACACAAAGCTACTACCCTAAGGGGATAAACCATGGAGAGAAACAAGGACACAAAGATTAGTTCTTATGAAGGTGGGTCAAATGAAGAATGGCTCTAATTGTGTCAAGGAAGACATGAAAGGGAGACTATTTCTAGATAAAGGATTTTATTAAGATCTGCAATCTCTGATATAATATTCCACAATTACCCATCAATATTTCTTTTGTCAATGTATGAAAATAGAGGAAAATCAAAAGAAACAAAAGAAGACTCATTATATCAAAAGAGAAGAACTTAAATGAAACAAATTTTGTCATTACTTACTAAAGAATAAATCTAAAGGACTTTTAGATTTTTTATTTTATTTTTCTACTGTGTCTATGGGAGATGAAAGTGCGAATGATCTCCTTCTCATTTGGCTGAGAATACTAAGTATTTAAACCATTTAGCCATTTAAGATGTCAATTTAATGTTGTTAATATAAAAACATAGCTGAATAAGATTCAATCTTCACATGTTTTTCACAGATTGTAGCAAGAATTTCTAAAGTCTTGGGAGGTTCATAAGACCATAATACTCCTTTATTCAAAATGTATTATCAAGGGCACATGTATTTAACAGAGAACAGAACAAGTTAATAATAGTTATGAATATTCATATATGTATCCATTTTACACAAAAGAATAAAATTGATATTCTTGGGAAAGTTCTCATTTTAACATCTTACCATCTGAGACTATTTAAAACAAGTTTTATGATGCAAAAGAGTATCTCTCCCCAAATATGCAGAGAAAGACTATACTTCATTATTTCTTGGACTCCTTTGTTAGTTATGCAAACCTGAATTTCTAAGGGAAGGATCTGGAATTTCATTATTTACCATTACAAGAAAGAAATCTTTCTATAGAACTCAATTTTACTGGAGGAAACAGAGAAAAGTCTGAGTCAGGTGTTAAGGATTTTATTTAATAAGGTGTTTACTGGGGCGCCTGGGTGGCTCGGTTGGGCGTCCGACTTCAGCTCAGGTCACGATTTCGCTGTCCGTGAGTTCGAGCCCCGCATCGGGCTCTGGGCTGACGGCTCAGAGCCTGGAGCCTGCTTCCGATTCTGTGTCTCCCTCTCTCTCTGCCCCTCCCCTGTTCATGCTCTGTCTCTCTCTGTCTCAAAAATAAATAAAAAAAAAAAAGTTAAAAAAATTAAAAAAAAAATAAAAGAATAAGGTGTTTACTTTGTAAAGAACCTATAGCAATTTTCTTCCACAAGAACCAATGTAAATATTCAGATGACTAGTGAAACATAGTTCCTAAAAGAAGGAGAATGCATTATAAAGCAATCCAAACAGTATTTACTATGAAACTTAACAGTAAACTGCATTGATATATGATGACCAAGCTTTTACAGAAAAGGAATAATTTGGGAAAGAAAAGAGTATTGGGATATAAAATATAATTATTAAATTAATAACCTAAATGCAACAAAAAAGAACCAATTAGATATGGCCATAAGCCAGATTCCCAAATTAAAAAGGAACAAGAGGAATTTTCTCAGGGAAAAAAGGTGAAAAGATAGACTGAAAAAAAATATATGAAGTAGGTATTGAAATAGATATGGAAAGCAAACTTAAGTTATCCAATCTGTAAATAGTAGCATTACCAAAAGAGAAAAAAAACAGTGAAGACCAGAAAAAAAAAAAAAAAAAAAAAAACAATTATCAAAGAAATGATGGTATAAACTTAAGTTGCGGGGAAAGAAGAAAACACCATTACTTTTTATATTTGGAATTGTTCTGGTTTTCTATTATTGCTAACAAACTACCTTAAAGCTAACTGTTTTGTCATGGTCACAATTTTGTGGGTTTTAAATTTAGGCAGAATCAGTTAATCTTTCCCATGAAGATGGAGTACTCAGGTATGGTAGTTTGATTGGTTTTGAAGGCTTGACTTGGACCATATGTCTGGGGCTTTCAATCTGGATACTATAGGGGTTCCTCTCTGCTTCATGTAGCATCTGTTGGGGCTGGTGTATGCAATACAGCTTTGTCATATGCCTGTACAGTCTTGGGACTGAGAAAGCTGAAAGAGGTAAGGTGGCGTTACTTCAGCATCTCCATTCTCTCTCCATATGACCTTTCCTGGGGGCTAACGTGGCTTCCTCTTTGCATGGTGATCTCTGGTTAGTTGGGCTTCTGATCTGACAGTTTGGCCTTACCTTTTATAAAAAGCCTGGGTAGAAGTTACAAGGTTTCCTATTACCTAGCCTCAGAAGTTCCATAATTTCTGCATATTCTATTCATCATCTAATTTAGTAGGCAAATACAGATTCAAAGATAATAAGACAATTCTGAAAGGCAGAAGTAACAAATAATCTATGCCTAACTTTATCGCAGAAGCTTTCATTTTTCATAGCTACATTAATGAATTTCTTCTAGAAGAATATCTGAATTTGAAAAATAAAGAGTTAATATAAGCACTCAGTAAAGAAAGAAAAATCTAAACATTCAAGAAAAAGAATATAATTCTTGCTTTTCCACAGAAACAAAGAGAGGAGAATATAGTCATGATAGTAGTTTTGAAGAAACAATATTAACAGTCTCTTATTCATATCCAAATCATTTTTCAAATGTAAGATCAAAAGACAGATACTTTTCAATATTCAAAGATTTACCATGGAAGGAGCCAAGACGGTGGAACAGCATGGAAGTGTTTTGTGTGTCTCACATCCATGAACTACAGCCAGACCAACACTAAACCATCCTACACACTAGAAAACTGATTGGACGATTAGCACAACAATCTGCACAAAATGAACCACAGAATTCAGCAGGTACATGGAGTAGAGAGGTGAACTTGGGGAGCAAGAAGACACGGGAAGGGAGGTGCTTTTGTGAGCGGAGAGAGGTTGGAGACTGGGGGGGAGGGGAGAATACAGGAAAAGCACCCTTCCCCAAAAGCAGCTGGAGAGAAAGTTGAAAATTAGAAACAGCCACAGGGACTAAACTAAAAAGGGAGAAAGGAGAAAGAAGAGGGTTTAAATTCCATTAAGACTGTAAATAAGGGAAGCACAAAGGCTGCAACTCTGCAGCTCCATACCTAGCAGTGCTCTGGTGGGAAGGGCGAATTGCCAGGAATGGAGTGGGGTCCGGGAGGTTCTCCAGCCACACAGGGAAAGCAGTTCCATTGCTGGAAGGACATTTGGTAGAGACTGTTGAAGCCACCTGGTCTCAGCAGACCCCAGAAAATGGCCACATTTGCTGGTGCTGGAACAAGGTCATTAAGGGTGAAGCCTGGTGCCAGATGTGTGGTGTGATTTTCCATAATCCCTAAAATGCTGCTGCTACACTATCTTGCGAACTTTTTCTGGGGCAGATTGGCACCTGGCCATAATCTTGTGGCACAGGTAGCAGCAGGGTCCAGCAAGCGTTCCTGGGTGCAAGCAACATTAAGCCATTGCTCATTCGACCATTGCTCAGTGAGACTCTCCCTCAGAAGGCTGGAACGGGTCAAAGCCGCAGTCCTTCAGAAGTAAGGGGCTGGGGAAAACAGCTGCATCTGAGACAAAACTCAGGATAGAGGTACTGCCTGGGGCCTGGTCACGAACAGTGAAAAAACAGGGAGTGGATGAAAGCTGAAGACAGAGGATGGGTGCGGGATTGCTGATCTGGGAGAACAGAGTTCCGATACTAGAGACTGGGTAGCTGGGTGGTGACATTTTCACCGCTCCCGTGCATATGCACCTACAAGCGCCACAACACTCCACCCCAGTAGGCTAGCAGCGCCATCTAGTGGAGAATGGAGCCGTTACACTGAGGGCCCCCCCCCCTTAACTGGGCCAACCTTGCTCTCCAAGACACAAGTATTACCACCTACTTAGTTTATGGACTATAAAGCACTACATAGTCTGACTTCTAGGGAAAAACGAATTCCAGTCCTACTTCAATCTGTTAACAGGTCCATGTATCAATATTCGTTCTTTCTTTTTTTTCTTTTCCTCTTCTAACTTCTTTTCTTTTTCTTAAATACAGACAGAGAAAAATTCATTTTTACTTTCAATTTTTATTAAAAATATTGTTCATTAATTTTTACAATATTGTTTACTGTTGTGTAAATTTTTTCAAATTCTATTTTACTTCCATCATTTTATTTTAGTCTGCTTTAGTGTATTCACCTTTTCAAATTTTCAAATGATTTCCTTTTTTTATTTTTCCTTATTTCTCTTTTTTGTTTCTATTTTTTTTTCTTGAATGCAGAAAGAGAAAAACTTCATTTTTACTTTCAATTTCTATTAAAAATATTTTCTTCAATTTTTACTACTATATTTTTTCTTTTATGTAAATTTTTTCAAAATCTATTTTACTTCCATAATTTTATCTTAGTCTACTACAGTGTATACACTTTTTCAAATTTTCAAACGATTTCCTTTTTTCTCTTTTTTCTCTTTTTCGTTTCTTTTCTTTTTCTTGAATACAGAAAGAGAAACAAATAATTTTTTTTAATTTGTATTAAAAACATTTTTCTTTAATTTTTTTCTACTATATTCTTTACTTTTGCGTAAATTTTTTTTCAAATTCCATTTTTCTGCCATCATCTCATTTTAGACTACTTCAGTGTATTCATTTTTTTAAAAGTCTCAAATTATTTCCTTCCCTCCCTTTTTTTCACTAATCTGTCAAATGACCTTCAACACGCAGACAAAAATACACCTAAAATCTAGCATCATTTATTGGATTTGTGTGTGTGTGTGTGTATTTTTTAGTTTTAATATTTTTTAAATTTTAATTTTATTTAATTTTAATTTTTCTACCTCGTTAATTCCTTTTCTCCCTTCAAAATGACAAAATGAAGGAATTCACCCCCAAAGAAAGAGGATGAAGAAACGACAGCCAGGGATTTAACCAACACAGATACAAGCAAGATGTCTGAACCAGAATTTAAAATCACAATAATAAGAATACTAGCTGGAGTCAAAAATAGATTAGAATCTCTTTCTGCAGAGATAAAAGAAGTAAAAAATAGTCAGAATGAAATTAAAAATGCTATAACTGAGCTGCAATCATGGATGGATGCATCCGCACCAAGGATGGATGAAGCAGAACAGAGAATCAGCGATATAGAGGACAAACTTATAGAGAATAATGAAGCAGACAAAAAGAGTGAGATTAAAGCAACAGACCATGATTTAAGAATTAGAGAAATCAGTGACTCATAAAAAAGGAACAACATCAGAATCATAGGGGTCCCAGAAGAGGAAGAGAGAGAAAGAGGGGTACAAAGGTTATGTGATCAAATCATGGCGAAAAACTTTCCAAACCTGGGGAAAGACACAGACATCAAAATCCAGGAAGCACAGAGGACTCCCATTAGATTCAACAATATCCGACCATCAACAAGGCATATCATAGAAAAATTCACAAAATACTCAGGCAAGGGGAGAATCATGAAAGCAGCAAGGGAAAGAAGTCCCTAACCTACAAGGGAAGACAGATCAGGTTTGCAGCAGACCTATCCACAGAAACTTGGCAGGCCAGAAAGGAGTGGCGGGATATATTCAGTGTGCTGAATCCGAAAAATTTGCAGCCAAGAATTCTTTATCCAGCAAGGCTGCCATTCAACATAGAATGAGAGATTAAAAGTTTCCCAGACAAACAAAAATTAAAGGAGTTTGTGACCACTAAGCCAGCCCTACAAGAAATTTTAAGGGGGACTCTCTGAGGGGAGAAAATATGAAAAAAATATATATATATATATACCAAAAGCAACAAAGATTAGAAAGGACCAGAGAACACCACCAGAAACTCCAACTCTACAAGCATCATAATGGCAATAAATTCATATCTTTCAGTACTCACTCCAAATGTCAATGGACTCAATGCTCCAATCAAAAGACATAGGGTAACAGAATGGAGAAGAAAACAAGATCCATCTATATGCTGTTTACAAGAGACCCACTTTAGACATAAAAACACATTCATATTGAAAATAAGGGGATGGAAAACCATCTATCATACTAATGGTCAACAAAAGAAAGCCAGAGTAGCCATACTTATATCGGACAATGTATATGTTAAATAGACTTTATCAAGAGATGCAGAGGGACATTATATCATAATCAAGGGATCTATCCCCCAAGAAGACCTAAAAATTGTAAACATTTATGTGCCAAATGTAGGAGAACCCGAATATATAAATCAATTAATCACAAACGTAAAGAAACTCATCCATAGTAACACCATAATAGTAGAAGACTTCAACACCCCACTCACAACAATGAAGAGATAATCTAATAAAAAAATCAACAAGGAAACAATAGCTTTGAATGACACACTGTACCAGATGGACTTAACAGATATATTCTGAACATTTCATCCTAAAGCAGCAGAATATACATTCTTCTGCAGTGCACATGGAACGTTCTTCAGAATAGACCATATACTGGGACATAAATGAGCCCTAAGTAATTTCAAAAAGATCAAGATCATACGGTGCATATTTTCAGACCACAAAGCTATGAAACTCAAAATCAACCACAAGAAAAAATTTGTAAAGGTAACAAATACTTCGATACTGAAGAACATCCTACTAAAAAAATGAATGGGCTAACCAAGCAGTTAAAGAGGAAATTAAAAAGTAAATGGAAGTCAATGAAAATGATAACACCACAACCCAAAACCTCTAGGATGCAGCAAAGGCAATCACAAGAGGAAAGTATATAGCAATACATGCCTTCCTAAAGAAGGAATAAAGATCTCAGATACACAACCTAACTTTACACCTTAAGGAGCTAGAAAAAGAATAGCAAATAAAACCCAAAACCAGCAGAAGACAGGAAATAAAAAAGATTAGAGCAGAAATTAATGCTATCAAAACCAAAAAACAAAAACAAAAACAAAACAAAAATAGTAGAACAGATCAATGAAACCAGAAGCTGGTTCTTTGAAAGAATTAACAAAATTGATAAACCACTAGCCAGTTTGATCAAAAAGAAAAAGGAAAGGACCCAAATAAATAAAATCAAGAATGAAAGAAGAGAGGTCACAACCAACACAGCAGAAATAAAAACAATAATAAGAGAATATTATGAGCAATTATATGCCAATAAAATGGGCAATCTGGAAGAAATTGACAAATTCCTAGAAACATACACACTACCAAAACTGAAACAGGAAGAAATAGAAAATTTGAACAGACCCATAACCAGTAAGGAAATCGAATTAGTAATAAAAAAATCTCCCAAAAAACAAGAGTCCAGGGCGAGATGGCTCTCCAGGGGAATTCTACCAAACATTTAAGGAAGAGTTAACACCTATTCTCTTGAAGGTGTCCAAAAAATATAAATGGAAGGAAAACTTCCAAACTCTTTCTATGAAGCCAACATTACCAATTTCCCTGATGAACACAGATGCAAAAATCCTCAACAAGATATTAGCCAACTGGCTCCAACAATACATTAAAGAAATTATTCACCACGACCAAGTTGGATTTATACCTGGGATGCAGGGCTGGTTCAATATCTGCAAAACAATTAACATGATTCATCACATCAATAAAAGAAAGGACAAGAACCATATGACCCTCTCAATAGATGCAGAGAAAGCATTTGACAAAATACAGTATCCTTTCTTGATAAAAAAACCCTCAAGAAAGTAGGGATAGAAGGAGAATACCTCACAATAATAAAAAGCCATATATGAACGACCCAATGCTAATATCATCCTCAATGGGGAAAAACTGAGAGCTTTCCCCCCTAAAGTCAGGAACAAGACAGGGATGTCCACTCTCGCCACTGTTATTCAACATAGTATTGGAAGTCTTAGACTCTGCAATCAGACAACACTAAGAAATAAAAAGCATCCAAATCGGCCAGGAGGAGATCAAACTTTCACTCTTTGCAGATGACATGATACTCTATATGGAAAACCCAAAAGATTCCACCAAAAACCTCTAGAATTGATTCATGAATTCAGCAAAGTTGCAGGATACAAAATCAATGCATGGAAATCAGTTGCATTCCTATTACACCAACAATGAAGCCACAGAAAGAGAAATCAAAGAATCAATCCCATTAATTGATGTCAGTATACAAATGAAAGTATGAAGTCCTATATATATACGTAGCAAAATATATAAGACAGAAACTCTTAAAAATCCAAAAACCTGTGTATTGAGGCAATATCCTTTAACATGCATTTTTTAGACTAAGATATTTTGAAGTATAAAAAAGATAAAAATTGTATAGTAAATCTAAATAATGCAATTCATAATGTTTCGATGACTAACTTCCTAAAATACAGGCCATGTACTATATACTTAATATCTATACTTAAATATACAGAAAAATTTATATCTCTTTTCAAATAATCACTTTTAATATAATCCCCAATGTAGAAATTTACAACCAAACCTGTTAGAAAAATCAGATAAATGTGAATAATAAAAAAAGAAACAAATAAATAGTAATTATGTAGAAATTATTAAAAGTTATTTTAATTGTGAGTTTCTAATTGGTTCAAATTTAGGTGATTGATAGGCATCTTGGCATTATTGTAAAATTTTGAGTAATGATGCACATGTGTGTATGTTTTTTGGTGAAGAGGCCTGATGACTCTCACAAAGTCAATGACAATGATTCCTACACATATATAAGCATTACACCTTCAAATAACCCTCATTTCAAAAAAAAGATACAAAATTGCTAATACAAATGATTTGTAAATTAACAAAACTCTGCCATTTAACAAAACTTATGAAATGTGGCCAAAGCTGCATTTCTGGAAATTTAAAGTAATAAATATTTATATTTATCAAATCAAAAGATTGATTTTATGTAGCTTTGTGAGTTGTTGGCAAAGTATATTGATTTTCAAAGACAAGTAGGCAGAAGTTAATGAAAGCAGCTATATGTTAAATTAGACACTAAAAAATAACAGTGGAATTTATAAATAAAAACCATGAGTTGTGTTTTGAAATCCTAATAAATTAAGCAAATCTTTAGCAATTCTAATCTAAGGGGAAAAATGAATAAAATTATATGCATAACATAATAAATTATTAACAAATCATAATCACAGATTCAAAAGACATTTTACAAATTGGAATGCTGTATGTAACTTTAGTTTTAATTTTGCCATTTTAATAAAATGGACATATTCAAAAAATAATAATATAAATTGTGAAGGCTTATTCAAAAAGAGATAACAAATATGCATAGATAATTATGAATTAAAATTAAAAACTTCCCAAAAAACTAAACTCTATTAAGTATTAAATATCTTTTAAGAACTGAGTGTTAAGTAAAGTTTGTTATTTAATTCCTTCCAGAGTATAAATGTGTACTTTTTTTGAAGAAACTGGCAATATCAAGATCGAAAATAAGAAAAAATAAACTAGAGATAACGTCTCTCGTTAATTATATATATAAATATCTTAAATAAATTATTAGTTGTATCCAGCTATGTATTATTTGTACATCATGCCCAAGTAAAGTTTATATGGGGAATGTAATTATGATTATACATGATATAATTTATTAACAAATCTCACCCCATTAATACAATAAAGGTGAAAATGGGGGCGCCTAGGTGGTTCAGTCGGTTGGTTTTCCTCTCTGGTCATGATCTCATGGTTTGTGAATTCGAGCCCCATGTCTAGTTCCATGCTGCCAGTGTGGAGCCTGCTTGGGATTCTCTCTCTCCCTCTCTCTCTGCCCCTCCCCTGCTTCTGTCCTCTGCCTCAATAAGCTTTAAAAAAATTGAAAATGCACATGATAATTTTATGGGTAGTGAGAAGGCATCATACCAGAAACTTATTGTGACCCTCCTAACTGCGTATCTTTTACTCCCAATCTGGTAAGCATCTGTGTGTGGAGA
Organism: Felis catus; assembly: GCF_018350175.1. Lineage (NCBI taxonomy): Eukaryota > Metazoa > Chordata > Mammalia > Carnivora > Felidae > Felis > Felis catus. Next base: position 56,648,309 of record NC_058372.1, read on the forward strand.
AAACTTGACAGACCTTGCTTCAGCTACACCATCTATCTCCGGCTTTCTGCCCAGGGCTTCTTTACTGCCAGGATGGGAGGTCTTTTCTGACACATACAGGAGATTGGAACTGCAGTGGAGTTAGCTGTCGATAGGTCATAACTTGACAAACTGGGGCTTCACAGAGATGAGAGGATAAATACTTCCGTTTTCTGTTTCTCAGAAAGGCAATTCTAATGGAAATTCTACACAACTCCTCTGATGATCTCCAACAGGATTGAACTTCAGTTGCTCAAGATGTTGGACCAGCTCAATAACAAGCACATTACATTTTGAACATTCCAGGGACCTGCTCCTACAACTTGGGATCACAGTATCTATAAGGATTTTGCTGATGAAGAGGGATTTGACATTTTTGTTGTTGTTTTTTTAAGTTTATTTATTAATTTTGAGACAGAGAGAGTAGGAGAGGGGCAGACAGAGAGAGACAGGAAAAGACAGAATCTCAAGGATTCTGATGCAGGGCTCAAACTCACAAACCCAGAGATCATGACCTGAGCCAAGATCAAGTGTCAGATGTTTAACCAACTGAACCACCCAGTGCCCTAGATCTGACATTTTTGAAAAATTCAGGGGTGCCTGGGTGGCTCAGTTGGTTAAGCATCCGACTTCAGCTCAGGTCATGATCTCACAGCTTGTTAGTTCAGCTCAGAGCCTGGAGCTGCTCTGGATTCTGTGTCTCCCTCTTTCTCGGCCCCTCCCCTGCTCACACACTGTCTCTCTCTCTCTCTCTCTCTCTCTCTCTCTCTCTCTCTCTCTCTCTCTCTCTCAAAAATAAATAATAGAACTACAAATTTTTTTTAAAAAATTACCTTTGAAAAATTCAGTTGTGGCTATACTTTGCAGCTGTTAGAGAAGTAAAAAAAAAAAAAAAAAAAAAAAAAACGCAACCCAAAGAACGTGCCAATTCAAAAAAATTGGATTCGATAGGCTTATTATTGAAGGAGGGGAAAAAAGGATAAAGAGAAACAGAATCCATGAAGGTAGCCCGCAATGGCTACAAAGGTGTAGTGAATTTTTTCTCTGTTTTAAGAAATTGAAGTTCCAGTTGTCATACATCATTGTACTCCCACCAAACAGTCAATACCTGTTCGATTTGCATCAGCAGTTACAATAAGTTTACTCTGACATGATTTTTGTAATTCTTTATCAGTACCTCCTAGGGCTACCCCTAACAGTGCATCTTCTTGGCAGTGCATATAGTTTAGTCACAGTCTTAAACATTCCTCAGTAAGATTAAATTAAATTCAATTTCTCACAAGCATTCCAACTTTTGATGCCACTTATAGTATCAGATTTTTTGCAAGGCAAAAATTAACTTGCATGGCAGTGTTAATTTCTTTTTGAGTTTTTCTTAATTTGTATATAGCCAACAAGTACAAATGTATGCATAACATAGATATGAAAGCAATGATGAATGTTACAATAGGGTGAATTATAAAGTTAAGGATCTTAGCTTTAGATTAATAGTTTTTGAAAATAGCCAGCAATACACAGTTAAAGCAGATTCTTGGTAGCTGTGTGTAAGGATTCTCCTTAATTCTACAAAAACTTTACAAATTATTGATATGTTTTAGTAGCTTGTTTTTTCCAAGTGCTTTACCAATTTGATAACTATTCTTCAGCTCCTTTTATTTTTTCCCAGTAGGTACCTAATGCATAATTAAGACTAGGGACTTAGGGGCGCCTGGGTGGCGCAGTCGGTTAAGCGTCCGACTTCAGCCAGGTCATGATCTCGCACTCCGTGAGTTCGAGCCCCGCGTCAGGCTCTGGGCTGATGGCTCGGAGCCTGGAGCCTGTTTCCGATTCTGTGTCTCCCTCTCTCTCTGCCCCTCCCCCGTTCATGCTCTGTCTCTCTCTGTCACAAAAATAAATAAAAAACGTTGAAAAAATTAAAAAAAAAAAAAGACTAGGGACTTGGTAGTCTAAGGTTTTGAGTTGGATTTTTTCTTCATAGGTCAATATATTTTTTGTGAATATCCATTATCATATGTCATATTATTCTTACAGGTTAAACTAGAATCAGTAGAAGTAGTACCACTATCCTCATACAGTGTTTCTAATATAAGATATATATAATACAGCAGGTCTGTTATCCATGATTAAAGTTTAATTAGGGGGTATTCATTATAAGATACATGGAATTGTTAAGTTGTAAGGAATAGGGTTCAGTTTTCCCCATCCAATTGGCCATTTCTCTTATTTTTCAATGTCAATATTTGAATCAAAGTTAATTCAGAGTCTCCCTGAATGACAAGTACTCATCTAAACATATTTGTTCCATATCAATGAAAAAGAAAGCTTAACTCCTTTTCGTCAATATAGGCTAGGTTTTTTTTTTTTTTTTTTTTAGCATTTTCAACCTGCGTACACCAAATGTCAGCTCTTGTATGTATAATTTGAGCAACATTTTCCACCATTGTTTATTCTCTCTGTAAAAGCCCCATGCCCAATACTTAACTGTTCTCATCTGTCAGTAAAATCTTTAGTAGTTCAGTATAGTAAGTAAATCTTTTAGAGATTGAATAGCTATTGATATATGGTTATACAGGTGAGGGACCGTGACACTGCTCTAGCAATCTTTTGTTGCAACAAAATTGAATTCAAAGCTGTCCAATTCCAAATGCTTCTCCAATTCCATCCGACTGTACATTTGCCAGGTTAGATTAGGCCAGCTGCATTATGGCTCCACCCTGTTTGCATCTGAATTCAGTATTGTTAACGATGGTCTCTATGCTGTACAATAAGATCTGTAGGACTAAATTACTCCTGCATAACTGAAACTCTGCACACTTTGACTGATGCTTTCCTGTTTACTCCTCCCCTTGACCCTGGCCACCACTATTCTACTGTTTCTATGAGTTTGACAATTTTAGACTCCTCGTTTAAATGGGATAATGTACTATTTATCTTCAGTATCTGGCTGATTTCACTTAGAACAACGCCCTCCAGGTCCATCCAGGTTGTCACAAATGGCAAAATTCCCTTACTTTCTGAGACTGAATAGTATTCTATTGTATATATATCACAAATCTTTATCCATTCATCAACTGAGGGACATGTCTTGGATATTGTGAACAATCTTGCATTGAACATGTAGTGCAGATACATTATTTTTAAAATTATTATTACTCTCTCCACATCCTTTTCTCCTCTTCCAGGGTTTTTATTACACAGAAATATTACTTCAACTCTTGTCACCCATATTCCTGAAAATATTTCTCATCTCTTTATCCGTCTTTTTTTTTTTTTTTTGCAGATTTCATTGCTATGATATTCCAGCTTCCTGCTCTGAAATGGTAATAGACAGTGATCCTCAAAATGTCTAATGTGGCACCTCTAACAATGGGTATCTTTCATCAGTGGCATATATTAGAGTGCATAAAATACATCCTGATTCTAGGGGTGCCTGGGTGGCTCAGTCGGTTAAGCGTCTGACTTCGGCTCAGGTCATGATCTTATGGTCTGTGAGTTCGAGCCCCACGTCGGGCTCTGTGCTGACAGCTCAGAGCCTGGAGCCTGCTTCAGATTCTGTGTCTCCCTCTCTCTCTGACCCTCCCCCATTCATGCTCTGTCTCTCTCTGTCTCAAAAATAAATAAACATTAAAAAAAATACATCCTCATTCTATAGCATCTCTAGACTGTGTTCAGTGAAAGAAGTCAGAAGCCTTTCCTGTTTTGCCATCTTCTCTTAAATACAAAATCAACATTTATTTCCTTGCTCATCAATTTTGTGCTATGCAGTTTTTCTTATATGAACAAAAACCAAATAAATAAAATATACATAGCATATTTAAAACTAATTTGCAGCTGCCATATCTCTTGTTTCAAATGCTAACTTCAATTTCAAACAATTTGATTCTAATTTTGGATATTTTTTTCCTAAAAGTGTATGTAAATTTATATTAATTTATCTTAATTCTGAATAACTGGAGACACTATGTTCTTAACATAGAAAGGAGATACTAAATGTCTATCCAAATCGTTTTTGACATAATTTGCTTTCAATTCTACTCATAAAATGTGTCAAGATATATTTTTCTCCTGCTACTAGTACCTTGGGAAACATTAATCTCAGAATAATTGAGAAACACTGGCTAAGCTGTTAATTTTAAATGACACATTAGTAACTGTCATTTAAATTGATAGGTAGAGCTATAATTGAGAGTAATAGTAAAAAGGTAACTTCCTTATCATTGAATATTTAGTGATTATTAAATTACTTATCTAATGCAACCTTGAGCCTTGTGGTTGCTTAAAAGATATCTGAATCTTATAACAATAAAAGTAGACATTTTGTTAAATCGATTTTTAACATTTGGGGGAGCAATACTTCATCTTTTATGTTAAGTGTTGCATCCAGATCTGGAGACTAAATATCTTTCCCAGAAAACCTGTTATGCAATGTGACTTGTCCTGAAATCCATAACTAGTTAATCATAAGTCCTGGGAAATCTGAAGAAAAAAAGTAAGTAACAAGGATGTTAAAACATGCACCTGTCTGCATAGGTATGTTAAACAGATTCTGTTTCTGTGAAAAGCAGTTGTTTCAGTAATGTAGATATTGTGAGGAGAAGTGTAGTTAACTTTAATTCATTGATTTCATAATGTAATTATTTTATGTAAAATGCTGTGTGTGTGTAGAGAGAGAGAGAGAGAGAGAGAGAAATTAATATTGAGAGAGAATTTTTAATTTATTGGAAAAAACTGCATTCTTTCAGGTTTTCTTTTTTTAGTGTTTATTTATTTTTGACAGAGAGAGAGAGAGAGAGAGAAAGCATGAACGGGGAAGGGGCAGAGAGAGAGAGGGAGACACAGAATCCAAAGCAGGCTCCAGGCTCTGAGCTGTCAGCACAGAGCCCGACACTGGGCTCAAACTCACAGACCACAAGATCATGACCTGAGCTGAAGTCAGACGCTCAACCGTCTGAGCCACCCAGGCGTCCCTCATTCTTTCAGGTTTTCTTATCGAATGACAGCGGGTTAATTTCCAAAAGGGAAAGCACTCATTGTATTGCAATGATAAGAATCTAATGATAATATTTCTGATATTCAAACAGAAATTTTGAGTAAACACTTGGTACTTCCCCAAACTAAAACACTTTGAGTATGTATTTCATATATATTTCTTAAATGATCTCTCTCATGAAAAATATCTAAAGTTTCAGTCCATCTTTGTAAATTAAAGAGATACATTGTAAATTATCATTTCATTTTTCCATGTATAAAAAGAACATCTTCCTCTTAGAGGACAAAGCATTAATGATCACACAAGAATATGCTTGTGATTTCAGCAGTTCAGTAGACCTTACATGTTAACAATTTTTCTAATTAGGAGTTTTTAAAGATTCTCAATTATTTATAAGATTGCAATACTTGGGGGCACCTGGATGGCTCCATCAGTTGAGTGTCCAACTTTTGGTTTTGAATCAGGTCATGATCTCAGGATCGTGGGATTGAGCCCTGTGTTGGGATCCACACAGAGCGTGGACTCTGCTTAAGATTTTCTCTCTCTCTCTTTCTCTCTTTCTCTCTCTCTCTACCCCTCTCCCCCACTAACACTCTCTGTCTCTTAAAAAAACAAGAGTGTAATATTTAATTGCATAATTAAAAGGACCTATGATAATGATTGAATTGTTTCTTCAATAGAAAGTGAAATTTTATTTGAGGCATTCTAATTTAAAGATCAAATTTGCTCAGGGAGTGAAAAAAAAATTTAACGCTTGATTAATTCTTTCTTTTCTCTACTATATTTACTCGTGCCAATGTTTATTTTTTAAATGGAATATAAATTTGTAGAATTATTTGTATAATTGAAAGAATTTCTGAAGTACACATTTCTTTCCTCCAAAGATTTCTTTGGTCAGAGCATAACTACCTCTTTCTACAATGGCTATTTAAGTATATAACACACCTAAATTATACACTTGGCCATCATCCTAACATATATTTCCCATTATAATTATGATAGAAATAATTCCATTCAAATTAACATTTTCTAACTCTCAATTAAGTATAAGGCACTATTTAGGCACTGCTCTAAATACCAAAGTGCCAATGACAGCGACCCTGATCTCAAAGGCAAAATAAAATGAAAGCTCCCTGCTCCAGATTACATTAGCTCATTTGTTTCTCTTTCCTTTCTTTTCCTTTATATTCCCTTTCCCTTTTGTATCCTTATTTCTTTTCCTCCCCTTTCCTTCCTTTCTTTTGTACATTGAATATGTAAGTCCCTAGATAAGACAAAAATGCATGAAGAATTTTTCTCTGTGCAATAAAATGTAATATAAACTTTAAGGTTGTTTCCTTTGGTGGTCTCATTACAAGTGTACTGGAAGTTGCATTTTGCAACTGAGTAAATTAGAACCAAAGAGATAACTAACTTATAAATTCCTCACACAGCAAATAAAATATTTTATCACTTTTACCACAGCATGATGAAAGCACCACCCATTGTTATATTAAGTCAGGTAGTTAATTAATAAATGCTTGTTAAAAGTGAAGGTCTGTACTATTTAGTTTTTAATTAATATCTAAGTAATTATAATATTTCCAAATATTGAGACACATGGAAAATTCAAAATATAAGAACTTCTCTGAACTATATACATTTTAGATAGCATGGTTGTCTTTGCAATGGAGAATAAGTATTTAGCTTCAAAAGGTGCCTTTGACAAAAGAATATACAGCTGAGAATAATGGATATTAAGTGTGAATTCGTACATTTGATATTAGGTCTTCATTCACCTCTGTTAAGTAGAAGAAACAGCTCATAGTCCAACAAATATTTGTGCCTTTTTCTTTTCCATATTGGTGTTAACTGTTCCTAAGAGTCATCTGTTAAGACAGGTGCTACAATTTCGAGATTCCTTTGAAGCTACATGGAACCATCTGACTAGTCTCCACCCTTAGAATAAGAAAAGAGACATACATCACCTCCAAGTCAAATTGGATGAGAAGAAGTTATTCATTCTCCATCATTTCTTCCCTTGTGTACTAACTGGCAGAATAAGATAGTGTCTCCTAGACTAATCTCTAAATGATAGGACAGAAAACTTACCCAACCCCTAATCAAGAACACTTTTATTACACAGCTGTATGAACAAGAAGTAAGTTTTTATCGTAAAAGTCACTAATATTTTTCAATGTGTTAGTTATCAGAGGTACTATTAGCTCACCTAATACAAGTTGCTTCCTTCACAAGCTCTGTGGTCACCTTTGTCTCTTGATGTATGTGATTGATTTATGAATTCTTTTTTTATTGGTTCTTTTTGTTCAGAGTTGAACTAAGAGTAACTGGGAATTATTCAATCTAAGAGAAGAAGAAAAGAGTAAATAATCCTAAAAGAACCAAAACAAATCATAAAAAGAAAGTTAAGAATTTGATAGAGTAATTCCAACGAGTCAGTGAGGAATACATGGAGAGAAAATCAGTGACTTCTAAATGGCATACCCACTTGACACTAATTGTTTGAACACTCAAAATGAAACTTTACAAATCCATAATCAAACAGGGGAAAAGAAACCCAGTCTATGTTGAAGAAAAGCTGTCAAAATATGTATAGATATTAGGCAGGTTTTTTTTTCCCAGACACAGAGTAAGTTTGAAATCAAATAAAAGAAAACAAATGTAGAAATACAGTGCTCAGAGATGTGAATGGAATATTTCCAAAGCTCTGAAAGACTGTTTGGAAAATCATACACCTAAATCAACACATTGGAATTCAGAAGATGCTCTTACAAGGGTAGACGTGGAAATTTAATTTCATCATGCAAAGAAAACCAGCTGAAATGGCAGAAAGTGCTGTTGATCTCCAGCGAATAACAAAGGAAGACTTCCATAGGCCTCTTTTTGGAACTGCAGAAATAGTCAATGAGTGACTGATCTATTATCCTTTATTTGGGCCAAAGAAGTTATTTTAGTAGAGTTTTGTTCCTATGTATATAAAGTTCAACAAGCTTCTAAAACCAAAGGGATTTGAGTTTTATAGATCTTAGCTGTGGAAGGAATCTTTCCCAATAGGTATGGAACAACATTTGACTATGAACTACATAGTTGTATTATTTGGTGCCTGGGCCATGCCAGCTGTGTAATGTTTCGACAGATTCCCTATTGTACTCCACAGAGTGTTATATTCTTCTGTGATGCAAGGTGAAATCCAAGGCTCTGAGAGGACATAGTGATAGAAAGCATACAGGAGCTTTTTGTTTTTCAATATTTATATGCTATAAATTCCAAATCATTTTGTTTACAGTATGCAATGCATTTCAAATGGATATTTTAACATAAATATTTTTTCATAGATTCATGTAAAACTTAGTCCAGGGTTCTCAGATCCAGTATTTTCAATTTCTCTCAGTTTCTCTGGAGAAAAAGAGTTCATGTCAAATTGTGCTTTTTTTAAAGTTTATTTATTCTTGAGAGAGACATAGACAGCACAAGTGGGAGAGGGGCAGAGGAAGAGGGAGAGAGAGAGAATCCCAAGCAGGCTCTGTGCCATCAATGTGGAGAACCATGTGGGGCTCAAACTCATGAAACCGCAAAATCATAGCCTGAGCCGAAACCAAGAGTTGGTCGCTTAACCAACTGAGCCACCCAGGTGCCCCAAGTTATGCCTTTTTTAAAAAATATTTTTTAGGGGCGCCTGGGTGGCGCAGTCGGTTAAGCGTCTGACTTCAGCCAGGTCACGATCTCGCGGTCTGTGAGTTCGAGCCCCGCGTCAGGCTCTGGGCTGATGGCTCGGAGCCTGGAGCCTGTTTCCGATTCTGTGTCTCCCTCTCTCTCTGCCCCTCCCCCGTTCATGCTCTGTCTCTCTCTGTCCCAAAAATAAATAAACGTTGAAAAAAAATTAAAAAAATAAAAAATAAAAATATTTTTTAATGTTTATTTATTTTTGAGAGAGAGAGACAGAGACAGAGAATGAGTGGGGGAGGAGCTGAGATAGAGAGGGAGACACAGAATCTGAAGGAGGCTCCAGGCTCTGAGCTATCAGCACAGAGCCCGACAGGGGATTCAAACTCATGAGCCACGAGACCATGACCTGAGCTGAAGTCGAACGCTCAACCTCAACCAACTGAGTCACCCAAGGACCCCTAAATTATGCTTATTAAAAAAAGAAATTTCATCACCTCTTTGTGACTACTCCAGATGCTATATATCTGAAAACAACCAGACTTCAGAACTCCATTTCAAACTTATTCCAGAGGCAGGGGAATGGAAAGCTCTGTACTAATTAATGACAATGCTATTTCTCTTAACATACCTTTACATATGTCTTCTTTCTAATGTCTATACATGTAAAATCACAATAAATTTTAACTAGAGATGAGAACAGGAATTATGTGTGCCCATATGTGTGATGAAATGTTGACATCCCTTGTATGTAGCATAGGAATAAGCTCGTAGCATTCTTCATACTGAATTTGAATAGAATTGTAAAACCAAAAGGCTCATCAAAAGTCATCTAGTTTAATCCCTCATTCTATAGTTGGGGAAACTAAAGCCTGGACAAGAGAAGTGATTTACCCAAGGTCACATAAATTAGTACAGAGCTAGAATAATACTTCCATTACATTCTCCTTGTATTATAAGACACTGACTTTCATGGTTTGATAACTAGCCACAGGTAAGGATTCCATAAAGCAATGGAGAAATCTCAAAGTGTTCTCCTTAAGGCCATTATCCTTAAATAGAAGGGTATATAACAATCACCAGGGAATCTGTTTAAAATGTAGTTCTCCTGGATACAATGGCCAAATATTCTGAGTCATAAAAGTCCAGTGTGAGATCAAGGCATCTGTTCTGATGCAAATGGCTTGTACACTGCTCTTTACAAAACAGTACATGTTGAATAAATAATAACTTGCTATAATGCCTTAATATCCTTCTCAGTAAAGATTAGGAAACTCAGACTGAGAATGCTAGTAATAGATTTGTTAACAGTAAGTAGTGTACTCAGAATACATTCTAAATTTTATCATTGAATTGAAGATTTTCATGATTTTGAACAATTCTCAAATGACATACCTCTATCATCAAATTCATCATGGCTTATGTAGTTATATTTGTGAATTACTGAATATTCGCTATAATTTATGTAAGACTTTTATTGATACTTTTGTATTCATAAGTTATATAAGTAATCCCATACTGTCCTTGACATTTTACTCTGAGGAAGGCAACTTCTCTACTAACAAACAGTTATACGTTCCATAAAAAAATAAACATGCCATTTAATTCACCCAATAAGAAATTAAAATATTTCAGTCGCTCAAAGAGATAACTCAGTCCTCTTAGTTCATTTTTTAATGGAAGAAGCTATAATTACTTTTTCAAAGGCTATGTATTTCCTAGTTAGAATAAAAATATTGATACAACAATTTAAGAGAGAAAAATCATTATAATTCTAGAATTTATAGGAATCATTTGAATATGCAAGTACCAGCAGTTATTTCTTATTTTCAGTTAGTTAGTTGTTATTTTCAACAACTAACTGTGCCATCAATGTGGAGAACCATGTGGGGCTCAAACTCATGAAACCGCAAAATCTTATGCGGTTAGATATTATGCCTTGTTAGGCTAGTATTTGGTCCTCAGATTGTGGTGGCAAAGATTATTTTACTGAATGTGTGCTGGTACTACATTTTCTAATCATTAATATCCAACAATTTTTATAGGATTTAATACATTTCTATGTGAGGAATAAGAAGATAGTTTGGTTTTACTCAATGTTCCTTAAGAGATGCTTTATATGTCCCCCCCCCCCCCCCCGCCCCCGACACTGGCTTTCATCTCTTAGGTAAAATAAAAACCTCATCCTAAAGTCAAACTGAGAATGTAACATGTTATAAGACAGAGTAGATTTACAGAAAGCATTTTTTAAACTAGAACTGCTAAGTCATTAAAGAGATAAAGTGTTAATTAAGTTACATGACACACTGATATTACATGAGAATAGCAAATACTCTTATCTGAAATTTACTGTTTGTCTGTTTTTGGTTTAGAAGGATAAATGAATATCTGATATGGATAGTTCTTGGAATGGAACCTTCTGTATTATTTGAAATTCTTACCAACTTTCTCACAAAGGGTAGTGTTATTTTAGGCAATTTTTCACTTTCTATTATGAATTTTATGTCAATGTGATAATTTTATTAGTCTGTGGTCAACTCTGTGCATTAAAAGGCTAATGCCACTTTATGACAAAATCAAGAGGCTCTCTGTATTTAAAATCTTATGTTTTGAACAAAATATTAAGTCTAAATTATCATCTTAAATACTGCACTGCACTATAGCTTCTGTATTGAAATGCAATTGATATTTTGTACAATGATCATCTATACAACCAACTTATCATGCTTTTTATTATTTCTAAGAAATTCTTTGGGAGCTAGAGTCTTTTTCATGCTGATAATTATACTATCTATAGATAACATTTATCTATCTATAAATGTTACTCTTGTTTTTCCCTTACTTTGCTGGAAAATTTAGATAATCAACCTTCTTCAAAGGTAGAAAACAAAATAATAAACTCCCATGTATCTATCAATTATATCCAACAATGATCAAATCATAGCTGGTCTTGTTTTAAAGCATTCCACACTACCAATTTCATGCTTTAAAAAATTAAAAATGATTCCTTAGTATCATCAACTATTCAACCAGTGTTCACATACCTTCAAGTGTCACATATACATTTATATTCTTATAATAGTTTTATTGAGATCTGATATATATGCAATAAGACCCACCATTTTAAAGTATACATTTCAGTTGTTTTTAGTATATTCATGAAGTTGTGCAATCACAATCACTATCTAATTTTAGAATATTTCATCAACCCCCCAACAAGTCTCATATCCATTCCCCCCCTTCCCCTAGTAACTACTTACCTTCTCTCTATCTATATGCAGTTGCCTTTTCTGGACATTTCATATAAATGGAATCATAGAAGATATGGCCTTTTGTGTCTGGTGTCTTTGACTTAGTACATATTTCCAAAGTGCCTTCACACTGCAGCATGTATCAATGTTTATTTTCTTTTTATGGCCAAATAATGTTCCATTTTATGGGTATTTTGTCTAGGCATTCATCATATGATGGAAATTTAGATTATTCCCACTTTTTTGTTATTATATGAACATTCATGCACAAGTTTTTGTGTGGATATATTTCAACTCACTTAGTCAAACACCTAGGAGTGGAATTTCTGGGTCTTAAGACTATTTAATTTGAAGAACTGCCAAACGGTTTTCCAAAGTGGCTGCACCATTTTACAACTCCACTGCCAATGTACATCCTCTGTATCTTAACGAACATGTGTTAGTGTCTGTCTTTTTGATGCTAGCTGACCTAAGCAGGTATGAAGTGATATCTCATTGTGGTTTCTATTTGTATCTCCCTAATGCCTAGTGATGTTGAGCATCTTTTCACATGTTTAATGGTCAGTTATATATCTTCATTGGAGAAATGTTTGTTCTAAACCTTTCCTATTTTTAGAATTGGGTTACTTTTCTTTTTATTGTTGATATATAAGTTTTTAAAAAATATTTTGGATCTAAGTCTCACAACAGATACATGATTTGTAAATATTTTGTCTCATTCAGTGGATTGTGTTTTCACTTTCTTGCTGGTGTTCTTACAGCACAAAATTTTTAATTTTGATAACATCCAATATATTTGATTTTTTTCTTTTGTAACTTACGCTTTTGGTGTCACAACTAAGAAATCACTATATAATCCCAGGCTATAAAGTTGTACTCATAGATTTTATTCCACCAATTTTATTGTTTTTGTTCTTACTTTTAGGTCTTCAATCCATTTTGAGTTAAGTTTCGTGCATGGCATGAAGTATTGGTCCAACTTCATTCTTTTGCAAGTAGACATACAGGTAATTTGGTACCATTTGTTGAAAAGATTTCTCTCTTTCCATTGTCTTGGTACAGTAGTCAAAAATCCATTAGCCATAAATGTGAGTTTTACTTCTAGACTCTCAATTCTATTTCATTGATCTGTGTGTCTATTCTTATTCTAATACTATCCTGTTTTGATTACTGAACTTTCTAGTAAGTTTCGAAGTTAGGAAGTGTGAGTCTTGCAACGGTGATTTTTTTTAACAAGATTGTTTTTGTTATTCTGGTTCTCTTATATTTCTAAATATAAGAAAAAGAAAAGGTATCTGGGATGTTGGTAAGAATTGCCTTGAATCTGTAAATCAATTTTGGGAAGTATTGTATTTCTGTGAGGTAGGAATGAACAAACAAAAAATGAAAATAAGAAAACAATTTCATTTATAATAGCATCAAAAAGGATAAAATATTCAGGGATAAATTTAAAAAGCAAACTGTAAAACATATTCTGAAAACCACAAAAATTGTTAAAAAATTTAAAGAAAACTTAAATAGGAAAGTCATTTCATATTTCTGGATCAGATGACTTAATATTGTGAAAATGTCAATACTTCCCAAATTGGTTGAAAAGATATATTTTAGAGGCACCTGCGTGGCTCAGTCAGTTGATCGTCTGAACTCTGCTCAGGTCATGATCTCATGGTTCATGAGTTTGAGCCCCACGTCAGGGTCCCTGCTATCAGCTTGACTGGGCAGAGCCCGCTTCAGATCCTGTGCTCCCCCCCCCCGCCCCACTCTCTCTGCCCCCACCCCAATTGTGCTTTCTCAAAAATAAATAAACATTTAAAAAAAAGATATTTTATAGGTACCAAATTCTAAGTTGATAATTTCTTTCATGAATTTAAAGATGGTTTATTCTTTTCAAATATATTTGGGGCTGTTGAGAAATTGTCTGTGGTTATTCTTGCTTTACCCTATCCTGTTTGGTATGAATTGTGATTTAATAAATATAGGTTCTTATTTTTCTTCAGTTCTGGAAAATTATTTTCATTATAATTATAGCAACCTCATCTGCCTTTCCTCTATCCTGTCCTCTGAAAACACTCATTAGACATATGTTAGAGATTCTGTTTTCCTCCAAAGTTTTTAACATTAAAAAAAAATATTTTCCATCTTCTGTCTCTAAATGATATGGATATTTTTTTCAGATCTTCCATTCACTAGTTTCCTTTATGTTGCATCTTGTTACCTGCTATTTAGTCCACCCATCTTTTTCTCTTTTTTTCCCTCTTAACTATCTCATTTTCTTCTGAAGATTTCCTTTGATTCTTTTTCAAATGTATTTGAAAAAGACTATTTTTGATAGTCTCATATCGCTCAGTTTTGTGATCCCATGAGTCTTTAAAAAAAATTTATATGTAGTTATTTTACATTCTGCATCTAGTATTTCTAATATCTACCGGCTTCTGAGGGATTTAAATCTCTATTTTTCCTGATGATTCTCGCTCATGGTGGCAATTTTCTTCAGTGCTTGGTCATCTTTGACTCTAATTCAGATGTCACTAGTTTTCATCAGTGGCAATTCTGAAGCCCTTACTTCAGAGAGACAACACAATTGGCTTTGTCACAAACCTGGAGATGTTGCCAACCTTGGGCACTTTAATCCTTTTATAAGATTTCAAATTTAAAGCGGTCATATCAGATTTAGCTCTAATAAACCGCCCCTGGCCCAGAACTAGGAATTTAATTACAGTGCAGATATTGTCACTCGCTCTCAGATCAAGCAGTTATTGGCATTTTCTAAGTGTTCAAGACTTTTTGTTCCAGCTTTGTTTATTTGGACAGGAAGGGTCTTGCAGTTTCCCTTACTTCTGCCAACCCAGAAATGCCTTTAGAATACCCTTCACCCAAACACTAGTTGTTTTGCATAAGAGACCTTTTAAAAGTCGCTCATTTGTCACATGGACAAAATGTGTTGTTGTATTTTTAAAGTTATTAATGTTATATTCTTTTTTTTTTTTAATTTTTTTTTTCAACGTTTATTTATTTTTGGGACAGAGAGAGATAGAGCATGAACGGGGGAGGGGCAGAGAGAGAGGGAGACACAGAATCGGAAACAGGTTCCAGGCTCTGAGCCATCAGCCCAGAGCCCGATGCGGGGCTCGAACTCACGGACCGCGAGATCGTGACCTGGCTGAAGTCGGACGCTTAACCGACTGCGCCACCCAGGCGCCCATTAATGTTATATTCTTAAATGAACTTAAAATAGATTCATTCATCCATAAAATAAGGATAACAATAGTGTCCAAATATTCTGAAGGTTTTCTGAGTTAGTGCTTGTCAGATAAAAAGTATTTAATAGGTGATAATTATCATCATTACCAGTATCAACATTAATATTACACCTTATCCATGGTATATGTACCTAAAAGTAAAACTCAGAGATTGTCTAATGATAGCAAATGTTTCCAAGAGTTTATGTTATCTTGATTGATCAGATTCAATCTAGGTGTTTCATTTATACCCAACTAGGATGTTTTGATACATTATTGTATGTAAAAGCTAAGAAATGCTAAAAATACAAAGCTCTTAACAAATTCGTAATTCAGTGTTTTTAATAAAATAGTTTATATGATACAAAGAGACGTGTGTTTTGAATTACTATTGGGAAGAGATCAAAAAAGTTTTGCCTAATATGATTCAGGAGACAGGCACATCAAAGGTTTAGTGTTTTCCCTAGAACAATAACTGTAAGGAAATAAAAATGGATACATATTCCAGACACTATGCACAACATTTTATATGCATGATCTAATTTAATACTCAAAATAAACCCACAAAACGAGTCCTATTATTATCCTTGGTTTTTTTGATTAGAAAATTTAAGCCTAGGGATTAAGTAGAATTCCCCCAATCACCCTTTTAGGAGCAAACATGAATTAATCCTAACTCTCTCAGATTTCAGAGTTCATGCTTCTGGTGCTTTCTCATCGTTGCTGTTTATCATTAAATTAGATACGATTATTAAAATACATGACACATGCTCCCAATATTCCATATGAAAGAATGATTCCATCTTGGAGGTGTCAAAGTAAATGTGCCTTTGAGCTGGACCTAGGAGGATGAGTGGAGGTACAGCAAGTAAAAGATGGGCAAAACTATTCCACACAGAGGCAGCAACCCAAAGAACTGCCGAGGCTCAAGAGCGGCACGAGTTGTTGAGGAAGGCCAAGGGTCTGATGTGTCTGGCGCTTGATGGAGAACCCAGCTCGTGAATGGACAGATTGAGATCAGTTTGTGGAAGGCTCTGGAGGCAAGCTAAGAAACTTGACTTTATGAGATGGGCATTTGGGAGCCACCTAGCTTTTTGTGAAGAATAGAACTAAGACATGACTTGGATTCTAGTAAAATAGCTACAGCATCAGCCTAAACATAGAGAGCTAAGATCTTATATGTAGGTAGAGAAGTTACAAAATTAGTGAAATGGTGTAAACATGAAATGCAGAAGTTAGAGCTTTGAAAATGAAATTTTTCAAGCCATGAAAGTATTATAAATTTTTAAGCTCATAATTCATTTCCAGATTTCTAAAGCTAAAGTGTTCCCCTTTGTATTTAATTAAGATATAATTTCATATAATTGGATGATATCCCATATTTACTTCCATGGCCTTTTATCTTCAAATAGTATGAATATCTGAAGTGAATATATTAATTGAACTTGGGTTATTTTTATAACCCTGTTATCAATGTTAGTCTTTAAAATAGCCTATGTTTTCCAGGTGTTATACTCAATCTAATTGATGATAAAAAGGAATGACTTTAGTATCAATAAGTATGCAGAAACAGGAGGCCAACAGAAGTTTAGGCCTGTGCTCAGCAGCCTAGGGCCTTTACAAGGAACAAAATGACTTATAAGCAGTGAGACCCACATATGGATAAACACTAGCAAAATAACATTCCTACCTTGCCATTGAACCTACCAGTGATGCATAAAAACTACCAAAGTCTTTCATACTCATGCATATATATCTATTCAGAATTTGTATTCTTATTTTGTACACAAATAAATTATAAATTAAAATTGGAAATCAAAGGATTTACACTTTAATTGGTACTTCGTGCTTGGTAGTTTTTTCTGAGATCTTTGTAAGATAATGTGGCAATTGTACTGTCAACATTTCATGAAAATACTGACTATTCTAATTGCATGCATTAGCAAAGCTAGGAGAATGAATAAAGAAAACATCTGCTAATCACTTTCATAATTGATCATTTCAATATTAAATTACAGGATGCATAACTTGGTCTCCACGTATGTGTCTTGCAGTACAAAATAAACACATAAATGCAGAAAAAAAAGTCAAAACCATAATAATAGTATCTAAACATAGCCAAGCAACAAATGTAACACAGAGTGCCAATGTAACAAGTCATGTTTTCTTTTTTTAGACTTCTCATTGTCATTCTACTCTATCTCAGATGGGATATGAAAATATTCCTGAGACACAGACCAAAGCCATAAAGCATACAAAGAAAAATCAGCATCTCCCAGAAGATCAATTTATTACATTACCAAATTTCTTATTCATGAAGTTTGATCTAATTGCCTTAGCATAGAAGTATATTGTTCTTATGGATCATAATGATGCATGAATGTAATTACATTAGTGATTTTCACATATTAGCAAAATAATGCCTGTGTTTAACAGTGAAACAGTGTTTGATTTCTTTGCAATACAGCCTACAAATTACATACATATTAAAATCATCATGTTCATTTCAATAGCTTATGATACTATGACAAGTATAAATTATAAGTATTGATATATACATGTATATATATAGTTTTCATCTTAAATACATGGTTTCAGTGCATATAAGTGAATTTATATTTCACATCGCTTACTATCACCCTAATTCCTGTTTCCAAATAGTTTTCTCAGTTACTGTCTCTAGTTTACTATGCTTTAAAATTTTCTGTCTTTTTGTCCTGGGCCAAGACATGCAAATTAACCAAATACCAACATTGTATATGTTGGAAAATGCCAACCCTTCTAAAATAAACTTGCTGATTATTATTATCATCAATAGTGCTAAGAGGGCATTTTCTTAAAGATAATTAGCTCTCTTTAATTATTTGACTAATCTCTTCAGATTTTAAAAGACTCATTAACTTTTTTGGCCACTGGGCACGGACTGATCAAAGTTCAAACCATCCAGATCAGCTGACTTTTCAGCCAAACTATGGAGGACTGGTTCAGGATATCCTTACTTAGTTTTGTTTTTTGTTTTCTGTGGGTCTTTTTTTTTTTTCACAATTTAATTAAAAAATTCCTGAACAAAGTTTAGTAACTAAAGTTTCAAACCAGTTCTTCATAGCTTTTGTAATGTATAATTGTTAAACACAAACTGCACATGTTTAATACGTACAATTTGAGGAGTTTGGACATAGGTATACATCTACACAACATTGTGTTGTGAACCATCAACACAATCAAGATGATAAATGTATCCATCACCTCCAGAAGTTTCTGCCCTGGCCCTTTGTTTTGTTTGTTTTGCTTTTGTGATATGTGTGTTTTGGTTTGCTTTGTGATGTGTGCATGTGTGTGTGTTAAGAATATTTAACATGAGCTATTGAGCTATGTAAGATATAAAAAATTTAAACAAAGAAGTCCTCCAGATGTATTAAAGTACTTCTGAAGCAAGCCTTTTATTTCATATTCACTTTTTGATTGACTCCCCGCCACCTCTTGAATCTGAATTTGCCCTTTAATAAAATCAAGTGCTGTATTATGCTTAAATAGGAGTCTGAGTACTGAAATAAGAGTGCAAGAGCTTATTTTTAAACGGATAGTCTCAGAAGCAGTCTCATTAAGAAAATTCACATGTGCAGTTGAAAGTTATCTCAAGCTGTGACTCAGAGTTTCTGGATTGTGTTACCGTGTATAATAGACGTTGGGGTCATCTATCACTTCAGTGTCAGCCTCCTCGCTTAGCCTAGAGGGGTTGTGATGCTACATACGAAGACCCTAATCCCTTTGTGTTAAGAGTGACATTTTGTGTCTTTTATCTTAATGGATAAGTTAGCATTCCTTCAGTACAGCTTTGAAAACGTGACTAGGATGCTCAGGGATTATTAAACAAGATGAAAGCCAGTTAGATACAAGAGTGTCTATGAACTGAATCAATAATACAACACTCAAAATGTACTTATGAATGTACTTCTTTCTCTCTTTTTCAGCAGTTTTGAAGTTAAACAGTATAATAGTGTGTTTCAATCAGGAACCAGTGTTTAGTCCTACAGGTCACAAATTACTAATGTATTTATTATAAATGGATAAAGATTTTTCTAAAAAAAGCTTTATTATTCTAAAAGCTCTAATTATATTAATTTCAGATACTGAATCTCCCTGCCTAAAGTAATTTTTTAAATGATAACCAAATCTTTGACCCATTTATAAACCACCAGAAGGAAATTCCCTCTGGATTTAAAATGAGTGAATTTGCTTTCTTTTACTCACAGAGCAGCGGAGAAAGTCTTCCTTCCTTCTCCCCTCCCTCCTTTCCCTCCTCCCCCCCCCTTATTTCCTTCACTCCTACCTTCCTTTCTTCCCACCTTCCTTCCTTTCTTCCTATTTCCTTCATTTCTTTTCTCCTTCTCCTTTATGATCATTCTTTTTCCCCTTCCTCTCCTTCTCCTTTTCTATTTCTCATCTCTTTTACATTTTTCTTGTAACTTTACTGACATCGTGACAAAATTAATTTTATAATGGAATCAACATAGAGGCAAATTGTCAGAATACTCATTTATTTTCAAAATAATATAACTATAAAATTATGGTTGACCCTACACTTTAAATACAGTGAAGTGAGGGCTTATGATTCCTATAAAATTTGTAATATGAACATTGAGTATTTTTGGAAAATATAGATATCTCTAGGAGTTGCCTTTAACATTAAGCAAGTTTTCTTAAAAGATAAAAGTGAAAACTATAAAGGATAATACTAGTCTTTCCTCAGGCGAAGGGCTAGGGAATAGTCAGATGGTTCTGTGGTATACAGATAGATGTAAGTGGTGTTCTCAACTAGCTAAGGTTACAGGGACATGGGAGAAATCAGAAAGAATGGAAGACGCTGAGAAACACAGAGATTTACTTCTTTAGTTGGAAGATGTTTTCTGGCTTTAGGAAATAAAATATGAAATCTTTGTACCATGGAATCCAACTGTCCCCCTATGTTCATATCCTTCTTGATAAAAGGAATATTAATTGATTACTTCAAAATGTAAACAACCAAGATACGGATAACTACTAAATTCAAGAAACCATCCATTCTTAGTCATAATAAGGCATGAGGTTAGAATTAAAGTACTAAATTCCCACACAGAATGTTATGGTCATATAACTACTACCGCTGACCCCTTTCTTCCCCAAAGAAAATTTTAACTGCAAAATATTTACAAAATAAGAGGACTGTTAAAAGACAATTTTCAAAGGTAAGTAAACCATGACTATCATACATATAAAAGTAAACACAAATTAAAAATTTCTAACTCACTAATGACGAAATTGGTAATGTATTAAAACCAATCCAAAGGAGAATCCAAACAACAGGAACATTATAAATCCAGAATATTGAAATGAATAGGAAAATATCTATAGCTGGGGAAAGAAGTCAATTTTACCTCCATTGGACAGAATTAGAGGTTTACGGGCAAGAATTATCTGGCACTGTTACTGACTCTCTAAATTTACAGTTATAAAACCATTCCTGTAGAGACAGCAGCAGATAACCTGGCAGGATATGTTCCAGACAGTGCATAATTTTCCAAAGAAACATTTTTTCTTCCTACACTTGAATATTTTTCTAAAGTATAGTTATTTCATAATATAAGGGATAGGTGAATAAATTATGGGTAAAGAGATAAAGGAATGAATGAATGAACTAGTAAAAGACTGGAAACTTTTATAATATTTCATCACTCCCTCATTTTTTCTCAAATAGGAAAAAAATTTCATTTCATTTTTCCTCCAAATTTTGTCTCCCTTTCATGACTACATTTCTGTACATTTTTCCTGTTAGCCACTGACCTGATATAATTCTTTTGCTTCCATTATCTGTTTTTTTCTCAACCTTTTTATTTGCCCAGCCATACTTTCTTTCTTGTGCTCCTTTATAACAATCACTTTGCTTCCTGAATAATGATTCAGTGGCTGAAAGTAAAAAAGTAAAACCATCTAAATTTTCTGAATAAATATAGTGGAAATAAAAGTGGAAATTAAAGCTTAAAAGAGGTGGAGTTCCCATATTCTTTTTGTCTTACATTAGTTTTTTTTTTAATTGACTATATTTTCCACTTTCTAAATGCTTTCAAAGAATCCTCTTTTTGTCTACTAAATTCTAGATCAGGAGACCTAAATATAAAATAATTTAATGTTCAAACAACAAAACAAAGTTGAGTTTCATTTAAATGTTTTGTGCTGGGTTGCTGAAGGATATGAGAATGGAAGCTTGGAAGAGAATTACAATTGATGACAGAAAAACAAAGACTGTAAGCATGGTGAAATGTTTATTTTTATTTTTTAAAGGGTACAACATGATGGTCTAATGTTTGTATATGTTGTGAAATAATTACCACAATTAGGTTAATTAACACATCCATCATCTCACATATTTACCTTTTTTATTATTATTTTTTTTTATTTTGAGACAGAGGGGGAGAGAAAGTGCACTAGTGGGGGAGGGACAGAGAGGGAGAAAGAGAATCCCAAGCAGGTTCTGCACTGACAGTGCAGAGCCCTACATGGGATTCCATCTCACTGTGAGATCGTGACTTGAGCTGAAACCAAGAGTCTGTCACTTAACTAACTGAGCTATCCAGGCACCCTTTTCTTTTTTAATGCGGTGAGAACACTTAAGATCTACATCTTAGTAAATTTTAGATATACAACCCAATATTATTAACTAAAATCATCATGATGTACTTAGATTGCAAAAATTTATTCACCTTATAACTGAAAATATCTGCCTTTTGACCAATATATCCCCATTTCTCCCACCACCCAGCCCCTGGCAACCACCATTCTACTCTGGTTCTGAGTTCAACTTTTTTAGATTCCACATGTAAGTGATATCATTCACTATCTTTTCTTTCTGTGTCTGGCTTATTTCACTTTGCCTGAGATCATCCAGATTCATGTATGTTGTCACAAATGGCAGGATTTTCTTCTCTTTATGTGAATAGCATACCATTCTGTACTACATTTTCTTTATTCATTCATCTATCAATAGATGCTTAGGTTATTTTCATAACTTTGCTATTGTGAAAAAAGTTTGCAAAAAAACAGAAGAGAGAAGATACCTCTTTGAGATACTGATTTTATTTCTTTTAGGCATGTATTCAGGAGGGGGATAGCTAGATCCTGGGGTGGTTCTATTTTTCATCCTCTGAGTAACCACCATAGGGTTTTTTTTACAATGGCTGTACCTATTTATATTTCCATAAACAGTGCACAGGGATTCCCTCTCCTAATCTTATCTCTCTCTCTCTCTCTCTCTCTCTCTCTCTCTCTTTTTATAATAGTCATCTTAACAGGTGTGAGGTTATATCTCAGTGTAGTGTTTTGATTTTGTTTTGTTTTGTTTTTTCTGTTGTATTTGCTTGCCTCCCTGTCCTAGATTTCAAATTTATTCAGAGCAGAACCATGTTTTATTTGCCTTTTTCTTTAAACTAATGTATTATTTTTGTTAATATTTCTCATAGACATACACTGATGAAATAATATCTCTTTAGAAATTAGCAGAAATTATGTTTATTCTATAATGAAATCCAGTTAAATACTTGCAAAAATATGAACCGGTTATGAGGTATGGAGATATAACCATCCTTTTACAATTTATTCTTCAACTAGTGGAGATATTCCAAAATTTCCAAGAATATTTTATTTGTCATGAGTTCCTTGTAGTTTAGTTTTGTTCTTGGTTGGTTAATAAGAACAAGCAGATAAAGAATTATAGCTACCAACCATTTGTGTTTATCTTCATAATATACCATTTTAGAAAGTAAGAAAGAATAGAATTAGAGTGACTCTCAAATTAGAATTGGCAAATATCTTTGCATTTACCATAAAACATCCTTTTTCATTTATAAAGCACTAGGTAATTGTCAGAAAATCATACTGTTTCTGTCTCCAGAATGTGAGGAGGCTCAGAGGAAAATCCCATGGCCCCTCTCTGTGTCACAATCTTATCACTTTCATTTAAAATTTTTTTTCCAGCTTTATGGAGACATAAATGATATTAATATTGTGTAATGATTTGATGTATGTACACATTGCAAAATGATTACCACTAAAAGCTCAGTTAATATCCATCACCTCACATAGTTACAATTTTTCTTCTTGTGATGAGAACTCTTAAGATCTACTCTCAGGGTGCCTGGGTGGCTTAGCCATCTGACTCTTGTTTGGCTCAGGTCATGATCTCATGGTCACGACATTGAGCCCCTCATGGGCTCCGGGGTGACAGCACAGACCCTGCTTGGGATTCTCTCTCTCTGCCTCTCCCTTGCTCATGGGCACATTCTTTCTCTCTCTCTCTCAAAATAAGTAAACTTAAAAAATAAAATCTACTCTTTTAGTAACTTCCAAATATACTATTTAGTACTACCTTTAGTCATTATACTATACACTGCATCTTCAGAACTTATTTATCTTATAACTGGAAGTTTGTACCTTTTGATCACCTGATATACCTGTTACACATTTCTGTCTTCTTTGGGAAAAAGTATCTGTCTAGGTTTTTTGCCTATTTCTAAATAGGCTATTTGGTTTTGGTTTTGCCTTGTTTTGCTATTGAGTTACAGGAGTTCCATATATATATATATATATATATATATATATATATATATATGTGTGTGTGTGTGTGTGTGTGTGTAGTAAACATTAACTGCTTATCATGTATCATGTATGCTTTGGAAATATTTCTCCCATTCTGTAAGTAGATTTTTATTTTTTTATTGTTTCCTTTTCTTTTTTTTTTTTTTAATTTTTTTTTTCAACGTTTATTTATTTTTGGGACAGAGAGAGACAGAGCATGAACGGGGGAGGGGCAGAGAGAGAGGGAGACACAGAATCGGAAACAGGCTCCAGGCTCTGAGCCATCAGCCCAGAGCCCGATGCGGGGCTCGAACTCACGGACCGCAAGATCGTGACCTGGCTGAAGTCGGATGCTTAACCGACTGCACCACCCAGGCGCCCCAATTGTTTCCTTTTCTTTACAGAATCTTTTTAATTTCATTTAGTCTCTCTTGTTTATTTTGGCTTTTTTTCTACCTGTATTTTAGGTATCATATCCAAAATATTTCCTTATATTTTAGGAGTTTAATGGTTTTCATTTTGAGTTATTTTTGTGTGTGGTGTTATATGAGCCAACTTTTATTCATGTTTATGTAGATATTCAGTTTTCAGAGCACCATTTATTGAGGAGATTATCCTTTCCCCATTGTGTTTTCTTAGTACCCTTGTTAAAGGTTTATTGACCATATATGTGTAGATTTATTTCTAAAGCTCTTTTTTGGTTCCATTGGTCTTTGTGTCTGTTTTTATATCCGTAGCATACTGTTTTGATTACTATAGCTTTGGTAGTTTAAAACCAAGCAGTGTTGGGGCGCCTGGGTGGCTCAGTCGGTTGGGCGTCCGACTTCAGCTCAGGTCATGATCTCGCGGTCCGTGAGTTTGAGCCCCGCGTCAGGCTCTGGGCTGATGGCTCAGAGCCTGGAGCCTGCATCCGATTCTGTGTCTCCCTCTCTCTCTGCCCCTTCCCCATTCATGCTCTGTCTCTCTCTGTCCCAAAAATAAATAAATGTTAAAAAAATAAAAATTTAAAAAATAAAATCAAGCAGTGTGATGTCTCTAGCTTTGATTTTCCCATTCAAAATCGCTTTGTTTACTTGGGGTCTCCTGTAGTTTCATATAAATTTTAAAATAATATTTTTATTACTTTGAAAAAGGCCACTATAATTTTGATAAGCATTGCATTCAATCTGTAGATCACTTTGGATAGCATGGACATTTTGAAATATTGTCAAATGCTATTTCTACATCTATTAAAATAATCACATGATTTTTATATTTCATTCTGTTAATGTGGTACATCACATTTACTTGTGTGTGTTGAGCCATCCTTGTATCACAGAGATAAATTCCACATGACATTGGTGTATGATCCTTTTTATGTACTGCTGAATTCAGTTTGCTAGTATTTTGTTGAAGGTTTTTAAATCTATGCTCATCAGGGATATTGGCCTATAATTTCCTTACCTTGTATGTCCTTATCTGGCTTTGGTATGAGGGTTATATTTGTTTCATAAAACAAGTTTGGTAGTGTTCTCTACTTTTCCATTTTTTTGAAGACTTTAAGATGTATTGGAATTAATTCTTCTTTAAGTGTTTGGCAAAATTCATCCATGAAGTCAGCTGATATTGATCTTGCTTTGATTGGGAGGATTTTGATTGCAATTCAATCTCATTGCTCATGTTTGGTCTGTTCAAATTTTCTATTTCTTCATAATTCAGTCTTGGAAAGTTGTATGTTACTAAGAACTTATAAATTTCTTTTAGATTATCCAATTTGTTGGCATACAATTGTTGATAATAGTCTCTTATAATCCTTTGTATTTCTGTGCTAGCAGTTGTGATGTCTCCTCTTTCGTTTCTGATTTCACTTATTGGACTCTTCTTCCTTTTCTCTGGGTTAGTCTAGCTAAAGGTTTGTCAACTTTATTTATCTTAAAAAAAACAACTCTAGGTTTTATTGATCTTTTCTATTGCTTTTCTACTTTATATTTCATTTATTTTGCCCTTAATATTTATTTTTTTTCCTCC
The DNA here is from genome assembly GCF_018350175.1 of Felis catus. NCBI lineage: Eukaryota > Metazoa > Chordata > Mammalia > Carnivora > Felidae > Felis > Felis catus. The sequence continues at coordinate 56,674,084 of NC_058372.1, forward strand.
TGCCAACTTTCTGCTTAGTTTGTTTTTCTTTTTCTATCCCCTTGCAGTATAAAGTTGGGTTATATATTTCAGAGCTTTCTTTTTTCTTAACACTGGCATTTTTCAGTATAAACTTCCTTCCTGGAACTGCTTTTGCTGTATCCCATAAGTTTTGATATGTTGTGTTTCTATATTTGTTTGCTTTGTGACACTTTTTGATTTCCCTTTTGGTTTATTCTCTGATCCATTGGTTGTTCAGGGCTGTGCAGTATCCATAGAGACTTGAGCACACCTTCTGTGAAGTGGGCCAGGTATTAGCTGTGGGGGATAGGTATACACTGAGTGTTTGAGGGCAGGGGTGCATGGAGGGCTGGTGGCATATGAGGATTAGGGGTCTGTAGGTTATATGTGCTACAAGTGTCATTGGGCCTTTTGATGAAACCAGGAGGTGGCTAGTGAAATTGAGACTTTTGTTTGGTTTCTTGCACCCTGGTTTCTGTGGGTCCCCACCTCTTTTCTCTAATTTAAGCTTCCCTAACTATTTAGTCATGCTGATCTCCTCAGTGTTCTGGATGGGCCAAAAAGAATTGGGCCTTTTGGGCAGCATCCCACATAAATGGGAAAACTGGGTGCTCACTACATGCTCATTTTCTCCAGTGTGAGAAATCACGGGCCAAGGCTTCCTCTCTTGATGCTAAAATGTACTGCCTTAGGGAAGGAATGATGCCAGTAAACTATTCATCCTATCCTCTTCATTATGTCTGTTCTTGGATTTTTTGCTCCAATATGTGCTAGGACCTGTCTGCTGGACTGCTGGGCTCCCACAATGGTACTCTCATCTATGAATGGTTGCAAAAATTAATGTTTCTATGGGGAAGGGGTGGTGAGGGCTGAAAACTCCTATCTGGCATCTTGTTAATGTTACACAAGAGTAGATTTTTAAAAATTGAGATACATAGATAATATTCCATATTAATTACCTGAATCTTCTATTTCTCTTTAGAGGTACATGTACAGCCACAATAATTATTTGTGCTATCTTGCACATCAATGGTAAAAATAGCTTTAATTGTGGAGATCAATTTGGAAGACAGTATTTAGATCCAAACTTGTGGAATTTCTTCTTTCCATAAAAAAGAAAAAAAGAAAAAGAAAAAGAAAAAGAAAAAGAAAAGGAAAAGGAAAAGGAAAAGGAAAAGGAAAAGGAAAAGAAAAAAGAAAAAGAAAAAGAAAAAGAAAACACACACACACACACACACACACACACACACACACAAAACTTTGTATATGAATTAGCAAAAGATAATTTCTTCCCAACCTGTCTGGAATCAATTCTGTTATCCATAGATTAAAAAAAAATAAGGGTGCCTGGGTGGCGCAGTCGGTTGAGCGTCCGACTTCAGCCAGGTCACGATCTCGCCGTCCGTGAGTTCGAGCCCCGCGTCAGGCTCTGGGCTGATGGCTCGGAGCCTGGAGCCTGTTTCTGTGTTTCGGATTCTGTGTCTCCCTCTCTCTCTGCCCCTCCCCCGTTCATGCTCTGTCTCTCTCTGTCCCAAAAATAAATAAAAAACGTTGGAAAAAAAAATAATATAAGTGTTTTGTTAGAAACAAATTATGATTGGTGTTGACTTATGTTGACATCCTCCCTTTGGAAGAAGACAATAATACATAAAACAGACGTTTAACAGGTGGTTCATTCTGCTCAGCTGGAATAATATAAACAATCCTTATTTTTATGATCTGTAATCATACCTCATTTCTTTTATTTTTTTTTACATTTATTTTGAATGAGAGCATATAACATTATTTTCATTTTCTACACTCTGAGGGACAGATTGTCACATATTTGTTAAGAAGGGAAGTGTGCAAAGAGATTTCTTTACGGAATAAATGGATATCAAAAAAAAAGAAAAAAAAGACAAGAACTTCAGTAAAAGAATGCATGTATTTCTTTTTAAATAGCCCATTTTTATAAACTCAGGAAATAAAAGTTTATAGAGCATCATCTTAGATTAGGTTTAAATTTTTTTTATAATTTTTATTTATTTTTGAAAGAGAGAGAGAGAGAGAGACAGGGTGTGAGCTGGGGAGGGGCAGAGAGAGAGGAGACACAGAATCTGAAGCAGGCTCCAGGCTCTGAGCTAACAGCCCCAATGTGGGGCTAGAACCACAAACCATGAGATCATGACCTGAGCTAAAGTTGGACGCCCAACCGACTGAGCCACCCAGGTGCCTGTAGATCAGGTTTTTGAAGCTTAAAGTCTCTTCTCACTTGATATTTTAGTATTGCTTAGACTTAATCAGTTTACTAATTTTGGTTACAATAGAAATGCACATATTAAGGTTACAATTTTCCTTAATGTTAAGGTTGGTGAAAAACACTGAGATATAAAATTCACATGGAATTTTATATAATTTGAAAAATTATAACTGAAGAAATGTCCTTGTCTGTTTAAGAAGTCTCTCATTTTCTCTTTTATCCAGTCCACATCTTCAGAACAAATTAAAGTGCAGTAGTAGGAGTGGGAGAAAATTTTTTTATAGTTATTCAGAAAAGAACATTGTTATTCAATGATATGCAGGTGTAGTGGCCAGTATTGTTAACTTATAAAAATTTTCTTTTAAATGTATTATTGATAGATGGCTTTCAAGTAACATGTGGGCTACAAGGGAAAGATGAATAGCTGGGACACATAAAATCTCAGCAATATTTCTATTGGCAGAAAGTTGGTGCTGATTTGGATCTTATTATAGGTACATAGTATATCAGACAACCTAAAATATATGTCCCACTCAGAGAGACTAAACTAGTTTAATATCAGATAGGATGGAAATATTAGGAAACCTGAGTGTCTCTTTGGGGATGTAGCAAAGAACCAGTCTAGGTGAACCATAATATTTACCTCGTGGAGTGTGTGTGTGTGAGAGAGACTTACAAACAAGTCTACAACATAAAAAGCTTACATATAATAATAATTACAAAATAAAATAATGAAATGATTTATCATGGATATTATTTAAATGGTAATTGCAGCACCTGATATAAAAGGCAAAAGTAGCTTCCTGCTTAGAGAAGAAAATAATCAAGTTCTAAGGAATAAAGAGATGAAATTCAGGTTTAAATACTAATATAAAACTTACTAGATATATGGTGGTTGTTAATTTGCAAAAATTCTCTGAACTTTTTAATTTGCAAAAATTTAAATTTGCAAAAATTCTCTGAATATGAGGGTGTGTGCACCTTCTCTCTCTCTCTTAAAAAAAATTCTCTGAACCTCTAAGTTTCTTCATTTGTGAAATGTCGATAATGAATGCTGAATTCTTGGGGCACTTGGGTGGCTCAGTCAGTTAAGTGCTGACTTCAGCTCAGGTCATGATCTCATAGTTCCTGGGTTTGAGCCTCTGTGCTGATAGCTCGGAGTCTGGACCTGCTTAAGATCCTGTGTCTCCCTCTCTCTGTCCTTCCCTTGCTCACCTCTGTTTCTCTCTCTCTCTCTCTCTCTCTCTCTCTCTCTCTCTCTCTCAAAAATAAAATAAACATTAGAAAATTAAAAAGAAATAATACTGAGTTCTTAAGATTACTGTGAGAACCAAATAACATATAATTTGTAAAAATGTTCAGTACATGCTCTGTCCAAATGATACTCTTTATAATTACAAAAAAAGGTATCATCTTTCCAGAATTAACTGATCAAAGCCTGTCAGATCAGCCCCTGTCTGATAGTCTTGAAAATCTGTTCTACATTATGGTGAGATTCATGTTCATTTTAGATCTATCCTCCTAGTCCTTGCACAATAAAGCTATAGAAGTCTATAATATGCCTAAATAATTTCATAATTACAACATTTCCTTTTGTTATTTATATATTTTCATAAATCATAATGTGAAAAAAAGATAAATGAAAAAGAGAGATTCCAATAAATAAAATAAAAAATTAAAGAAGAGACATCACAAGTGGTACCACAGAAATACAAAGAATCATGAGACTACTATCAACAATTAAATGTCAACAAATTGAACAACCTAAAAGAAATGGTTAAGTTCCTAGAAACATACAACCTTCCAAGACTGAATTAAGAGGAAATAGAAAATCTGAACAGACCAATAATGAGACATGAGATTGAATCAATAATCAAAACCCTCCCAACCAAGAAAATCTCCAGACCAGATGGCTTCATCTGTAAATTCTTCCAAAACATATATGCACTCTCATGTTTGTTGCAGTGTATTATTCACAATAGCCAAGGTATGGAAATAATACACTTATCCATTGGTGGATGAATGGATAAAGAAAATATGTACCGTGGATATTATTTAGCCTTCATTTATTTGTTTATTTTTTAAATGTTTCTTTATTTTTGAGGGAGAGCACAAGAAGGGGAAAGGCAGAGAGAGGGAGACAGAGGATCTGAAGCAGGCTCTGCTCTGAAGCAGAGAGATGGATGTGGGGCTCAAACTCATGAAGAAACCATGATTTCAGGGCCTGAGATGAAGTCAGACATTCACCTGACAGAGCCACCCAGGTGCCCGGGTACCATTTAGCTTTTGAAAAGAAGGAAACCCTGCCATTACTAACAATATAAATGAAACTTAGGGATATTATTCTAAGTGAAATAAGCCAGGCACAGAAAGATAAAAACTGCATGATTTCCCTGTATGTGGAATCTCAAAAATTCACACACATAAAAGCAGATAGTGGAATAGTGGTTGCTAGGGGCTGGGAGAGGGATGAATGGGGAGGCATTGTTCAAAGAGTACAAAGTATCACTTATGCAGGATGAATAAAGACGTAATGTATAGCATGGTGACTATGGTTAATAATACACTATTGTATACTTGAAATTTACTGAGGGAGCAAATCTTATGTATTCTAACCACACACACACACACACACACACACACACACACACACACACAAAGTAGTAACTATGTGAGGTGATGGTTATGTTAATAGCTTGATTGTAGCAGTCCTTTCACAATGTAGAAGTATATAAAAACATCACATTTTATACTTCTATGTATTTTTTGTCAATTTTACTTAAAATTGAGCAGGATGTGGAGAAACAAATGCAATGAAACTTTTAATAACTGTATGTAACACTTGAGCAGTGTAGTCAAACTGATTTATATAATTAAAAAATTCCACTTGGTTGCACATGAACTTCAGGTCTCACTTAACTTGCAAGAGTAAACAAAACTTATATGCTGATGTACTTATTTTAAGAAAAAGAAACTATTTTTTTAAGGAATGTGAATGGCATTTTATTTTTACTCTTGAGTCCCAGCTAATTATTCATGAATTCAACTAAAGGCTGATCTTGTGCTTGGAAAGATTTATATGATATAATTTTATGATGCGCATGTAACTAGAGACTTATGTGATCAGTATAGCTTGTAATTTTAATACGTAATTAAGCATACCTTTAGTCTAACTAAAGATGAGATTAAATAATACTCTACCTCTTTCAATGGTATTGTTACTAATATTTTTCTCCTTTGTTGTTTTAACATTCCCCAAATAATGTTTGAATTATGTATTTTCCTTTAGTGAGATGATGTGTACCCCACATGGGCTATGTTAGATTTTCCTGTAATTATAATAATACAATATCAACAGAGTTCTTTTGTGAGGATGTCTTACAAGTCTATTTTTGACCGAAACTTGACATTCCCTTTGATAAAAGATTTATGTTCATACGTGAAATTCTTCCAGCTTCTTCATAATGAAGACAGCCCAGTAGACAGAAAGACACAGGCTTCTGCCCACTTTCTATTGCTGGCTGAAGAGAGTGGAATGGATGCATGGTGACAGGAGCCTGTGGGATGACTGCCAGATGGGCTGTCTTGTGCAGCTTTTGCAAGTATTAGGTCTAAGCCTCAATTCAAAAAGTCGAGGAGCTTTCTGTAAGTCACAGAAAAACAACTTTACAGGATGCAGCTTCCTTCTCACACACTTTTGGTACTACGTGTTGGTCGCAAAGAAAAAGCACCAGACTTACCTTCACAACATCCCTGAAGTGTTTCTCTCCATGGTGGGAGAAAGGGGAAAGGTTGGATGATAGAGTATTAGGTAAGGATGGGGCAGGGGGAGTGATGTATCCTCTTTTCTTCCCGCATAAAAAACCTCCCGTAAGCGTCTTTCTGTCTGCACACTCTCCCCTCTTTCATAGATGCTGTAAATAATGATAGCGAACAGCATCCTTTTATTTCTTTTGTAGAAATGACTTTGCTCTGGCAGGAAGTGCTCAGATGTCCAACTTCCCACTGTCATCCGAGCATCTCTTTCATCAGAGCTTGCTCTTTCATGGGTGATTTTGCTTTCACTGGACATCTGAATTGGACGTAATATTTTTTTGTAGAGTGCTTCTTTCCAGAAGTCTTTCATTTCTGCAATCACAAAATCGTACTTTAGGGGACTTTTACTTTTGGATGAAATGGCAAATTTGGAGCAATAAAAAAATATTCACAATTTTCCAATTGTGTGCATTTAGCATTTGATATAAACTAGCAGTGCTTTTATTTTGGAATCTAAGTACTAGAGCTAAAACATTTAGTTGATTTCATTTTCACTATCACAGCATCATTGTCTAAAATATATTGATGGCATTGTACAGTTCCCTCTGGTATTTAATTTAACACCTGAAAATTCTTATTAATTTGGTCAAAGACAAGTAGGCAAGAAAGGAAAGAAAGAAAGAAGTTGTCTCTGGTGCAACGGAACTGAGGACAGATTAACTGCCCTCAGTTTTCCATCAAACTGTTGTTTTTCCATCAAACTGTCTTTATAATCGGGCCATATTAAGGAGGGTTATTATTGAACATCTCTGTCTTTCCTGGCAACCAGTCAGGAAGCTCTGTGCTTGCCAGGCACTTTGTTACCAGCTGGTGTGGTAGTGAGTGAACTCTTCAGTCAGCCAATGTGAGTTACAATCAAATCAACTCCCCAGCTATCTAGTCCAGTCTCTGCAGTGCTCTGTTTTCAAACAGAAGGTAAAGGAGTTGGAAAGACGGAAAGTGATAGAAGGGAAAAGAGAACAAGAGAGGCTCTAGAGAGGATGTAAGAAAAGATATGTAGGGCTTCCATATGACAATTTCTTCTTTTTGTGCTTTTCATTCGTCTCTGACAAGTAAGTACGGTTACGCAGATCGTAATATCCATTTTATGTTTACTGAAATGTATGACATTCCAAGTGAGTTTATTTTAGTGACTTTAAGACCTATTTAGGATCAATTCTGTGCTCTTTACATTCCATACTAGACTTTTGTTCATTCAACTCATCTATCAGTTTTACTTAAAAGTTAAATATTTATCCAGTGTTAGAGGTGAAGAAACCAAGTCTCACATAGGTTATATCATTTTCCTAGGTTCCACAACTAGTAAATTAAGATTGGAGCCTAATCAGTTTTTTTTTTTAATTTTTAATGTTTATTTATTTATTTTTTGAGAGAGAGACAGAAAGTAAGTAGGGGAAGGGCAGAGAGAGACATATAGAATCAGAAGCAGACACCAGGCTCTGAGCTGTCAGCACAGAGCCCAACGCAGGGCTTGAGCCCACGAACCACCGTGAGATCATGACCTGAGCCAAAGTTGGAAGCTCAACCGACTGGGCCACCCAGACACCCCAGGAGCCTAATCAGTTTGATGCCAGTGCATCTTTCCACCAGACGAGGTTTCCTCTTTCAAATCTCAGGATATACACATGAGTATTCCTCAAAAGTCATGGCATTGTTGCTAGCGGTTTATATTTTCACCATTTCATTATTTATTTTAGACACTGGATACACTCAGTGATTAAACTGCTAACTTTTGATTGGTATTTTAGATATTTTACCTTTTCATTCTGTTATTGTGTAAACTGTTTCAACTTATAACAAAATATAGAATAGGAGGGCCCATGATATTTCTAATTCATTTCTTGTGTGATTAAATAAAATATAAAAAAAGAAAACATAATTGCCGGTGCAAGAGGCTGACTCTAGGCATTCATTTTATGTGAGATCCATCCTAGGAGCTTGAGAAATAGTAAATGAAGTGGTTAAGATCACATGCTTTGCCCCAACTTCGTTGCTTGGGTTCAAATCCCTACTAGTCCACTTAACAGTTATGTGACACCCACAGCTTACCTACAACTGTAGTATGAGGGTCCTGGTCTGCAAAGTTGGCATAGTGATACTATCTCCACTTTAGCATATTGTGAATTAAATGACTTAACTGAGATTCAAGGGCTTAAAACAATAGCCCCAAATCTGAGAAATCTACAGTAAGTATTCATATGAGAAATTGAGAGACAATAATAAAACAAGTCTCCAAGGACATAGAGCCAAAGAAGTGGCAAAGCTAGGGCTTGAACAAATTGATGCCTGATTTAGCAAGTGAGGCTGAATTATTGCACAGTGGCACATAGCAGAACAAATGATCATTTTGAAGCCTCGCTGCCTTAGTTATGCATAAATAATTTTCATTGTCTTATTTTCTTTCACTGAAGTTCACTCACATTCAGAACGGCTAGAATAGAATCTGAGTAGAAGCTACACATATTTCAAGGTCACTGGAGCTTTTTCCTACTCTTCCTGGTTAAACCTCTTTGTACAATTTCCCTCCCCATTCATACAAGTAATAAACGGTTGAAGATGAAGGCTTTGCTAATCTTTAAGGCACATTCAGAATAATCCTTTATTGAAAAGCAGATACTATAAGTGCTTCAGAGTAGCAACAAGTTTTTAACAAATGTCCACACAGATTTTTAACATCTCTGTCCACGCTTAGTAACAACGTCATCAGCCTGCAGTTTCTGAGATTTGTGAAATGCAGTGAAGGGAAGGAAAACCCTCATAATTACTTAAGACTATTTTTTTTCTGTCTAGTAAACAGAATATGTCTGTATATTTGTGTATGAAAAAAGGGAGAAAAAAGCCTCTTCCTGCATCTGTTAATCTGTAGGCCACTATTATGAAGTTAATCTTCCTCACCCTTTATCCAATAATATTTCATCAATAGGGAACAGCTGAATGTTTGCAAGGTGAATGCATAGGCAACTGAAGGCATATTTTAAGGTTTATAGGCTTTGAGCAAATACTGCCGAATGGATGACAGGCATATTTCTGTAGCTCTGATGTTAGATTTCAGTATGGTCTCGAGAGATGTGAAGATTTAGGAAAAGGAAATTTTATATATACTTAAAAAAATAGGTTTAGTTCAGTTCATAGGGAACAATATATATCTGACTCTGTGTCTGTGTTATTTTCTTTGAAGAAGGGGTTTTAAAACATGGTGTGGAAGAACCCATCTCTCTTTTCCCTTGTCTTTCCTATCTTTAACATGGAGGACAATGAACATGATAGAAAAAGTATGTAGCCCACTGTAAGACTATTTTCTCATATTGATGCCTTATTAAGGGGGAGTTTAAGTGTAGGTAATCTGAATCTGAGATAAAAATCTTTAAGAGGAATTCCTATTATATCTCCAAGGAATAATTCAAAAAAAAAAAATATGTACTAAGACTACCTTAGTATCTTTGTAATAGTGTCATAATCATGTTTTAATTAAATGTTTCCTGACAGAAATCCATTTCATTAAGCTACCCAAAATGAACTGAGTGTTCATCCACTTACATAATGTAGTTAAATATGGTATAGAGAAGTGGGTAGCCACTATTTTCTATTAAAGAGAAAATAATGGTTTTTTTTAGCTTTTTCCACAAATGTTTAAAGAAATGATTAACCCATGGGAAGATCTTCATGAGATCTGTACACACCAATAATATTTCCATTCCATGCATCTCTTCTTGTAATATAATATTAATATTAGTGGTACTGCTAGGATTTCTGTATTAGGCCCATGTTTGGAAAAACAAATATTTCAAAATAAAGTGAATTTTAAATCCTGATATTACAAGTGTCTTTGTGTTGAAATTTTCTTTGATAGCTGTTTTTGCATTCAGATTTTATTTTTCATTTGAGACACAGAAACAAGGACCACACTTTCATATTGACTTTATCAGGTTAATGGATTTAATGTTCAGAATAGGCGCCTCAGAGCTTAGTTCTTGACCTTTTGTCAAGGTCTGGCTATCCACATGCATGTCTGCTCTGCAGGTGCAAAGCAAATATGCAATTCTAAAAGAGTTTAGTTCTAATTTGGTTGAATCAAATCTAAGAGAAGGGAAGTAATTTCTAAACAGTGAAATTTCTTGTACAAGGTTAAATAAGTAATTTCATTCTGCCACCTATTCAGTACTATTTACTCTGAATTTATCCATATTTGATTTATCTATATATTATGATGGCATAATTTTATGTCCCAACCCCTAGTCTCCTAATAAACTTCTAAAGAATTACATTATATTTTTATTGCATGTAGAACAATGGCTTAATGATACCTATTCCACATGAGAGACAATTAAATGGGATAAAACCTCTAAAATGTATTTGTAGGGAAACGGAAATATCTCAGAAATAGCAGTTGTGACTTTTAAGATTTGGGTCTCCTGTGGTGTCAGTTTTACTCCCTGAATTCACTAAACATTTATCTGATGCCTGTTACATGTCCTGTATTTTCTCTGGGCTGGGAATACAAAGAGAAAGAGACAGGGGCGCCTGGGTGGCTCAGTCGGTTGAGCGTCTGACTTGGGCTCAGGTCATAATCTCGCACTCTGAGTTCCAGCCCCGCCTCGGGCTCTGTGCTGACAGCTCAGAGCCTGGAGCCTGCTTCAGATTCTGTGTCTCCCTCTCTCTCTGACCCTCCCCCTTTCATGTTCTGTCTCTCTCTGTCTCAAAAGTAAATAAACGTTAAAAAAAATTTAAAATTAAAAAAAAAAAAGAGACATATGCTTGCTTCATGAGGGCCACCTAGGAGGCAAGTGTAGACTGTACTGTAACTTGTGTATTAATAATTAGCTTTAATTTTATTGATTTTCATTAGATGGTATTCTCCTTAGTATTTTGAATTAGCCATTGACATTATTAATGATTAGGAAAAGGTCAACAGAATTCTTAATAGCCATCACTCCTTTGAGTACATTTCAGAGACTTTCAAAACAAAACACTTATTGGAGAGATCCTTGGGCAGAGCAAATCTTATAAAAGCTAAATCATTTCTTCCTTGGAAAGTATTTGTTTTATATTTAACCAAGTTTAGATAGCTTTTTATGGAATATCTTGTGGAGATCTATGTTCAAATTTATCTTTGATATGTATCTATACTTCCTGTAATAATTCTTTTTCCAATTTCTCACTGACAAATTTCATCTAAGGGTAGATTTGACATCAAGAAGAAACCTACAGTATTTTCATTTTCATTGTATCTGAGATTTAATGTCTCCTTTTCTTAATTCATACTGAGTGAGCCAAAAAAATAGATCAGGTAAATTAAATCCATACAATCACAGAAAAAATTATTTGAGGAAAAAAACCCACCTACCAAAACATGCTATATTCAAATTGTTCTCAGAAACTTTTAAAGATTGACATCTGACCAAGCACACTCACACTTCCCTTCCTCATGCATTGATACTTTCTTTCTTTCTTTAAAAAAAAAATTAATATTTATTTATTTATTTTTGAGAAAGAGAGACAGCATGAGCAAGGGAGGGGCAGAGGGAGAGGGAGACACAGAATCTAAAGCAGGTTCCAAGCTCTGAGCTATCAGCACACAGCCCGATGTGGAGCTTGGACCACAAACCGTGAGATCGTGACCTGAGCCAAAGTTGGACGCTTAAGCAACTGAGCCACCCAGGCAGCCCTACTGATTGACACTTTCAAAGTAAATTCCACACCATAAAACATCCAGCAGCGGGAGAGATTTAAAGTAAACCCAGCACCTGAAATTGTTGAATTGCCATCCAACAGCAAAAAATTACAATTGCTGTGATTATATGGAAAAGTATATACAATATTTAAGTAAAAATCTTAGAACACAACAGTATTGCTAAGTCAACTCTAATTCCCAGGTCAGGCTTTATTAAATTCCCACAGGAAGGAAAAAAAAAAAAGAGGTTAGAGTGGGAGAGAGCCAAAGCATAAGAGACTGTTAAAAACTGAGAACAAACTGAGGGTTGATGGGGGGTGGGAGGGAGGGGAGGGTGGGTGATGGGTATTGAGGAGGGCACCTTTTGGGATGAGCACTGGGTGTTGTATGGAAACCAATTTGACAATAAATTTCATATATTGAAAAAATAAATACATAAATAAATAAAAAAATAAAAAATAAAAAAATTCCCACAGGAAGGTAACTGACATATTTTCAGAAAAAATACCATCCTCACATCACACGCTTAGAATGCTACTTAATATAGTAAACATATAAACTTTTACAAAAAAACAAGGACTTTTTTATAAGTTAAAAAAATGAAGAGAGTAACTTCATGTTTTTAAGTGATTCTTGGAGCCGAAACTTCTTTTTTCCAAACTAGCTTTATGTTATAGAATCAATGTCTAAAATTCTCACTTGTTTTTATTACAGTCCCATTCTTGGAAAGTTAAGTAAGGTCCAGTTTTAAAGCTCAATAAGTAGATATGAACATGAAACCACAGCTCATATGTGTAAGAAATATCAAATTTCTTTATTATTTTAGTCAATACATATCATACTACAAATTCACAACCTTCTATACAGATGAGAAATTCGTGTCAATCATTATCCCCAGCATATCCTCTCAAAACTTCCTTCCATTTCCTTCCATTTACAATTTCCTTCCATTTACAATTTCCATTTCCTTCCATTTACAATTTCCATCCAACTTCCTTCCATTTACAATTTCCATTCTCCCCAACATACCAAGGTAATAAATTAAAAGATATCTGATTATCTGGGAAAAGGGAAAATCAGGAGAATGAAAACAAACTAATATTTCTCTAAATTATCCAACCATACTAGAATGGAGTGGGAAGCTTAGACACAAATGAAAGAGGACAAATTGTTTTACAGCACTCTCTGTTTAGCATTCTGCTCTTTCCTTCCTATGTAGCTAGTGTGGTATGATTTTTGAAAGCTAAGGAAGATGTTGGAAATGGAACTATTAAAAGAAAATCTGCATATGATATTGCAGGAACTAATCTCCGTTAAGAAATATGTGATGCTTGCTATAAAAAGTTACTGTAGTATAAAATATCTACTCATTCATTACTTCATTCATTAAATAAACATTATGCTATGAACATAGTACGTTAACTTACCAAGATATCTGAAGTTAAAAATATCTATAGGATAAGTTCCTTAAAGGAAGACAGCTTCTAAAATGAGTGATCCCAAATGAGCCCGACCTTCTAGTAGTCATGCGCTGGTATAATCTCTTACCCTTATAGTGGGCTGGATTTGTTTACTTGCTTCTAATGAACTGAGTACGGCAGAAGTAATATTAGGTTATAAGAAGACTCGTGGCTTTTGTCTTGGGCACACTCTCACTGTCTGGGGTCACTGACCCTGGGGGAATCCAACCACCTTGCTATGAGACAGCCCCATGGACAGCCTCACGAAGATAGGGACAAAGACCTGGCAACAACCACATGGGGAGCTTGGAGGTGGATCCTCCCTGAAGTTGACCTTCAAAAGAAACCACAACTCCATCCCCACAGCTTGACTGCAACCATATGAGAGACCTGAGACAGAGGCACTCAGCTAAGCTATGTCCAGGTTCTTGACCCAAAGCAATGAAGTAAGAAACGTTGGTTAACTTACTAGGTTTCCAGTAATGCATTACAGAGCAACAATATTGAATACACCATGCCTTTATTTCTCTTTTCCAAATGTGTTACCTTAGATCTAGACTCTCAAAAATGTTTTGTCAAATGAAAGAAATGAGGAGAAAAATCTTGAATATTAATAAGGTAAAAATAGAAAAAAATTTAAAAGATGTAATGATCACAGTACATGATGTCTCTATATCAACACTGATCTTTTTTTTTTTTCAAGTAGCGAATTCTTCTCTTTTCTAGTCATATTTTCTTATCATTAGATATATGCCAAGAATCATTTTTATAAACATGAATTAGGTATAAATGTTATAATTCTGTGTTGATATATAATAATTTGTTCAATTTTTAAGTTTTTATGTCTCAAATATAAAATTTTGTAGTAACTTGATTTGGTATTTGCTTGGGAGTAAATGCTTAGCTTTGTTACAGAAAATTAGATGGTGCTGCTGTCACACCTTGATAGCAAACAACTTGTCTTTCTGGTGCCATTGTACATGCTGACATTCTTAGAGTAGCTGTGATTTCAGAGAGAAGCTAACTTACTGGTTTATGCTACTTATATTGGTACAGATTTCCTTCCAGGAAAAAAATGATACAGTTAGTATATTAAATGTCATTTCATTTATGTATGTAAAAGCTTCTATATGAAAAGCTCTGCGTTTTGCTTAGATCAAGAGTGAATAAAGATGAATGAATGAATACAAATAGATCTAGGAGCAAAGTAAAAATGGTGCCACAAATTGAATGTTAAAATTTTTCATCTTTCTTTTCAAACTGTTTTGCTGAGTGTGCATAAAAAGTTCAAACTGAGGGTCATAAAATTAGTGGTAGGTGGCAAATATATATCTGTATTATACCAAGACATCTGTCATTTAAATGTTTCATCTTATTATGACCTCAGTTCCCAAAAATGGTCCTGTTTGGAGATGATGATTAAAAGCCTCATTTTTGTTTATTATTAATTTGTTAATGTTTGTTTATTTTTGAGAGTTAGAGTGCAAGCAGGGGAGGGGCTGAGTGAAGGGGGGACATAGGATCTGAAGCAGGCTCTACGCTGACAGCAGAGAGCCCAATGCAGGGCTCACACTCCCAAACCATGAGATCATGACCTGAACCAAAGTCAGATGCCCAACCGACTAAGCCACCCAGGCACCCCTCAATTTTGTTTATTATTTGTATTGCTGTTGCTCTTTGGTATCATAAGAACTCATAAAGATGACAGTTAAGCCATGTGTTGGAGAACTGTCAAAACTATTTGGTAGATATTATTCGACATATTATATACCCTACCCATTATTCATATGCCAAGTCCAGCTCAGGAGTACAGCCCTATAAATAACAGGATCAGCTGGCTCTTCCAATCCACTGGCCTGCCACAGATTTTCTTCTCTCGCATTTTACCTATTATTAGCAAACACTTTAGATCCAGGAACAGAGAGCCTAAGACCACACTTACATAGCTTTGATGGACAAATAACCAAATAATACATGTTGAAATTAAAGAATCACTGAGGGAGAAATTTAATAGTTCCTTTAGCTGAGGTATTTTACTCAATTACTTGTGTCATATGAGATAAAACACAAACTGATTCTACAATGTTCATGGGCATTGGAATATTTCCAATTTTTTATAGTGCTTTGCTTAAAATGATGGGATAGATAGTAACGAAGAGACATTAAACTACAATTTATTGTTTAGCTATGATTTCTGTGGTAGCTGCAAAGGAAATGAATAGGCTAGCCCAGCCCCTGGTAAGAAATAGATGAACTAGTTTAAGTATGTAACTTGAAGCACTTGTCTACCCTTAAATGAGATTTGAGTCATAACTTGTTTCTTAATCTATTTAATAGTTTCATTTTATTGAAGTTTAAACTCCTTTAATAATAAAAGTCACTTATGTTGGATTAAACCTGGCACTTCTGGCTTCTTTTTGCTAAGGAATGGAATGAAAAATTGGTTTTTACTGAGTGTATGGAATCAGATTACACTACTTTAGTAATATCCATTTTACATGTAATATTTTATAAGAAAATAACCTAAATAAATTTCAACATAGCACACTTTCATTTTTCTAGCACTTATTTAGCAAAAGTTTAATTCTAAGTAATATATAATACAAAGAAGCTTTCTATCATCAGCAGTTTGGGTTCATAATGAGACAACTACAAGCTATAAGAAATCTCTCATACTTTGCTGCCTAAAGCTTACTATATTATTTCAAATATCCACCAAGTGTTCCTTTAGTTCTTAATGTTAGTTAAGATTTATTAACTTTATCAACTGGTGGCCCACCAAAGAATTCTAAAAATCAATTTATTGATCAATTTGAAAGACCAATTTAGGATCAGTGGATAAAAATAAATAATAATTAAAAAGCCAATTTAAAAATCAATGGAAATAAATTAAAAAAAGCCTCCATTTGCCCACAACCCAGACCATAATATTCCCCAAGTCTGTACATATGTCAGAATTTATTTTGGTCTCCTGTACACACAGGAGACAATAATTATACAGTGTTTCACATTCTAGGATAAGGCTTTTCTTTTTAACACCGGAAACAAAAAGGAGCAATTTATTAAATACTCGTGTTCCAGCAGTGAAACATGCTTTCTCTAATGGGCCCCGTACTTATGGACCATATCTCCTGGGAGAAGCATGGGGTGGGGAGAAGTATGTGGCTATCAGAAATACTTCCTATACTTTATTGGTTATTCTCTCTGACAAAGGTGACCAAGACGTATCACCGGCAGGTTGTCTCTTTTCTCTTGTGCATATAATTTTTTTATACGTGGGGTGCCTGGGTAGCGCAGTCTGTTGAGCATCCAACTTGGGCTCAGGTCACGATCTCACCATTTCTGAGTTCCAGCCCAGTGTCAGGCTCTGTGCTGACAGCTCAGAGCCTGGAGCCTGTTTCTGATTCTGTGTCTACCTCTCTTTCTTCCCCTCCCCTGCTCATGCTTTCTCTCTCTCAAAAATAAATAAACAAATAAATAAAATTTTATTTGTAATTAAAACACTACAGATGTGTGAGGTTGGTGTGAAATATAAAATTAATGGTGCTGAAGCAGTTAAAAATTATTGGGGTGCAATTTAAACCAGAACTAAAAGTTTAGAATAAACTTGTGTAAATACTTCTAAATCTCCTTTGTGGGAAAGTTTTCTAATCCAAAGGGAAAAAATGACAAAAAGATTCATGCATTTGATATCTATATTTTAAATGATATAAAATGATTTAAAATAAAAATAATAATCCAGACCAATTATTTGAAAAATATCATATTAAACGTCACTCAAAATGTTAAAATCCCAAAAGTAGCAATCAAGAGGCATGCACAAAGGCTTAGTTAATTACAAAATAGGAACTGCAAATAATCATTACTTACTAGCAATCACAGAATTATACAATGAAAAAAAATGAAATATCCTTTTTCACCTTGGAAAAAGAGGATAAAAAAATACTAGCACTGGTAATGCCACAGTGAAATTACTATTCATACACTGCCAACAAAAGATTATATTGGTTCATGCTTCTGAAAAAATTGTTACAAACATATAATCATATTGATGTTTAATATTATGAAAATAATGGAACACATATTTAATAACAGCCTACAAAATTCACTCATAAACTGGACCAAATAAAAATCTCATGCATAATTACAAAATCCAAAAATCTCTGAGAAACAAGTTTTTCTTAGATCATTTGTCAGCAAACCAGATCTGCTTAGTATAACTCTTTAAATATATTACTGTAGAAATACAAATGTATTTCACAAGAGTACGCTGTCTCAAACCCCACCAGCAGGGTCATTAATATATGATATAAACACTGTGTTATCTTTCAAAAATACAAAAACTTCTCAATTCTGAAATACATCTCACCCAGTTTCAGATGAGGATTATTGACCTATAATTCCATTTCAGACAATCTATCTAGGAAATAATGCAGAAAAGATTATAGGTGCTTTTATATTAATTCCAAAAATATTTATATTATTGAGTAACTGATAGCAGAAAATATCCAATAAAAGTTTGCAAATAGCTTATGCAAATGGTAAATATACATCTTACATAATGTTTCATAGACACTTACTATGAGCTTACAAAAGTAAATAACAACATGACGTATCTGTTAGAAAATTTTCAGCTACATTGAAAAAAAAGTTTTAATGTTTATTTATTTTTGAGAGAGAGACAGAGAGTGCGTGGGGGAGGGGCAGAGAGAGAGGGAGACACAGAATCTGAAGCAGGCTCCAGGCTCTGAGCTGTCAGTGCAGAGGCTTATGTGGGGCTTGTACCCACGAACCGTGAGATCATGACCTGAGCCCAAGTCACTCAATCGATTGAGCCACCCAGATGCCCCTTGGCTACATTTTAAAAAATGACTCAAACATGACTTAAAAAATTCTCACATATAGAAGTGCAAAATAGAAGATTTAGACCTAGTATTGCAGCCCCATAATCGCTATCAAGCACCTAGGTTCTTCTTTCTGCTCCATTATCTTTAGAGTGCAGTTTCAGGTCTGAGATGGCTGCCTAGAACCAGCTACTGTTTCCATATTCCAGTGAGCAGGAACTGAAAGGAAGACGTGTTGCTTCTATCCATCTTTAAGAGATTTTCTGGAAATTCCATATTACATAAATAGCACACCCTCTTATCGAGTTAGTAAGACATACTTAACCACAAGAAAGCCTGGGAAAGCCTGTACCTAGCATTAAAAAAAAAAAAAGAAGAAGAAAAAATTCACCCAGAAAGAAGGGGCATGAATACAAGTATGTGTTTTGGAGGGAAAGAGGTGACAGAACGATAACAGTCTCTGCACACATGAAAAGTATTTACCTTGTAATATTTTTTAAGAAAAGAAGTTTCAGGTCATGATCTCGCTCTCTGTGAGCCCTGGGTCAGGCTCCATACTGACAGCCCGGAACATGGAGCCTGCTTTGGATTCTGTGTCTCTGTCTCTCTCTGCCCCTTCCCCACTTGCACTCTGTCTCTCTCTCTCTCAAAAACAAAAAACAAAAAAAAATTTCAAAAAAGAAAGAAAGAAAGAAGAAAGAAAGAAAGAAAGAAAGAAAGAAAGAAAGAAAGAAAGAAAGAAAAGAAAGAAAGAAAGAAAAGAAAGAAAGAAAGAGAAAAAAAGGTGAGTTAGATACAAGTGTGTGATTTTTAAAGGAACTTTCAGAGATACGAATTTGCACCACAAGGAGAAGCAAGTACCTGCAGGGAAACCTCAGGAGAAGCAAATACCTTCAGGGAAAGAGGAGGTGCAAACACTGGCTTCTGTGAAAGCAATGTCTTTCAGATAATAAGAACATTTAAAAGACATATTGAAAGAGGCTGAGTGCAGGCTAATGAGAAAGTGGGAAGCTTTTGGAGACCAAATATATGGGCCAAGTGATACCCTCTCGCTTGATGAAACTTACCAGGTGCTGGAGAGAAGCCTGGAGATAATCCTGAGAAAAACTGACTCCAGGCACAGACCTGGGGGAGGGGAACGGCAGCCACACTGAAATGAAGCTGTCCAGTTTCTCCCTCATCTGACCTGTGGGACAAACTTTTGAATCTGTGACAGGAAAAAGCAACAGAAAATCTTATCCTTAGGAGGGTGGTGAGAATTTATTACAACTGGAAGAAAGGAACAAGGGGAAAAATAAAAGTAAAAGCAACTCCACCAGTGGAGGGGAGGTTGAGTATGTGCTGGGTCCAATCTGGACCTGAAAGAAGAACAGGAGTACTTGTGAGGACCATGTCAGGACCCAGGGGTTCAGTTCCTGTCTAACGCTTGAGGCTCAATCAGAGCAGCAGAGCACAACTCCCTGTTGCCTTCAAGCAAACAATTACTGAATAAAAGTAATAGATAAATGTTAATGGGAGAGCTACAAGACACAGATACTTTCTGAGATACAACAAAGGAAGATCGAAAACTGTGGGTGGATCAGACACTGAGAAAAACCTTTTGGCAAACAGCCCTCACACTAAACCAAATGTGCACTGTAGGTAACCATGGAAATAGTAAAAACTCTAACCAACCCCAAGTCTTCACTTGATTAATGCAAACTCCTACATCCAGAAGAAAGAAAACTGGGTCCCTTTCCAATCATAAAAACCATGTATTTTACTCTGTATAGTCTTATGTGATATGTGTATCTTTCAACAAAAGGCATGCCAAAGGGCTAGAAGAATACACACCCTTAAGACAAGACAATCAAAAGAAATATAGTCAGATATGACACAAATGTGGGAAAGTTTTGATGGAGAATTTAAAATAAATTGAATTGTTGAGTTGGTTAACATATTAAACCATAATTTTTTTGTTTATTTATTTTGAGAGAGAGAGATCACACGCAGGAAGGGCAGAAAGAGAGGGAGAGAGAGAGAGAGAGAGAGAGAGAGAGAGAATCCCAAGCAGGCTCCACAATGTCAGCACAGAGCCTGACATGGGGCTCAAACTCACAAATGGTGAGATCATGACCTGAGCCAAAATCAAGAGTTAGATGCTTAACTGACCAAGCCACCCAGTCGCTTTTTGATTAAACTCTCTAATGGCAAAAGTATATAACAAGCAAGAACAGATAAGTAATTTTAACAGAAAAATGTAAAATATAATAAAAAATCACACAGAAATTCTAGCAATGGAAAATGAAATGACAGAAACTAATAATGCCTTTTGGAGGGAGGGGGTTGGAACATCCTATTTTTTATCATAAAACAGGTCTAGAGCTAGAAGGATGACATGGAAGGCAGCTTAAAGGGGTCCCCAACACCTAAGTCAGGCTCATTTGAGAACAGATTCAAAACTAAGCTTAAGAGAGAAAACTCAGGGGGCCCCTGGATGGCTCAGTCAGTTAAGCGCCCAATTTAGGTTCAGGTCATAATCTCTTGGTCCACTCCGTGGGTTTCAGCCCTGCATTGGGATCTGAACTGACAGCTCAGAGCCTGGATCCTGCTTTGGATTCTGTTTCTCTCTCTCTCTCTCTCTCTCTCTCTCTCTCTCTCTCTCTCTCTCTCTCCCCGCTTCCCCCACTCATGCTCTGCACCCCCCCCTCAAAAATAAATAAATATTAAAAAAATACATAGGTCCATAATAAGTATCCAAACTGAAACATTAAGAGAAAAAAAACAATACAGCACCCAAAATCTGTAAGATACATGAGTATTTGAATATCAGGGATGAGAGAAAGAGAAGAGAGAAAGCAGCAGAAGAAATATTTGAAGAAATACCACGTTAGGAATTTTCCAAAAATAATGCCAGAATAACTAAAAATCTAAGATGCTCAGAGAACACTAAATAGGATAAATACAAATGCACAAATTCATATACTTCTAAACACACACAGATATATCATATATAAATTATTGAAAACAAAAAACAAATGTAAAATATTCAATTTATCCAGAGGAAAAAAAGGTACATCACAGGCAGAGGAAGACATATATTCGTAGAAAAAGATGTCTTTGTCAGAAATAATACACGTCAGAAATCAATGGAATAAAATCTTTAAAATATTGAGAAAAGAACATTTGTTCAAACCAGAATTCTGTACCCCCCCAAAAAAAACTTTCTTTAAAAAAAATACAAGAGAAATAAAGAATTTCACAAACAAACAAAAACAGAGAATCATGTCCAATAGAGGTACACTTCAACAAATGGGAAAAAAAGTTATTCAGTCAAAATGTATATATATTAGACAGAAACCTAATCAACAGAAGGAAATAGAGAGTAGGAAATGTAATAAATGAAGGTAAAACAGAATTAATTATACCTTATTTTTTATTTTATTTTATTTTATTTTATTTTATTTTATTTTATTTTATTTTTTAATTTACACCCAAATTAGCATACAATGAAACAATGATTTCAGGGGTATATTCCTTAATGTCCCTTACCCATTTAGCCCATCCCCCCTCATACAACTCCTCCTATAACCCTCAGTTTGTTCTCCATATTTATGAGTCTCTTCTGTTTTGTCCCCCTCCCTGTTTTTATATTATTTTTGCTTCCCTTCCCTTATGTTCATTTGTTTTGTCTCTTAAAGTCCTCATATGAGTGAAGTCATATGATATTTGTCTTTGACTAATTTCGTTTAGCATAATACCTTCCAGTTCCATCCATGTAGTTGCAAATGGCAAGATTTCTTTCTTTTTGATTGCTGAGTAATATTGCATTGTATATAAATATATACCACATCTTCTTTATCCATTCATCTATCCATGGGCATATGGGCTCTTTCCATACTTTGATTGTTGATAGTGCTGCTATAAACAATGGGGTGCATGTGTCCCTTTGAAACAGCACACCTGTATCCCTTGGATAAATATCTAGTAGTGCAATTGCTGGGTCGTAGGGTAGTTCTATTTTTAGTTTTTTGAGGAACCTCCATACTGTTTTCCAGAGTGGCTGCACCAGCTTGCATGGCCACCAACAATGCAAAAGAGATCCTCTTTCTCCAAATCCTTGCCAACATCTGTTGTTGCCTGAGTTGTTAATGTTAGCCATTCTGACAGGTGTCAAGTGGTATCTCATTGTGGTTTTGATTTGTATTTCCCTGATGATGAGTGATGTTGAGCAGTTTTTCATGTGTCAGTTGACCATCTGGATGTCTTCTTTGGAGAAGTGTCTCTTCATGTCTTTTGCTCATTTCTTCACTGTATTATTTGTTTTTTGGGTGTTGAGTTTAAGTTCTTTATAGATGTTGGATACTAACCCTCTATCTGATATGTCTTTTGCAATTATCTTCTCCCATTCTGTCAGTTGCCTTTTAGTTTTGCTGATTTTTTCCTTCGCTGTGCAGAAGCTTTTTATTTTGATGAGGTCCCAGTAGTTCATTTTTGCTTTTGTTTCCCTTGCCTCCGGAGATGTGTTGAGTAAGAAGTTGCTGCGGCTAAGATCAAAGAACTTTTTGCCTGCTTTCTCCTTGAGGATTTTTATGGCTTCCTGTCTTTCATCCATTTTGAGTTTATTTTTGTGTATGGTCTAAGAGAGTGGTCCAGGTTCATTCTTCTGCATGTCGCTGTCCAGTTTTCCCAGCACCACTTGCTGAAGAGACTGTCTTTATTCCATTGGATATTCTTTCCTGCTTTGTCAAAGATTAGTTGGCCATCTCTTTGTGGGTCCATTTCTGGGCTCTCTATTCTGTTCCATTGATCTGAGTGTCTGTTCTTGTGCCAGTACCATACTGTCTTGATGATTACAGTTTTGTAGCATAGGTTGAAGTCCAGGATTATGATGCCTCCTGCTTTGGTTTTCTTTTTCAAGATTGCTTTGGCTATTCAGGGTCTTTTCTGGCTCCATACAAATTTTAGGGTTACTTGTTCAGTTCTGTGAAGAATGCTGGTGTTATTTTGATAGGGATTGCATTGAATATGTAGATTGGTTTGGGTAGTATTGGCATTTTAACAATATTTGTTCTTCCTATCCAGGAGCATGGAATCTTTTTCCATTTTTTGGTGTCTTCTTCAATTTCTTTCATAAGCTTTCTAGAGTTTTCAATGTATAGATTTTTCACTTCGTTGTTTAGACTTATTCCTAGGTATTTTATGGATTTTGGTGCAATTGTAAATGAGATCAACTCCTTGATTTCTCTTTCTGTTGCTTCATTGTTGGTGAATAGGAATGCAACCAATTTCTGTGCGTTTGTTTTATATCCTGCAACTTTGCTGAATTCATGAATCAGTTCTAGCAGTTTTTTGGTGGAAACTTTGGGTTTTCCATATAGAGTATCATGTCATCTGTGAAGAGTGAAAGTTTGACCTCTTCCTGGCCGATTTGGATGCCTTTTATTTCTTTGTGTTGTCTGATTGCAGAGGCTAATACTTCCAATACTATGTTGAATAACAGTGGTGAGAGTGGACATCCCTGTCTTGTTCCTGACCTTAGGGAGAAATCTCTCAGTTTTTCCCCATTGAGGATAATATTAGTGTTGGGTCATTCATATATGGCTTTTATATTCTTGAGGTATGATCCTTCTATTCCTACTTTCTTGAGGGTTTTTATCAAGAAAGAATGCTGTATTTTGTCAAATTCTTTCTCTGCATCTATTGACAGGGTCACATGGTTCTTGCCCTTTCTTTTATTGATGATATGATTCACGTTAATTTTTTTCCATATATAGAACCAGCCCTACATCCCAGGTAGAAATCCCTCTTGGTTGTGGTGAATAATTTTTTAAATGTATTGTTGGATCCGGTTAGCTAATATCTTGTTGAGGATTTTTGCATCCATGTTCGTCAGGGAAATTGGTCTATAGTTCTCCTTTTCAGTGGGGTCTCTGTCTGGTTTTGGAATCAAGGTAATGCTGGCTTCATAGAAAGAGTTTGGAAGTTTTCCTTCCATTTCTATTTTTTTTGGAAGAGCTTTAAAAGAATAGGTGTTTACTCTTCTTTAAATGTTTGCTAGAATTCTCCTGGAAAGCCATCTGGCCCTGGACTCTTGTTTTTTGGCAGATTTTTGATTACTAATTCGATTTATTTACTGGTTATGGGTCTGTTCAAATTTTCTATTTCATCCTGTTTCAGTTTTGGTAGTGTATATGTTTCTAGGAATTTATCCATTTCTTCAAGATTACCCATTTTACTGACATATAATTGCTCATAATATTAATATTCTCTTATTATTATTTTTATTTCTGCTATCTTGGTTGTGATCTCTCCTCTTTCACTCTTGATTTTACTTATTTGGTTCCTTTCCTTTTTCTTTTTGATCAAACTGGGTAGTGGTTTATCAATTTTGTTAATTCTTTCAAAGAACCAGCTTCTGGTTTCATTGATCTGTTCAACAGTTTTTTTGGTTTTGATGGCACTGATTTCTGCTCTAGTCTTTATTATTTCCTGTCTTCTGCTGGTTTGGGGTTGTATTTCCTGTTCTTTTTCCAGCTCTTTAAGGTATAAAGGTAGGTTTTGTATCTGAGACCTTGCTTCCTTCTTTAGGAAGGCCTGGATTGCTATATATTTTCCTCTTATGACAACCTTTGTTGCATCCCAGAGGTTTTGGGTTGTGGTGTTATCTTTTTCATTGGCTTCCATATACTTTTTAATTTCCTCTTCAACCTCTTTTTTGGCCCATTCATTCTTTACTAGGATGTTCTTTAGTCTCCAAGTATTTGTTACCTTTCCAAATTTTTTCTTTTGGTTGACATTGAATTTCATAGCACTGTGGTCTGAAAATATGCACAGTATGATCTCGATCTTTTTGTACTTGCTAAGGGCTGATTTGTGTCCCAGTATGTGGTCTATTCTGGAAAACGTTCCATGTGTACTGGAGAAGAATGTATATTTTGCTGCTTTAGGATGAAATGTTCTGAATGTATCTGTTAAGTCCATCTGGTGCAGTGTGCCATTCAAAGCCATTGTTTCCTTATTGATTTTTTGATTAGATGATCTGTCCATTGTTGTGAGTGGGGTGTTGAAGTGTCCTACTATTATGGTGTTACTATGGATGAGTTTCTTTATGTTTGTGATTAATTGATTTATATATATGGGTTCTTCCACATTTGGCACATAAATGTTTACAAATATTAGGTCTTCTTGGTAGATAAAGCCCTTAATTATGATATAATGCCCTTCTGCATCTCTTGATACAGTCTTTATTTTAAATCTAGATTGTCTGATATAAGTATGGCTACTCTGGCTTTCTTTTGTTGACCGTTAGCATGATAGATGGTTCTCCATCTCCTTACTTCCAGTCTGAAGGTGTTTTTAGATCTAAAGTCAGTCTCTTGTAAACAGCATACAGATGGATGTTGTTTTCTTATCCATTCTGTTACCTATGTCTTTTGATTAGAGCATTGAGTCCATTGACATTTAGAGTGAGTACTGAAAGATGAATTTTTTGCCATTATGTTGCTTGTAGAGTTGGTGTTTCTGGTAGTGTTCTCTGGTCCTGTCTAATCTGTGTTGCTTTGGTCTTTATTTATTTATGTAATTATTTTTTCATCTTTTCTCCCCTCAGAGAGTCCCCCTTAAAATTTCTTGCAGGGCTGGTTTAGTGGTCACAAACTCCTTTAATTTTTGTTTGGTAAACTTTTTCTCTCTCCTTCTATTTTGAATGACAGCCTTGCTGGATAAAGAATTCTTGGTTTGTCATATTTTTCTGATTCAGCATATTAAATATATCCTGCTACTCCTTTCTGGTCTGCCAAGTTTCTGTGGATAGGTCTGCTGCAAACCTGATCTGTCTTCCCTTGTAGGTTAGGGACTTTTGTTCCCTTGCTGCTTTCATGATTTTCCCCTTGCCTGAGTATTTTGTGAATTTGACTATGATATGCCTTGTTGATGGTCGGTTTTTGTTGAATCTAATGGGAGTCCTCTGTGCTTCCTGGATTTTGATGTCTGTGTCTTTCCCCAGGTTAGGAAAGTTTTCCACCATGATTTGCTCATATAACCCTTCTACCCCTATTTCTCTCTCTTCCTCTTCTGGGATCCCTATGATTCTGATGTTCTTCCTTTTTAATGAGTCACTGGTTTCTCTAATTGTTAAATCGTGCTCTTTGGCCTTCATCTTCCTCTTTTTTCTGCTTCATTATTCTCCATAAGTTTGTCCTCTATATCGCTGATTCTGTGTTCTGCCTCGTCCACCCTTGCTGCCGTGGCAACCATTCAAGATTTCAACCCAGTTGTAGCATTTATTATTTCATCTTGACTAGTGTTACTTCTTTTATCTCTGCAGAAAGGGATTCTAATATCTTTTTGACTCCAGCTAGTATTCTTATTTTCGTGATTTTAAATTCTGGTTCAGATATCTTGCTTGTATCTGTGTTGGTTAAATCCCTGGCTGTCATTTCTTCTTGCTCTTTCTTTTGGGGTGAATTCTTTCATTTCATCATTTTGAAGGGAGAAAAGGAACTAATAAGGTAGAAAAAATTAAAACAAAAAATTAAAATGAAAAAAATATTAACATTAAAAAATTAAAAACAAACACACTCATAAAAATAATTGAGTAAATGATTCTAGATCCTAGGTGTGTTTGGTATGGGTGTTGAAAGTGGCTTAATAGATTAGAGAAAAAAGGGAGTTGGAAAAGGAAATGATTTGAGAATTTGAAAAATAATACACTCAAGTAGACTAAAGTGAAATGACAGAAGTAAAATAGAATCTGAAAAAATTTACACAAAAGTAAAAAATATAGTAAAAAAATTAAAGAAAAATATTTTAATACAAATGAATTTTTTCTCTTTCTGTATTCAAGAGAAAGAAATGAAAAAGAGACAAAAAAAGGGAAAGAAAGAAAATTCAGTAGATGGACTGGCCAACAGACCGAAACATGACTGAAATTACTTTCCCCTTCCCCAGAAGTCAAACCATGAAGTGCTCCATAGTCCACAAACTAAGCAGGTGGTGAGACCTACATTCTTGATGAGCAAGGCTGGCCCAGCTGGCCAGGGTCCAGTGCAATGGCTCTTCTCTCCACTAGATGGCGCCAACAGCCCACCCCAGTGAGGTGGATTTCCCTGGCGCTTGTAGGTGCACATGTGCATGTGCTTGAGCGATGAAAATGGCGCCACCCAGCCACAAAGTCTCCAGTATCGGAACTCTGCTCTCCTGGATCAGCAATTGTGCATCTGTCCATATTTGGCTTCTATCCTTCTATCCTTCTATCCTTCGCTGCTTCCACACTGTCTGTGACCAAGTCTCGGGCAGCACCTCCTTCCCGAGTTTCATCTCAGATGTGGCTGCCTTCCCTGGCTCCCCACCTCTGAGAAACTGCGGCTTTGACCTGCTCTGCCCCTCTGCAGAGGGTCTCTCCAAGAAATGGCCGGGCGTTGGCCACACCCAGGAACGCTTGCAGGACCATGCTGCTGCCGATGCCCAGGTGCCAGCCTGCCCCAGAAAAAGTTCACAAGACAGTGTAGCAGCAGCACCTCAGCGATTATGGAAAATCACACACATGTCTGGCACCAGGCTTCATCCCCAGTGATCTTGTTCCAGGACCAGCGAACGTGGCCATCCTCTGAGGTCTGCTGGGCCCAGGTGGCCTCACAGCAGCCACCAAATATCCTTCCTACAGTGGAACCACTTCTCCCCATGTGGCCCAAGAACCTCCCAGACCCCACTCTGCTCCTGGGGACTCACCCTTCCCACCAGAGCACTGCCAGGCATCAAGATGCAGAGCCTCAGACTCCATTGTTTACAGTCTTAATGGAATTTAAACCTTCTCCTTTCTCTTCTCTCCCTTTTTAGCTCAGTCCTTATGGCTGTTTCCAGTTTTCCACTTTCTCTCCAGCTGCTTTTGTGGAGAGGTGATCCTCCCACACTCTCCCCCCATCTGTCCTCTCTCTGCACGCAAAAGTGGCTCCCCACTCTCTGCAGCCTTCCCCTCCCCAAGTTCACCTCTCCATGCCACACACCCACTGAATTCTGTGGTTCAGGTTGTGCAGACTGTGTTAATCCTCAAATCAGTCCTCTAGGTATGCAGGATGGCCTACTGTTGGTCTGACTGTACTCCATGGACTGGAGACACTGAAAAAACCTCCATGCCATTCCGCCATCTTGGCTCCTCCCCATTTATACCTTATTTTTAATTGTCCTTAGATAATTCCCTGTCTATAGCAAAAATGGTAGCAATGTATCTTGTTGATAGCATATGTAAAAGTAAAAAATATGACAATAGTACATGGATGGCAGGGTAGATTGGGAATATAATTTTGTGATGCCCTTATGTAGCATGTAAAGAAATTAATAATACTGGAAAGTAGACTCTTATTAGTTAAAGATGTATATTGTAAACTTGAATGTATACAAAACGTGGCATAAATAATAAGTTGAAAGAATATATATCTGAATCAATTAAATCCAGAGAAGAGCAACCAAGAAAAAAATAAGTAACAGAGAGAAAATAGAGTACAGCTATCAAAATAATAGATTTAATCCTAATATGTCAATAATAAATATAAATGATTCAATCACATTAGATAGATAATAGATAGGTGATAGATAGAGAATATAGAGAATATAGATACATATACACTTGCAAACATGCATTATTACAGAGACACATTGTTGTGTATGGATGCGTATGGATTAGTAAACATACATATATGCCAGCTTTGTTCACTGAGAGGAGGTTGGAAGCAATAATACTCCAGTAGCTGCCAACACATCTAGCACCCAGATCTTGGTTCCCAAATACTATTCTATAATAAAAAAGTCCTTGATTCTCACCCTGGGTCCCAGAAAGTACAAGGTGAACTTGGGACATCTTGTAGTATCAGAACATAAGGGCATGCACAAAAAGGATGAGAGAATGTGGAAAAGTCACAGAATTTATCCAAGAAGAGCTCCTATTAACTAAAACTGGAATAATTTCAATGACAAAATAAACAGTAGTATTGGATTCAAATTCATAAAATAAAACCATAGTGATATAAATTTTGAATAAGTAAATTATAAAAGGCAATTCATCCTCACAGAAAAATTCCAGTTGTTAAATTTAGACTATATGAAGTCTAAGAAACTATCATTAGAAAACCATTATATTAACTATTGTAAGCAGGATCCATTTATGAATTGTAAAATTAGTGAGTGGAAATTTGAAGAGAAGTAAGATACCTACAGAATCTCAAAGTATCTCCCCCCATTTTGTTATTAGTTTCAAAGGGAAAACCAGTAGCTCTACAGTAGAGAAACCCAGACATTATCTTAACCAACTGACCAAAGTTAATGTCACCAGTATTATGACATATTACCATCATGTATCCCTGACAAAATACACTGAGAATGATAAGAGATTTCTGTGGTATTCAAGTAAAAAATGCAAAACCTCAATCCAATTATGAGAACACATCGGCCAAATCCACGCAGAGGGACATTCGACAAAATAATTGGTCAGTACTCTTTAGAAGCATGAAAAGCCAGGAAAGACGAGGAACTGTCACAGACTGAAGGAAACTTAGAAGACATGACAACAAAAGATTCTGGAACAGAAAACGGACATTGGAGGAAAGGCTGGTGAAATATAAAAAAAATGTCTGTAGCTTAGTGTTATTGTGCCAATGTCAATTTTTTTGTCAAAAAAAAAAATATGTTCCCATGGTCATATAGGATGTTAATGTTGGGGGAAGATGCGTGGAGGGTGTATGGTAGCCCTGTGTCAAATCTTTGCAATTGTCCTGTAAATCTAAAATTATTTCAATAAAACATTGTTACTGGACCTTAAGGGGGACTTGAAGCCTTTCTTCTAGAAAACAAAGACTTGATTGTCAGGATATATTAGGTTCTGAACCTTAATGCCATGTATTTTTACTTGTTAAGAATGGTTTCAGTGAAAAGCCTATTAGTAATATGAACTTCTGGTCTAGTTGGAAGATTTTTCCATTTGAAAAATGTGCTATATGCGTGGAACTGTTTGAATCTTTGTTCAGCTTCCCTTCTACTGGAGATAATTGAGGCTATAATTTTCCTTTCTGATAAAGGAATTAAACGTGAACATGTTATTTATAAAGTTAGGTTTATTAACCAGAGATAAACGTGAAACACTAGAATACATTTTAAGTCTAATCCTAGGTAGTCTTATGAAAGTGTATTTTTTAACTATCTTTTGAAAATATATTCATGTTGGTTTTCAAAACATTTTGTTATATTTTTCCTCCTTTCCAAGCTCCTTCTTTGGGGCTACTTTTTTTATTGAGGTGTAATTTACAAGGGGTACTTTTTTTGATAAGGCTTCTTATAACTATGGCTGGATGTCTTGCCCTAGTATTCCAAGAAGGGCCATTTTATTTTTTAGAGTCACTTCTAAAGTCATGTGGTCTTGAACTTGGACTAATGCAAATTTAAACCCAAGCAGATCTTAGTGCGCGTCACCCCGTGAATGTTGGCAACAGAAGGAATACCTTGAGAATAGTATAATAGCAATTCTGATGTGAAAAGCTGGGGAAATTTTTCAGGTTTCTTTTTTACAAAAATCAGAAAGGCAGCTAATGTGCAGTGCCCTTGTTGACTTCAGCAAATGAACTGAATTGATAGTGTTAATTCAGATTAGAGAAATTATCTGAATCTCGGTTTGTATAGATTTGTGATCTAGACACAGTGTTAACTGAATGGATAGCTTTTACATTTTGACACGTGTACGTAGGCTCTCTCCACCCTTTTCAGCATTCATTGGTTATTGAACTTTGTAAACTGGCATTGACACATTACAACAATGTTGTGTTGGACCAATTTTAGAAACTTTTACAGAGCAATA
This sequence comes from Felis catus, assembly GCF_018350175.1. Classification (NCBI taxonomy): domain Eukaryota; kingdom Metazoa; phylum Chordata; class Mammalia; order Carnivora; family Felidae; genus Felis; species Felis catus. Next base: position 56,704,937 of record NC_058372.1, read on the forward strand.
TATGTTATTTTTCTGGGGCAAACCAAAGGCTAATTTCTCAAGGTTCTTATTGCCTGCTTTAGTGGCATTTGAAGGAGGATCCTTTACATACATTTATAGTAGATGAAACATAAACCAGATTGCAAATTCTTTTTATTTTAATGTTTTTGGTTCAAATTGTATAGGATAAGTTAAAATGAAATTGTGTTCTGTGAACCAATATGAGTGTATTTCTGTAAGCATAATTATGTTGAAATAAGGTTTTAAAAAGCAAAAAAAATAAAATAAAATAAAATAAATACTTCAATGGGAAACGTTTAAACAAATGACTAAAAAGAAAGGTTATGAAAACTTCCATCGATACTGAAACAGGTAAGAATATAACATTTAACAAAACAATTCAAATTGAGAATGTAGAAAGCTTCTGAGACTGATCTGCAGAGAATGGAGAATGGACAAAGTTAAACTATCTGTAACACAAGCCTCGTCACCAATATTAATCTTCAATTACTATTGAAGACCACACAGAGTCCAGAACAATCTCAGACCCAGTGAAATATCTCATAATAGGCATGAACTTGGCCGGGAACAATATATTCACCTTCACAAACACCATCTGTCCTTTAAGGTCTCCAAAATCATATCTCATTATTCTCTGCTTGCCATCTCACAATCTTGACTTGCTGTTATTGCTATTTTATGCACACTATCTTTTTCATCTGAGAGTTTTATGCTTCAATTCCCACTCAAAACACATAAGCATTGACTTCAATTTGGTTTCTCACCCCACTTCTCTTCCTCTGCCACAGGTCACCACACAATAAGGGGAACTCGAACTGACAACGGAGCATAGGAGTTCCCCACTACAAGTCAGAGCTCTCACCGTAGTCTATGGAAATTTGGGAAGATTAGAGGAATTGAGATAAACTTCATGTAATAAGCAGGGTTCAGGCAGAAGATAGTTCAGGCTAAGAGAAGAAGAGCAAAAGTTAAATTAAAAAAGGAAACAAAGAAAATGTGCAGAAAATAAGAATTTAAAACAGCCTCAGAGAATGTCTGATGGAGTCTTCTCATTTTCAAAGGAGTATTTAATGGACTAGAGATCCACCCCGCCATGTTTATTTGTTTTGTTTCTTAAATTCCATATACGCATGAAAAAAAAAAGAGAAGCAAACCAAGAAATAGACTCTTAACTACAGAGAACAAACTGAGGGTTGAGGGTTGGGGATGGGCTAAATGGGTGATGGGCATTAAGGAGGGCACTAGTGATGAGCACTGGGTGTTGTATGTAAGTGATGAATCACTAAATTCTACACTTGAAACTAATATTACACTGGTATGTTAACTAGCTGGAATTTAAAACTTGGGGGGGCAGGGTGGGAAAAGAATTGTCCAAGGTCACATGAGAACTAGACTAATTAGTATTCTTATCACCATCTCATACCAGCTCAGTGTGGTGGAGAGACTAATCATAGTGTGAAATATCAAGAAGAAAACTATCAGGGCACCTGGGTGGCTCAGTTGGTTGAGCACCTGACTCTTGATCTTGGCTCAGGTTATGATCTCAGAGTTCATGACTTGGAGCCCCGTATCAGGCTCTGTGCTGGAAGCATGGAACCTGCTTGGGATTCTCTCTCTCCACCTCTTTCTGTGCCCTTTCCCAGCTCTTTCTCTCTAAATAAATATTTTTTTTTAAAAAAAGAAGAAAACTATCAATAGCTGTAATTCAAAAGGCAAATGCTAAAAGGATTTGAATGTTGGATCAAAGAATTAGAACTTTATATCGAAGGCTTAATTATGTGCTGCTTCGTTCATTTTGATCATAGTTTTCAATATTCAAGAGTCCCAAATATACTTCCTTCTGGGTCCCAGATTTCTATTCTGTTAAGTGACAATAGCAATAGCCAGATTCAGTTTATTGTATATACAGTAAATGTATATAAATTGTTAATAGTCAATAAGTGATATTATTATTGTTATTATTTTATAATTTCTGTAACTTTTTAATATACCAATACAAAAGTACACTTCAGTTGTTTCCTCCATTCTCTTTTTCAGAGAATGTGGTTTTTGTTTGTTTAGTAAAACATAGGGATAGAAAGTCAAGTTTATGAGGGGCACCTGGGTGGCTCAGTCGGTTAGGCATCCAACTCTTGATTTCAGCTCAGGTCTTGATCTCACTGCAGATCCCACTTGGGATTCTCTCTTCCTCTTTCTCCCTGACCCTCTCCCATCAAAATAAATAATTAAAATATTAAAAAAAACTTTATGAGATTAGAGAAATAGTTTTATTCACAACCCACTATATAGCAGAGTTATAATAAGTTTTCAACAAGTAATTAAAAAATGATAAAACCTCTGTGAAAATATACAATATAAGTGAAATTCAGATTTAAGCCTTTCACTTGAATACTCCAATATATCATGAAAGAAGATGGTACACTCAAGTTGATGTTAAAATAGCACACCCTAACTTACAGATTTTTTTTAAGTCCTTCAGAGGATTTATGCTTGGTGCCTCCTTGGCAATTTTGTCACACCTGTTCTAGTCAATAATTTAACCAGAACTTACTGAATGGCTACCATTTGTCAAAACTGGGTTAGATCTGCAGGCTGGAAAGAATAATAAGAAATTGTTTCTTAAACTCAGGAAATTTAACCTGATGTAAGTTGTGAGGATAAACAAGATGGATATGCCGCAGCTAAATTAGTATTTGTAAATAGGCAGTTTTGTCTTATCTGTCTGTACCTGTAAGTTCAAAGAGGATATTAAAATTTATTTCTAAAGAGATATTGAGCTGCACAGCCATCATCATGGTAAAGTTTGAAGTCCAAGCAATTTTGCAGATGGAATTACATATCAATCAGGAAAAAGAGGTGACAATAAAAATGAGCTAGAATGCCTTTGTGACTAAATTTAAAATGAATTGCTGATGTGGTCATGATAAACTTTATAATCATTAGTTGACTAATTTCATCCTTCAGTCATTAGCACACCAACATCTTCAAAGTATAAATAGGGAAATACATGGTAAAATTGTTGATTTAAAGTGTAGCTACAAATCTTTCAATTTATTATGTTTGAATGTCAAAATCTGTGTTTATTAACCCAAGTAGTGACTAAGAGTGGATTCACTTTCAAGTAAATTGTTTTTCAATGAACAGAAAAATCAATCCTTAACAATAGTCATGAATCTTTACTTCCTCATTTATAAATATACTGACAGGAAAAATTGTCTTATCATCAAAGAATTACTAAATTAACAGAAAGTAATTCTAGAAAATCTCAGATAAAAACAAACACACTTGAGAGATTCAACAAAAGGACAACTATGTCTGTTCATTAACACCAATTTCATTTAAAGAAAATGAAATTCTTCCTATGAGAAAATCAATGCACACAGTCTTTAATCAAGAGAAAAATAATTGATTACTTCATTTTTTTTCCTTTGAGATTCATTAAATGGGAAGACTTCCAGATTGAAACTCATTTATATATTAACTCTTTAAACTCTCCAGTAATCAATAAATATTTGTTAGTACACCTTAGAAATTACTTTCTACAGGTATTGCACTTAAGCATTTGATTAGAATGAGTTTGTAAGAATAGCTAACTGCAGGCCCATATCTGAGTCAATAACACTCCCAATGGCTTCAAATTTATTAAAGGAGAACAAAGAGTCTATTATGCATGCAGAATAAAACCCTCACATTTGACTCCCTGCTAGCATCTTCTTCTGTTTGATCCTGTCCTTACAAGCCTGTAATCATCAAGTTTCAGGCAGCCAGTTCTTTAATGTGAAAATTGAAATAGGCTGAAAAGATTATTTCCAAAACCAGGTAACACAGGATTGTGCCCTGCAGTGCTGTATGATACAATTCAGAGAGAGTTGTATTGCCACTTAAATTGTGGACATATGGAATGGGATCAAAACAGGCCAGCAGGCGTTGTGGGATGGCTGCCAAAAAGGTCTTACAGAAAAGTGTTTCATTGTCACCTTCACTTCATGGAGATAAAAGCTTAACAAGGAGCAAGTGATTCGTTCTGGTGATGATTACAGAAAGTAAGATGAGCTTCTGGAGGGAAGCTATAAAAAGAGTAGGCTGGAAGTTTTAAGTGACGCATTGCTAATTTGGAGACTTTCATCTCTCCTAAATTTCATTAGTGATGACACCACTGTGAGAAATGTGTTTGTGCAAGAAGTTGTAGGTGGCTGAATACAGAACAGTAGGCATTCAATTACCCTCTGTGTTAATACGGGCTGATCAGCTCATGGCCTTCAACAGGGGTATGCCAGCCCTGGTCATTTTTAGTAACACTTGGATATCAGTTCACAGCCATGAAGACAGTGGAGGGTCAAATACTGTTAGCAGCAACAAAGTATTTTCAGCAGCAATTATCTGTAAAACAATAGTTTACATATAAATGTCAGTACCTACACCAGATCTCTGATTTCTTTTGAACAGACTATTCAGTCCTTTGAAAACTCTTTTAAATATGGATGTATGGGACACCTGGGTGGCTCAGTCAGTTAAGCATCCAACTCTTGATATATGCTCAGGTCATGATCTCACGGTTCATGAGATCAAGCCCCACGTCCAGCTCTGTGCTGACAGTATGAAACCTGCTTGGGATTCTCTCTCTCTCTCTCTCTCTCTCTCTCTCTCTCTCTCTGTTCTCTGCCCCTCCTCTGCTCATGCTCTCTTTCAAAATAAATAAACTTTAAAACTAAATAAATAAATAAATATGGATGTAAGAATTAACTTTTTTTGAGGTGAGGTTATGGATATTAAGTCTGAATACAAAAGACAATTAAAAATGTTAAATGCATGTATGACATACAAACTGAAAAAAAAAACATAAAGTTGGCACTTCTAGGTAACATGACAGAGTGAAGATGGATCATAGAACTTCCCTTCCCCAATGCCAAACACAAAATGCAAGAAAGAAATAAGAATTTTAAAATAAACAAATGGTTCATCAACAACAAGCTAAGAATGATGAATAATCTCAAAACAAAGTGTGATATGGCTTTGCCTGGCCTCTAATCCTTCCCCCATCTCTCAGAAGCAGAATTGTAGTAGATATTAATCCCACGTTATCTCCTATGCACCATTTGGAGAGACAAATTGCAGATCGAGTAGTAATAATTATAATATTGGTGATTATTGGGACCTCCTTGAAAACATAATGGTCCCGAGTCTTAGCTTTAAACTTCTGGAATGTAAATTAATCTCTCCAGGGTTTATATAAACCCAAGCTCTGCTTTTTCCCTGAGATCAGGAACACGACAGGGATGCCCACTCTCACCGCTGCTGTTTAACATAGTGCTGGAAGTTCTAGCATCAGCAATCAGACAACAAAAGGAAATCAAAGGCATCAAAATTGGCAAAGATGAAGTCAAGCTTTCGCTTTTTGCAGATGACATGATATTATACATGGAAAATCCGATAGACTCCACCGAAAGTCTGCTAGAACTGATACAGGAATTCAGCAAAGTTGCAGGATACAAAATCAATGTACAGAAATCAGTTGCATTCTTATACACTAACAATGAAGCAACAGAAAGACAAATAAAGAAACTGATCCCATTCACAATTGCACCAAGAAGCATAAAATACCTAGGAATAAATCTAACCAAAGATGTAAAGGGTCTGTACGCTGAAAACTATAGAAAGCTTATAAAGGTAATTGAAGAAGATTTAAAGAAATGGAAAGACATTCCCTGCTCATGGATTGGAAAAATAAATATTGTCAAAATATCAATACTACCCAAAGCTATCTACACATTCAATGCAATCACAATCAAAATTTCACCAGCATTCTTCTCGAAACTAGAACAAGCAATCCTACAATTCATATGGAACCACAAAAGGCCCCGAATAGCCAAAGGAATTTTGAAGAAGAAGACCAAAGCAGGAGGCATCACAATCCCAGACTTTAGCCTCTACTACAAAGCTGTCATCATCAAGACAGCATGGTATTGGCACAAAAAGAGACACATAGACCAATGGAATAGAATAGAAACCCCAGAACTAGACCCACAAACGTATGGCCAACTCATCTTTGACAAAGCAGGAAAGAACATCCAATGGAAAAAAGACAGCCTCTTTAACCAATGGTGCTGGGAGAACTGGACAGCAACATGCAGAAGGTTGAAACTAGACCACTTTCTCACACCATTCACAAAAAGAAACTCCAAATGGATAAAGGACCTAAATGTGAGACAGGAAACCATCAAAACCTTAGAGGAGAAAGCAGGAAAAGACCTCTCTGACCTCAGCCGTAGCAATCTCTTACTCGACACATCCCCAAAGGCAAGGGAATTAAAAGCAAAAGTGAATTACTGGGACCTTATGAAGATAAAAAGCTTCTGCACAGCAAAGGAAACAACCAACAAAACTAAAAGGCAACCAACGGAATGGGAAAAGATATTCGCAAATGACCTATCGGACAAAGGGCTAGTATCCAAAATCTATAAAGAGCTCACCAAACTCCACACCCGAAAAACAAATAACCCAGTGAAGAAATGGGCAGAAAACATGAATAGACACTTCTCTAAAGAAGACATCCGGATGGCCAACAGGCACATGAAAAGATGTTCAGCGTCGCTCCTTATCAGGGAAATACAAATCAAAACCACACTCAGGTATCACCTCACGCCAGTCAGAGTGGCCAAAATGAACAAATCAGGAGACTATAGATGCTGGAGAGGATGTGGAGAAACGGGAACCCTCTTGCACTGTTGGTGGGAATGCAAATTGGTGCATCCGCTCTGGAAAGCAGTGTGGAGGTTCCTCAGAAAATTAAAAATAGACCTACCCTATGACCCAGCAATAGCACTGCTAGGAATTTATCCAAGGGATACAGGAGTACTGATGCATACGGCCACTTGTACCCCAATGTTCATAGCAGCACTCTCAACAATAGCCAAATTATGGAAAGAGGCTAAATGTCCATCAACTGATGAATGGATAAAGAAATTGTGGTTTATATACACAATGGAATACTACGTGGCAATGAGAAAAAATGAAATATGGCCTTTTGTAGCAACGTGGATGGAACTGGAGAGTGTGATGCTAAGTGAAATAAGCCATACAGAGAAAGACAGATACCATATGGTTTCACGTAACGGGAACCCATGGGGGAGGGGAAGGGGAAAAAAAAAAAAGAGGTTAGAGTGGGAGAGAGCCAAAGCATAAGAGACTGTTAAAAACTGAGAAGAAGCTGAGGGTTGATGGGGGGTGGGAGGGAGGAGAGGGTGGGTAATGGGTATTGAGGAGGGCACCTTTTGGGATGAGCACTGGGTGTTGTATGGAAACCAATTTGTCAATAAATTTCATATATAAAAAAAATAAAATAAAATAGTAAAAGGAAAAAAATAAAATTAAATTAAAAAAATAAAAAATAATAATAAATAATAAAAAAAAATAAACCCAAGCTCTGGTTTTACAGTACAGAGACATTTCTAACTTCATGTAACTCATCATCTTTGGAAATGTAGTCACACACCTCCAGAGTTAACTAAGGAGTCTATCTCTTAAGTAACCATTCATCTGTCAAGAATGTAATTTTTATTGGTCTTTCCTTTGGTTTATTATATAAGGTAAAATTTCATTTTGATTTTGTAGTCTTTTGCAGACTACTTACGCACATGTGCATTAATGAGTTTATTCAGTAATAAGTCAATTTTCTTTCTTTTTAAAAATTTTTTTAAAGTTTATTTATTTATTTTTTGAGAAACAGAGAGAACACAAGCAGGGGAGGGGCAGAGAGAGAGAGGGAGAGAGAGAATCTCAAGCAGGCTCTGCACTGTCACCACAGAGCCTCATGCAGGGCTCAATCTCACAAACCATGAGATTATGACCTAAGCTGAAATCAAGAGTCAGACACTTAACTGACCAAGCCACTCAGGTGCCCCAGTGGTCTTTCTTTCTATATTAATTGTGGAGAGGCTATTGACAGAACTTTTATTTCTCCAAATGAAGAAATAAAAATCCCTCAGTACTTACTATATTGGTACATTCAATTTTATTATGAACAATGAGTAAATACTATTATTATCCCAATTTTACAGATGACAAAACTGAGTTAGGGAAAGGTTAAAACAATTGCCTCCAAATTACACAGCTAAAGAATGTTGGAATAGGAATTAAAAAAAAATATACTGACTTCCACTACCATTGCATTTCAGAAGATTTTAAAAAAGAAGCAAGAAAAGAAAAGAAAGGAAAAGAAAAGAAAAAAAAACCTCACCAACAAGCCACATATCTGACCATAGTCAAAACTACCTCTCCATGGGGAAGGCAGCATGAAAGCTGAAGAGGGTATCCCAGAGTAGATTAGCTAACCAAGAAAGTGGAGTGATTTTTTAAAAAACCCTAAAAGAATAGATTTTCCAGTAAAGAATTCTAAAAACTGCTGAGATTTATCCATCTACTATTTCTGCTGTCAGGCTACCAAAATGGAGAGGGAACAAAATATCTCATCCTCAAACCTTAGCTTGGATAGGAAGACAAATAAGGCTCAAAAAAACAGCAGGAAGAATGACACTGAGACTCCATCATCATTAAATCAGACAAATGGATGGGTGAATGTTTTTCACAAAGTATGAGCAAGATGCAAAGAGATAGCACACACACACAAAAAACATACAAGGAAACTATGTGGACCACAACAATTTGAAAAGGGAATATAGCGTGCAAAAGACTGATCAAGAAGCCAGTCGAGACCTATCCAGCACCTCCCAGAGGGTCCTCCCCTCCTTATTTATTTATTCATTTATTTATTTAGGGGTGTTATGGTCTGAGTATTCGTGACCCTTTCCCAAAATTCATATGTTGAAATCCTAATCCCAAAGGTGATGGTAGTAAGAGGTGGGGACTTTGGGAGGTAATTAAGTCATGGAAGTGCAATGCCCCCATGAGACTCCCAAGGACTCCCTTGCCCTTTCTACTATGTTAGGACACAGGGAAAAGAGGGCCATCTGCAAGCTGGAAGAGGGCCTTCACCACAGCCCCACCATGCTGGCATCCTGATCTTCCACATCAATCTCCGGAACTGTGAGAAATAAATTTCTATTGTTTACAAGTTACACAGTCTCTGGTTTTTATTACAGCAGCCTGAATGAACTAAGACATGTGGCAGAATACTTAACATAAGATTCAACCTTTCAGAAATTTTTAAGTACATGGGCACCAACCCCTTGCACAGTTGAAAATCCACATACAACTTTTGACTGCCCTAAAACTTAACTACCAGTAACCTATTGTTGACCAGAAGCTTCACTAATAAACAGTTGATTAACACATACTTAGTAGGTTGTATGTATTATATACTATATTATTACAATAGGATAAGCTAGAGAAAAGAAAATGCTATTAAGAAAATCATAAGGAGGAAAAAACATTTAGAGTCCTGTACTGTATACTTATTGAAAATATCTTTGTATAAGTGGACTCACACAGTTCAGACCCATGTGGTCCAAGAAGCAACCATATACTATACAGTATTGTTAGCTACAGGCACTATTCAGTGGTAATGGTCTCACAAATGTATACTTATTCCCAAACTCATTATGTTATATACATTAAATACATACAGCTTTTTACATGTCAAAGACATGGCATGTCTTTTTTATGTGATAGAAATAAAAAAATAGAAACTGCTGAACTTACTGGTACATTTCTACAAAAATTATAAGTAAATTTGAATTGACAACACATACTGATTGTAGACAAAATCAAGTAGAGAATTTCCGGAAGAAAAAAACATAAGAGATAATTAAAATGGATAAAGAAAAAAGTAAAAATGATCCAACATAAGGATATGGTCTCTCTCACTTAGAGAACACAAACAACAGATAATAAAAAAAAATCTAGAATCTCATTTAGATGATGAAATTTTCTCTAAAAAAAGAGGAAGAATTAAAGAACTAAATCAAAAAGGCCCACTACTAATAAAGTGCTAACTGCTAATACAGTTAGCTAATGTTAGCTGCTATAATGCTAATATAGAAATAAAAACCAAGACAGGACCCCAACAAATTACTGAATTTCACTGATTTAAAAACAAACAAACAAACAAAAATTCTTCTTCATATATTAAGACAGGAAAAAACAAGTTACATAGAAGATAGAAATTATCAGAGTGGCTTAAGACTTTGCTATACCAAAATTTAGAAACAAAAGGTGTTAAAACTATATCTACAAAATTCAGACAGAAAACAACTATACTTCAAGTTTTTTTTTTAACTGAAAGTATGGTACCTTGTATACAGACCCACAATTCCTTTTTTAAGACCTTTGGGAACAGATTTGTTTTGCAATTCAGAATTTGCTGGATTTTGGAAAGATTACATATGATTCTTATACTACTTTGTAGGTAAGACCATCTTATAATCACATATCATATGCATCAATATTTCTTCAGAAAAACTTATCAATATTTACCCTCAGAAAATATAGATTACAAATAATATTTTATTATTCATATCAGAATCTTCTGCCAAATATTTGTTTAAAATCACACAAACACGTACACATACTCCTTTTCATTTTCTAAGCTTTTGAATTTCAGAATTGTGGATAAAGGCAACAGATACATCTCTCAACCTGATAATGAAAGTCCCTATAAATTGCTGTTTAAAAAAATTATTGATGGCAAAATACAACTAACCAAAGATGAATTAAAGTTAAAAAAAATCAAAAAGATAAACACAGCTTGGGTAAAAGAAATGAACATGAAGTATATTTGAATCTAGGACCACAATTATATAAATGAGAACTGTAGCCACAGGAAAAATGATAAATTCCACCAACCTTAATAATATAAAAGTAAGAATTATGTGACTATATAATTATTAACTAGGGAAAACTCTGAGGAGAAAGAAAGAAAGGAAGAAGGAAAGAAAGAAAGAAAGAAAAAGAAAGAAAGAGAAAGGGAGGGAGGAACGGAGAAAGGAAGGAAAGAGTGGAAACTGGCTTAGTCTATTTGGGCTGCTATATCAGAATACCATAAATAGCCTGGATACCTGGGAAGTTCAAGATGAAGGCATTGGTAGATTTGGAGTCTGGTGAGGACTGAGTTGTTAGTTCTTAGTTGATTGTCTTTTTTGCTATGTCTTCCTTTGGTGGAATGGGTGAAAGAACTCTCTGCCTCTTTTATGAGCACACTAACCCATTCATGAAGGCTCCACCCTCATGACCTAATCACCTCCCAGACATCCCACCTCCAAATACCATGAGTTATGAGATTACTATGAAGGTGCACACACAAGAGGTATTTTTCCACAATACCAGCTTTATTCAGTCTTAAAGCAAGGTTAACGTAATTATAAAGCAGATTCAGAATTCCAACCTCTATGACATTTCACCACGTGATTAACTTGGCTTCTTACAGGGCACACAAAGCAGAACACAAGACAAGTACACAGCAAACAAGGTACCCAGGGCATAGAAAGTGAAGAAACCAAACACGAAGTCAGTTTGTGGCACACAGTTGAGATAAGACTTCTGTCCTGTCCGGTCAGTTCTCAGCCCTTACTGTTTATTATGTTAATGCAGTGAAAGATCTCGATTCTGCTCAGAGATCAATTGGGCAGAGCCTTGGGTAGCAGCTGCCTTTTCTAAGTGCTCAGACACAGAAAGGTCAGTGTCCGAAGAATCTGATGGTTTGCTGCAAAAACCCATCCTTTTTAAATGGATTTAATCAGGCTTGGGACCCTGCAGACCTCCTCTGCTTCCGCTTGTTCTCAGCTCTGGGGTGTCATTGACTGGTGCTCATCTTGGCAATATCTGGTAGCTGTGGTACCACTTACTGCTTGTGATATTTCCTGACAGGCCCCTGCTTGACACAGGCCTTTTCTTGACATGAGTGACTCCACTTTGCTCTCTACACCATGACACTGGGTACTAGGTTTCAACACATGAATTTTGTGGGAATACAAATATGCAGTCTACAGCAGAAACCAAAAGACACCATGGTAAAGTAAAATAAAATAAAATTGTAGAAATAAGTGCAAATGTATTTGCAATCAAAATAATGTGAGTAAGCTTATGTACACATGTGAAGTTTTACTATGCAAGAGAAAGATTCTCATATTGTTTGGAAAAATATCCAGCTATGTGCTCTTCACAAGGCAAGATATCTAACAACACCTAACAGCTAACTACATGAGTAGAATACATCAATAGAGCAAGACTAAACATGGGATTAAAAATATACCCCAGGCATCAAAAATTTAAAGCAAAAACTGAAAGAAACAAGAGGAGACATTTTATTTGTTTTTTTTTGCTTGTCTATTTACTTTTTTAAATGTATTTATTTATTTTGAGAGAGAAAGAAAGAGAGAGTGAGCAGAGGAGGGGCAGACAGACAGGAGAGAGAGCATCCCAAGCAGGCTCTGCACTGTCAGCACAGGGCTCAATCCTGCCAATCACGAGATCATGACCTGAGCCGAAATCAAGAGTGGGACCGCTTAACCGACTGAGCCACTGAGTCATCCCTTGAGGAGACATTTTAAAATTGAAAATGATAGTGGAAAATTTTAAGTATTGTTTTAAAAAATCAATAGATTATGAGATAAAAAATAAGTTACGACGCATGTACAGAAATAGAGTCAGAGGAATCGGAGATACACAGATACCTATTTCTATATACCATATACCTATATTTCATAAAAGTTAAGCACATATTCCTTTCAAACAGGCATGAGGTGTTCACTAAAAGTAGCCACTTGGTAAGCCTCAAGAAGATTTCTATAAATTTCTAAAATGCAAAACTCACAGAAGTCACTTTCCACAAGTAATAAAATGAGAAACACAATAAGAGGAAATTAAAATGAAAAAACTTCATCATTTGAAAAGTTAAAAACTGTCTTCTAAATAACTTTGGCATTGACTAAATAAAAATGGAAGTTAAAATATTTGAAATAAGTTTTATAACTGCTCAACATGTCAAAACCAATAGACACAGGGGGAAAAAAGGTCCTCAGTAGGAAAGGTAAAGAATCAACATGTATGTGAGAATACGAGAAAGATTTAAAATAATTGAACAATTTCTCACTCAATAAACTAGAAGAATATTGATAAAATTAACATAAAGAGAGTAAAGTAAAAGCAGTAAAGAAAAATGAAGGCAGAAATTAATAAAAAAGAATAATTTATTAGAGTTAATGATATACCTGAAAACTGGTCTTAATACGTATAAGTAAATTAGCTTGCAACACTGATCAAAAAAACAGAGCAAACACACATATACATCATTAAGAATAAGAAGAACATAAATGATTATAGAGAGAGGATTGTTTTGATTTATTTTTCATTATGTCAGCTATGATATGGAACTTTATGTCAGTAAATTTGAGAGTCTAAATGAAAAGGATAATCTCATTAAATTATCCATAAAAATTGACTTGAGAAAAAGTGAAAACCCTGAACAATAACATAGAAGTGAAAATGTTGTTGCTACATTACTTTAAAATAGAAGCATCAGCCTCCAGTGTTTAACAATGAGGGATGTCAATCAATCCTGTATATGTAGAAACCTCTTCAGAACAAGAGATGGTGGGAAAGTCCCCAGTTCATTGTTTAAGGCCAGCATAGCTGTAGTTCCAAGACTGACACAAAATCACAAGCTAAGGGGTAATCTTACTTGGGAACACAGAATATTATAATTGAAATGTGATAAAATATCAGATATTGGATCTAGTTGTACAATGTATATTTAAGGAAGAATATGCCTTGATCTATGGATTTTTGTCCCAGAAAAGCAACGATTGTTGAACATCAAGTTTGTTAATGTAACTAATGACTTACCAATAAGAGGAGAAAACACTTCAAAATTAAATTTAAAATTAAACTTATATTAAAAAAATAAAAACATTCACTAAGCACAAGTTAAGGAAAATTCTCTAACTTGATCTATGGTATATAACAGAAAACTCAGCAGACATTAAAATTAATGGTAAAACTATAGAAAGTTTATCACTGCATCTATCAACACTTTTATTTTTTATTGTTTAAATTTTATGATGAAGGTATATTAGTTGTGTAATTAAAAATAATTTTTAAAAATTTGATTAAAAATTATTACAGAGTGATAAAAAGACATTTCATGCAAATGGAAACCAAAAGAAAACTGGAGTAGCTATACTCATATCAAACAAAACAGACTTTAAAGCAAAGACTAATAAGAGACAATGATGGGCATTATGTATTGATAAAGAAATCAAACCAACAAAAGAATGTGATAGACTAGAAATAATAGAAATATACTGACATTAATATTGGTTGGTTTTCTTTGTGTTTACATAGCTAGACTCATCTAATTATTCCCCTTCTTATTATAAATGGCTCTAATAACTGTAAGAAGATACTTTTCACTATTTAAAACACAATATCAAATAATTATAAGATGGCCATATTAAATTTCATATTCTAGAAAAGTATTTATTTTGGAAATAAATGGGTCAAATTGTTCAATTAATAATAGATGTTTTCTGCACCCTTATGTAATAATCTCTGAAAAAAAAAGAAATAAAGGAATAAAAATGCAGATTAAAAAAATTGGACATAGATTACAGAGCATGCGTGAAGACACATAGCTAACAAATGCCAACACTGTTGTTGGACCCAAAGCTCATGCATTTACAAGGTCTCAAGAATCTTGTGCTTGTTGGGGTGCTTGAGTGGCTCAGTTGGTTAAGTGTCCAACTTCGGTTCAGGTCCTGATCTCCCAGTTCATGAGTTCAAGCCCCGTGTTGGGCTCTGTGCTGACACCTTGGAGACTGGAGCCTGCTTTGGATTCTGTGTCTCCCTCTCTCTCTGCCCCTCCCCTGCTCACACTGTCTCTCTGTGTCTCTCAAAAATGAATAAATGTTTAAATTTTTTTTTTAAAAAGGAATCTTGTGCTTGTTACCAGTTACTTGTGTCCTTAAAGAAGTCATTTAAATATTCCAGGCTAAATTTCATAAATTATGAAAAAAATGTTCAGATTTATGGTAGCTAATTCCTCTAGATACTTTCAAAAGTTAAATTGAAAAAGTTAATTGCACCAGAAAAGACAGTCTTACTGGTAGTTCTGTTTCAAATACCGAGGAATAAATGGATTTTTCCCCAACTAAAATGGTAGTTAATTTTTTAGTCCTAGAAGCAGGCCTGAAATGGACATGCTCTCTCTCTCTCTCTCACACACACACACACACACACACACAGCCATTTTAATGATTGTGTGCTCTTGTTGCAAAAGGTATGTGCTAACAAATAGGTATTTTTATATTTTTCTTTTTAATACAAAGATGATGACGTTCATTTATTTTCTAAATACTAAAAATATCCTTCAACCAAAGAGTGAATTTCTTATACTTTCAGGGAGTTTATATTACTTTTTTCCTTATCCAGTTCGTTTTATCTTGGCTGGTGATTTTCAGTAGTGAAAACCATCATTACTAACATGCAACTTCCTTCTTTTTAGTCTGAAGTAATTTTAGTTTTTATAAAATATTTATCCTGAAGTTTGAAGGTTTCCATTTTCTAGTCTAGAGAATATAACTTTTTAATAAGAACATAGAAACATAATGAGTCTTAGTCTCCTGGGCTCCATGCCTACTCTGAAAACACAATGTTATAATTTAATGTCCCTGCAAACCTTTCATTGTGTGAGTGAGGATTTCTCTTTTCCATATGTGAGAACAAAAACACTGGGTGAGTGTTCTAGGCCTTAGGAACCCTGGGGAGGAGAGAGAGTGATAGGAATCTTCTAACCGAGAAACACTTGGCTGTGCTGGAGAATGTCCTCTGATCCAAATCATACTAGGAGATTGAGGACATAAGCCAGCTTTAGTCAATGTCCAGGAAGCTGGAGGCTGTGTCCCACCAGGTCCATAGCCACGACCTGATTTTACTGACATAAAACAAGCTGGTTGGGGAAAATCAAAACAAATCCCTTTAAAGTGAAGGCTGGCTTTCTCCATTTCTCTGTTCATGGTTTCACTGCCATCAATAATCTGATAGCCTTTGATACAATTGTTACAGAATGTAGTCAACTTCTTTTCACCGGGTGTAGGGACTAAATTGCTGAAATGCTGATGGTTTGGAAACTTCACTACTTTATTACCATTTCTGCTTGAGAACTAACAATAGTTAAAATTCATAATCCACAATTGATGTTTTCTTTCAGACATAATGTTGTTCTGAATGGTTCTAAACAGTTAAAAAGTAATTCCAACCCATTCTTTATTGTTTCTTCCTATCATTATTATGATTTATCAGCCAGGCAAGGCAATTAAAAGCCAGAATGGTTTACAAGCACAGGTTTGCTCTATATCTTCTTTCTATTCCACAAGCAAAAAGAAATTATTTATAATTTTCCATGCAAGAATGGAGAAATCAAGCTACTTTTCTAATTACTCTGTTCTTATGGTCAGAAGAACTTATATATTCTCTTTTCCTCCATTATGGACTGCTATAATAGGAAGACAATGCCCCTAAGATTTCAAATCTGAAATCAGCACTGCTGCTAAGGCATACATTGCATTTGGAGCTTCATCTATTTTTAATTCCCACAAGGGTATTTCCGCATCTCACAGAACACTTTGAGCTGCCTTTGTACACCATCCAGCATGAAATGTAATTTAGCCTTAATTGGCTTAAGTGAAATATGACTGAGTAGGTCAATCTAGAATATTACATAATTCATTCAAAATTCTTCGAACACTCAGGACCTCTGCATTGTCTATCAAATTCAATGTTTTGTTTAGGATTCAGATGCATGACACAGAAACCTTTTAATCTAACATTGATTTAATGAGAGGAATCAGGGGCTTACAATATGGTCGAACAGCTCAGAGGCAGGGCCTTGAGAGATGACCTCCACAGCAACATTGGCAAACTGAGTTACTAGGGGAGTCTGCCCAGTCAGGATGGTGGAAAATGGAGAGCCATCCGTGGAACACACCTCTCTAGCAATGACAGCTGCTACTATCCTTTGCTTGGCGCACCGTCTGCTGCTTGGCATCCATGAAGCCAGAGACTGGAAAGTTGGACGTTGCTGCAGAAAAATTCTGCGGTTCCAAATTTCACACAAACGCATCAAATTGGTATAACCTAAGCCTCAGTCTGATTCTAGCTACGTGGTAGAACATGAAACATGACATTTAAATTTCTACCCTCTACTGTACAGGAAGGAAGGCACAACAGAAAGAGGTTATAGCAGACGTTAATAGCCGATTCACCTACTGTACGATACAATCCAAATGCCTCCAAGTCTGGTCTTCCAGGCCTTCTGTGAACTTTTCTTAAGTCACCTTTCCAAATGTATCTGCTGCCCGTTATATCTTTATATAACATATGTGTCAGGCAAACTGAATTCCTTTGAAAAGATTTCCTGAACACGCTGCAAAATTTCCTATTTCTGTGCCTTTATCATTTTTCCCTTTCATATGTCCCAAAGCTACCCTTTCTTTTCTTCCTAATCATTATGCTAAAGTTTTACTTCCCTTAGATTATTAGTCTTTCTGATAATCTTAGTCTTCCTCGCTATAATTTTAGCAGAGTATCATGAACACAAGAACTCAGCAAACATCTGAAAAAAAAAAAACCAGTAAAAGCAATTGTATAATTTTATGCCACTATTTTCACTTATACATACTTTATGGATTGAACTTCACAACTAATAAACAAATGCAAATCTTAGGGAATTAATTTTCAAAGTTTCTTCAAAATTCAGAACATTTTATTCAAACCAAAAATTTACCCAAATGACTACTAGGCTTAAAGGATTTTCTGACTTGAATCAGGTGAGGTCCATATTATTTCTGTGCACCTATGACCCCCACCTCAAACACACACACACACACACACACACACACACACACACACAGCACCTGATGGAGTTCTAGGCCCACTCAAAGTATGGTTTGAAAATTGCTTTGTTAGGTGCACTCCTCTCTTCTCTTCTCCTCTTGTGTGTGTGTGTGTGTGTGTGTGTGTGTGTGTGAGAGAGAGAGAGAGAGAGAGAAAGACAGAGAGACAGAGAGAGAGAGAGAGTGTGTTCATGTATAAAAATTCTTGAAGGCACACTGAAAACCAGGATCATTTGCGAAATTATTACCGAATTGGATTCTTAAGATGTTAAGCAAAAAAATTAAGACTTGGATCTAGTTATTTCACTTCCCTATATTCTTACTTAAATTGTCACAAAACTTTAGTTGATGGTGGTAGAAAATGGATAATTAGAAATATAAATAGACCAGACAGAGTGAAGAAGAAAAAAATAAATGGATGTGGGATTACGGAATGAAAGGATGATAAGGATGATACTTTCTACACATAAAAAAGAAAAAAAAAAAGAAAGGAAATATGATGCCAGAACATCATCACCACATCAAGAAATTTTCAGTCTCTCCCAGTGCAATTCCCCTGGGCTGGGTTAATTACTTCTCTTTATTTCTCTGGCAGTTTTTTGAATATTTGTATAATTTAAAACCATTAAATAGTTCATAGAAACTAAATAATTTAAATTTCTTTTATGTATGTGTAAAGAGAGCATTCCATACTAAGCGTAAACCATTATTTCTATCTCACCATCATACTCAAAAGGCAGGCTGTTTCAAGTTTGACATCTCTCTTTTCTCATCTGCAACATCAGGTCTATTAGACTGTACTGAAATACTGTATATAACAAAACATTACTACAGGTAGATGTTATTGGGACTTAGAAAATGAGATAAAATATAATGGTTATTGCTTAAGCCACTAGACTTCATAGGTTCTTTTATCAGGAAAAAATCTGTTAATTTTATGCCCTAGTTATAATAGTCACATTTTATTTTTGATATTTCTATTCCATCCACATAATACATTATGGTTCCATATGGTCACAGTATTCTTCCCAAACTGTCCTAACTTGTGATATATCAGACATTTTTGTCATGTATCTTTTTTTCCCTAAGAAACAGATATCTCACCAAATTAAAATTGCTCCTTTCTGAAATTTTATATGCGTTATGATTTGCAGAAAGCCGACTTCAGGATAATCCTTTCTGCAGGGTCTCACAGAAATATAATTGGTATTTATTATTACTTTATTTGGTTGCAAAATGTAGAAAGCCAATAATTGTGGTACTGTATTCTTTCCAAGGATAGTTGGGTTATCAGGTGTTTACAGTAAAAGACTTACAAATCAAAAGTGTCTTCTTTTCCATTTCCTGACCAACTACTAATTCATCCTTTAACTTTGGAAAATCAATTGGCCTCCTCATATCTAAGTTCAATGGGTGAATTAGAATTTTTCTGATAGCTACAAATTGTATCTCATCTGAACTGACTATATGGAAATTACACATAGTCTTCTTTCTTTTGCTATGCAAAAACTTGACAATGACTAAAAAATATTTGTTTCACCCACGTATCCATTGCCTTATTATTAAAATATTGCTCACAACTAAATTAAAAAGCAAACCTTTGAATAACTATTGTATTAAATTTAAATAATGAGTGACTATGTTAAATTGGAATATTTATTGTTAACACAAATATGAGTGCATTAAAATAATATTTATGTCAAATATATCTTTACTTATATATACCATATATATATATATATATACATATATACATTATGAATAGTTGTAAAATACGTTTGTATATATGCACACATAGAAGAGATTACTGAGCTGCAAATTTTTCTAAGGCTCTAATCTTTGATTCATCTCTGTATTGCTTGAACCTAGCTCATCACCTGTGACCTAGCAGGTACTTAATAAATGTTTGTTGGGTGAACGAAAGGACAAAATGTCTTGACTTATTACATCTGCAATTATGTAAATGATGTCAGACTTGAATATGAAAAGGAAAGCATGTAACAAAAAAGCCTTCAGTATGTCTTCCTACTGGAGGAGAATAGAAGAGTGATACCTGGAGGAGAAAGCAGTGGAGGAAGAGAAAATAGCAACAACTGTTATTATGTCAACATCGTAATCATGGACCCCACTACAACTTCCACTTCTGTCTCAAAACCCCACATATGCCTCCTCTTAAATGTGCTCTTCACTGTTTACTTAAAGAATTAACAATGAGTTTTGGGGTGCCTGGGTGGCTTAGTTGGTTGAGCGCCCAACTTGGGCTCAGGTCGCGATATCACAGTTGGTGAGCTGGATCCCCACTTTGGGTTCTGTGCTGACAGCTTGGAGCCTGGAGCCTGCTTTGGATTCTGTGTCTGCCTCTCTCTGCCTCTCCCCTGCTCATGCTCTGTCTCTCTCTGACTCAAAAATAAATAAACATTAAAAAGATTTAAAAAAAAAGAACTAACAATGAGTTTTATTTAAAATTACTGTAAGGACTAGAGTTCATATTAATGTTTATGGATGGTTCAAGCCAATCAGGTTATGGCATAATAACTGTGTTTCACTCTTTATGTGAGATGCAGAGTACAAACTTAACAAATTTAGGGAATGACCAAGCATCTTATATAGACTTTACATTTCCCTGAAATCAAACAAGGACTTTCAAAGACAGATAATTAAATATGCACTGAATTAGTTATTAGTGCATGTCAAAATAACTGAAAATATTGATCCATTCACTTGGATACAGTGAGGAAAACAATTCATTCTCACCATTTATTTTACTGAACATTTTAGAAAAATGTGTTCATTCATGTACACACAAAAACCCCTTCATTTTCAAAATATTTTTGAACATATTAAAGCTGGATCTCAGTGTAAAAATCCCTAGTGCTGAGCTGGAGATATAAAATACTTTTTCCTTACTTCTCCATATTAAGCAACATCTACTAGAGTAACACTACTAGTCTCTTTACTCACTCCTTTATTTATCCTTAGCCCATATGGGAAAAATATTAGCTGTTTGATTATTGATGACATCCATTGAACCATGCTTTTTATTTGGGTGGGAGGGTAATCTAGTCAAACTCTACAGAAACAATTTTTTTTTTTTGGCTGCCCACCTCCCCCTTCCCAAGCCTCTGTGAGGCAACAATTCAGGATACATGTGTTTGGTCTGCAAACTCATCTTTAATCTCAGATGTATTATGCCAATAAATAACATAAGAAGGGTAAAGGGATGAATGTGTTGTGGTAGGCCAGACACAATAGAAAGCCAGTTTGACTGTAGATCAAAGCTTTTTTCCCTTAAGTAGATGTATCAATAATAAAGCTCAATCAGTTCCAAACTTAGGAAGTTTAGACAGAGGTATGTCACTCATTAACCTCCTCTCACCTTAACACTGGTCATGTGTAGATACATCTACATGGCAGAATAAAAGGAAAAACTTGAAACAAATTGTAGCTAGTTTATGATATTTGGTAAGACAGTCTGTTCAAAATTTATGAAATTCTTTTTTTAAAAACTCAAGTCAGCACATTCTATTGTACCCATGGATTATAAAAAAGACAATCTAATTCATTTTCCATCAGTGGTACCTATAAAATCAAATACTGTTTTTTAAAAAAAAATGTTAATGTTTATTTATTTTTGAGAAAGAGAGACAGAGTGTAAGTGGAGGAGGGGCAGAGAGAGGGGAGACATAGAACCTGAAGCAGGCTCCAGGCTCTGAGCTGTCAACACAGAGCCCGATGTGGGGCTGAAGCACACGAACCATGAAATCATTACCTGAAGTCGGAGGCTTAACCAACTGAGTCACCCAGGCCCCTAAAATCAAACACTTTTAAAACAGGAAGTTACTGTAAAGTTTATCTAGTTAAAAGTTAGTAAAGTAAAAAGTATATATATTATATTATATTATATTATATTATATTATATTATATTATATTATATTAATTATTTATTATATGGATTGAAGTACCAGTCCTAGAATTCAGGTTTAATGCATCTCAGTTGTGTTTCTTGCATTGCTTTAAAAAACTTCCTATGTTCCACACAAACAAATAATATAGAAGAGAAACTCAAGATGTACAAGTATTACTGTCCTATTCAGCTTGGGCTGCTATAACAAAATACCATAAACTAAACAATAGACATTTATTTCTCACAGTTAGGGAGGCTGGAGAGTCCAAGATCAAGGGGCTGGCAGAGTGGGTTTATGGTAGAGCTCAGCTCATGGTAAAAATCTTCCTCCTCTCTTGCATTGCAGACAGCCACCTTCTAGTTGACCCTTTTTCAGTGTGAACATGTGGAGATAGACATTTCTTACTTTCTCTCCTTATAAAGGCACTAATTCCATCATGAGGGGGTTCTACTTTGATGACCTCTTTTAAACCTAATTACCTCCTAAAGGCTCCACCTCCTAACAACATTACATCGAGGATTACATTTTCAACATATGAATTTGGGAGAGACAGAAACATTCAGTCTATAACAATTATCCAATTTTATATATTTATATTAAAACACACACACACACAAAATTCCTTTCAAATGCCTTTATTGTTGATGTGTTATGACTAAGGTTCTTATAGACATTGGAGAGTAAACAATAAAAAAAAATTGCTATGTGTAGAGGTTGGGCAGATAAAAGAATAAATCCTAAACAACTATCTCCTACCCGATTCTTAAATTTTTCTCCCTGTTTTGCTTTTACACCTAACCCTTAGAACTGACCACTTAAATAGGTATTTTCACTCTGCCTTCTGGGCATCACACTTAAATTGGTCAATAAAATGACTTGTATATGAAGACTGCATTGGAATCATGTTCCAAAAATGCTTTTGTCGTTTCTATTTTATTAGTCCTCATACAGCAGCACAACGAAAGATGTTAGTTTACTTTCCTCATGTCTTCTGAAATACTGGCTCTTTTTACAGTTGTTAAATCTCTCAATCCAGATAGTAATTTTACTACAGTTGTGCTGTCTGTTTCAAAGTCTAAATTTCCTCCAAACTTGAATTGCTGGTATTTATATTTCAATACACACTCAGGATTCTTTTTCTATTTGAAAATATGTTGAATCATATATGCTCTGCTCATCTTTTAAATTCTAAATTATATCTTACCTGTCAGAAAGATCAAGTGATTGCCTAGGTAAGCTGAGGGAAGTGCAGCATTATTTCCCCTAAGTGGTGCTAATGCATTTCCAGTTGAAATTAATTATTTAGTAGTAACTCACATAGGTGTGATCAGTTCAACAGTTCAACTGTTTTGACCAAAACAAGAACCCATTCCTTTACTTGTCAATCAAATGGTAATGGTAATCAAAGTGCTCATTGAGATGGTCAGACTTTTCAGCCTCTAGGTGCCCATTAATTCCATTAATTAAGACTCATTTAGATCTTATATGTAAACTGAATATATCAGTCAGTTTTTCTGTAAGAGAGCAAGAGTACAGCTTCTTGAATGTAGGGGAGCTGACCAAATTAATTTAAATCTTTGGCATTCAGTTTAGATGCTCTTTTAAGAAATAATCAAAAAAATTACATTAGGGTATCTTGCTGAGAAGCATCTTTCTTTCTACATGGAAAAGTCTTTTTCCCCCCAAATTTCTAGTTAATTATACAACCTTCAATACCTCAATTTATTTAATACAAATAGATTTAAATGAAAAAAATGTTTATAAGTAAAACAAGTGATTGTTGTATGATTATTTTAAATATACAGCAAGTAAGGGTGTCTGGGTGGCTCAGTCGGTTGGGCGTCCGACATGGCTCAGGTCATGATCTCATGGTTCATGAGTTCGAGACTCATGTGGAGCTCTGTGCTGACATCTCAGAGCCTGGAGCCTGTTTTGGATTCTCTCTCTCTCTCTGCCCCTCCCTCACTAAAGCTCTGTCTCTCTCCATCTCTCAAAAATGAATAAATGTTAAAAAAAATTTTTTTAATATACAGCAAGTAAATAATACACAAATGTTACTTATATTTGAAACAGGGTGCTGTCGGAAAAAAAAAACAAAAAACAAAAAACAACAACCAGATGCCTAATAGAAGTGAGCAAGATTTTATTCATGGCCAGGCGAAACCTGATCTCCTGATCTTAAGGAGAAAAGTGCAGAGAATGGCCCGGAACAAAGGTAGCAGTGAGCTTATATGGATTTTAGCAAGTCAGAGTATGTCATTATTTAGTTAACCAATTACAATTTACAAGCATTTCATGGTAGCCAATCATATTGTGACACACAGATGTTAGTCTTGGCAGGAACCTATCAATTTAAAGTTCTTTGTCCTAAGAGGGTTTAAAATGACCAGTCATAGACACCTAAGATACTGTGGGGCAGTGAGTTCCTGACTTTTTACATGTTGGTCTTGCCTAGGCTAGATCTTGGTGGAAGGGGTGGGGAGCGTTTTGCAACCTAAGTTATCTGTTTAGCAAGCAGGCGAAGTTACAGAAATGAGATAGGGCGGTTAGTAATTTCTGATAACCCTAATAGGGAACTACATAAGCTTTTATCTCAATTATTCGTGAAAGGTGAGTTTAAGCCGAACTTTTATACAATAAGCTTTCTGACATCTTATAAGTTGACCTATTACAATATTGTTCCCAAGACAGGACTAGATAAAGGCATTTCTTCTATTCCACCTTCTTCTTTCTGAATTCTGTGAATGTTGATTTGAATAGTATAGAAGGTGGGGGTCAGCCACAAGGCAGAATGATAATACATTTGGTAGTATTTAAGGAGGGCATGCTCTAAAATACTTCTGTTTCCTTTGTTCAAATTTCTATATAGTGTTCTAACATCAACAATTTAAAAATGAGAATGGAAACGATGAAATTCTTTTAAAAGAACAGAGATTGAAGGTAAGCATATTTTTTCCTACTTAAAGTGCTCCTGTTGAATGAATCACAAAGTAAGTATTTTAAAAATCCCTGTTCTTTCTTCCCAAAGTGAATTATGTGGTTTTTAGATGCATCACCTTCTGAGTTGTTCAGTTCTTTCCATCACATTCCATGTCTCTTGATGGTAGATTCATTCTTATAAACAATCCATACACTGCTCCGCTGTTATAAACTTGATATTTATTACTAACCATTTAGAAGCTGCTGAAAATTAAAAATATTTATCTTAAAGTCTAAAAGTGTATTTTTCGTTGTATTTGTAACACTCAAGATGGAAATCTCTAGACAGTGAAACTAAATGGCAAATTTTTTTAACCTTCTTTATCCTAAAATTGATTTTACACTAAGAACAGATCATCACATGACTTTTGCAGGCTTCCTAAAAGTAACGTGCTATTTTACAAGTGAAAAAGCTTTTCTGTTGAAATGTGAGACATAAACTAGAACTTGAATAGTATTTTAAAGATAGAAAAATCAGTTCCCATGAGAAAGGTCTCAATCTAGGCTACCTTATATTTGAAGGTGATCATAAGGACCCGAGAAAATAATGTTTTTAAATTTGTAGTTGTCTTCAGCATTCCTTTATCTTGCTGTTCTCCCTCTTCCTCTTTACATTTCCTTTTTCTTTCTTGATGTGTACTTACTTATAGCATGTGCCTTTCCCCAATGTATTTACTCTGCCTTACAAGTCAAAGATCGAATTTTCCGAGGTTAATTTTGAATTAACATTCCTCTGTGCTCTAACTTAACTAGGCTGAAGACAATTGCATGAACTTACCACTTAAACTAGCTTTTAAAGTTACACTAAGTCATAATGTTACGGAAACTGATCTGGATCACCTGGCAGAAGAATTAAGTGACACTTGGAGATCTTGGAAGGAAGGAGGTTCATTTTACACCGGTGGGCCCAGAGGAGATCATTCTGCAGAGATCTGAGCCCAGAGCACCAACAGAGGGGACAATGTATAGTCTGTTACTTCCACATCCCTCATTAGTAGTAATTTGGCACCTGTGGTAAGCAGAGTGGGAAGGAAATCCCGGAATTTCCTTATCAGTCCTGTCGGCCATCTTATAACAGATTTTTCCTAACAATATATGCTTCAAAAAAAAAACTTTGTAAATGAATGTATTTGGCAGCTCTTGGTCACTTTTGTTATTTAACAATCTCTTTCATCCAATCTTTATATTTCTAGGTTAATATTAGAATTCATTATCCAAATGGAGTCTGCTTGTGTGGTATCTTCAATACATGATTCCTTCTTTGAGGAAAGATGACCAGCAGGTTTGTTACGTAAATTTGCTGTCATTGTTACAGCAAATACTCAGCGCTCAGGAAGGACAAGCCACACACACTCAGGGAATCAGAAAAGACTGTTTATTGCACATGGGTGCCAGCCCAGCAGAGTCACTTCCAAAGGCTGAGACTGAAACCTTGGTATCTGCCTCCTTTTATTGCTGGGATGGTAGAGAGCTGAGAGACAAAAGAAAAAGGGAGGGGGCACTTATCAGTGGTGCTATCCAGGCTGTTGGTGGACGCAGGAGGCAAGCAAGATTACAGAAGCCAAAAGTATGCAAGGGGAGTATCCAGCCTTGGACATTTGGCTGGCCCCTTCTATCTTGTTTTTACTAGTTTTTCTTCTCATCATAAATGATTCGTACTCGTCATTTGCTTTCAAAACTGGTTTTGCTATCTTGTCTTGTTTTGCTTCATTCATCTTTCCTCCAATATACCAAATATATGACATTTAACTTTATTTTTTCAGTTCATTTTCTTTCCCCTTACTGATGCAGGAGCATAAGGCAAGCTGACAGGCTGCAAACACCACCACTCCCACCCCCAGATGGGGTAGGTATGATAGCACTCCTGGCTGCCCAAGAACAAAGGAAAGGGGGAAAACAAATGGTTAACTGATAAGCGATCCTAATCCTGCTGGATGGAAGTCTCCATCACCCCTCCGTAGTGATGTGGGAAACAAAGCAGAAGGAAATGGCAAATAGAGCTAAATTTCCTTATAGCCTGCAGCCCATTGACAAATACTTGAGGAAGGCAGAGTAAAACATTCCTCTAGGAACTCCTTTTACTGTCTTAATGCTAATGCTTTGGTAGAGGGAAATGCAACCTTAGCTTGACAATAACTAGGCCTCCAGTATCCTGGGAGTCTTCTTTAGCGTGTGAAAATCTCCCTAGAAATTTTCCCTGGACTTTACCTTCCCCAACTCCCTTAGTATATAACTAGTCTCTCCTCATGATCCCTGGGCAGCTCTTCATGCTGGCACTCCTGTCCCCATGCTTCAATAAATCACCTTTTTGCACCAAAGATGTCTTCAAGAATTCTCTCTTGGCCGTCGGCTCCGGACCCCACGAACCCCACTATCACCCCCAAAAACCTCATCACTTACCTCATCACTCTTCCTAGGTCTTCTCCAACCGACCAAGAATGCTTTTATTGATTGATATCAGAATGTATTTGACACATCCAAATAGTAGCCACAATATAAAGAGCTTAGTAACCCAAGTAACAAAATATTATAAGTATTCAGGACACCTTCAGGTTAATTTTCATATTTCCACTTAGTAGCCATTTTTATTTTTCCTTCCTATGATGCTTTATTTAGTCTTATATTTCTAGGATTAACAACAAAAAAAATACAAATATATCTAATACAAGTTCTGCATGACATGGAAGCCTTCATAAGGAAAGGAAGATCTGAAGAAACAGACCTGAGTATTTTATACTAGGTTTAAGGAAGAGTGGGCAGTCCTATAGACATGATAGGTAAAGGAGTCTGAGGTAAGTGTAGTAAACTGTGGAAAATGTAGCAAGGCCTATTTAGATTCTTCTTGGCATCCTTATATCTTTGGAGATAGGTTGTTCCTTTTCTCCAGGTATAAGAAGGGCACCTCTCATATGAGGGAGAGGAGTCAGAGTGACCTTTTTGCTTCTGCCATTTTCTCAACTCCTTCAGCTTAAAATATTCAATATGCCAAGATGCTATATTTTGGGACAGCATGTCTTGAAACCCATCATTGGCACCAGTCCAGAAGTAGAAAGAAACTCCTTTGACCTTCACGGATCCCTTTTTAAAACCTGGGCATCAGGGGTGGCTCAGTCAGTTAAGCATCCGACTTCAGCTCAGATCATGATCTCACAGTTTGTGAGTTTAAGCCCTGTGTTGGGCTCCGTGCTGACAGCTCAGAGCCTGGAGTCTGCTTTGAATTCTGAGTCTCCCTCTCTCTCTGCCCCTCCCCTGCTCACAGTCTGTCTCTCTCTGTCTCTGTCTCTGTCTCTGTGTCTCTCAAAAGTAAATAAGCATTGAAAAAAAATGTTTTTAACCTGGCATCCTTCCCAGAAGTCCACCCACAGACTTCCCTTCAGGTCTCATGGCCATAGGTGGCTGACATGCCCATTCTTTAGTCACTGGCAGAAAAATGGCATTAACATAATGGGCTATAATAAGTATTCAGCATTCTTTTCTTGTAATTTGGAAGGAGTGTAGCACAAAGCTGTCCAATGGCTAAAAAAAAAAAAAGAAGACTATGACTATATGCAAAGAATATGAGGACATCAGTATGTGGCTAGGCAACAAATGAATCACTTCTGCCATAGACTATAAGCTCCATGAAAGCAAATCTCAGGCATTCCTTATTCATTGCAGTATCTCAAAGGCTTAATGCAGTGCCTGTTATACAGTAGGTGTTTATCAAGTATTTGGGAAATGGATTCATGAATAATGCAAATACTAATATTGATGAATATACTAATGTATAGTCCCCGAACAGCAAAATAGGAGACAAGTAGCCCAATCTCAAGGTGACTAGAAAAATAGGACACACAGTCTTTGTCACAATGGTATGTGATATCTGGATATTTTGAAACTTTATTTTAAAGTCACCAATGACCTTTAGGTTTTTGAAGGTAATTGTCAGTTCCCAGTTACAGTTACTTGACACTGAGATCATTTCCTCCTCTTTGAATACCTTCTTTTGACTTTCAGGGTATCAAATTCTCTTTG
Organism: Felis catus; assembly: GCF_018350175.1. NCBI lineage: Eukaryota > Metazoa > Chordata > Mammalia > Carnivora > Felidae > Felis > Felis catus. The sequence continues at coordinate 56,733,678 of NC_058372.1, forward strand.
TTTTCCTCCCTCGCTGGCTGTTCATTTCCAAAGTACTTTAACTGTTCTTTCTTTCACTTCTTAATATTGGAGTGTCTCAATGCTCAGTCCCCATTTCTCTTCTCTTGTCTATTTACTTCATTCCCTTGATGATCTTTCCTTTCTCTCAATTTTATATATTATCCAGATGCTGAAGAAAACCAAAATACAAAAATTTGCTGATATGTTTCCATAATTTTTCTTTGTTTAATTGTTTTTTTCTCCTTTCTACTTCCTATTTTATTTTTTATGGACCAAGGTAGAAACAAACCAGAAAATGAAATATAGTTGCTGCTGTGATTGCAGAATTACTCACAGCAATCTTTGAAGAAACATGCCCATTGGGAGAAATGACACAATTCACTTCAACAAATATCTGTGTTGCACCTATTATGTGAATGACACAGTGCTAAGAAGCCGAATGGGAATCAGTCCCACTCTCAAGATGCTTATAACACTGCACAGAGAATGTCAGCACACAAATAACTATAACTATAAAAGAAGGCAGAATAGTCCCTAGCTCCTTCTCCATTGCTATAAACTTGTTTCCTGTCTTCTCTGTCCTAAGAAAAAGCAAAACAAAACAAAAACAAACCACAAGAGCAATTTTTTTTTCTCAGAACTGCATCCATCCTTGCTTTCTAATGCCAAATTCTTGAAGGAATTTCTCATACTTACTCTATTCATCCCTTAATCTCTTAATATCTGTATTATATCACTTCATTTGTACTGAAGTTACCATCTTAAGCTTGAGTGCACTGACCTCCCTGAGTCAAACCTCCTCTGCAGGCCTCATCTTCCTCAGTCTCCTGCTACATTACACGCTGTGAGCCACTCTTCTTTCTTAAACTCTATCACCTTGTTCTTTGTTCTCTCTTCTTTGTTCGCTTTTCATCTCAACTACAAAATGGGAGAATCTGGGCTTACCATAAATTTATGTGACAGAATTTTATTTGACAAAAAGCACGCTCAGAATCAGCAATATGAAATATTCATGAAAAACCCAATGCAAGTTTATATTGCACAAGTACAAGCACCAAAAAGGGGAAATAATCATTTCTTTGAAATCTGAAGCCATACTCTGCCTAAACCAAGGCATTCAGTTATGTTCCATGTTAAAGAGACATCAACCCATTGAAATATGCTCCAAGGAAGGCAACTAATAAGACACCTGAAGAGATATATAAAGCAAGTCACATGATGGATAGTTTACAATACAGGATTTATTTAGTATGTGCAAGAGACATAGAAGAGGACATAATTATTGACTTTAAATATTTAAAGCATATGTATAAAAAAGTGGGATTAGGACAAGCAAGCAGAAATTTTAGGAGAGATCTTAAAGAATTCCTAACAATTTGAGATACCCATTATTAGAAAGGCTTGTCTTGTGAGGCAGTTAGTTCAAGCAGAAGCTACATGGCAATATGTATGACATATTCTGGAAAAGACTCTGGCTTTGGACAGGAGCTTGGACTAGATTAAAGTCTCTTCCAATGTGGAAATACTATGATTAATGAAATCAGTAGGAGTATATCATTAGTTTAAGCTTACTGTTTCTGACCTGGACATGTTTCAATTTACATTTCTACACCAGTATCTTGATTTGGGGAGGAGGGGATGAAAGCTAGCTATGCTATGAATGATTCATGTGTTCTGAGTCTGATAGAAGTTTTGTATAAGAAATGTTAGCACTCAACATGGAAAATGTTAGAGTTACACAACGAAACTATTTTGGAGAAAATTTAGCAAGAAAGAAAGTACTATGATCATATGAATATCTTTTCTGTATATTTTGGGTTAAAAAACCGTTTCTATGAAATTTCTAATTAAAGCATTTCATTCATGTTTTCAGTAAAGAAATTAAAAATATAAAACTTTGAAGACTCTATGAGCAGTTAACAGTTATGTTGTTATAACCTTGGCATGATACTTCCTTTTAAAATATAGTACATTAAAAATTTTAAAAAAACTTCTAGTTTTTACTTTAGAATAAAAACTTTTTCAGTACCTGGAACTGTTGAACATATAGACACATATATGTACAGTGCCTAATCCATTACTTAGAGTATGAATATATATATGCATACACATGTACACATATGTGCTTTGTATGTCTACTCATCATATATAAATTCATATCTGTGTGAACATATATGACATAAATGCTCTGTCTCTCCAGTGAAAGAGTAAATTACAACTGGTAATAATTTCTTTTGACCCTTTCCTACACTTAGACCCTCCTACTGGATATAGTCCTGAGTTCAAGGCCAGTTTTCAATAATAGCTTATTGAGCTTAATTGATTTTTGTTTGAAGAATCTTATAGCATGAAAAATATGATACATGAATTTTGCTTTTAGAATACTTTTAAATCTTTATTGCATTCAGTAAGAAGGAAAGTTGGGGCACTAAGGATAGAAACTGCATTCAAAGCTGTTAATAGAGCAGTTTCCAAGAATCAGATACAGCATGTAACTCATGAAATAATAGATTATCATGAAATAAATATGAGTCAACTACTAATTAAAAAGTGAGTAACAACAATTTAGGGAAACCTAATTTCATAGTAACAATGATTCCTGCCAGGAAGCCTTCTCATCTCTAAGGAAACAAATGATTGTCATTAACTTAGTGTAGGTGTCTATTAAACGTTGTTACTATCAAGTGATGTATTTTAGGAATGGGAAGTTCTCTTCCATATACAGATCCTTGGGTTTATATTCAGATAATGTTCAACTTTGAAAAGACAAATTATCAATATTGTGCAAGCCCTTCAAGGTCATGGTTCAATTTAAACATTCATTAAGTCTTGTTTATTTTTCCAACATATATGTCAATGTTCACTACCAAGCTGTGGATTAATAAGAACAATTGATGGCTGGTGCTAGACACACACCATTAAAATCAGAATTGGGCTGAGTCATTTTAAGCCAAATAAAGTGCAGCCAGTGGAACTAAGATAAGATTCTAATAATGTAAACAGATAATAGAATTCACACAGCCCTTCCTGGACTCCAGTTATTATCCCTTGCTGCCCCAGGGCTGAATGCTGGATTACAAGTTTCCTGAAGGCAGAAGTGGAATGATTTGAATATTTAAATTTGACCCAGTGCCTAATACGTTATTTACAACAGATCAGAGCACAGAGGAATGTCTAATCTGATTTCCAAAGGTTTAGGTGGAATATGTTTTATATTTTTCCTTGTATTAAAATATTTCCCTTTTTTAGTCTAAAATGTGTGAAAATATGTAAAAATTGACCAAGAAAAATGAAGAAAGAGGTTTTCGTTATTAGCACAGTCTTCCATGAACTTCTTGGGGCTCCATTAAATCCTACAAGGAGATCATGGAACCCTCTTCCTTGAGGCAAAATTTAAAGAACATCTTCCTCCAGCATTCTCACTCTCTCCAAGCCACTGGAGAGCAGCCCATGGAACTGCAGTGAAATGGGTTAAAATTCATGGTGTCTTTCTTCCCACATTTCACCTAATAATCAAATATTTCAAATTAATGAAACCATTATCAAAAGACTTTTAACTCAGAGAGAGTTTCCCTAAAAATTTTAATGTAATCAGTATCATGTGTTTTGGGAACAATAACAGATTTCACTTATTATGTCTAAAAGCTGTGAATTTTGCCTTAAAATGAGCTTTTTTTTTAATTGGATAAATCCTTCCATTATACTTGGTTATTCACTGTTAGTAATAAGTTTCTTGTGAGGATTTAACAAGTTAATGTTTATAAAGTAAATAGCATAGTTCCTGACCCATAATAAGCATTCATGTAGCTATAATGATAGTGAAAATGATGATAATCATCTAGGTCATTATTTTCAGCTTGCCTTTTCTATTCCTATCCCAACCAAGTCAGTAAAGGGTGAGTCAGTCAGTCATGTTTACAGTACAAAATGATGCACTCCCTTCTTCATTTATCTCTTCCATAAACTGTCCTTTCTCATCTACTTTTGACAAGTGTTTATTTTTAATTGAATGATGCAATAGATTGCATGTCTTAGACTGATATCTTAAATGCAACTGATGTCCTAAAACAGCATTTGACAATCTTATATCTATATAATTTCTTTCTTTAATATGGATATAATTATCTTTGTTGAAAATGCATTGTGTATTTGTTAAACATTCTCAAAGGAAGGGGTTGACATGCTTGGCATTCTCTCTGTCCAGGAGAATTTCCAGCTTGAGCCCCATTCTTGTCTTTTCCTGCCTCATTCTTTGAGAATCAATGCAATAAGAGAAGTTAGGGATGGAAATGTGTTTGGAAATAATTGATAGTATTCTTCTAAAAATAAGATGTGAAACAATGTTCTAGGCCAAAGTAGAGTAATATGCAAGTTTATGCATAAATACTGGTATTGACACTTCTGGTATGTTATCGTGTTACTTTTACATAATGTGACTCAATTAATGTGACTCAGTTTCATAATCATAATGTGGAAATGACACCTACCTCATGGGAATTTTGTGAGGATTAAATAAGCGAAATGTGTAAAACATCTGTGTAATGCCCAGCATGTAATAGCCTGGTGAATGAATGCTATTTCCCTTTTGTATCCTGATTCCACCCCAACTTTCCTCCAACAGTTTCCCCTCTAACCTGAGTTTCCTTGCACCACTCAGGTTCTTCCTAACAGTTTCAGGGGCCTGTCTATTTGCTTTGTTATAGATATATATGTACCCAAAGCTCTTTTATTTCCTACCTTTCTTGCTTTCTAGTACTCCAATTAAATATTCAATGCCTTTTGGGGTACCTGGGTGGCTCAGTTGGTTGAGCGTCCAACTCTTGATTTTGGTTCAGGTTATAATCTCGTGGTTCATGGGTTCTAGCCCCACATTGGGCTTTAGGAGCTGACAACATGGAGCCTGCTACCAATTCTCTCTCTCCCTCTCCTTCCGTCCTTCCCTTGCTTAAATGCTCTCTCTCTCAAAATAAACTTTAAATAAATAAATAAATAAATAAATACTTGATGCTTTTTGATTTCTCTACTTGGAATTGTTTCCACTTCTAGAATTGCAACAACAAGCAGAGATGGAGAAGGATGTAAAGACCTGAGATGGAAGAAAGTTTTCAATGGTATCTACCAAATTTCATAGTCACACAGACACAGTTTTTTTGAACTTTTAACTTGTTAAATGAAGTTGGGTCATATCTTTTCATCAACAGCATCCTATAATTGAAAATGCTTTACTCTCAGGGCACTGGGTGGCTTACTCGGTTTAAAGTCTGACTCCGACTCAGGTCTTGAACTCGCAGATTCTGAGTTCGAGCCCGCATCAGGCTCTGTGCTGACAGCTCAGAGCCTGGAGCCTGCTTAGGATCTGTGTCTCCCTCTCTCTCTCTGTTGCTCCCCCCCCCCCCCCTTGCTCTCTCTCTCTCTCTCAAAAATAAAGATTTAAAAAATTAAAAAAAAAAAAAGAAAATGTTTTACCATCAGTGCCAAAAAGGCAAAAATTTCATCAATTTTTCATTATTAATGCATGTTCAAGTGTCAGGTAATCCAGAATCAAATCTTGTCTGTTGGGTTTCAATTTATAAAAATATCCAAGGAGGGGCGCCTGGGTGGCTCAGTCGGTTAAGTGTCTGACTTCGGCTCAGGTCACGATCTTCACTGTCCATGAGTTCGAGCCCCCACATCGGGCTCTGTGCTGACTGCTCAGAGCCTGGAGCCTGTTTCAGATTCTGTGTCTCCCTCTCTCTCTGACCCTCCCCCGTTCATGCTCTGTCTCTCTCTGTCTCAAAAATAAATAAACGTTAAAAAAAATTAAAAAAAAAATATCCAAGGAATGATAGTGATGTAATCTATTGACCCTTAGGAGTCAAATTCTGGTGAGGAAGGGATAAGAAATGTGGTGATCAGGGGTGTTTATTAATATGATGTAAGAGGAGTCAAAAGCAGGCTAGCTGTACATAATTACAAATTTTGCTTAGAAACACGCTACTAATAATTTAATTGGCTTATGGAATTTTAAAGGTACTGCTGTGTCACCAATGCATCTGATGACAAATCAGATCAAATGGTGAGAAAAATAAACATTGCTGATGACTTGAAAAATGCTTTAGACTCTGGATGTCAGAAATTTAGTCATACTTTAAACTATTTATTTGCTCATTTTTTATGGATGAACAAAAGCAGATAGTAAAATTTATGTTAAATTAAGATGAAAAGATCTCTTTCAATAAGTATAAAATTTCTAAATGAAAAGACAGCATGTTTCATAGTTTAACTGAAGGGTGTTTCTTCTTTTTAAAAAATGATGTTTCTTACAATCTAAGTCTGCACTGAAGTTTAAAATGTATGATATTCAATTTGCTTTTCTCAATATAAATGCAAGTTTTGTTATGGTCTATTAGTTTCCATCACTACCTGTTTTTTAGTACCCTGTATTACATAGTTTTAGCAAGTTCTAAGTCAATTAATAAGCAAATTTACTGGAGTACATTCCAATTAGCTATTCTTAGGTGGGTCTGTTGTCTCTCTCCTAAAATATTAAAAAATATAGTCAGAGAACAAACTAATGCTTGCCAGAGGGAGGTGGGTGGTGGGAAATAGAAAAGAAATAGAAAAAGGAGATTAAGAGATACAAACTTCCAGTTATAAGATAAATAATTCATGGAGATGAAAAGTACAGCACAGGGAATAGAGTCAACAATATTATAATAACATTGTATGGTGACAGATGGTGAGTGCACTTATTGTGGCAAGCATGGAGTGATGTACAGAATTGTCAAATCAATATGTGGTACACCTGAAACTAATATAACATTGTATGCTAATTATATTTCGATAAAAATAATAATAAACCAGTAGTGAGAGCTAAACAACAACAACGACAAAAATGTAGTTCCAGAGACAGCCCGAGCTTTTTTTGATTACTCTCATGGCTCCCTTGCAAAAGAACACAGTGTCTATTCTGCTCTGTGTCGTATTTTATCTCCATTTTTCTCTTCCCAACAACTGGTTCCTATTTTCATAATTAATCTCAATGGAAGTGACTTACTATGAAATGCAATTCAAAAGTACAGAAAAGTTTCAAAGATCAAATATAGATATTTGAGAATTTCTCATGATGGAAAATTAAAATTCAGGAAGTATCACTACGGTCAATGTCTTAGCTTGCTCAGATTGACATACAAAATACCACAAACTGGGTAGCTTAAACAACAGAAATTTATTTTCTCACAGTTTTGGAGGCTGAGAAGTCCAAGATCAAGGTGCCAGGGAATTTGGTTCCTGATGAGAGTCCTTTTTTTAGGATGCAAATGGCCAGCTTCTTGCTATGGTTCACATGGCCTTTCTTCAGTGCAAGCACTTGGGGAAGAGGGAGAGAGACATATATTCAAATTTGAGGGGGAAACAAACATTAAGTTCAGAATTGTCAGGAAAGAATGTTTATGTAATATTTGAAAACATCAGGAATACTCAGTACTTTTTTGCACTTTTTGAGGAGTGTAGTAAAATGATAAAAATGATATTTTAGAAGATTATTTTTAAAATACAATGCCTAATAAATCAGTAATCAGACCTGAAAAAGTAAATACATTTAGAAAAATACTTTCCTAATCTAGGCCAAAGGTAATAAGGAATCCACACGAGGATAACTGATGTCTACAACCCAACAATACCAGGTATCATGTACTGAAGATTTCACTCTGTGCCAGGCACTTTTAAAAGTGTTATAAATGCAGTCTTTCATTTGATTTTCAAGAATCTTAGGAGGCAGGTACTACTATTCTTTCTATTTTATAAATGAGGAAACAGACTCAGAAAGATTAGTAATATTCTGCTTCTCCATGGAAGGGGAAAGATAAAGAGCAATGCAAAGGTCAATCTGTCCTAATTAAAAATACATGCTTGGGGTAGGCACAAATTATCAGGAGATGCTAAATTATAAACTACTTGCTTATAAATTAAAGTTGAATTTGTGAGTTTATTTAAAAGAATGAAAACAAAAAAGAGAGCTTTGGGGAAGGAATGGGGGAGGAAGTGTCAGGAAAATACCAGGAAGGAAAAAAGAATGGGATTGAAAGGCTTTCAAATTAGGGAGGAATGAACAAGCAGTGTGTTATATACCGGAAATTTGTAAATAAGGAGAGCTTTAAGATAGTAGATGTAATTCTCTATATAATAAAGATATCAAGGAAGATAAAAATAAGGAAGATAGTTCAGAAAGGAGCTATCCATAATATAAATGTTTTCTTCTTTTCATTGATAGGTATATTTCAGTTAAGGAAAGTTGCCTTCAGGGTGACTGGACTCTTTTTGTAGAGTTGTTCCAAGTCAAGCCAAAGACATAAAAGAAGAAAAATAGAAATTAAAGGAGAGAAGAGAATGAGGGAATAAGGCAAAGTGATGGAAAGAATGAAGATATATCCAAAAGCATGGAGGGAGGGAGGGGAAGAAGAGAGGAAAGGTGGAGGGAAGAAGGAAGATTACCTAGGAAACAGGGAAGGAGGGAAAGAGGAAGAAAGGATTATTCATTTTTCTGTTTTATACACTTTTTTCTTAATATTTGTTTATTTTAAGGGAGAGAGAGAGAGAGAGGCAGTCAGAGAGGGAGAGAAAGAATCCCAAGCAGGCTCCATGCTGTTAGCTCCCAAAGCCTGACCCTGGGCTCAAACCCATGAACTGTGAGATCATGATCTGAGCCTCAATCAAGAGTTGGACGCTTAACCAACCTAGCTACCCAGGTGCCCTACTATATACATTACTGTTGGTTAAAGGTTAATACATATTTTATGTATAGAAATAGCATCAAAAGATTAATATCAGCATCACATAATACTTGAACCAACTGACAGTATAATAAGTATAATAAAATTATGAGTGACTCTATTCAAGAGAGAAGCTGGCTTAATAATGTTTTATTTCAGCAACAATTTCATTTTTCTTATTAACCATATCCTTTAATGGAAAAGAGAGAGAACTTAAATATGTAATAGGTCTGTCTTTCTTGCTAAAGTGAATGAAGTAGAGTTGAATTTACATTTTCTTAAACTAAAGTCAAATAGATACCAAGATCAGAATGCTGGTCTAGTAAGTTTTACTCTGGACTGAGCATAAATCTTGTTAGTTGCTCTCAACTGAACACAGCTCAGTAAGCACCGGCATTTAACTACAAAACCTGATTTTGTAAAGAAAATAACCCACAATATTCAATTAAGAAAAATAGACTAGAAAAAGTACTAAAAAAAAAAGTACAAAGGTTATTTTCGGGTATTCAGACAAGTAAAATTTAAAAAATAATCTCTAAAATGTTTATATAAATACAAAATCAGAAACAAATTATGAAGGAAGACTAAAAATTCTGCTCTATTTTATCATTGCTTAGTTTAATTTTAAGTTAAATTACAAATTATTTTATCATTACTTATTTTAGGTGTGATAAAATACACACAATGTAAAATCTTCCATCTTAACCATTGCTAAGTGTGCAGTAGCATTAAGTACATTCACATTGTTAGCACAACCATCACACATCACACAGCACTTTTTAACCCGCAAAACAGAAATATCAAACAATAACTCCCCATTTTCCCTTCTCCAATCCCTGCAACCACCACTCTACTCTCTGCCTTCTTTACTATGAATTTTCTCATTTTTTTTACTCATTATCTTATTTTTTGTTTTCTTTTTTTTAAATTTTTTTTAAATGTTTATTTTTGAGACAGAGAGAGACAAGTCGGACGCTCAACCGACTGAGCCACCCAGGCCCCCCTGTTTTCTTTTTTTTTAAATGTTCACATATTTGAGAGAGAGCACGAGTGGGGGAGAGGCAGAGACACAGGGAAAGGGAATCCGAAGTCAGCTCTGTGCTGACAGCAGTGAGCCCAGCGTGGGCTCAAACTCCTATGAGATCAGGACTTGAGTGAAGTTCGACGCTCAACCAACTGAGCCACCCAGGCACCCCCATTTTCTTTTTTAAAAATAGAACCATGTGATTCAGTAATCCCACTTCAGGGCATATATTCAAAGGAAATGAGATCAGGAACTTGAAGAAAACCTGCACTCTCATGTTCACTGCAGGATTATTCACAATAGCCAAGGTTTGGGAACAATCCAAGTGCCCATTAGGAAAAATGAATCAGGAAAATATACAAGGGAGTCTTACTCAGTTTTAAAAAGGAAGAAAATCCCATTTGCAACAATGTAGATGAACCAAGAGGACATCGTTCTAAGTGAAATAAGCCAGGCACAGAAAAACAAATACTCTGTGATCTCACTCATAAGTAGAATCTAAAAAAATTGGACTCGTAGAACAAGAGAGTAGAAAGATAGTTACCAGTGGCTGAAAGGAGGAGCAAACAGGGGGATGTTGGTCAAAGTATACAAATCCGGAGATCTAATTTACTGCATGGTGACTATAGTTAGTAATAATTAATTGTATATTTGAAATTTACTTTAAAATGTCATTAAAAAAACTTTTTTTAATGTTTATTTATTTATTTATTATTATTTTTTTTTATTATGAAGTTTATTGACAAATTGGTTTCCATACAACACCCAGTGCTCATCCCAAAAGGTGCCCTCCTCAATACCCATCACCCACCCTCTCCTTCCTCCCACCCCCCATCAACCCTCAGTTTGTTCTCAGTTTTTAACAGTCTCTTATGCTTTGGCTCTCTCCCACTCTAACCTGTTTTTTTTTTTTTCCTTCCCCTACCCCATGGGTTCCTGTTAATTTCTCAGGGTCCACATAAGAGTGAAACCATATGGTATCTGTCTTTCTCTGTATGGCTTATTTCACTTAGCATCACACTCTCCAGTTCCATCCACGTTGCTACAAAAGGCCATATTTCATTTTTTCTCATTGCCACGTAGTACTCCATTGTGTATATAAACCACAATTTCTTTATCCATTCATCAGTTGATGGACATTTAGGCTCTTTCCATAATTTGGCTATTGTTGAGAGTGCTGCTATGAACATTGGGGTACAAGTGGCCCTATGCATCAGTACTCCTGTATCCCTTGGATAAATTCCTAGCAGTGCTATTGCTGGGTCATAGGGTAGGTCTATTTTTAATTTTCTGAGGAACCTCCACACTGCTTTCCAGAGTGGCTGTACCAATTTGCATTCCCACCAACAGTGCAAGAGGGTTCCCGTTTCTCCACATCCTCTCCAGCATCTAGAGTCTCCTGATTTGTTCATTTTGGCCACTCTGACTGGCGTGAGGTGATACCTGAGTGTGGTTTTGATTTGTATTTCCCTGATAAGGAGCGACGCTGAACATCTTTTCACGTGCCTGTTGGCCATCCGGATGTCTTCTTTAGAGAAGTGTCTATTCATGTTTTCTGCCCATTTCTTCACTGGGTTATTTGTTTTTCGGGTGTGGAGTTTGGTGAGCTCTTTATAGATTTTGGATACTAGCCCTTTGTCCGATATGTCATTTGCGAATATCTTTTCCCATTCCGTTGGTTGCCTTTTAGTTTTGTTGGTTGTTTCCTTTGCTGTGCAGAAGCTTTTTATCTTCATAAGGTCCCAGTAATTCACTTTTGCTTTTAATTCCCTTGCCTTTGGGGATGTGTCGAGTAAGAGATTGCTACGGCTGAGGTCAGAGAGGTCTTTTCCTGCTTTCTCCTCTAAGGTTTTGATGGTTTCCTGTCTCACATTTAGGTCCTTTATCCATTTTGAGTTTATTTTTGTGAATGGTGTGAGAAAGTGGTCTAGTTTCAACCTTCTGCATGTTGCTGTCCAGTTCTCCCAGCACCATTTGTTAAAGAGGCTGTCTTTTTTCCATTGGATGTTCTTTCCTGCTTTGTCAAAGATGAGTTGGCCATACGTTTGTGGGTCTAGTTCTGGGGTTTCTATTCTATTCCATTGGTCTATGTGTCTGTTTTTGTGCCAATGTTTATTTATTTTTGAGACAGAGAGAGACAGAGCATGAACGGGGGAGGGGCAGAGAGAGAGAGGGAGACACAGAATCGGAAGCAGGCTCCAGGCTCCAAGCCATCAGCCCAGAGCCCCACGGGGGGCTCGAACTCACGGACCGCGAGATCGTGACCTGAGTCAAAGTCGGACGCTTAACCGACTGAGCCACCCAGGCGCCCCTAAAATGTCATTTTTGGAGTACTCCTTTAATAAAGCAGACATTTAAGAGATTGACAGCTTATAATAAATAAAGACAAGAAAGTAAAATTTTGTGCAGCAAGTATACAGGTATCATAGTCTTTTATTTTGCGGGAAGCAAAACTCACAGTGATTAGGATTTGAGCAGCAGGTGTGACTAAAGAAACTGTTTTGTAAACCAACAAGACTTTCCACTTCATACTCTTAGGAAATATTCAGAGCAGAAGATATCCTTGTCATTGTCTCTAGAGCTTTTGATTTAAGCCATGCCACACATCCCTGTCCCCACTGCCTGCCTTCCCAAGGTAGTTCATGCTTGTTTGTTTGTTTTGATGTTTATTTATTTTTGAAAGAAAGAGTGAGAGAGAGAGGTAGAGTGAGAGTGGGGGAGAGTGGCAGAGAAAGAGAGAGGGAAACACAGAATCCGAAGCAAGCTCCAGGCTCTGAGCTGCCAGTATCGAGTCTGACATGGGGCTGAACTCACAGACCTCGAGATCATGACTTGAGCTGAAGTCTGATGCCCAACCGACTGAGCCACCTAGGCATCTCTTCAAGGTAGTTCATATTTTTTGATGTGCTGTAAGCTATTTTTAAATTCTTCGTCTGTTTTTGTTGTTATCTTGCTGTAGATTCCCACAGAACCAAAAAGCTACATGCATATCTCTTTGCCCTAAGTTATGTGCCCCCAACATAACTTCTATGCTTTTTAAAATTCCTGGATGTTCTTCTCAGTGTCCTTCTACTCTGCCACATGTCCGTAGAGTCCTTATTCAAACCAGTGACCCATGTCTGACAGAGATACTCGCATGTTATGAAAATGACCTTATCTTGACCTTGAGAAAGAGAAAGCTGATAGCACTAGATTTTTCATGATTAGGATGTAGAACATGAGGTAGGTATTAAATCCCCCAGATAATGAATATATTCAATGGGACTTCTCCAGTTTCTTTCAAGTGCCAATCTTTAGGATAGTCAATGTTTTTGAAAAAGATGACTGATTTGGACACATTTACGATATTGTGTCAGAGAAATAACTATGCTAGACGTCCTCAAATGCCTACGTGTTGACTTAGCTATTTTGCAAAGCAGTCTATATACTATTTTAATACATTTAAAATTTTTAAGTTTCTCTCTTAGTGGAAGCCTAACTATCTCTATTTAATGTCCTATTTCTCTATGTATGGAGCAAAACTGAACATTATCTGACAACCACTTAAACATTTTTAAATAGCTCTATTTCCTTGGATTTTCTCTCTTATAGACTAACTTCTTCCATACCTCTCCTTACCTCCTTAAAGTATCCTCACTATCACTTCCTCACTAACCTTAGCATCCTCACCCTCCCTTTCTAGATCAGTGTTTCTCAACCTTGGCTGTACATTACCAGGAAGCCTTTATAAATATCCCAGGCCCCACCCTAAATCAGTTAAATCAAAATCTCCAGGGATGGAATCAAGTCATGAGCCTTTTATTTTTTTAATGTTCATTTATTTTTGAGAGAGAGAGAGACAGAGTGTAAGCAGGAGAGGGTCAGAGAGAGATAGGCAGAGAGAGAGGGAGACACAGAATCTGAAGTAGGTTCCAGGCTCCGAGCTATCAGCACAGAACCCGATATGGGACTTGAGCTCAAGACCCGTGATATCATGACCTGAGCTGAAGTCGGATGCTTAACTGAGTGAGCCACCCAGGCACCCCAAGTCATGAGGCTTTTGAAATCTCACATATAATTACAAGGTTGGCAGTTGAAAACCACTACCTTTGATGTGCTCTAGTTTACAAATTTAGCTTTAAAATATGGAATTCTAAATTCCTATAACAATGTAAAACCTATATTCCTATATTCCTATAACCTAAATTCCTATAACAACAATAAAAACCTTAATCTGAACTGAGAAATAAAAATTGCATTAATAGAATTTAAATGAAAAAAAAAAGTTTGATATAAGGGAATCCTTCTGAAACCTTGCTTCTTAAATTGTAGCCTTCCTCAAGATTCAGGATTCATCCTTTTCTTCCTTCTATATCCACTTTCCCTGGGAGATGTCATCTGCTCTCATGAATTCAGGTGCCTGCTACCAGGAAACTTCTGAGATCCAAACTCTCCTATCCAATCTAAGCATGTATCAAGTTAAAAGACAATTTTCAAAAATGAGGCAAAACCGTGACTGTCATACAGACAGACAAATGAAGCTGTGTTAAAGATTTTATTTCATTCATGAGGGTACCAGAGCTGGCAAGCATATATATTATACCAGCTCACAAAAGTTTTAACAAATTATAGAGAGCATAAAGATATGTTGAAATAAATGTACAAATAGAGGCGAAACTGGTTTTGCCATGGGGATGAGGGTAAGGAAGAATTTGGAAGTACAAAGTCATTTGGACCTCCACCAGATGGGACGTAATCTGCATGTCAACTAGTCACCTCCAATTTAGAGTCACAAAATTGCTCAAGACAACGCACAGGGTAGAATCATGTGGCCTGCAGGCTATGCTCGATGTAGGCAATGCATAGCATTCCACTGAAACACACATTTATTGTTTGGAATATCCACTTTCAAAGAAGGGAAGTCATCATAGACTCTCCCCTTGAATCTTTTGCTAACACTCTGCTGAGAGACCGGCACATACTGTCTTATTTTCCATATCTTCAGTGCACGGCATAGTACTTGTCACACAATGAGCTTTCAAAAATGTGGAACATATGAGTAAATAGAAAATGTACTCTGAAACCACTAACCTACACTTACAATAATTTGTAACCATGTTCCACCTTCTTTCTCCTTCCCTGTTCTTGTGCATGTAAAATATATGAAAAAACATATGTTTATACCCCCTTTAAAATAAATTATAACTGCTTGTTTGAATGAACCAGAGAGTTTTTATATGTGTGTTTTTTTGACATTGTTTAAAAGGAAAGTTGATATTTGATACAAAACAATAATGAGAGAGTAGGGTCTGACTGGGAGGATTTTAACGTTCAAATTCTATCATAGTGGAATTATCTGGGTGTCTTTCAGATGCTCAATAAGCCGTTGTTTTTTTGATTGATTAAGTTTTGAAACTTGTAAGGCCATGTTAATCTTATACCTACAGTTACAGCAGTGTTACAAAGATTAAGAAATCAAAAGGGTTATCAGCCTAGTGATTTACAGAGGACCCTATAACTGATTTGTCATTTAAGTGATAGAGGCTTTTAAGTGTTTAAGAGATTAACACTGTGAGCAATGCTTTCTCTTGATCTAAGCTGTAGACTTCTGCTTTCTTACTTATTATCTTAAGATGGATCTTTCAAGCAATGTAATTATCTGCACTTTAGACAGTGATATCTGCTGTTATTTGTTACTTTTGTAGTGCACCTTGATAATCTTTCATTAAAATTACAAAAATAGCAACCTTTCTTTCCAATTACACTTATAAATAAACTAATGTTTCAGATGGATTGTTTCATGAAAATGTACTTACACATTTTTTCTTATAGGTATAAAAATAGAAAACCAAATGCAACCTGAAAATCAACTCTTTTAAATGTAGGGAATACTTTTAATTCTAGGAGCTATAGATACTAACACTATATATTTTAGGGTGAGAAAGCATTTAATTCCTGTAATCATACAAATAACTTACAATAATATATACCAGAATTTTGACATACTAATGGAACTAACAGAGTGTAAGGCCTCATGAACAGACTACAAAAAATATAGGGTTTTTTTCACATATATTCTATCTCAATAAAATCCCTAAATTCTTTTGATCCATTTGAATTAGGATTTATGGTTTTTACTTTAACAATTACTTAATCCACTAATTTCAATTAAGGAAAATATTTTCTTTACTATTCAAAGGATAATTAATTAAATCCTTTTGGCACAAGAGTATGAATTTTAGTTGTTGATTAAATAAAGTGAAGCAGTCTAAATGCTGATATCACAAAGGGCATTTTTAAATCAAATGGCCTGCCTAAATTTTAGAGGTAAATATGCTGGAATAAAACACTGCATTTTTATTCAAAAGCTTAATTTTTAGGGGCCCCTGGGTGACTCACCGGTTAAGCGTGGGACTTCAGCTCACGATCTCAAGGTTCATGAAGTCAAGCTCTACATCTGGGTCCTGCTGTCAGGGTAGAGCCCGCTTCGGATCCTCTGTCCACCTCTCTCTCTCTCTGCCTCTCCCCTGCTCTCTCTCTTTCTCTCTTTCTAAAAAATAAATTTTTTTTAAAAAAGGTTAACTTTTAGACTAACAAATTATTATTTGTAGATAAATATTTGTCAGATTGGCACATTTACAACTTAGAAAGGGCTAGTGCCCCCTGGTGGAAATATGCCAAAATAAAAACTTTAATAGTTCATGGTACATAGATTTTTTTAAATCTAAAATCGCAGACTGACGGTTTTGAGTTGAGCATTATTCAAATAATAAACGCTATCTTAATTATTCAAAATAAGTAATTAGTATTTGATATAGGTTTTACAAAGTTTTTGCTAGAATGGTTATGCAAAAGCAACCCACCAGTTTGAATTCATTTGTGTTGTTTTATACACTTTATAATTAAATTTGTAAAATAGCTATCTAATTATTTAGCCACCCCTGATCACATCCCAATTCTTTGGACATCCTGTATATTTCAGCATTGTGAAGACAGAGATTTCGAATGCTAAACCCACTATTGTACACTCAATGTCTAGCAATGAGTTTGATAATGGCAATAGCACAGTAGACATTTTTTGTGGTTCATTTCACAGATTTTATCAAAGTATTTGAAGTAGGACTTAATACACTTTGCATGAAGAATCTGCCTTGCAAACTGAAATCTGTTTTTAAATATCACATAAATATTTCTGGCGATTAATTAACTCACTAATGCTGGGTTATTTGTTATTTTCCCCTGTTGAACATAATAGTAGTGAACATTTTGTAGTCTTCAGCAACGTCCACAGATATTCAATATTCACATGGAGTATATAGAAACTTGCACTATAAGACCTTGTCAAAATCTGAATAAATGGCATGAAACTCAATTTAAAGGATTAAATGTAAAATATTTGACCTTCTGGTTCAAGGGAGTTAAATTATTCTGAAGCTATATCACGATTATTCCTATAACAAGATATTTCATTACTTCAAAGGCTTATTTATACTTGTCAATGACTATGAAAGGCATGCGTGACCAAACACCAAAAATTAAAAATATGTCCTAAAAGTTTGAAATGTCACCACACTGAAGGCGAGAATGAGAATTCATGATTATTAATGTTAATTTACAATTACTGTTTTTGCTTTTAAGTTGTTCAACAACTGAAAACCTTCAGAAGTTAACTGTTTCTGCTTATCTACCATCCCTCCCTTGTATAGAACACTCGATAAAAATTTCTGTTATGGAATATCAGGATTGTTCATTGTTTTTTATAGTGTTGTCTGCTATTCCCCATGGTATACTTGCATCAAAATTTTGAAATCTTGTTGGAACAGTTACAGCCATAAACATTTTTGCACATTAAAAAAAAAGGCATGTTCTAAGTAAGATCTTGGGACTTTTGACTATAAAATATTTAAGACAGAAACGAATTTTCAGAAGATGTGAAGTATCTATTGTGAAGAATTACTATATGATAGTATCAATTACAGATTATATTCAATAGGAAGTATTTGATAAGTACATTTTTGCTTTTTCATAGGCAAATGTTTGAATATGTATATATAAGAAAATGTTTATACAGTGTGAATTTACCACCTTTATTTTAGTCTTCTATTCTGATTATTCTTATAAACACTTGAAAGTCAATGATAAATTCAGCTACTGTAAGCATTTTCAAGCATTTAATTTCATATTCTGTTTAAACAACCATAAAAATAATACAGTGATTTGAGGGCTAAATTCCCTGGAGTAAGTCAAGAGGCATGGAAAAATGAATATCACATCAAAGTGAATATTCAAAACTAAAGTAAAAATTAAACATGCTCACAAGCCCTCAAATCTTTAAGGCATATTTTAGAATGCACCATTTTCCAAACTGAGGAATACCTCTTTATAATATTGTAAAAATGTGTGTCTGTGATGATGAAAAGTAGTAGTAGAGAATATTATTATCCATAATATATAGAGAGCTCTTTCTCTCTCAGCAGAATCTTTTAGTGAATTCTTTCTAATAAGGGAAAAATAATTTGATGAAAGATTCTGCTAATGTGGAAAGAAATATCTGATATTACCAAACCTCACTCCTAAAATAGTTCCCTTTGAAAGGAATTAAACTATTGTAACATTATGACGAGGACACATTTTTGTTTCCATGAGGTCAAATAAAGTTAGAATATATTAAAGATTATTAAAGAAAAGAAAGCTATATATACTTTTACTTTTAAAATGACCTGAAAATTGTTTTGACTGCGTGGAATTTTTTTTTTTTTTGAGAATGATCCATTTGAAATGGATAGGACTTTAGCAAAACTCAATTTGCTGTCATGAAAGAGCCAAGTTTTGAAGTACTCTAAATGTTTACTTTTCTGCACTGCCAAGCAAAAGAAGTCACGCACAATTGGAGTTCTTGGGAAAACCATGTGCCCTGGACATGTTCTTGCTAAGTTGTGGCTTAAGGCAAAAAAAATACAATGTAACAATTCCTTTTTGAAATAACATTTACTCTGGGTTCAACGATAACGTTTTCTCATCTTTTGAAGCAAGTTGGTTGGCAGCAATAGCACCTTTTTTGGCATGTGAGATGATAAAAATTCTAACTTTCCCAATATAGCCAGCTCCTGGTTTTCATTCATCCTGAGAATTTTTATTCCATTAGGGAAAAATTCTTATTTGACAACATCCTTTTATAACTGTAATGTTGATCAAAAAGTTGAAATTTGACAGGCAAATTTTAGATCAGAAAAAAATATCAATGCCTGATGCACAGATAAGTGGGACTATGCCTGGAAACACAAGTGATTTTGTTGACTTGATTTGGAAAAAAGCTATCCCTAATAGTTTCCCCACTGTATTTGTATCAGGCTCTACTAATAATCTACATGTAGCCTTGGCCATCACCCCCAAAATCATGGAAAACATCAGATCCAGCAATTTGACTTCCTATTTTTTACATGATTTTCAAAAATTGGCAAATAAATATAATACGGCTTCCACAAGCACAGATATTTCTTTTCCTTTTCCTTTTCCTTTTTCTTTTCTTCTAGCTAGTAAAACTGAAAGCTTTTGATCACTATTTGAGCAGAGATTTCACATTTTTGAAAGGCAAAGCAAATCCAACTCCCAAAATGGTACATAAAGAGAAGTTATTCATAACATGCTTAAATTTGTGAGTGCTTTTGGTCATAAACTGAGGAATGGCTTTTGATTTAAGATTAAGAAATCATTATTATGGCTGATACCAAAAATATTTAAGCTGCCACTCTGGATGACAAAATTGGAAATTATCAGCTATGACATCATTCCAAATCTGAAAGAAGTACATCTGCAGAGTGGAGAAGAAAAAAAAAAAAAAAGTAAGTATAACTTACCATTTTATCCCCAAACAGATAATTCACAGGTATCCAGAAATCTCAAAGTCTGCTCTAAAAAAAAAAAAAGCTGAACTAATTCAGACAACTATGAATGTAGAGAAATATAAAAATATAACACACACCACAGATTTACCACCAACCATAGGAAATAAGGCATTATGAGGACAGATAAAAACACCTTAGTGTTTCAACAAGTTTGTTTCTTCTCCCTTCTAAGAGTTCAACCACTGTCTTGAAGTTGAGTTTCTCAATTTCTAGTATTTTATTATGTTTTATTAATAAGTATTTAGCATTACTAAACAATATAGAATGCCATCTCTCAAGTTGTTAATCTTTATATGTGACAATCATCCTGTATATATTCTTTTGCAATTGCTTATAATTATTTTGGAGAGATTTGTTCATGTTTGGATGTATAATTCTAGCTTACTAATCTTTCGTAGCTTTGTAATATCTCATCGTATTAGTGTTCTACAGTTTCTTTCTTTCTTTCTTTTTAAATGTATATCCATTTTTCAGAGACAGAGACAGAGACAGAAACAGAGCAAGCAGGGGAGGGTCAGGAGAGAGAAGGAGACACAGAATCTGGAGCAGGCTCCAGGCTCTGAGCTGTCAGCACAGAGCTGGACATGGGGCTCTTGAACCCATGAACTGTGAGATTGACCTGACCAAAGTCCAGATGCTCAACCGACTGAGCCACTCAGAACCCCCCATGATTTCTTTATTAATTCTTCTATTGATTATATCTTAGTTGTATGTCAGTTAGGAGAGTCAAAGTTCAGGCTGCAATAAGAAGCACCCCAAAAATATCAGAAAAAATTTACTCCTTGCTCATGCAGGCTGCTGTAATTTAAGATGTTCAGCTCTATGGAATTGTCAGGGTTCCAGGTGACAATGGCTTCCATCTAGAAAATGACAGTCATCCAGATGTGGGGAAAGAAACAGAATTATTGTACAATTCACTTTCCTTCCAAATTTGTTGTCCAGAACCAGTCATGTGGCTCAGCTCAAGACAGTAGTTTCCATAAACCTCAAAAGGAAAAGAGAATCAGCCAGAGTCCAGCTCCAACAGGTCCAGGGGTTCCCGGAGGAAGGACAGCGTCGGTGAAAAAGTGAAAATAAAACAAAACTAAAATAAAACAACTCAAATAAAAAGGTAAAATAAAAAACTAAAACAAAAAATAAAAATGGGCACAGGCAACAGCAGTATGTTGAACTGGCCTATTTATTGTAGCAAACGTGGCATTATATTTGCTAGTGATTTCCTTGTAGCATATGTCATCTATGTTTTGCTAACATTGCCTAATTTTGAAAATGTTCCTACGTATAATCAACCTTTAAGAAATAACATGGTGATTTTCTCATAATGTTCCCTCCTGCCCTTTGCTTGTTGATTAATTTCATACATTATTTTATTATGCATCTGCCTTTATCTATAATCTATAAAGCATTTGCTTTGCTGTTCTCATGAAAGGCCTTCCATCTCTCAACACCTCAAGTGGAACAGTTACAGGGACATGACCTCTTAGTTGTTTCCCTGAACCATTTGAAGCCAGAGGAACAATGTGTTTGCCTCCGTCCAAGGTGCCAGAAAGGGGCCGAAACAGCCTTAGAAACCCATGCCTCATACGTTCTCAGAGAGACAATGCACCTAGGAACCAATGAAACATTCTGTACCTTAACCAACTAGGTTCAGTCATCATCTGGAATGCCTAGGGGTTGAAGTCACCTGTGCCCAGAGATACACTCCTTAGTTGCCAGAGTGGGGCTTTCAAATCCATATGTCTCTCCTTTTTCGGCCTCCTTTGCTGGCAAATGTATGAGGCTATCTTTCCTGTAAGTGGAGGAGTCTCCACAGGGAATGGCAAGGGCTAAATGTTAGGCGGTACAATTTCTTGCGGAACCTTTTCTTTCCTAATGGTTCTTTTCCCAGGGGGGCCTGTCGAGGGCAATTCGCCAACAGACAATACCCCAGGTACTTTTATTAAGGCCAAATCACCTAAAAGCGGAGTACAAGAAGCTTCACTGTCGATGGGCCGCCTTGCAGTCACCAATCCGTCCACAGCCTGGGCCTTGCCATCAGACTGGGATAGCTCGGCTTCGAGCAGATCACCGTTTGTTTCTAGTTCTTACTATTGCAAACCCTACTGATGTCCTCTTGTATTCACATGAGAGAAAACTTGGGAGTGAAATTACTTGGCCTAGGGAATACCACCTTTTTGACTTTCTTAAGTAAGAATCAAATCGCATTTTCAGAGTTCTACTACACTCCCACCCAAGAGAATGAGGGTTTCTGTTTCTCATAGTGCTTGCTAATTCTAGGTACAAAAGTTCTCTTGTGATTGGTAAGCATATCATTTTATTGTGATTTTAATTCACATCTGCCTGATTGCTGGTAAGGTTGACTATCCTTTTATTTTATTTTTTGGCCCACCCAGTTTGTCTTCTATGAATTAAATATTCATATCCTTTGCCCACTTCCCTATTGAGTTGCCTTTTTGTATTAATTTGTAGAAGCTCTTTATGTATAATGATTTTATGCGTGACAAATATAGTCTCCAAATGTGTGGATTATCTTTGTAATTGTTATCACAATTTTAGATAACACAAATTTTTTTCTGTAATTCTAATGCAAATTAACTCCTTTCCTTTATCATTGGTACTTTTTAAAAACAGTCCTTACCCAAGTATCATAAAGACATTCATTTCTCTTCTAAAAACTGTAAATTTTGCTTTTCAAATTTAGTTCAATTACGTGTAATTCTTTCTTATGTGGTTCCTGAAAGAGTGAATTGATTTTTAAAAAATAGACTACCAATTGTTTCATGATTATTTACTGACTAGTACATTCTTTTCTTCTGATCTAAATGTCACTCTTGCCATTTGTGAAGTCTTCACGTATAGAAATACTTCTCTTGATTCACTAAGTAGTTGATTAATATGTCTATCCATAGGGTTAATATATGACTGTCTATAGCTTTAGAGTAAATTTCGATATCTAATGGGACAGTTAACCTCACTTTGTTCTTTTAATATAACAAATTTTGGTAGTTTTTAGTCCTTTATTTTTCTATACCAGAGTCAGAGTCATGTCAGAGTCAATGTCAGAGTCATCCTAAAAATGTCAATGAAAACTCTGTTAGCATTTCCAATAGAGTTGCATTAAATATTTAAACATGGAAAAAAATCATCATTGTATGATATTGAGTCAAAATGATAATTTATTTATGTGTTCATTTATTAAGAATTTTATAAATAACTAGTAACTAATAACATAAAATTCTCCATTAAAGTAATACACATATTTTGTTAGATTTATTTATAGATAGCTTTCATTCTTTGCTTTTGTTGCTTTAATAAATGATACATTTTTAAATTACATTTTTAGTAATTTTGTGGTTGTGTAAGAATGCAATTGGTTGCTATATATTGACATATAAAATTACTTCCAAATGTATGTTTGTATTGTCTCTTATTTTTCTTATATAAAATTATATTACCTGTAAATAATGATACCTTTGCTTCTTTCTTACATATTTTATTAACTTTTATCAACTTATTAATAATATTTAATGTTATCAAGAATAACAAACATCCTTATCTATTTTCATATTTTAAATAGAATGCTTTCAATATTTTACCATTAATTATAACTTATTTCATAAATGTTTAGTAGCTAGCCTTCAACTGACTTAATAACCTTCAGTATGGTGAAGGTGTTTCTTTTGCTTTTATTTTTTTTTATTTTTTATTTAAAAAAAGGTTTTTTTTACATTTATTTATTTTTGATAGAGACAGAGCACAATTGGGGGAGGGGCAGAGAGAGCAGGAGACACAGAATCCGAAGCAGGCTCCAGGCTGCCAGCTGTCAGCACAGAGCCGGACGCGGGGCTTGAACTCACAAACCGCAAGATCATGACCTAAGCCAAAATCAGACGCTTAACCGATTGAGCCACCCAGGTGCCCCTCTTTTGCTTTTATTTTTAAGTAGAAATAGTTTTACCATGAAGAGTTATTGATTTTATCAAATGGTATTTTTTTGTTTCCATTTATGTGACCAGATGGTTTTTCTTTTTATCCTTCTTTTATCTCACTTAATCCTTTTATTTCTAGGATTATCTCCACAATTATTATGCCATTACTCTTATTAGAGCTTTTGCATCTATATTTATAAGTGAAACTAGTCTGTAATTTTTATTCTTCTCTTGTCTTTGTCTGGCTTAGGTTCAATGGTTTTTCCAGCTACATAAAAATAGTTGGGGAATTTTATCTCCTTTTCTATTCTCTGATAGAGATTCTATATGATTGAAATTATCTATACTTTAAATGTTTAAAGAGCACACTTCTAAAATCTAGGCTTTTATTATCTGGTAATTTATTTAACCACTACTTTGTCTACAAAAGCAGGCATTACACTTTTTACAGATGATACCAATATGGCCAAATTGAATCTAATACAGCTCTAAAAACAGTCTTGCAGATTTTTTAATCCTTATATATCTTGACATGATAAATAACATTTTGCAAATATGGCAAAATGTTAGATTCTTTAAGACATTTTCTAAATAAATAAAAAGATGAAGATGTCTGCTAAAATGAGCAAATAATTCACAAAATAAATACAAATGAATAAAAGCACATATAACCAAAACCTCTCCAAATTGAGAGTTCTCTCTCTCTCTTAGAAAAGGTTAAATAATGGTAATAGTGCTGATGAATGTTCATTCAATGTCCACTTTTCTATACAACTGGAGGCAATATAAATTGGTACCATCCTATTTATAATAGTTATTGATAAGTTTTGTATATCTAAGATCTTAGAAGAACAGTGATTATCACTATAATGAAGATAGAGTGTTTCTATCAGTAAATTGTCTTTGTTATACTCAATACCTACTCTAGTGTTTTGGAATGGAATAGGATCTCAGATTTGTTTTACCCTAATAAGTAAACAATTGTATCTGAATCCCTAAAGCATATTAGTATTTCACATATTTATACTCCAGTGGTTCTAAATAAGACATAAATATTTAGCATCTTAAGTTATTTCACTTAGCATATAATGTAAACCAAAAATTGACTCATGACAATCTCCATGAGTGCTAAGTTATAACATTAACTGAATTCAAATGTGGATTTTATGGATAATTAGTCATTTGTCCAATAATCTATGCTAACCTCTATATCTTTCCCTTTTCCTATACAGTTAAAGTCAAAATGACCTGTAGTCCACTAAAATATCTTTCTGGAGAGTTAACATTGTGAATATTCCCCAGCTTGGTAAAAATAGTAATTTTACCCTGCTTCAGGAAGCATGGCACCTACTCTAAATATCTTGTTATTAAGTGTAGAACTTAATGGTTGATTAGCTTAGCTCCATGCAAAATACAGATTTATTTGGAGAAGTTTCAATAAGAAAATTTGAAAAAAAGCTTACCATCAAAATTTTTTCACTTGACCTGATGAGACAAATCAAGCCCATGATAGTGATTTAATGTTGCAATCAGCAGTGTGTCAAACCTGATTGATGTGTCCCTTCAGATTCTGGCAGGAAACTCGATCACCAAAGTCTCAGACAAATTCTCCCCAAAATCTCTCTGACTAACCAGACCCAAAGAGATTCTTTTAGTCAATTGTCTTTTGTTTTGTCCTTGAAGCACAATGATTTTTTTTTGCTGTTCAGCCCCTCTGCTTTGAATTGAATAGTACACGGTGACCTCAAGATGTTATTTACGATAGAGAGCTACACCTACCTTTCAAAATGTCAAATGTGTAGTCAGGTGGCAAAAAGTGATTTCTCTGTGGAGACTTAAGTAAGAAAGTAATAAATGTAATTTTCACAAAACACCAGCTTTAATAGCTATCAGTGTGTTATAAACACAATGAAATTTACAATTGGTACTGAGTCAGCACTCAACTGTCTTCTTAACTCTCACCTCCATGGGTGTAGACCTGTTGCTGAGAAGGCAGAGCATACATCACCAGTCCACACATCAGCTGAAATCTCACTGCAGTTCAGAGGTGAACCAAATGATAGTTTCAAAAATAATGTGTTTTTTTTCCTATCATCTGTACACTTTGGAAAGTTTTACTAAAAGTTTTATGAAGTTCAAGGACATTTGTGTAATTTATCATTCACTTCCTGTTCTGCCTTTGTAGGAAAGGCCTTCCTACATGGAAGAGTGGCAGAGAGGGAATCTAGATTGTGGTGACTGAGAAGTTACAGGAAATGATGTGTGGTTCATCTAATGTCTTGATACTCAAAGTACGGTCTGTGGATCAGCAGCCTGAGCATCACATGGGAGCTTGTTACAAATGCAGATTCTTATGCCCACCTCAAAACCACTCATTCAGAATCTTCTTTTTCAACGTTTATTTATTTTTTTGGGGGGGACAGAGAGAGACAGAGCATGAACGGGGGAGGGGCAGAGAGACAGGGAGACACAGAATCGGAAACAGGCTCCAGGCTCTGAGCCATCAGCCCAGAGCCTGACGCGGGGCTCGAACTCACGGACCGCGAGATCGTGACCTGGCTGAAGTCGGACGCTTAACCGACTGCGCCACCCAGGCGCCCCCAGAATCTTCTTTTAATAAGATTCCCCAAATGAATTGCATGAGCATTTGGATAAACAATAATTTAAAAGATTGCTTTACTGCATTTGAATATGGGATACAGATGGCTCCATACAGCCAGCGCCATTCCCTTAACCTCTCTGAGCCTTAGGCTCCATATCAATTCAATAATTAATAATAATCTGTGCTGACACTCAAATGCAGTTATTATGAACATTGAGCTATGACATGCAGCAAAGTATCTGATAACCTTAGGTTATCAATCACTGTTACCATTATTAACTTTTCTAATAGGGAGCCCTTATTTCACCAGTTCAGATATATTGGCATTTTCCATTACCTTCTAAGTAAGATATGTCTTTTCTATGATACTACAATATTGTTTTTTCTAATGCTCTCCCATATCTACTTCTTCTTTGTGGCCAGGCACATGTAGGGATTTTACTTCACTGCTCCTAATCCCTTGTGTTGGGCAGGGCCACATGACCAATCTGGTCAGTGGTCCAGGACTAAAGTGCCACTTTCCAGTAGGAACATTTATTTGCCAAAGTAAGACTTTTCAGTGGTCTCTTCTCTCTTTTGCCTGGTTCTTCTAGATGGTGGAATATCCATCAATCTGAGTCCCTGAGTATAAGTGAGATTCCTTGCTGGCAGGTGGTCAATATATATCATAAATAAAAAATAAACATTTCTTGCATTAAGCCCCTGAGATTTTAGAGTGGGTTGTTAATATAAGCAAGTCTACTGTGACTGATAGGCACATCTCCTTTTCGGTACCAATCTTCAAGATTGCAGGTTGGCTTTAGATACTTCAGTGATGTAAGTCTTCTGGGCATAACTTCACAAAATACATACTATATATATATATATATATATATATATATATATATATATATATGTAGTGAAGAATCTGCATGATTTTTTGAACACCCCTCATTCAGCTTTGCTTCTTCAATCTGCCCTACAGAGCTTAACCAAACTGATCTTCTTTAAAGACTCTGAAATCTGAGATTCCTCTAGTCCTTATTTTTGACCACATATTCTAGCTCAGTATTGCAGATACAGCTCATGTGTTCTTTCATATTTCAACACTGACATTGGTAATTGATGACTGTAAGTTTTCCTGAGGAGACAAGATATACCCTTATAATCATTTTTAACTCAGAAAATTTGAAAGCCTCTAATAATCCATCAAAGTAGACCTGAAAGATGAAATAAATTTTGTAGCATTGGTCTAATTTTTTAAGCTTAATGTCCTAAATAGATTCCTTAAAATCTGGTCTTGCTTTTTTAATTCCAATTTTCATTTCCTACAACTTCTCAAAAAAATAACCTTTTCTCAAACCAAAACACTCTGCCACACTTTTTCCAACTAGTAAAATGCAATAATGTGAAGTATGATTGAGACCTTTTCTTTTCCTGGAGTTTAAGTAGATTACAGTGCAGATGGTGACCTGTTGAAAACTAATGACAAAACTGCCCAGCCCTTGTCGTGAGACACGTGTGTTCCCAGGTATGAGAAACCTCACTGATTTATCCATCTTGACCAGTGAGAAATATGAGACAGCATAAAAATAAACACCTTAGATTCTCAGGGATCGCTAAACTTATCAGGGAACTTAAAGTACAAGATCAGCATGACTCTGAGGGTGTGAGATTGTGTTACATTAGTTACATCAAAGACTAAAAGAAACAAATAACATTAATAATAAAGATGGAAATAGTAACTATTATATATTGAGTACTTACTATGTGACAAGAACTGTGAGAAAGTGTTTTCCTTGTGTTTATTTTTTTCACTTCTTTTTTAGATTTCATCATTATTACTATTTTATGCATAGAGAAATCCAAACTCAGAGAGTTTTCCTAAGGTGACATAGGTAATAGGTTTTGAAAATAAGACTATCTTCAGAGTTTACACGCCTTACCCCTTTTTCAAGACTGCTTAATGTAATGAGACAATGGTGGTCACCTTCTTCGGAGTAATGGACGTGGGGGAGAAGTGTTATGCCTCAGCTCTAGCTCCAACTCTAGTTTCAAAGGTCTATTTGACCTTGGATAGGACCACGAAAGGGTTTCTACAGCCAAGATCTTGTGACTGTTGTATGGTTCACCATTTTTTACAAAACAGATGTTTTTCTGAATAGCAACTTATGAACTGAATTTCTGGGCCTGTAATCATTTTATATGTTTAAAAAATTTGTCATTGACTGAATCTTTGCACACATATATTTTCTAGAACACAGAATTCTTTTTTCATGGAAGCATTAACTTGTTATATATTTTATTTATTTTCCATATATATATATATATATATATATATATATATATATATAAATATTTCTCAATACCCAGTCTTTAAAAGAACTGGATTTCTCCAGTGAAGAAATGGACAAAAGACATGAATGGATGCTTTTCCAAAGAAGACATCCAGATGGCTAACAGACACATGAAAAAAAAATGCTCAACATCACTCATCATCAGGGAAATATAAATCAAAACCACAATGAAATACCACATCACATCTGTCAGAATGACTAAAATTAACAACTCAGGTAACAACAGATGTTGGCAAGGATGTAGAGAAAGAGGAACACTTTTACACTGCTGGTGGGGATGCAAACTGGTGTAGCCCTTCTGGAAAACAGTATGGAGTTTCCCCAAAAAAACTAAAAATAAAACTACCCTATGACCCAACACTTGCACTACTAGGTATTTATCCAAAGAATACAGGAGTGCTGAGTTGAAGGGGCACATGCACCCCAATATTTATAGCAGCGCTATCAGTGATAGCCAAAGTATTTAAAGAGCCCAAATGTCCACCAACTGATGAATGGATTAAGAAGATGTGGTGTATATATACAATGGAATATGACTTGGTGATCAACTAGAGTGAAATCTTTCCATGTGCAAAAACATGGATGGAACTAGAATGCATTATGCTAAGCCAGTCAGAGAAATAAGTATTAAGTAAGTCAGTCAGAAAGACAAACATAAGATGATTTCACTCATATGGGGAATTTAAGATACAAAACAGATGAACATAAGGGAAGGAAAGCAAAAACAATATAAAAGCAGAGAGGGAGACAAACTGTAAGAGACTCCTAAATACAGAGAACAAACTGAGGGTTGCTGGCGAGGTGTTGGGTGGGCAGAAGAGCTAAAGGGGCGATAGGCATTGTTGATATGAACACTGGCTGTTACATGTAAGGGATGAATCACTAAATTCTACTCCTGAAATTATTGTTACACTATCTGTTAAATAACTTGGGTTTAAACTTAAAAAAATAAACGATCTGTATTTCTCATTTCTCTCCATTGGTCATGTAAATATCATTTCCAAGTAGTTCGTCAGTTATTCAATATCAAGCTCCGATTACTTACAAAATTTTCCAAGGTCTGACTTTCGATATTTATGCATCTATGAAGCTGAGAACCCTGAAGAAGATACTTAAAATTTTTAAAGTGACACAAAGATTAGAACCAAGAAATTCTGAGCCATTGTTTACTGAAGACATTAGGAGTATATTTTATGTTTGTGAGTGGAAAGAATCTGTTTATTATCATAATGTTTCTTGGTATATTTTCTGGTATGACAACATAAATGCAATAGTAACTACCACACTGAGAAAGCATTGATTTGATTTATCAAGAGGTTCTAGCTACAATTTACATTTATCAGTATATATGACTTTGAGTTGTTCCTTTAACTTCTCTGAGGTATCTTTTACTCATCTATAAAACTGCCTTGACAAGTGTATGAGATTATAAGGACACAGTGAGATCAGGCATATGAAATAGCTTTATGCACCATAAATTGTTATAAAAAACAACTGGTTTTCTTTTTGAAGAACTGTTGTTTAATCTGAAAAGATTAAAAATGTGTGTAGTAGTTGTTCTATCAATAAACAATAACTAGATTAAGGCCTGTTCATTACTTGCCTATTTTGCCTTTATGAACACATTTTTACTGACCTTCTTTTGCCCGTCTCCGCATTTTATTTCAGTCTATGAGATTTTCTAAGATTCAAGAAAGAAACAGGGAGTGTGTACATGTGTATGAGTGTGTGTGTGTGTGTGTGTGTGTGTGTGTGTGAAACGATTAGGAATAAGAAGAGGTGATAAGTTTGCTAACTTTTTAAATCTCTGATGTAAATCTCAGTGTTAGCTAGTATGCATTTATCCAAATGGAGCTCATCATTAGAATCAAATGTATAATTATAATTATATTTTTCTATGATAAATGGTTGGTAAACTAACTGTTGTGAAGCTGGCTCAATTCAAAAGTCCTGAGTAATCCTTGATCCCTTCTTTCTTAGTATGTGGTAATTTTAAGAACTACAGTATCTTGTTGAGAAATGGCTACATGCCTGATAAGGTAGCAATATTTTGAAGTCTCATGATTTGATATACTTGGATCTTCAGCACTCAAACTATGGGACATGATCCAAAACAGAGACGTGCTATCACTAATTTAATTCTATAGAGGCAACTTCAATACTTTTGCATTTGTTTTGTCCACAAACTTCCAACCAGAGAGCTATTTCAGAAGGTAATTATTTAAAATGCATTTACATTAATATGGATTTCATTACTGAGAGTATGTGGAAATGACTAGATAAGAGAAGACTTTTTTCAGGTAATTCATAGTTATAATTAACAATATATGAAGTTGGGGCTGCTAATTTTAAAAAGTGATAGAGTTTTCTAGAAAAATTTATTCGACTTTATTAAAATGTACTCCATAAGATTCCCAAACCAAAATCAACTCTAGCAGTCTATTTCTGTAATAACATTTACAATTTTAATTATAAAGTTAATTTTCCAGGATAGCAGGCTGAAACTAAATATTATAATATTTATGTTGACTTTTTTTTTTACTGGATCACTCATCTAAATAATTAACCTTTTGTCATTTTGTAAGTCCAAATAACATATTATAAATATTCTACCAGCAAAGCAGAGTCCTAGAGGGGTGATTTCTAAAGGCTCTTTTCTAAAATTGCTGTATATTATTAGATTGTCTCATTGTTTTTGAATAATTAAATCACATTTTAGCATTTGAAAGTTATTTAAAATTTTTCATTGAATTATAACATAGCTACAGAAGAGTAAACTAACCATAAGTGAACAGTTCAACCAGTTGTCACAAAGTAAAAGCAACAATGTAAGAGACTCACAGATGAAGAAATAGGACATTATGAGTCACTGTATCAGGCTTTGTGTTCCCTCTCAATTCAAATTTAATTTATCTTCGAACTTCCAATACTATAGAAAGGTTTTACTGTTTTTAAACTTTGTAATACTTATGCAATATTATTTTTTTTGTTAAACTTCTTTCACTCAGCATAATTTTCATGAGATTAATCTATGTGGTTACATGTAGCAGTTAATTCTTTTCATTGTTTTGTATAACATACCATCATTCAAATCATCTCTACTTCATCCATGTACTTTATTTGTGTATTTATCGTATGTATATTGTGATTTTTATCAATAATGCTGCTATTAGAATTCTAGTTCATGTCTTTCAGTTTTGTATACCTAGCAGTTGAGTTACACAAATATATTCAATTATATGGGATGCTGCCTAACGGCTCCCTAGAGGGATTGAACATAATTTACACTCCCAAAAACATCTAGTAAATTCTTCATTATTACAATATTTCCAATATTTGGTATTAACAGAATAGTCCTTGTCATCTTATGTTTTGTGGAAGGTACATAATGATGGCTCATTATGATGTTATTAGCCTTTCTCTAATGATCATTGAAGTTGAAAATCTTTTCATGTTTTATTGGCTTTCTAATATGTTCACCTTTGAAGTGCCTGTTCAAGATTCTTGCCCATTTTGCTATTGAATTGTCTCTATTTTTCTAGTTATTTGAAAGATTTCTTAATATATTCTGGATAGATGTTTCATTTTCAGGTTTAAATGTTCTAAACATCTCCAACTCTGTGCTTTGCCTTCTTCTGTCCTCTGCAATGATACCTTCTTCATAAATCAAGTGTCCAAATTATTATGGGTCAGCTTACAGATTCTATTCTACATTATATCATATAACTCTACTTTCATGAAAAACATTGACCTATATTTCTTTTTTTCTTTTCATTTTTTTCTTTTTGGATATGTGTAGTATTCTTGTTGAGGTTTGTTATCAAGATTTCTGCTGGCTCATAATATCAACAAAAGTGTTTTGTGTGTGTGTGTATGTGTGTTGTGTTATTTCTGTACTAAAATGCATGGAAGAATTCAACAGACAACTAGAGCAAGAATGTTCTTCATGGAAAGGCTTTAAGTTATAGATTTAATTTCTTCATTAAATATACAAAAGTTATTTAGGTGTTCCATTTGTCTTCTTAATAATTGTATTTTTTAGATATTTCCCTCTAGGATATCTTTATTGCATCTACTATCTCCTATTGCCATAAAATTATTCACTGGTATTAAAAAGTTTGTCAAAACTTATAAACAATGCAACATTTGTAGGATCTGAACTGAAACCATTTTTTCCTCATTCCTGATATTAATTAATTGTGCTTTCTCATCTTTTATGAGTTTTGTATGCTGTTTGCATATTATTATGATGTTAAAATATTTTTTATTTCCATTGCATTTCTTCTTCACCCCTTGGGTTTTCAGAAGTATAATACTTAATTTCTATATTTATGAAGATTTTCTAGTTACACTCTATCCTCACTATTCATGGATTCTGTATTTGAGAATTTGATGAGTCACTAAAATTTTTTTGCAACCCCAAAATCAGTACTCCTATCACTTTGCTGGGCCTTGGTGGACTTGAATAGTGTGGCAGAGGGGCACCTGGGTGGCGCAGTCGGTTAAGCGTCCGACTTCAGCCAGGTCACGATCTCGCGGTCCGTGAGTTCGAGCCCCGCGTCAGGCTCTGGGCTGATGGCTCGGAGCCTGGAACCTGTTTCCGATTCTGTGTCTCCCTGTCTCCCTGCCCCTCCCCCGTTCATGCTCTGTCTCTCTCTGTCCCAAAAATAAAAATAAACGTAAAAAAAAAAATAGTGTGGCAAAAAAAGTGAGTAACTGATGCATATGTTCCCAGCTAAGTTTGGAGAAGGCAACACACAACCTTCTTGTTTCAGCTTTTATGTAGAAATGGATGGGCATGATAAAGGATAGCAGTGTATAGTGTGAGAAGTTCTGGTTCTTGTGCCAGCTGGATGGGATTTGAACTCCAACTCCGGCACCTGTTAGTGGGGCAGCTCCGGGAAAGTCACTTAACATTCCTGAACGTTGTTTTTTCTTTTGCCAGAGAAAGAAAATAAAATCCACCAGAATAAGTATTTCTATTATTTAAGAATATAATTTATGTGAGATCTGTAAATATATGTATGTATTTCCCCTAAGAGCAGTGCTGTTCAGTGTTAATTTATTCAGAGTTCACTTTATAGAATATAACTAATGGAAATAATGAGAATTGATCTGTTTCTTTTCTTAAAGGAATTGCTAGTTTAATTGACTTCTGATCCCAATTCTTTTGACTTTGTTGAAGCTAGATTTACGACCTAGTATGTGTCAATCTTGGTAGAAATTTCCAGTGCACAGTTGTTGGGTCAGTGATATGTGCTATGGGTTGAATTACATTCCCTCAACTTCATATGTTGAAGTCCTGTGTATCTTTATTCCCTTGGGAGGTCTCTGATGGTTTCACAATGATTTTGTAATGTTAGTCAGTTTTTCTATTATTCTCAGTAACAAAGTTGATCTTAGATTAGTCCACTATTGCTGAAAGTAGAATTCTCTTTTTCATTTGATTTTCTTATTACTTCGTCTAATTTGTCTGCACTGTTATATTTCTGTGTAATTTTGTAAAACAAAGCAATATAATTGTATTTACTTCTGCTTATGATTAAACTGAGTTTATATGATGAAACTGATTGGACTTAGCTATTATTTTTTTCTTCCAAACTTATTTAAATTCTAATTCGTTAACATACAGTGCAATATTGGTTTCAGGAGTAGAATTCAGTAATTCATCAATTATGTACAATACCCAATGCTCACCTTAACAAGTGCCCTCCTTATTACCCATCACCCATCTAGCCCATCTCCCACCTACCTCTCTCCATCATCCCTCAGTTTTTTCTCTATCTTTAAGAGTCTGAACGTAGCTATTAATAAGTCCAGAACATGAAAAGAGCTTTTGTCCCCCCCTTTTGGTCACTGCATCAGCCAGGATAGACAAAGTTGGTTATACTATGGAAATAAACAAAATCCAAACTTAGTGACTTAAAACAAACTTTTTTTTCCATTTTTTTTTTTAATACTCACAATTCATGTGTCTTGGGGTAATAAGGGCTCTGCTTTTGCTTAATCTCATCAAAGATCTGGAGAGATCTGGAACATCTCTAGCCATAGTGGAAGATAGAAAAAGACACTGAACGTAAAGTTATGATTCTTAAATGTTCCACCTTCATATAACACATCTCTTTTGCTCACATTCTATTAGTCAAGTCAAGTGAAATTGCTAGGCCTTACTTCAAGGACACAAAGACATTAAATCTTACTATGTGTCTAGGAAGAGAGACAGAATATCTCTGAACAGCACTAATGGCTAACACAACCAGTTTTCTAAGTGGCCAATGACCACTATTATCTAGTAACTGAAAATTTGTAAAGTTCTCAAAGGTGGAGAATATGTTCTGTTTGTGGTTGTATAAATAATCTCTAATAGAGTTGTATTGGTTTTGTGTTGCTCACACAACAAATTTCCACAAACTTTATAGCTTAAGACAGCACAGATAGATAGATTGATTGATTGATTTTTTACTGATTCGTAAGGAAGAAATCTGACACAGTTTTCACTGAGCTAAAATCAAAATGTTACCAGGTTGTGTTCCTTTCTGAAAGCACTGGGAGGGAGGGCAGGAATCCCTTTAGTTTGAGTTGTTGGAAAACTAAGTTCTCTGAAGATATAAGACCTAGATCTCTGACTTCTTGTTGACTCTAACCTGAGGGCCACCCACAGCTCCTAGAGAGTATTACATTCCTTGGCTCCTGAGCCTCTTATTTTCATGTTCAAGGCCAGCAAAGGTAGGGATTTTCAATCTCTTTCTCTCTTTCTCTCTCTCTCTACACACACACACACACATTAGTATTTATGTCTATTATATATTATATATTATATATTATTACATAATACTATATTATAATGTAATATATAATTATATACATAAATTTTTTTAATTTAAAAATACTGAATGAGAATTTTAAAAATTATATATATGCTTGATCAATGTCCATCAACTAAGTGAGGACCATGTGGTCCCACATATGGAGAAATACAAGCATAGACAAGGACTTAATTTCTTTTCTTTGTTACTAATTAATCTTGATCCTTTAAGGGATAAATGAAATTAATATCTTATGAAGCATCAAAAAGAATGGCCTATGTTGGTGAATGCAAGAAAGAGCTTCAACAATCTGCTTTTCTACATGATTCAAGGGGTTTTGCTGAATAATCAACTTAAATATTTAGGAATGAGTTCTATATACAGTGAAGATAGTAGCATATACTCCTAATACATAATGTAATTTTCAAATAAGTATCCTCCATATTATTCCATCATATCTTCACAATTGCTCTGTGATATAGGCAGGGCAGGAATAATTAATCCAATTTTACAAATAGTCTGACACTTCTCTCAAAGATTCAGTGTGGTTCAGTCTTTTCTTTCAAAGAATCACCCATCTGTACAGAAACAACAGAAAATTTCTTACACAATTATTCCCCCTACCTCATATGCCAGAGTGGGAGTAGGCTGGTATGTTGGTTGATTGGCTTTTGACCAACAAAAATCTCAGAATCCACGCTGGAGAGGGGTGTTATACTTTGCCACATGTTAGCTGTATAATTGTTGGCAAAAATAATCACTCTGAAAAATACATGCTTTGATATCTTATCTGATTTATAGTTTTATAGCTTTTAAAATATCTATGCGGAAGTGAGTTTCTACAACCAGAAATAAAATGCAGCACGAAGCCCTTGAATATGCCATTGCTGAAGGTGTTTTGCATTCTCTTTCTGTTAATAAAACTAAATTCTTGATGTGAGGATAAATCATAGACTATATGATATCATCATGGTGGATAACTTTACCATCACTCTGTCAGTTCTAGATATTTCACATTTGATATGGTTGGTTATATTGAGAGATAGAACAAAATACTTGTTTGATTGGAGGAAGTTCTGCATTGTGATGACATACTACATCCTATGGGTCATCAAAACATATTGCCATCTCAGAAAACCTTGCCAACTGTGGAAGAGACTTAAATATTTGTTCTCTTTCTCTATGGTATAGGAGATATGTTTAAATCCAGTCATCACTCTTTGTAGCACGTGTGTATCAGACTCTTTATACTTAGCTTAGTCTTTTAGCATACATTATCTCCCTCTAATCCAACCATCTGCTATGTAGGTTTTGAAGTTTTACTTCTCATGTTATAAACTAGATACTATGAAACTGTCATCATTCATTCACGTTGTCAGAATTCAAGATACAAGCAACCATTTTCTTCTCTTGTTTCTGTTTAATTCATCTCCTTTTATTTCTTTTTAGAGTAACTGTAAAATGTAGAAGTCATTCTCGTTAAGATCAAGTCACTTCTTTAAACTAGTATTCTCATGCCCAACTATAACTTTTAAAAAATCATCCTTTAAGGTTTCATCTTAATACTTCTCCCTGAATTTTACCACTTTCACAATTTCTGTTATCTGTACTTTTGCAAGGATATTATTCCCTCCCCCCCCCCACATTTTTAAATAGGAAACTCTGAGATATAAATAGTCCAAAGTATGATATTAACCCATAAATTCTGCTGATAAGAAAACTGTGCTGATAAACATATAAAATGACATTAGTTTATATTTAGACTTAATATTAATTTATTATTTTGTGTATTCAAAAGCATATATTGAATGTTTGTTTATATATGAGCTCTCCTCTTAAGTAAGTCATTGCTCATGGAGGAAAAATAGGTAAAATCAAACTTCAATATGATATGATTTAGTATTCATAAAGATAGGTAGGAAACACTCTGAGAAGACATGAGAAGGCACTAACCAATGGTAGTAAATAAGAAAATGATTCATGGAGGACGTGATATTTAGGTTGGTTCTTAAAGGATTATTTTAGTGGGATATAGAACTGAGTAGAGAGCAGAGTGTAAGCATATCGCAGGCAAAGATAATGGCATGATTTATTAGTTATATAATGCTACATGACAAATACTATTGTATTTGTTTGTTTGAAACAACACACATTTATTATCTTATAGCTTCCATGTGTCATCTTAGCTAAAGCATGCTTATCTGAGTTATCTGCTTAGGGTCTCACATGGCTGTGATCAAGGTGTCCTGGTTTGCATTCTCATCTGGATACTCCATTAGGGAAGAATTGGCTTCTAAGCTCTTTAAGGTTGTTGGTAGAATGAATTTCCTTGTGGCTGTATGGCTGATATCCTGACTTGCTACCATCTGAAGGTGGGTAGCTGACATTAGGTTGAGACCATACCCAGGTCCCTTCAATATGGGCAATTCAAACATGGATATTTGTCTCTCTAAGGCCAGCAAGGTAATTTCTCCCTTTTACGGGCTTTCAGCTGTTTAAGTCAGGCCCACCTAAGAGTATCTCTCTTTTCATTAATACAAAATATGAGACCTTAATTACTTGTGAAAAATCCCTTTACTTTTGCTATATAATGTAAATTTATCACAAGACTGATATTCCATCATTTTTGCCATATTCTATTGATTAGAAGCAAATCACAGTTATCACCCACACTTAGGGAAAAGGATTATTCAAAGGTGTGGCCACCAGAGGCTGGGAATGGTTGGGAGTTACTCTAGGGTCTGACTTCCGTAATGGGCAAAGACAAGTACTCATGAAATAATGCAGTATTGCAAAACCGCAAGTACTGAAATTCCATACAGTAGCAAGATGGAATGTAACATGGGTAGAGGTAAATAAAGATCAGAACCAATTAACTTTGAGTATCGTTTGAAAAAGTTTGGATCTCATGTTCCATCCAGTCAGAAGCTATTGAAGAATATTTAGAGTAGAACTTGGGTACAATCAGTCTGGAACCAGTGAGAAAGATGGATACAATAGACTGATTTGGAAATAGGGGGATTGGCTCGCACACTCTTTCAATAATCCAGAGAAAGGAGGATGGGAATTTTGGCAAGACTTAGGAGGGGGAAAAAAAGGAGAAAAAAAAAGGAGAAATAAGATATAAAAATATATTTAAGAAAAATTATTACCATGAACATTGAAGATGAGAAAGAGGGAGAGATGTGAGATGACTTATTTTTGTCTAAACTGGCTATATAATCTCTGGTTCAGGAGCTTCCCAACCTGAGGTTGAATATAAATTTCTACCACTGTATTAAAAAATATCACTTGAGCATCTATTTTATGCTAAGCACTCTGTTAGGCATTACATGGAATTCATATATTTACTGAATTTATTATCTGCCTCAAGAAGTGCCTAAGACACAATCTAAATGACTAGATATGTAAGGTGGTCTATAAAATAATATGTGATGGAATGTAATGATAAGGTATCTAGAGA
Organism: Felis catus; assembly: GCF_018350175.1. Lineage (NCBI taxonomy): Eukaryota > Metazoa > Chordata > Mammalia > Carnivora > Felidae > Felis > Felis catus. The sequence continues at coordinate 56,772,472 of NC_058372.1, forward strand.
AGTAATATTATGCAGGATTATAAATCAAATCAAGATTTAGAAATGGATATGGGGCTAATATAGTTTTTTGAGTGAAAGTTAAAGCACTTGAACTTTGCTCTATAATAGGCACAAGACAAATCAATGAAGGTTTTGAAGCCTGAGAGTGATATTATGAAAACAGTGTTTTCTGAAAATTAATTTGCAAATTGATGAGCATGATAGGTTTGGTGGAGAGAGTCTGGTGATGGAGACTATTTTAGAGTAAATATATGTACCCTAGGGTTGAAGAAATATGGATTTGGACCAGTGAAATTGGAAAATGATACAAGGTGGGAATGATTGTCAAGAACTTGCACCAAAACTGCAATAGGTTTGTGGTTGCAGAAAATTGCCACAATGGGCACTTGCTTATTTGATATTTTTGCCTCCAGATTAGCATTTAAAAACCCTCCTTTCCTACATATCAAAGTCACTATTAGTGCACATGCCTTTGGCATGACCCGTGACCATAAGCATATAAGCATAACAATCAATCATTGTCTTGTTAGAAATATGTACTTCTTTTCCACCTAAAGGCTAGAGATTCCTACTCTGATGGATAATAATTATTTTATTAATAACACTATTGCAAAATGCTATTGAATGTGTATTGAATGTAGATAATATTCTGAAAACGCAACAAGAGTTATCCCTTAGAATAAACCCTTTGGTTATAAATCCAGTGACAGGTAAAGAAGCTGAAGTGAAATAACTTGCTCAGATTCATAACTAGTCAACAGCAGAGTCAGAATCCTAATCAAAAATATGGACGTAAGTCTGTGGCATACTCCTCACCATTAAGCAATGCTCCCAGATTTAACACTGTGTAGAGCAAATATGCAAGCAAACGAACACCATTAACACTTTGTAATATTTCAAACTGGTTCTCCAACGATTTTCTTCTTTTTGGATTCCTTTCCTACTAAACTATTTCTGCTTATGAGTGATATGGTTTTTCCACCTTATGTTATTACCCCCAAATGAAGAAAAATTAAATGTTAATGAAGATGGCTCAGTATTTTTTGCATAATAAATTGGAAAGGGAAAAGAAGGAATCTGTCATCTGAAAAGAAATCTATTCAAAAATATATTTCTGTGTTGACAAGTTTTGATACACAATAATCTAGTTTTAAGTATTATAGTCGTCATGGGCAAAACTAATGTACAGCCTCTTCAGTTAAATGCTCCCAATGGTATAATCTAAAGTCACTATGAAGTCTTGCGTTCAATAAACTTCTCCATTGTTTGGGGAGCCTTTCTGGAGAATGAATTACTCTTATTTACTTACTCATTTATTCAACCATGTGTTCTTTCAACAGTGGTAGACATGATAAGGATATTGGCAATGCAGAAATGAAGACGAGATTGTCACTTTTTTGTCTTTCTGTGGGCAGCCTTTGAATCACCTTTGGAATTGGAAGAGGAGTATAGAGACAGAAGTGACTCCAATCTCTGGGCAGATTCCTTATCTCATTTTGTCAAAGGAACTATCAAGAAAGATAGCTAATTTCAGGGGCTGTGGAAGGAAATAAATTTCATGGTAAGGATTCACAAAGTGCAAGGACTCATTGGGAAGTATAAGGCAGAGGATGAGAAGGAAGTGTGAAAGCCCTCCTAAAAGCAGAAGAATTTTGAATATATTGATAATTTTCTGCTGATTCTTCTGTTCATTCAGTGAAGAGTATTCCCTTATCTGAAGCTAGAACAAACTTGTTATGAAAATCAAAACAAGAAATTTAGACAATAGAAAAATAGGATGAAAAAGATATCTGTGGCCCATATTGACAAAAGTTAATTTATGTAATTAACCAGAGTATTTTGACAAGACTATGCCAAAATAGCTTCATTGAAATGAACTGTTTGACATACTTGTAGCTCACAAAGGATCTTTTTAAGGTAGATCAGGTTATAGTAAGTACTCTCAACTTTATAAACAGGGAACATGAGTTTATTCCCTCACTTTCATGAGGGGATAGTAATGCTTAACTTTCAGCCAGTGATCCATTTAACCTCTCTTGTTTTAAGGAGATAGCTTTATCACTCGCCTAAATAATAAAACTCTTTTATTTTTTTTATGTAATATGTAGTCTGAAGGAATGGGGATACAAAAAAATACAAAGAGATTGGCAAATTAATTTTTCAACTACAACTAGTAGTTTTATGGGGTACCTGGGGGGCTCTGTTGGTTGAGTGTCCGACTTCAGCTTAGTTCATGATCTCACAGTCTGTGTGTTCGAGCCCTGCATCGGATTCTGTGCTGACAGCTCAGAGCCTGGAGCCTGCTTTGGATTCTGTGTCTCCCTTTCTCTCTGTTCCTCCCCCGCTAGCACTCTGTTTCTCAAAAATAAAGATTTTTTAAAAATTAAAAAAAAGAATTACCCATTAAAATGCATTAATTTATTAGAACATATTTATTGAGCTGCCAGACACTTCTAGGCTCAGGGAATAAACAATACATTTGAAGGAAATAAGCAGACTTTGCACACAAAAATATATGTGATTGTTTGAAGAGGAATTATGAGGTGATTGGTAGAATATAAAAGAAAATTTAGGCAGAATAAGAGGATGAGTGGGATTCTTTGTTGTATTGGTGGTCAGGGAAGGGAGGAGAAACACGGAGTAATAACAGGGTAACCCTGTGGATATCCAGTGACACGGCGTCTGAGGCCAAAGAAACAGCACAGACAGAAACATTAAGGCTTGGCAGGTTCAAAAAATTGTCAGGAGGGTAATGTGCTTGGAATGAGCCTTCAGCTGTAGGACATAGGATCAATTTAAGATATTAAAGCACAAAATTAGTTGGCTGGGACAGACTAGACCCAATAAACAGAAATGAGTAAGTATCTGCACATAAAAATGTTATTAAAACTCTTGAACTATGTGTAGTCTACTTACACCGCTTAATACTACATGAGGCATCTGTAAAGAGCCATTCTTTTCCTTGAATCTATGTTACTATCCTAAAACCTAATGTCTTTTCCTACCATTCAGTGCATTTCTGTTTCCTCTTGTTGATTTTGCAAGAATTTCAGTCCAAACAGCATTTTTCTGATTCCTTTTTACCTCAATCTACTATCTATCATTATCGGAAGACAGACTGATGTTTAATTTCATTTGATTCACATCCACTATTTTGTGGTAACAATGCTGTTTTTAACACTAAATTTAATATTAGGGAGGCTTTCTTGTATGTTATTTAAATGAGCTTACTTAATAAAGTGTTGAAACATTTTTTTGATGTAAAATGAACAATTAATTCCTTCTCCGTAAACCATATCTCAGTGCAAAAGGTTAACAGTCCCAAATGTGGACTTTAACTCCCAACATTAAGATTTGACATCTTGTGTTCTTATATTATTGGAACATTCATCATAATATGCTGCAAACAAGTGAAAGATAGTTTGCTAGTTGTGTGAAAATAAATAAATAAAATGGATAAAAATATGAACAACAGAGCCGTCACCTTTTCTCTTTTCAATCTCCTTGGCAGGAACATTAACATCTACAAAACTGGCCTTTAGATGGATACAGTATATTTATTTAAAATTAAAAAAAACATTTTAGTCTTTCTAATATTTAAAGAGATGTGAGGGGTGCCTGGGCGTCTCAGTCGGTTAAGCATCCGACTTCAGCTCAGGTGATGATCTCACAGTTGGTGGGTTAGAGCCCCACATCTGGCTCTGTGCTGACAGCTCGGAGCCTGGACCCTGCTTCTGATTCTGTCTCTCCCTCTCTCTGCCCCTCCCCTGCTCATGCTGTCTCTCTCTGTCTCTCAAACATAAATAAATGTAAAAAAAAATTCAAAAAAAATAAAAATAAAGAGATGTGAGTGTTTTATTTTTCTATCTGGGGAAATTTTGCAAGTCAGGTTTTATGCAACCAACCCAAAGTGAGCACAGTGTGTTAAACAACTGAGTTTCAATGGTTTTAGTGACTCTGGCTCTGAGGAAGGATTGTGACATTATATTTCAGGCCATTTTCTCTAATAGCAATTTTATTTTCATTACTTTATGCAGCCAACTCAGCACTGGAGCTTGGCTACAGAGTAAAGGGCATTGTGTGTTTGAAACTATTATTACCATCTCCAGTTTTTTAGACATCTTTGTTTGGTGGCATTTCATCCCCATGCACTAAGCAAGGTTTTTGTTTTTGTTTTTCCTTGCATCCCATGCTAAAATAAAGATGATTCTAACTTTTTTCCAGGTCTTGTAGTTGCCTCGATGGCACGGCTCTGCATTTTAGGGAGATGCTTTGAAAAATAAAGCACTGTAATCATTAAAGATCCACTGACGATCACTACCTTCTGTAGATACGCTATAATACCTCACAGAAACTGAAGTTTCTTACTGACTGTGAGCATTTCTTGTAAAAATTCAGAGTCCCTTTCATGTTTGCATGGAGACTGTTTTCTTAGATTCTGGATATAATTTTCAAGGTAGAATATTATGACCCACTTTTTGTACTCTTCCAACCAACAATTTACTATATGATGTACGATACATGTCTGAGGACGCACGCACGGTGGGAGGTGATGTTAATGGAAGGCACTCAGGAAGCGGATCCTTAACTGCATTACTTATTACTCTGTGTATCCTGAACTCCAAGAATAAAAGACCTTTCTTTCCAGCTCCTCATAATGTTCAGATATTCTCTTCTTCACTAAACGCCTCATTAGCTTATCTTAAGTGGGCTTTGTTTACCCAGAAATTTGTGTTCATTGTTAAATAAGACTATTTTTCAAAGTGACAAAAACACTGTTTTGCCATTGTGCTACTTTGAAATCTGCTGGGAAAAGTGTTCTGCTTAACAATCAAAACACAAATTGTATGCTTACTTCTAAATGCTCTCGGATTAAAATCTTCCCGAGACCTCTCCATGTGACAGCCTACTAGTTCACCTCTGCTTGGATCAGGTCCAAATTCATGTCTATCACACAGTGATTGATGCTCTGCTCACTGGTGCACAGCATGTGCTCATGACCCAGATATCAATGTTTATCTGACCTTATGTGCCTATTCTGTGACAGTCCTCACTTTGGGAGTGTCTGCTATCTAATTCATATGCTAGGTGTTAACCAGATATGCAGTAATAGGAAAGAGGATGGCTGAAATTTTACCTAGAGGTTATATGCCTGTGGTGGCCATTTTTCTAAACCCAAAACTGAGACAAATTGGTTGACAAACATGAATAAACTCATGGGCACAGAGGGACATAATATTTTTCAATAGAACCATCTTGGGAAAATTCACAAGTTTAGATACAAACAAGCTCAAGTACACAGACACACACAGACACACATATCCTTGGTTAAAAGCAGAGCCACCCTATTCCCCTCAACAGAAATTACCACTGGTGACTGGTAATGTTCCAGGTTTATTCAGTATAGAGATATGTATGCATTGTGAGCATCTTCCATTTCAGTCAGTTTAATTTACATAGGTTTTGAGATTCATGTCAAGAATGTTTTTAATAACCCAGTGAATCCAAATTTAATTTTATGTTTAGATATAGCAGTTTATGAATTTATAGTAAATAAAAATTCAAAGTCCTTAACCATTGGGATTTCACATTACTTTTTGATTTCCAAACTTTCATACTATGTGTACAGCTCATACTATTATATTTCGTTCGATAAGAGAACAGAAAATTATTGCTTTGAACATGTAAATGATGTATCTCACACCACTCTAAATATTAAAGCAATAGTCACTCTGTGGCATCATTCTGACATTATATTTTCTGTAAAGACACAAACACACACACATTAAGCACATAGATATGCTTATTTATTTATATTTAAAATTGTAGATCAATTTTTTGAGAGTTTTTAAGCTTCTTTTAAGAAATAAATCTTTCTAAGTGGCCTAAAAAGCAAATGTTACAATCAAGCCAAGAATCTCACAATATAATTGTCAATAAAAAAGTATTTCAAAAAGTTCATGTTCAACTTAAGGGTCCATGAGAACAGCCACAAGTCATCTTGGAGAATCTACAATGAAGGTAACTCTTATGAGACGTCCTCTCTTCCATATGAAAAAGAATAACATAGCCTTGACATTGATGTATGCAATATATTTTTAAGATGACATTTACACAGTACTATTCTTGCTAGGAAAAAGTAACAATTCAAAGAAGAAAGCTTTTTTTTTTATAATATGGTGCAAGATGACTGAAAAGGCCTAATGTTCCAGTTTCTACACATTTTCCTACTCATTCTTTGAACAAGTCAATACTATCCTAATGGAAATATTTTTTTTAAATTATCCAATATGCATAGGGATCCCATTACATATAGCACAAAAATACTTACCTAAGGAAATTTAGGTGATCATCAGATGTAATTTTTCAAGAGCCAAAAGGTAAATAACATACAAATACTTTCAGTTTTATTCAGTGTAAGAAATGAACACATCTGTGTGTGTTTGTATCATATGTCTGAATGATAGAATAAGAGCTATGCTTAAACTGGTTGGCAACAACAAATGGGGTATGGCAGCATGGACTTTAGATAATAAGATGAAATAAAAAAGTACCTGTAAAAGTCAGTGAGGAAAAAATGAAGAGGATTAAGTTCAAGGGCAGGGTGAGTCAACTCCACGAATATAATACAGAAAATAATTAATGAGCATGAAACACATAAAACTCTGTTCACAGATTCAGTTGTTAAAGAAATATAATTTCATCTTCTGAAACTTAATTTTGGATTCTAAGCCTCTGTTCTTTTGGGTAGGTAAAAAAAATAAATTAAGATCTGTTCCTTATGGGCATAGCCTCTACCCCAGCCATTGACTTCTGTATCGTGATTCTGAACTCTTACACCATGCTCTGCTGAAGCTGTGTTCCCAGGTTACCTCCACATCGCCCAGTACTGACTTCAATAGCCAGCTTGGCCATTGAAGCAGACAGTCCCTGCTGCTCTTTGAGACATGGGTTTTTTTCTATCAACTTAAATTCTTGACATAGGCATTTTTCTCTGGATCATGTTACATTACTGGTGAGCTGCCCTGACTATAAGCACAGAACCCATCAATTCCCTTCTTTTTCTCCTCTCTCCCTCTCATCTCTTCCCCTCCCTGGTAAAATACCTTTTTAATCTCATATGGACAAGACTACTAAGTAAAAATTTCAAGTAGGCCTGATGATGTATGTAGTCAGAAAAGGAACTTGAAATTTATAGCTGCGGCCAAGTAAGAATCCCCTCACATGATAGATTGTGTGGAGACGAGCACCACCATGGCCACTATCATCCTGGGACTTGGAATAGAATTGGAGGGAGAACTTGGAGGGAGTCCACAGTTTTGAGTTCCTCTCATCTGGTAGATTCCTCATTTCATGCAGGTTTGTAAGACCCCTGAATTCACAAAACACCTTTATGTAGACACAGGCCCCTGAGTATAGCGATATCCACTCACTCATATCTTAATCTTGTGTTTGTCCTTATTGGCTTGGTAGTAAGCAAACTGAAAGCAACCTTGCACAGGTCTAAGTCATTCTCCCAGACTTGGAGCCACGCCAGCCTTGGTTGTCTAATCTACCTCACTTTACTGCTTCTGTCTATCATCTCCCACCCTGAGGCTATGGGTTTGGGAAACAGTAGGCAGAAAATCTGCTGTCCTGAGCAGAAAGGGAAATATGATGAATGCAAGTAAGAAAATGAAAGTTAACATCTTCAACCATTGCCAAAGTATAAGTCCAAGTATAAGTGAACAAGAAAAACACCTGTACGCCACAGAATATGAGCATAAATAATCAAGAATTTTTATTCTTTAGATTTGATATTTATAAGAAATAGAGGCATACTGTATAGAATTGTGAAAGAATGGTATTATATTTAGCAAGAAAAAAAGATGCAAGGGTTCATTTTTTCAAACCACCTCAATTCACCAGTGAATTTCTCTTGTTACTGAGTGACTTTGTTTTGGTGGTTCACATGCTGCCAAAGATTTGGAACACCTCTAGTCTGGACCTGGTAGAAATTGTGCGGTAGGTATATTTCTTTTATGAACCTGTGCCATTCCTCTTCTTGTAAGAGTGATTTACCTGATTTCCTTGTGTTCTCTTTCCTTCTTTCTTCTTAAAACCTACTTGGGAAAGGGTGTGACACAACATTCATAGCATACTTAGAAAACCACTCAGTAAGTAGGGAAGTTGTATTTGGAAGTGAACAAATACTTCTAGAATATCAAGACTTTAGGGATCAATATCCCACTTCTGTGTCCCTTTTCTAGGGACATAAACATACGTCCAATTTGAGACCAGTAATTATTTTAGTTACAAATTGTCTGATAGATTTTTCTCCATCCACATATTAAATATTTAAGAGTTGTGATTCAGTCCCTCACCTATATATTTTACTTGACATTAAGTGGAGAATTGTACAAGATTAATTTAGTACTTTGCTTCGAGAAAAAATTTCAAGCAAGTAGGGACAGGTGCTTGCAGAGACAGCAACACATGATACAAATATTGGGGCCTCTGGAAATCAGTGCACAATTAGATTCTCTTCTCTCTCCCATTCTTCACTATCTTGCCCATAAATAAAACTTGACTGTAAGTTTATTTTCATGCCATGACTACAAAGATACAGGAAAATATATTTAAGTTAGGTTCTCAGTGAATTTTGAATAATAACACAAATCCATGAAATTCAAGGATCGGAGGGAGAAGAAACCTTCTTTTCTTAAAATATAAAATTGATGAGAGTACTTTTTAACCTAAAGAATATTTTCAACATTTTACTTATATGGTAATAACTTCATATCTGGATAGAAATATAGTTTTATAGAAAATACAGTGAATTACATACGATCATCTCAACTTTCTATGGTGGTGCTCCTCTATTTGTCCAAGTAAGGCTCAGAAGAAATTCTCTTCATTTAAAAAAAAAAAAATTAAGACGGGGTGGGGTGCCTGGGTGACTCAATCGATTAAACCTCAGACTCCAGCTCAGGTCATGATCTCACAGTTCCATGGGTTTGAGCCCTGCACTGGGCTCTGTGCTGACAGCTCAGAGCCTGGAGCCTGCTTTGGATTCTGTGTCTCCCTCTCTCTCCTCCCTTCCCCCGCACACACTCTGTTTTGCCCTCTCAAGAATAAACATTAAAAAAATAAATTAAAAAGGAAGAAGAAGAAATCCTACTGAATCACATGCAAAGTAAGTTTCAGTCATTGAGTTACATAACCCATTGGGGTCATCATTGTTTTGAGAACGTATGTTCTTATTAAGCTTTCACACAATTTTTGTATCAAATGTGCATTTGGAAAGCTCTAACATTTAGAAGACATGGGACCCTAAGCAGTTTGATTTGAAGTGATGATCATGGTTTGCATTCAATTGAATTGGGACAGAAATTTTATTATGATTACAGTAATTGGCATATTTTTATGGACTCATTTTCTAATTTGGCACCCATTCAACTTCACAGCTCAAGCTACAGTGGTGGCATGATGGATTACTGTGGGTTCTTTTCATTATTATTAAATTTAATTAATTTTTGCTCAGGTACCCAGATGTGAACAGCATCAGGCTTCTAATCTAATAGTGCAGACTGTTTGGAAAATATGTGCTGTCAATTAGAGACATTTTGTAATGGAAACAATAAAAAGAATCATTAATGAAAAGTAGTTTGCCTCCCAATGTAGTTGGTGCTAGTTAATCAAAGGTACTTTGAAATTGAAGTCATTAATAAACTTTTCTTGCTTTTATACCAATAAAGTGCTCTGGGATTTATTTTTGAAATTAGAAAGGTATTTTGAAAAAAAATGAATTAATGTATTTTGATTTTTACAAAAAATGTTTTCTTCACCACCAACATATGGTAAAAATAATAAGAAGAACAACTAAGAATATAAAGGTTTGAATTTTCAGCTAAAAAAAATTCCCTGTAGGGACCCCTGGATGGCTGAGTTAGTTAAGCTTCTGACTCTTGACTTCGGCTTTCATGATCACACAGTCATGAGACTGAGCCCCATGTCCAGCTCTGCACCGGATGTGAAGCCTGCTTAAGATTCTCTCTCTCCCCCTCTCCCTCTGCCCCTCCCCCACCTATGCACATGTTCACAGGAGCATGCATGCTCTCTCTCTCTCTCTCTCAATAAATAAATAAATAATAATTTAAAAAAATGAATTCCCTGTACATGTAATTAGTACTTTTGCAGAGATGGAGGTGATGAACATTTTTTACTTACTCTGCTAATCAGTCTCCTCGTTGCTCCCACATCAATTGTTTTTAAAATGTAGGAAATATTACATGGAGTTCCTTCCCTTCTAACCTGGAGTGATTTGGGACAACAAGAAGCAACAGCAAGAGACTGAAGGCAGGGAGAAATTGGAGTATTTCTTTTTGCTTTCCTCCCTTTGTCGGCACTCTAACTCTGACAGCCACTGCATCTCTTTCTTTGTAGCTCTTCATTGGCCTCCAGTAAAATATTCACCACTCTCTAGATGTTGTAATCATTTCCTAGTGTTGTTAGTCTCTGGATGCTACAACATCCCTTATTCACTCTTGTCTTTATATCCATACATATACCTCAACTAAAGGCTCTTCATTTAAGTCATCCTAATGGCTTCTGTCTTCTGCTCAGACATAACTCATATGCAGTCACTACATCTAACTAGCTTGTGTTTGGAATAATGGACTAGGATTTCTGTACTATTTTCATATATCATTTCATAAGGATAAGTACAAATATAAGGATACAATTCAGCATGTGAAGATTTCTATGTGCTATGAAGTTTTTCTTGAGCTAAAATCTATTCTATGTGCCCTTAAGGAAAACATCCTTTCTTCGCTAGATGTGTCTCATGACTTGGAAGCAATATTGCATAAGAATTTAAAAACATATTAGTCTCTATTTCATTTTGACGTAATATGACATTAAGAAAATGCCACCCCTGAATCTTTCAATAAGTAAGGTCAATCTTATTACTTATGTACATTATAATCATGAAACTCTTGGTAATTTGCCTCAATGTGTTGGAATGTTCATAATTTCAGAAATAATTATCAGCTATCTAAAAACCCACAAGAGTTCATTGAACTTATTTCAGTGTTCCTATTTTAATATACACTCAAATTTGCATTACTTAAATGATTTTAATGTTAATACAATATTCCATGTTGATTCTGAAGTTGATTGAAAATCTTTTATCGTCTCCCTTTTGAGAATAACCATTGTCATTAAAGAAATACCTTTTGCTAATGTTTACCATAAATGAAATGAGTCAGTACCACTGAGTACAATAATATTTTCTGATAGATTCATGGGCACCTATCAGGACATCACTCCAAATATGAATATTTAATCAAAGTCCAGAACTATATAATACATTTCTAATATGCAAAACTACAAGCACTTATTTTGGATATCTAGTGTTTATGTAAGTTCAAGAAGAGCAGTGTTTATGTCTGACAAACGCCCATTTCTGACTGATTTGTAGCCTAAAGTTTTCATGTAGTCCCTAGAATGTAGGAGATGCTAAGTAAATGCTTAAATGAATGAATGAATTTATGGTTTGAAATATTTTTAAAGAATTGCTTAATCTAGAATAATTAAAAATTATCATTTGTTAAAAAGCAAATCTTTTGAACAATGTTTTAGTGAAATGATTCCATTTTCATTTGATGTATTCTGTTTTTTGTTTTAGCATCCATTAACTCTTCACAAATCTCAATTTAAGTGATTAGCTGTTGCATTACTAGAGTTTATTTACAGGGGTTTTAATATGGTTATGGGAAACATACTTTGACTTCAAGCTTTTAGAATGTGTTTTCTCTGGAATAGTTTTCTTTGCATGATAAATTGTTTATTCAGTTTAAATGTTATGATGTCCTCTCATGTAATTACATAGAATAACTTCAGAATCATGAAGCACCAGTGGAAAACACAATGCAATGTTTAAACTTCATGTTTCATTTCACTTTTATGTCTTTGAGTTATTTGAGGGTATATGCCGAACACTGTGCCTTTGCACTCCGGAAGAATTCTTTGCCCTTCTCCACCTTCCATAGCCCCCAGGAAATTGAATTTTATAGACTGGATCTCCCAGCCTCCTTTGCCCTATGGCTTCTGAGGTGTGCTTGGACACTGTGAGGCCAAGGGAGTGGTTCTAAAGGGGGAGAATGAGGTGGGACACTGCCCCAGCTCCTTGCCTGCAGGGCTGCGTAACTTTATGGAAGACCCTACCTCCTTTGGGTGATTCTCCCCTGGAAGTACAGCCCTCTCCATAACCGCTCTCTTCCTTCCTTCTTCAGCCTAGAAACAGACACAGCTCCCTGTTGTGCTGGCTTTGAATACACACCAACCCTTATTCATGTCCCATGTCCTATCTTTGGCTCTGTAAATAGTCCCCACATTAAATTCTCTAGAATTAACTCACTTAAGTGTGTCATTATTCCCCTTCAAAGACCCTGATTGATGCAAGACATTTTCTTCAATAGGTGCATTTTTAAGCTGTTTTTACTTCTTCCAAATGATTCACTTGGAAATGTGATTTATTTACTCTGTCTTCCAAAAAGATTTATTCCTACTAACATAGATTTGTTAATTGAAAAGTAAACAGTTGGCATGAAGAATTTAATATTATCAAACATCTTAATTCAATAAACTTTTTTGATTACATTTCTAAGTAGCTGTGGAGAGAAAAGTTCCAAATATATTCAAGAAGATTGCATCATTACGTAAAAATATAAAGTATTTTTATACATAAAGATAAGATGATGATCTACTTCTTCTCAGATTAATTTGCAAACATATATATGGGAAGTAATGTGATATCCCTGATGTTCTACAGCATAAAACACGTTAACATTTATAAAGGTAGTCATTAATCGTAGTTGCCATGAGACTATGATCCAGTCATACCATCATTTTGCAGACTTTGCCTATTATTAAAATGCCATGTTGACTTAGATTAAGTCAGTATATAACATTACAAACCTAGCTGATTTTGATAAGTCAAAGCTAAAAGAGCAAGACAGACATGTCTTTTCCAAATAACCCCTTTAAGATTTATTATTATTATTTTTAATGTTTATTTCTTTTTTGAGAAAGACACACAGAGCATGAGTGGGGGAGAGAGAGTGAGAGAGCGAGACACAGAATCTGAAGCAGGCTCCAGGCTCTGAGCTGTCAGCACAGAGCCTGATGTGGGGCTTGAACCCACAAGCTATTGAGGTCATGACTTGAGCCAAAGTCAGACGCCCAACTGACTGAGCCACCCAGGCACCCCAAGATTTATTATTTTTAACAGTACTTCCTACATATAAGCAATTGTTTCTATAACACTACATTATTTTTAAAAAGTAAATTTGCAAATAGTTTACAATTATATTTATTATTAAGTGATTCAACAAATATTTATGGAGTACCTACTATTCTGGTTTGTTGATGTCACCAGGTGACACCAGGAATACAATAAATCACTTTCATGGAGCTTACGTTCAACAAGTGCTAGGGAGAGAGTAAATATATAAGCAACCAATACACATGGATAGGTGCTTGAAAGTTCTATGAGGAAAAAATAAGGATGGGAAAGGCATAAGGTGTCTGGGTGAAGCTATCAGAGAATGCAAGGTGTAGGAACAATTTAACTTTTTTGTTCCACCTCCTGTCTTTTGGGTTATTGTTATCATGTTTTTCATTTTATGTATACAATAAAATCTAGAAACGACTGTTATTGCTTTTTTGTGCAGTTAATATTTATTTATATATTTTCAGATAATTATAATTTTACTGTTTTTTATTCCCTTCTGCTTCATTGGACTTCCATTTGGGATTTGTTTCTTTCCATTAGAAATCTATCTTTTATTTCCTTTATTTTATTTAGAGTGATAAATTCAGGATTTTTGTTGTTGCTGTTCAAAAATTGTCTTTATCTTTAATCTTATAAGAAAATCCCTTAAGTTTAGTACTCTCACTGGCAGTTATTTAATTTTAGCATTTTAACATCCCACTCCTCTAGCTTCCATTGATTTTGTTGCAAAGTCATATCTCAATTAATTCTCTCTTCAACTGTGTCCAATCTGCTGTTAAACCCAGCCATTGATTTCTCAATTTTAAATATTGTACTTTTTTTCAGTTGTAGAGCTTGCATTTGGTTTTTATAGCTTTCAATTCTCTACTAAAATCTCCAAGCTCATCTGTTATCTTTTTCAACATATTAACCATAGTTATTTTAAAGTCTATGTCTCATAAATTTTTTATCAGGAGCTCCATGGGTTATGTTTCTAATGCCCATTGCCTTTCCTTTATTTTTGTCCTTGTGGTCTTAACTACTTGTATGCCTGTTATTTTTGAGTGAGTATTCAGCATTGCAAATCTGAAATTGTGGAAATAATATGAGGCTTCAGATGATGATGATATAATTCTCAGAAGAGGATTTACATTTACCTCTGACAGACTGGGAGCATTCTGGAAGCATCTTCATCCAATGTTAAGGCTTAAAATTATTTAAAGCTGGGCTCCAACCTGTATACAAAAGTAACCTATTTTGATTGCATCCTTACTTATCTTAACCAAATATGAGAGATTTAAGGTGCCCTCTCTTGGAGTGCCTAGACTGGAATTTTTTTTCCTCCAGCTTCATAACATTTCAAAGGTCCTTTCAGTTTCCCAGCCATTCAATGACCTCACCTGAAATCTATAGAAACTGAGGCAAAAGCAGCCCCAAATATTGGGTGTACCTCTCTTTCCCCAGACCTTAGCTTTCTCATTCTCCATTGCCTTATTGGTTTTTCATGCCTTCAAGTAAATAGTCCTTAACTTTTCTCATTTCTCTTAGCAAGAGAATTTCTCAGTTTGCCATAACTGAAAGCATAAATCTGCCCATAAATTTATTACTGAAGTCATAAGAAAACAAGTTCTAATCAGTAGATCCATAGGGATCAGAGAAACAAAAACATTGGGTAGATAGATGTTTGCCAGTTTCAGAAACTCAGCCTTAAAATTTTACATGAAGATTCTGAACCAAAAAGAGTAGATTCTAATGAAAAGAAGTGTTATTGAGTAGACTTGAACTGCTTCATTTTCATCTTATATATACCCTCAAATTGTATATATAAGACAGATTTAAAAAGAAAATGGTGTAAAATTAAGTTTATGCAAAAGCTTTATAACTCAGTGACATAAAAATTAGAGACAAAGGGATTAGTGTAAATTAGAAGGATTTTTTTTTTAAGATCTCATACTCAGGTATAAAATTTAATTTTCTTGGGGCACGTGAGTGGCTCAGTTAGTTGAGCATTCGACTTTGTCTCAGGTAATGATCTCACAGAGCCCCACATTAGGCTCTCTGTTGTCATCACAGAGCCTGCTTCAGATCCTCTGTCTCCTTCTCTCTGCCTCTCCCCCACTCACACTCTATCCCTCAAAAATGAATAAACTAAACATTTAGAATATAAAAATAAAAAATAAAATTTATTTTTTTTGCAGTAAAAATAATTTTACAGATATGTATTTTTTACTTGATTTAAACTTCATGTCACTTTTAGGTATCAGTCTTTGCTTTCCCCTGTTATCCTAAAAAGTTAAAAAGGTAATATTACCATAACAATGAGTAAAACTTGGATGAAATTAATGTATAATACCACCATTCTACCAAATTACTCATGTTTAATTTTTATCTTCTAAGACTTATCCACAAATATGTTTATTTTTTATATAGTTGCAATCAGATACATAATAATTCAAGTCCTTTTTTAAAAAAATTTTTTTTTTCAACGTTTATTTATTTTCGTGACAGAGAGAGACACAGCATGAACGGGAGAGGGGCAGAGAGAGAGGGAGACACAGAATCGGAAACTGGCTCCAGGCTCTGAGCCATCAGCCCAGAGCCTGACGCGGGGCTCGAACCCACGGACCGCGAGATCGTGACCTGAGCTGAAGTCGGACGCTTAACCGACTGCGCCACCCAGGCGCCCCTCAAGTCCTTTTTTTAAGAAAACAATATAATAAAATATCTCACCATTTAATTTCATTAAATATTTAAATGTTTGCATTAAAATCCCAATGCTTCATTGGCTCCTAATTATTTTGTTTTTTTTAACCCTACTCCAGGGAAATCAATAATCCACTGTTGTTTAACATTTAACAACATTAATTTGGAGATAGATTTCGATTTGAACAAGGACTCTTCCACTTCTCACATCATTTATTTCCCTGAGTCTGAGTTCCTGCATCTGTAAAATGGGATAATAAGAAAACACATAGAAAGTGACTGTGAGGATTAGTGCTAATTCAAATAAAGCCCTAATCATGGTCTGGCATGTAGTAAGTATGCAATAAATAAATATCATTTTAGCAATCTCATGCAATCTTAAATAATCAGAACTTTGAACTAAAATATTGCATACATACTAACCAAGAAACAAAAAACGCTAGCTTTGATATTAGAATGATGGCTTTAAATCCTGATCCCATCACTGGCTGGCTGGCCACTTAGGAAGTTACATAACTTTCCAAATCCTTAGTTGTCCTTTCTCGATTTTAGAAAGAGAAAAGCTGATATATAAAATCTGCGAAAATCACTAACACAGTGCTTAAGACGTTAAATTCAGTATTAAATTCCTTTTCTTTTAGCTTTCTCCTATGAAATTCATAAAGCATGGTTTGTCTCCATGAACATTATCCTCTCTCTAATCCTTCTCCAGTGACTCAGCAAACAGGTTAGAATCTGTCTCTTGGCAATTGTAGTTTTTAAAAATAACAATGGTTTTCATGTGCTTTTTGACTCTTCTTGGGTGCAAGAAGTCTCCAGGAAGAAAGGGCTATATTAATTTCAATAATATTTACGATTCTGTGATGGTCAGAACCTGACATAATAAAAGTCAATTATTCCTTTCCTGAAGCATTGCATTTTTTAAGGAAAAGAGCAGGGGATTTTGTTACAGATAGATTCCGTTTTAAATTTGGAACCCTGACAATTATTACTTCCATAAGTTTAAGAAGGTTATTTAACTGGTCTGAGTACCAGTTTATCTATCTGTAGAAGCTGACTGATAATATCCGCTCTTAGAATCAGGTAAGTGCTACAATGAAATAATGTACATAAGATAGCCACTCATCTCATAACTGTGAAAGAAAGATTAATCTTGTCTTATTTTAATAATTTATCAGGTACAGCTATCCAGAGAACCAAAATATCTGTGTATGTTGTATCTTTGTTCTTTTTGTTTTTGCATGTATTTTATTTTTTTTTTTAATTTACATCCAAGTTAGTTATCATATAGTGCAACAATGATTTCAGGAGTAGATTCCTTAATGCCCCTTACTCCTTTAGCCCATCCCCCTCCCATAATCCATCTAGTAACCCTCTGTTTGTTCTCCATATTTAAGAGTCTCTTATGTTTTGTCCCCCTCCCTGTTTTTATATTATTTTTGCTTCCCTTCCCTTATGTTCATCTGTTTTGTAACTTTCACAAATAAGAAAGCTGTAACTGGAGACACAGTTTTTGTTTTTTTTTAATGTCACTTTACTCAGTAGGGACTATGGTTAAAGCTGGAAGCTCTTACCTGAGAGGCTAGATAGAGCTCTTCGCACCAACATTAACTCCATCTTCGGCAGTTCCATATCATTCGACTCCTCCTCACCTACCAGCACCAATAATCGAACCAAAGTTTAACCCTGTAAGGGTGAGATGTTTGCTTTATTATATGATATTTATCATATCATTTGCACTTAGAAATGCAATGCTGCAACACACAGGAAAAATCTTTTCAACTGACTTCTTTACATGTTCTCCCCACCAACAAAATCTAATGTATAAATTTGACCTTTCAATCATTATCTCAATAATAAAATGCTCCATAAAAATAAATGAACTGTTCTTTAGTCGCAGTGATATCAAAGGCATTTGATAAGGAAAAAGGATATTTTTCTTGCAATTAAGTAGGATAATAAAATGGCACCATTACATAGTAAATTGTCATCTTTCAGAAAATTGTGTTTTTTCTCCCTTGGTTCATTTTGGTTATTATCTAGGGATTATCAGTTCCTAAGGATAAAGAAAACATATTTTTTATTATATAGTGAGGAAAATAAGGTAGGTATATTTATTCTTTATTTTTTTATCTCTTTATGCCTTATTATTTTAAAAGATGGAGCTTATTTTTACAGAATTTTAACCTAAACTTCCTTACTTATAAGTAGGAAATAACCCTCAGCATCTTTGTCATCTCCATGCTACTTCTTAACAATGTCAGTGAAGGGCTTGGAGCTCAAGCCTAATCAAGATTCAGGAGCACCTGGGTGGCTCAGTTGGTTGAGCATCTGACTCTTGATTTCAGCTCAGGTACCCTGCAACAGGCTGGGCCCTGGGCATGGATACTGCTTGAGATTCTCTCTCTGTCCCCCTCTGCCCCTCTCCCTAGCTTGTGTATGCATGCTCTTGCTCCCTCTCTCTAAAATTAAAAATAAATAAATAAATGATAAAAATTCAGAATGAGAGGAGGCAGTAAGAGAGACAGATAAAAGGAATGGGAAAAGGGAAAAGAAGAATAAGGAAAGACATAACTGGGAGAATTTTCCCAAGAGTGTGGGTTTCTTAGAATGTCTTAATCTATTCAGGCTGCTTTACCAAAATTCCATAGTCTAGATGGCTTATAAACAAAAAGCATTTATTACCCATAGTTCCAGAGTCTTTGATCTGTTTCTAGTAAGGACCTTCTTCAAGGTTGCAGACTGCCAACTTTTCATGGCAGAAGGGGCAAGGTATATCTCTGGGGCCTGTTTAATAAGGCCACTGATCTCATTCATAAGGGCTCCATCTTCATGACCTAATCAATCACCTTCCAAAGGCTCCATCTTCTTTTTTTTTTTTTTGATCGTAATTCTTTTTTTTTTTTATATGAAATTTATTGTCAAATTGGTTTCCACACAACACCCAGTGCTCATCCCAACAGGTGCCCTCTTCAATGCCCATCACCCACTTTCCCCTGCCTCCCACCTCCCATCAACCAATCCTCAGTTTATTCCCAGTCTTTAAGAGTCTCTTATGGTTTGCCTCCCTTTCTCTCTAACTTTTTTTTTTCCTTTCCCTCCCCCATGGTCTTCTGTTAAGTTTCTCAGGATCCACATAAGAGTGAAAACATATGGTATCTGTTTTTCTCTGTATGACTTATTTCACTTAGCATAACACTCTCCAGTTCCATCCACATTGCTACAAAAGGCCATATTTCATTCTTTCTCATTGCCAAGTAGTATTCCATTGTGTATATAAACCACAATTTCTTTATCCATTCATCAGCTGATTGAAATTTATGCTCTTTCCATAATTTGGCTATGGTTGAAAGTGCTGCTATAAACATTGGGGTACAACTGCCCCTATGCATCAGCACTCCTGTATTCCTTGGGTAAATTCCTAGCAGTGCTATTGCTGGGTCATAGGGTAGATCTATTTTTAATTTTTTGAGGAACCTCCACACTGGTTTTCAGAGCAGCTGCACCAGTTTGCATTCCCACCAACAGTGCAAGAGGGTTCCCGTTTCTCCATATCCTCTCCAGCATCTATAGTCTCCTGATTTGTTCATTTTAGCCACTCCAACCAGTGTGAGGTGGTATCTCAGTGTGGTTTTGATTTGTATTTCCCTGATGAGGAGTGACATTGAGCATCGTCTCATGTGCCTGTTGGCCATCCAGATGTCTTCTTCAGAGAAGTGTCTATTCATGTTTTCTGCCCATTTCTTCACTGGATTATTTGCTTTTTGGGTGTGGAGTTTGGTGAGTTCTTCATAGATTTTGGATACTAGCCCTTTGTCCACTTTGTCATTTGCAAATATATTTTCCCATTCCATCGGTTGCAAAGGCTCCACCTTCTAACACCATTACCTTGGGGGTTAGTTTCAACATATGAATTTGAGGGGATACATTCAGACAATAACAAGGAAGAAAACAAAATATATGTAAGTATGTCTTGACTCTTATAAAAGTGCATTTTTTATTCAATTCACTCATTTAAAGTTAATTTAGTCTTTAATAAAAACTTACATTCAAGAAAATCTTGACCAATTAGAACAATGATCAAAAATGACCAAGATAAAATGTAATAGGGCTTCATAAAACATCCTACACTTAGATTTAAAATAACATGTGAAATTATGAAAGGACAGAATCCTAGATTTTTTTTGTATTTATAAGGTTAATGTTGATGTCATAAATATATATGTTGCAATATTGGGTTAATTAGTAGAGTTACGATTTCCTTTATAGGTTACATGTGAGTCAGGCCACATTAGCACATTAATGCCACCATCAAAAAACTGAAGTGCAGTCTGTTACGGGCATTCAAAATATTGAAATGATCTGCAGTTTAAGTTCACTTTATGTGAGAAAATTATAAAATAACCAAGCTGTTTAGCATTTTATTTTAAATGGAGAAGTTTAGTCTAAGGGAGAAGACTTAGCATGCTCCAAGTCAGACAGCAGATCAAGAGAAAAGATGCAAGTTAAAGATAAGTGAGATTTTGTTCAAATTAAGGTAAATGTTCTTGTAATTGGAGCTATCAAAAAAGAAAAAGGGAAAGCTTCCGTTGAGAGTTTGTGAATTGGTCATTACTGAACATTTTCACAAAAACATGTGAATGACTACTTATCGCTTTTTCATCACTTCAGATGTAGTTTGTTTACACTCAGTATAATCCCCATCCTTCAACGATCTCCTTTCCAGCCAGTTTCTGATTAGAGGATGGCACTAGGAATTGTTCATGCTGGATTTGGAAAGCAGAAGAGGAGAATTGATTAGTCTCTGGCAACAGCTGTAAATGAACATGGAATTCTGCCCATGTTTTCATTGCAGGTAGCTGAGATCACTGGTGGACCCCTTCCTGCTGTTACCAGATTGATCTAGATGTCCTCTAGAGAATCTCTCACTTCTCTGCTACAGATTGCTTCCAGTTATATTTCCTGTATTAAGCCTCTAATACCCTGCATTGAGCTTCTTCCTACTTAAAATGCCTGGAGTAGTCTCCATTTTCCTGACTGATCCATGATTGAATGGGAGTTAGATTACATGAGTTCTCAGGGAGCAGTATATTTTATATGTAAAATATAACATAAATATTAGAAACAACTAGTTGAAAAAGACATGAATTAATTTTTCTTTGCATATTTATTTGACTCAAGAACAAATATGTCATCATACACTGTTTTCCAAAAATTTTACCTTTTGAAATATGTAATAATCTCATGTAACTAATACACTGGTTCACAGAAGCAAATTTTATGTATAATTGCTGATTGTTCTTGAAAAATAAAACACCGATTTCTTTGGAATGCTTAATAACATTAGTAAAGTCATCTGTCACTAGTTTTCTACATTCTTAATTGTCTGAAAAATTAAACCTGTCAGATTATATTCAAAGTACTGTTTTCTCTTAGAAGTTTTATTTCATTTATGAGATTTGCTTTCACTCTGAATTAAGAAAGATGGGTAAGCCAAGTATATAATGGAGATGGTCTTCAAGTTAAATAATCATGGGAGTGGCTTATCCAAATTGTAATCTATGGGAGGAAGTCACTTTTTTTTTTATTAATTTCACCAGGTCATTTGCAGGAAGTTGAACTTAGAATGATCGCTGCATCTAAGAAAAAAATTTGTCAATCACAGAGCAGTGTTCCTGGAAAAGCTCCAAACCTGAGTTGTGAAGTGAGTGCAGAGAATCTGTGATTGTTGGACTTCAGTCCTACAAAGAGATTGGGCTAGAATATGTAGACAAGCAAGAGAAATGGCTCAGAAACTTGGAGAGGTGAGGAGAATGTTAAGCTAGGTTGTGACTCATGGAAAGATGAAAATCATTGAACATTTTTCTTACAACACGGAAAGACCAGGGACAAAATAAAAGGTGAAGAAGACAACTTTGGGCAAAAGTAGTTATGATCAATTAGATAAAGTTGCACCTCAAGGCTGGGAATAAACATCGAAATTTTCCCAACGCCCTGCCTCCCCATCACACACACACACACACACACACACACACACTCCACATGCACGCAAGCAAGCACACACCATACAATAATATTGTGTTATAGTGTCAAATAGTATAATGTCAAATATAATGTTAAATGATAATACTGTCAAATAAATGTACAGGCTCAGTTTTTAGTACTCATTCTCTGAATTTCAATGATGCTTTAATTGTTTCCCTTGCATAATCTTAATCAACTCCATCTCTTTACAGATATTGTCCCCTTTTTGGATGATGGGATCCACTCTCGTCCAAACCTAGGAAATTGTTTAAAGAAACACAATCCTTTATTTCTTTCCTCCTCCCTTCATAATGACTAAAACAGTTTGCCCTTCACTAATTCTTCATCCCACTAGTTCTTTGAAAAAAAGTTTATTTGTAAGAGATAGAGGCAGAGCACAAGTAGGGGAGAGGCAGAGAGAGAGAGAGAGAGAGAGAGAAATAGAATCCAAAGCAGCCTCCAGGCTCTGAGCTGTCAGCACAGAGCTTGATGTGGGGCTCAAACTCATGAATCATGAGACAATGACCTAAGCCAAAGTCGGATACTTAACCAACTGAGTCCTCAGGTGCCCCGAATCCTACTAGTTCCTTCGATTTAATTCACAATATCTGTAAAAGTATTTCCTGTAAAAGTCTTTTTTTTTCCTTGCCCTCATCACACTGAATATTGACAGATTTACTTAACAGTACTTGTGAGGGTTTTTTGTTGTTGTTGTTGTTGTTTGTTTTGTTTTTTTGAGGTGGGGGGGAAGAGAGAGTGAGAAAGCCAGTGGGAGAGAGAGAGTGAGGGACAGAAAATACAAGTGGCCTCTCTGCTGACAGCATTACAGCCCCGTGTGGAGCTCGAACCCATAAATGATGAGATCATGACATGAGCCAAAGTCGGATGCTTAACCAACTGAGCCACACAGATGCCCCTGTGAGGTTTTTTGTTTTTTGTTTTTTAAGTATGAAAGGGGTTTTTAAATAATTTTTTTAATGTTTATTTATTTTTGAGAGAGAGGAGAGACAGAGAGTGAGCAGGGGAGAGGCAAAGAGAGAGGGAGACACAGAATCTGAAGCTCTAAGCTGTCAGCACAGAGCCCAGCCCCGGGCTCAAAACCACAAGCTGTGAGATCATGACCTGAGCTGAAGTCAAACATGCAACCAAATAAGCCACCCTGGCACCCTGGTGTGAAAGTTTTTAATGGATTATAGTAAAAAGCAGAATCTCATTAGGCATTGATGCTAAAAAATACATTTAATTTCCAGCTCCACTACTTAACGATTCATGGTACTAAAACTGTTAGGATAATGTCCACTCCTAAGAAGGTTTGGGTAAGATTAATTGAGACATCATGTGTAAAGCTCTTAGCACAATGACTTAACTCCTGCTCAATTAATATTAATCCTTTCCTCTTCCCCTTGAGACAAGTTTTTAAATTCCTCAGAATACCAAATCTCGAATTCCTCTCACCTGCGTTCACATGTATACAGTTCATGGTTTCCTCAATGTATTGAGAAATCACCTGCATCCGAATGACTATACTAGTACAAAATATATAGAGATCTATAGATCTATAGATAGATGGATGATAGATAGATTCATGAGCTCCAACTATGGAATGTATCTTTGAGAATAGGGGATATAAATATGCATTTTAACAAGCTTCCACATGTCATGTATGCCCCTGATGTTTTAAAGCAATTAAACTAGACTTTCCACAACAGTTGACTAATGAAATAGTCCATTTCAAATTTTATCTAGGGGCGCTTCGGTGTTTCAGTCAGTTGAGCGTCCAACTTTGGCTCAGGTCATGATCTCACAGTTTAACGTGTTCCAGCCCTGCATAGGGCTCTGTGCTGACAGCTCAGAGCCTGGAACCTCCTTTGGATTCTATATCCCCCTCTTGCTGCCCCTCCCCCACTCACACTCTGTCTCTGTCTCTCTCTCTCTCTCTCTCTCTCTCTCTCTCTCAAAAATAAATAAACATTAAAAAGAATCAAATTCTATCTAAAAGAAAAGTAAAAATTTGAAACTAAAATTTAAAAAAGTTTTAAGCACGAACATGAGGATTGATTGTAGAAAATAACACTAGTTTGACAAATAGAGCATGCCAAGTAATAGGGAGGTGAAGCATGAGATCTGAAAAATCATGGGATTTGAGGAAGATGCTAAAATATGTTCTTTAAATTGCATATTAAATAGAAAGGTTTAATGGTTTCTGCACAACTTGAGCAAAGCAAAATCTGAGTTGTATACAGTGAGGTGTTCATTTTCTTTTTCATCATTTTAACAGCATAAGACTGCAGCTATCAGAGCATATTTAATTTCCAGCCTCAATGTTTCCAGTGTCTTTTGTCCCCAAGTGTCCACTTTAAAATGCACCAAACTGCAGAGGTATAGGAAAAGAGAATTTTTATTCTTTTTATTCAAGTTTCCAATTTACAGCCTCTTTCCAGCAAGATTCAGATCTTTTCATAAATGATTCTAAGTGAGACCAATGTCAGGTTTAACAAATCAGTATATTTTAAGTCTTCTGGGGTGCAAACGGAAAGAATTTGTAGTCTTCATGTAAGTTAGTAGACATGTTTTTAGATTCTTAAAAATTTTGATAGAATGCATCAACAAAAATACTTTAGGGGGTGCCTTGGTGACTTAGTCATTTGAGCTGCTGACTCTTGATCTCAGTTCAGGTCTGGATCTCAGGGTCATGAATTAAAGTCCTGCGCTGGGCTCTCTCTCTGCTGGGCATGAAACCTACTTAAAAAATAATACTCTAAATTTATTTTTTTAATCCACTATATCACCTGTGCCTTCCTACAAGTTTGATAATTAGCTTCCCTACTTTCTCTTCTCTAAATTAATTATTTACTGTTTTATTATAATTTATCAAGAACCAGTTGTATCATAGGGATTTGGCCCTGAGTTCTCTCTTCTCCTCAGATCATCCCCAAAAATGATGATCATTCTCTTTATTCTTCTGGGACACATTAAAATGTCATATTTTCCTGGGGTGCCTGGGTAGCTCAGGTGGTTAAGCATCTGACTTTGGCTCAGGTCATGATCTCACTATCTGTGAGTTTGAGCCCCCTGTCAGGCTTGTGCTGACAGAGCCTGGAGCCTGCTTTGCATTCTGTGTCTCTATCTCTCTCTGCCCCTCACCTGCTCATGCTTCTCTCTCTCTCTCTTTCTTTCTCAAAAATAAACATTTTAAAAAGTTAAAAAAATAAAATGTCATAGTTTGCTAATAGTAAATTATTACTTTGTTCTCTGAAAGCTATTGTTACTATATGAGGTACAATTTGGTAAATGTCTGCTTCAAATGTCTAAATTAATTCATAATGGACTAGGCCCATCAGTAAAATATACTGATTAATGATATTCCTTCCACTTAAAAGCATGTTATAAATACATTATTTCATTTATGTTTGCAATGTTGCAAGGCAGACAAAATAATTGTCTCTGTTTTACTACATACTAAAGTTGAAAGGTAAAGAATGGATTAACCCAATGTCACATGACTACTGAGTGGTAGACCCAGAAACTAAGACTCAGGGCTTCTCACTTGGAGTCTACTAGTCTCCCTCATGTACCAGCCTCTGGTTGGTACCACTACATTATCTCTAGGTGATAAGTGGTAACAGTATGGTCCAATCTGTTTAACTTGTGATCACAATTTTAGTCAACATATCAAGATATGAAGTACATAATACATGGCAGACATATTTGCACTATTCTGGGGGGCAATCAGATATTGACCCAAAAAGTAAAGTTAATCTGAATTGTCTGAAGCTTTTAGTCAGCTGCTGGTCTTGAACTCTATCTTTTTCCCCCTGATCCAATATTTTATTGGTATAGAAACATAGACCCAGAAGTTTATCTAAATCAATTGTGCATCTAGTCTTGTGATCTAACACAGGTACCTGGATCCTAACCACAGGATGACTTCCCTGCACATGTTGTACTATTAGACCTTGAATAAATCCAGCTTATCATGATTGTCTAACAGTCTATTTAGAATGTAAACTCAGTCAACATTTCTTTTATCTTAAAGATTTAAAATAATACTGCATTGTAAAGAGAATATAGAGTTTGAATGTATATAATCCAAAACCCTGCTCAGTCACTTTCCATCTGGGTAACCTTGAGCAACTTAAATGTCACCAAGACTCAGATTCCTCAACGTTACAGTGGAGATGACAATAACAAGTTTGTATGCAGGTTTTTAAATAATTATTTAATAAATGTAAGATTTGTCATATTTACCATTTTTGAGTATTTATGTTAATCAAATCTTTAATTCTTTATATACATAAAGAACACTGCTATAGTATGTGAAGACAAAATTTCTACCCTGGCTTTGTTATGAACTAGACATTTAACCTCAAATGAGTCACTTGTGCTCTCTGGGTCTCATTATTAATTTTTTTTCTAACTATGCAACTACTCTTATTTAATGATTTACTTTTAAGTTGCTAGAATTGAGTTCCATAATCTTTTATCCCCCTCACATAAAGGTCTTCAAACACTGGCTCTCAGTGTATTCATAAATAAATGCTCTATAAGATTAGATGTATTCCTAGGTACGGGCTCTACATAGATTTTTCCATTTGAATAGCATAATCTCTTATATCAATTCAGCTGGCTACTGACTACACTATATATGGGCTTAACCTATGTGAAAAATCATTTTATCTAAGAATCATTGTTCAGAAGAATAGGATATCCTTTCTGTTCACCAGAGTTGCTGCTACCGGTCTTTTCTTAAAAGATTCTGTCACAACTGTTACGAATAAGACTTATTAGAAGTGAATGATTATTTCGTTGAATATAGCTAAAAACATCCAAATGAGGAGATTGTAACAAAAGACAAAGCTGCTATATTATCTGGTAAATGTAAAGTAATACTGTTTTAAGGGAAATATCTGTTGATCAGAATAGATTACAACTTGGCTTATTTTTTCCCTTCATTTTTGTCCAATAGAAGATCTTCATGAGCTCCCTTGAAATAACAAATAGGATCAGTGCCCACTGCTGTTCAGGAAATTGTCTGTGGGGAGCGGTATGGAACAAGCAAGTTCTGTCCAGGGATGGCCATGTGAATGGGTCAGTGAGAAAGAAAACAGAGCACTTGTGGAAGGGTAGTTGAAGGATAAACAACAATGGAACCTCCTAGAATTGCATTTAGCCCACAGAGGAGTTCGGTAGAATACAGGCAGTTTGGATGCAGGTTCTGGTGCCAGCACTGCTCAAACAATCCCTCCAGCCCCCATCTGTGTTTTTGTTTTTGTTTTCGTTTTTGTTTTTTGGGTTTTTTTTTCCTGCGCACCTGTGAGTTTTCATCTAGTAATATCAATATTTGGTGAGACCATTAGGTATAATAATGTCATCTTTTTTTAATGTATTTATTTTTGGGAGAGTGCAAGCACAGGAGCAGAGAGAGGGGACAGAGGATCTGTAGTGGGCTCTGTGTGGACAGGCTGACAGCGGGGAGCCTGAAGTGCGGCTGGAACTCAAGAACCCGTGAGATCATGACCTGACCTGAAGCTGGATGCTTAACTGACTGAGCCAGCTAGGTGCCCCAATAATGTAATCTTTATTTGTCATATATATTGATGGGAGAAAAAGAAACAAAGGCCAGACTTTGCTGAAGCTCATAGTCTTCAGGCAAGATTCCTGAGGTATACAGATTGTAACACTCCTACAGCTCCCTCAAGGATTTCCTTTAATATTTTACCACTATAGTTTTGTTCTTGTTAGTGTTACTTCCCTCTGATAACTGTAAACACTGCTCCCCGCCCCCCCCCCGCAAGATATATGTTAGCAATCATCTTTCAGAGATACAGCCCACTGATATATATCTGAAGGGGCTCATGACTAATGTTTTACAAGACAGTAGTAAATAACTTTATCTTAATAGCAACTAGCCCCTCCAAGGTCCTGGAGACCTTGTTTTTAACATGCACAGATTCTTTAGAGATTTACACTATCCCTAATCCCTACTAACTAAACATATATCATCAGTCACTCCTCACAATCTTAGTACGGCTCTTTCTGCCCAAGGGTCCTGACCCTGTGCTTTAATAAGAGTACCTTTTTGCACTGAAAACACCTCAATAATTCTTTCTTGACCATCTGCTTTGTGGTCCCACATCATGTGTCACTTGTGTTTCATATGAATTAAATATTTCCCATAAACTTATTATGTAGGAATCCTAACAAGAGATTAGACTTTCCATAAAGCAAGGATTGCAAGAAATTCTGGGAAAAGAAAATATTCTAGAACATGTGCCACTCTTAAACTGATGGTTTAAAATTCATCTCATTAGGAACCCAGGGTCTCTCAGAGTTTGTTTGGAGTCAAGAGGAACTTGGAGAAGCCTGCTTCAACAAGAGCAAATGCCTTTTTATTATTTTACATTTTGGAGTTACATATAAGAGTTCTTTTATGTAAAACATCTAAAAAATACTCACTCCTGGAACCATAGTGTCCAAATCAACTGTATTCCTATACAAAAAGCTACATATTGTTTTGAAATACTATCATTTCAAATATACTATTTGCTTTTTATTAAGGTTTTAATATCAAAGAAAATACCAAACAAGATATTTTATTGTTGTTACCGAAGGAAACAGGCACTGTTTAAAATGTCACGTTAAGGAAAGAAAGATGAATTTTTATGATAAAAAAAAGAGGAAAAAGAAAAAAAATGTTGTAATAAATAGATTAGAAAAAACAAGTTGGAAATCCCTTTTAAAGGGAAATGTTTAAATGTCTGACACATTTGTTCAAATTCAGAGCATGTAAATCAAAAGTTTTCCCGTCAATTTTCAATAAAAATAGGTGAATGACAGGCTCTTGCTATTGTCTTAATTGTAATTTTTCATGAGGGGAGAATCACTGTCAGGGGCATTTCTATGATGGATTTCAATATATCTATAAACAATAAGTTAATCTAATATGCATTACCTTGCAGATCATTCATTAACTGACAGTCATTAATTAACTATAAGCTTTTAATGGAGTCATCTGGCAAACACTGTCCAAGTAATCATTTAGTGGTATGATACAGCTATATTTTTAAGAACTTTATTTTAAAGGTGGGATAAAGCGCCAAGCACTGGAAATGCTTGTTTGCCAAGAACAGAAATAAGTCATTTTATGTCCACCACAAGCACACCTTGCTATATTACTCACAAGTTTCACATTCAGCCAAGGTCAAAGCATACATTCCCATGTCACCTTTGGAAACCTTGTAGCAAGGCTTGGTATAAATTTACCTTTATTTTATGAACAGGTAATTTGTCATTCCTCTTAGAAAAAAAGAAAATGGCTTTTGGAGGTTGATTCTGTGCTATGATACATTTTTAACCTTTCCTGGGACCTTACCAAGCACAGTGTCATTTGTGAAGAAGTAAATGTTCCTGTAGTTTGCACAGCACAAACATCATCACTGGGCATTAAATTATCAGACCCAACATCCATTTCCGCTTATTAAGAAGGAAGCGTAGAACCTGAAGACAAAGGAGGGAAGGAAGGAATTATAAACAGAACCTAAAATTATAGATTAGGAGATTAAAATTACCTGGTTGTTATGGGACAAATTGTGCACCCCCCCCACACACACACACATAATTCATGTATTGATGTTCTAACCCCTAGTACCTTTGAATATATTTTTCTTTGGAGTAGAATCTTAAAAATAAAGAAGGAATTAAGTTAAAATAAGATCATAAAGGGGGCCCTAGTCCAGCATAATCTGTCCTTATAAAGGAAGAGATTAGACACAGATAGAGGATTAGACACCGGAGAGGGAAGCCCATGCACAAACAAATGGAAAAGACAACAATACACAAGTCAAAATGAAAGACCTCAGAAGACACCAACCTTGCCAACACTTGATCTCAGACTTCTAGTATCAAGAATTGTGAGAAAATAAGTTTTTGTAATTTAAACCATGCCTAGTCTGTTACATTGTTATGGCAGCCCCACCAAACTAATACACTGGGCAATGGAAAGAATACTTTGTATCAACGTAATAGATGTGTTTAATTATAAGACTTATTAAATGGAAAGCTTTCATTAAATTTATTGGGTGTCCATAATTAGATGAAATGAAAAGGGCAAATAATTGGTGTTTCTGGTCGACATTTTAAGTGGACTGCTAGCTGATTATAATAAATTACACTAAAATATTCATCATAATTTTTCATTAATGAAGTGTTAATATCAACTTCATAGACAAAAAAAACCAGAAAACAAAAAAACCAACAACCCATCATTCAAAATCAGCCAATAAAGTGGTATTACTGAACAAATTTATGGATAATATTATCACTCCTAATACCATCCTTAAAGACAGGAAAGCCTGACTTGAGTGGGCTTGATCATAATGAAAAACTGAATGAGGTATTCTCAGTTCCTACTTGCATCTAACGTGAAGGTCTTTTACACTTTGTCTATTTCTAAAATGTAACGAAAAATAACAAAATTAGTAAAATGAAGAAATTTTACACAACAGTGAATCAAACTTTTCATGAGATTGAATTCAATGTTTTAAATATTGAGCTCTACCAGAAAATTGCTTTAAATTCATGAATATTTGTGGGTTTATATCATTGAAAAGTCCAAGAAAGGAACTTCGGTGTCATTTGATCCTGAGGTTTACTGAGTCGCAAGATTTCCATCTTGAGCTACAGTAACTCCCTGCCTTGTTTTCCTTCCTGTGCCAAATACGTCCTCTTTGTAGAGTTCCATCTTGTAACAAGAGTTAGTGCCACTGTTCCAGGCTTTACATTCAGATAACTACTCTAAGTGTGGGCCATGGATGAGCATCATCAGGATCCCCTAGGGGATTGTGAAAAGTTTAAATTCTAGGTAATATGTCAGGTGATTAGAACAAGCCATTTGTCAATAGGTCAAATCTCTGAATAAGAATTTCCGAGATGGGACCCCCAAATCTGTCTTAACAAGCCCTCCACATGATTTTTATAAACACTAAATTTTCTAGAAACACTGTTCTAGAGCAGTGTTTTCAAACCTGGGTGTATATAAGTATCACCTGAGGGAGATTTAAAAATACTATCATAGCCTGAGTCTCATCTCAGAGATTCTAGTTTTATTGGTCTGAGATAAGGACCAGGCAGTGCTACTGAAGGCAGTCCTTGCTTTGTATGCAGATTTCACAGTTTCATTAAATAACACCAGTCCCCATTAACATGGTTGAAATTTCAGTTGTAATGTCATTTTAACTGCTAGTAGTTGCATAAAGTGTAGACTTCACTGCTACTTCTTCAGTCCACAAGTCTCTACTTAAATAACAAAAAGGCCTTAGATTCAGTGACCAATAACATTTCTTTCTTTAAAGCATGTCTCCGATTGGTCCCTGCATATATGTTAATCAGTTCACAAAGTGTGTTCCTCAGTAATAAACAGCAAAGTGTGTTACTCAGTCATAAACCCATGTTATGTATTACAAAAATGGATCATCAAAAAAGGAAATTGGCCAACAAAGACAAAAGGGTAGTAAAGAAAGAAAAAGTGATAGTAGTGGAAGTGAAGTGCAAATCAAATGTAATGGAATTATGAAAAAAATAGCCAACCATAGGAATTTTGACACTAATGCTGTTCAATAGATTCTAAATATGAAGTCAGAGGAACTCAGTAAAGGCAAATCTACCAACATAAATGAGGAAACCTGTTGTGAAAAAAAGAATGAAGATGTCACTGAGGAAGTGACATTGACAAAAAAATTCACATTAAAAAAACTCTCAGAGATATTTCACAACATGGAAAGGCCAAAGTATACAATGTTGGAAGCGAATTTAAACTCAGAATAGGTATGAAAATTTGCCAAAGCATAGAGAAATGCACACTTCCTATCATGTTATACAAGAAGGCAAGCACTGTTCAGATTATAGTTAGTAAATTTTCTACAAAAAAAAAGAAAACATTATTGTCAATATTTATAACATTTTAAATTACCAAGTCATAAATAAATATTAGTTTCACTTTAAAATTTTTACTCGACACAAAAAAGACAGTAAGAGGGCTTTTTCATATTTTGTCAAAACTATTTAAAGATAAAGGAGCAACTATAATTTTCCTAATGATTGTTAAGATCGTTGTCAGGTTGCATGGTCATTTCTACAATCCTGTACTATCATGCAAAGTGGGCACTTCCTGTATTCATAAACTCTCAGATATCTCCAAAGTGCTGACAGAGTTATGAACTGATCAGAGCTGATCAGAGCAGCAGCTCTCAAAATGTCATCCACCAATATCAATAGCTTATAGTTTATTAGAAATATAATACATTGGGTTCTCCCAAGCTAGGAGAGAAGCCTAGTAATTTGTAGCTTATTTAACAAGCTTTCCAGAGGATTGTGTTTCTAATGCATGCTGAAGAGTAAGAAGCACTGATCTGGAGAATAGAGAACTTCCCTTACTGAGATTTCCATGTGTGAAAACAAGTCTCTCCCGACTCTGGCTGCCATCTTGTGTGGTCTAAACCTCAACTGAGGCACTCAACAGCCACTGTATTCATTGCCCTGTTGTCATTAAGAAAATGAAGAGGAAAGTGGCTGTCAGGAAAAATCCAAAATGTCTACTACATCTCTTTTTTAAAATCTTCACAAAACATTAAAAGGGAAAGTTCAAGTTTTAAAATTAAAAGGGAAGAAAAATCTAGGAAAGTATGGCTTCTAAGTGGGAATACAAGTTATTGAGATTCTGTTGTAGGATTTTTTACCTCAATACCCAGGGTTCATTGTCTCGCTGCTTCAAAGAATGAAGAGGTGGACACAAAACAGCAGGCAAAAGTTTATTAGAGTATAAGGTTAGAAAGTAAGAATAGTATGAAAGCTCTCTTTACAGAGAGGGGACATTCAAAAATGAATGCCTGTGACTATAGACAAAGGTCTTTGTTTTATACCATTCTGGTTAGCCTTCCTTGCCTTCCCCCTTGGTCCTTCTCCTGTCCTACCCTTATTGGCTTGATAGCTATAGGTGCTGGGTTGCCCATTCCCGATTGGCTCGCTTCCATTGTATAAGGGGTGGTCTATGGCCCTATCATTCCTTGGGTGGCATATGTTTTATGGTCTGCTACTTATTTTTAGTTAGGTCTTGTGTCAAATTCCTGAGGGAAACCTGAGGAGGGAGTAAGTGGTGTCTATTACATTCTTAACAGGAAGTTTATGCCTGAGGGGGTTTGCTGTAGTCAGAGGCTCCCAGCATTGTTCCAAAACAATGTGTTTTCCCCACCCAGGACCTCAGTCCTAATCTTTCCCTTTCTGCCTACTGAATCCTATCTTTTCCTATCAATTCAACAACTATATTTCATAAAAAATGTCTCCTGATACATTTGAACTAAAAGGTTTATTGTACATACTGTTAAAAGAAAAATTTCCACAGACTATTTACTGATCTAGTAGGCTTGTAGTCAATGATTCATGTATCAAGTAGTATCCAATCTAATCGATAGAAAGGTGCTTTGAAGAGTTGTACAAGGCAAGAAACTTTCAAAGACCAGCTTGAACAGGATAAAGGAAATTCTACTGGGTATTTGCAAGATGACTTTTCTTACATGGAGCAAAGGGAAGTCTTGGAGTTGGATTAGGAGCTTGGTTGAGCAGGTAAGCACTGATTGGTTCACATAAGCCTTCCTATTTTGGAAACGCTAAACATAGTTAAATTTTGATTTGCTGACATAGTTGCTTGAGCAACTCCATCTTGGGCCTAATCTAGTTTCTTTAAAAATATACACAAAAATACACATTTCCTTTTTTTTCATAATTTAATTAATTCACATTTGCTATTGATATAGTTAGATTTATATCTACCATTTTATGTTTTGTTTTCTATATGTCTCAAGTCAATTTTTGTTCCTCCTTTGTTTATCCTTTACTGTGTCTTTTCTCAAAATTATATAAAGTAAGAATTATAACAATATATTGATGGATTTGTAACATATATAGATATAATATATATAACAATAATAGCAGAAGAAGGCATAAGAAAGAATATAATTATATAGGAGTAACATTTCTATATCTCACTGGAATTATGTCAGTATAAATCTGAAGTAGAGTTGGTAAGTTAAAATGTATGTGATAAGCCCTGGAAAAACACACATTTCAAACTAGTGAAATGTAATATTGAAATTTGCTTTCCTAAACACAAATAAAAGATGTTTCATTGTGATCAAGACACTAATATATAAAAAAAAATTCAAAAGGTTCTGTGTAGGATTCATATTATACTCACTGAAAAGAGTGTAATTATAACTATAGCTTTGACCAGAATTTATAAATAGAATTTCATTTAAGAACATCAGTTCAGGCTTTTCAAGGTTGTTCCTTAAGCCACAGTCATAAAATTTGTATAAGCTTAAGGACTGTGTTTGAATATTCAAGTAGGCAATTGCTTATGCAAAGTGAGGAATTTTTCTCTCATGTACACTGACCCTTCAGTTTTTACCATCCCTTATCCCATCTGGATTGTTTAGAAATAATAGAGCACTTTCTAGAGTATCTGGTCCTCTATAATAAGTTGTCCATGTCAAGACCAAGAAGAACCAAAGAATGAGTAATTTACAAGCTAATAACCATCTTTTTCATTGGGAAAACTACTTAAATTATATTAAACTATTCTTAACTCTATTGTAGTCACAAAAAAATTGTACCCGGTCAGTATATTTTTCTGCTTTGAAATGAAAGTTTTCTAAAGCCTAAATAGTTTTGTTTCCCAATTGTTATGATGCAGGTACAAAGGTTACTTGAATATTGGCACAGAATACTGCTCATTAGCTTCAGTTTTTAAAAACTAGCATAACAAATAGAAGCATTCATTCCATTTAAAGACGCAGTGCAGTTATCTTCTTATTCAATATAAACATATAATGAACATTATATGGACTAACACATAAAGACTTAGCCTCCTGTCCAAGGTGGAGTAACAAGACAGGAGCTATCCCTGATTCCAAAAAACCGAAAAACAGGGCACGATGTAACAAAATGATGGTTTCCTGTTTTGTACATCTAGCAAAAGTACAATGTTCCCTAAGAGTGGGAAAACAAAGAAGTTAGACCTATGGTTTCATTTCCCAGGTCACTGCTTGCAGAGGGTTTCCAAGGTACAGCGCATGCACAAGAACTCAGGTGGAATTCAGCAGTCTCAATACTTTGAGAAGGTTAAGCTGGGAGTCCAGGGAATCAAATACAGCTAGAGTTCACAGAACAGAGTATCAGAAAAGAGAGAGCTAGGCATACAGAATGCTAGTGTTGGACACCTGCAGGGGGCCCCCCCTTGAGTCATCAGCTTTATCCTGATGAATCATCACAGGCATGTGGGGAAACTACCCAAACCTGGGAAAAGAGCCACTGAAAAGCTTTCCTGGAAGCTTACACAAGGAAGGGAATAGTTCATGTTCCTACAAGCAAGAGTAGCAAACTTCACAAATCTGGGGCATCAGTTGGAGAGCTCAGAAAGGTATTGTTTCACTTCTGGAGGAAAATTAGCTCTAAGGGCTGTTCTGGTCCCTTCTGAGAAAACTTTAAGAACTAAATGTAGTCAAACTATTTCCAAGCACTTTAACTGTGTCTCAGAACAGAGCTCAAGAATACAATTTTTTTTTCTTCTTCTCCGTCCCCAATATACATACTATAAATAATTCACCTTTTGAAGTTATCTCATAGTTCACTGCTTACCTTTTGATTATTTATCTGGTCTTTTCTTCCTCTCTGTTTCTTTAGATAGTTTATATTGATACGTATGTCTTCAGGTAAATAAATTTACCTGTGTAAACTTTTCTGCTCTGTCTAATATGCTATTTAAAAATTTTTTTAGTGTTTATTTTACTTTTGAGAGAGAGAAACAGAGCATGAGCAGCGGAGGGGCAGAGAGAGAGGGAGACACAGAACCTGAAGCAGGCTCCAGGCTCTGAGCTGTCAGCACAGAGCCTGACGAGGAGCCGGAACCGATGAACTGTGAGATCATGACCTGAGCCAAAGTCAGAGGATTAACTGACAGCCACCCAGGCACCCCTGTGTCTAATATGCTATTAATAATATCCTGTATATTTTTAAGAGAATTATACTTTTCATCACAAAAATTCAATTTGGGTTTTTTTAATCTCTTTCATATCTTACCTTAAATTTTTCAGTCTTTTATTACCTTTTAGAACATATATGATTTAATTATAACTCTGGCATATCTTTGACTAGTAATTCTATCATCTATATTATTTCAGAATTCATTTCTATTGATTGGCGTTTTCTCATTTTATGGAAAAATTTGCCTAGTTCTCTGTATGACTGGTAGATTTTAATTAGATGCCAGACACTGTGACAATTATATTGTTATTTGCTGGATATTTTTGAATTCCTGTAAATAAGAAATAGCGGCCAATTTTTTCAAATTTGATGAAAACTATAAGCCCTCAAATCCAAGAAGCTCAATAAATCCCAGCACAAGAAACATGAAGAAAACTACACCAGGGCACATCATAATAAAATTGCTTAAAATCAATGATAAAGAGAAAATCTTAAAAACATCTAAAGAAAAGGGAAATATTACATATAGAGGAACAAGGATCAGAAAGCAGGCTTCTCATATAAAACTCTGCAGACGTTTATTACAAGAAATAGTAAAGGAATAAGTCAGTCAGAGAAAGACAAATCCCATATGATTTTACTTATATGTGGAATTTAAGAAACAAAACAAATGAGAAAGAGGCAAACCAAGAAACAGACTCCTAACTATAGAGAACAGACTGATGGTTACCAAGGGGGAGGCAGTTAGGGGATGTGTTAAGTAAGTGATGGGGATTAAGGAGGGCACTTGTATTGATGATCACTGGGTGATGTATGGAAGTGCTGAGTCACTATATGTACACTTGAAACTAATATTTCACTGTATGTGAACTAACTGGAATTTAAATACAAACTTGAAGGAAAAAATAAAAGAAATGGTAAAGGAAGTCTTTTAAGCAGAAGGGAAATGATACCAGATGAAAATCTGCAACTGAATAAAGAAACGAAGAAAACCAGAAATAATAAAAAGGGCAAATTAAAAGATTTCATTTTTATTTTTAATATCCCTTTGTAATAGAAATGATTGTTTAAGGTAGAAGTATTGACAATGCATTATAGTAACAGTTATGTTAGTAAACTAGATGTCAAAATAGTACAAAGGCAGGAAGAAAAGATATCTAAGTATACTGTTGTAAGATTTTATATGTAAAATGTTAATAATATTATTTGAAAGTATACTGGCATAAAGTAAAGATTTGTATTATAAACCTTAATGCAACCACTAAGTCACACAGCAAAGATTAATGGCTCATGGCCAACAAAGAAGATAGAATCTTCAAAAATACTTATTAAAGGTGGCTTGGGTGGCTCAGTTTGTTAGGTGTCTGTCTCTTGATTTCAGTTCAAGTCATAATCTCGCGGTTCCTGAGATCAAGCTCCTGCAGCGACCTCTGCGCTGACAGTGTGAAACCTGCTTGGGATTCTCTCTGCCCTTCCCTTGCTTGTCAAAATAAATAAATATCTCTCTCTCAAAATAAATAAATATTTAAAAAATACTTTATTAATGTAAAATAAAACAGAGAGAGGAAAAGGGTAATGAAGAACAAGATGAAACAAATATAAGTATAAAAATGATAGCAGTTTATTTATTTTTTTTTTAATTTTTTTTTTTAACATTTATTTATTTTTGAGACAGAGAGAGACAGAGCATGAACGGGGGAGGGTCAGAGAGAGAGGGAGACACTGTATATATTACACTGTATGTGAACTAACTGGAAGGGAGACACAAAATCTGAAGCAGGCTCCAGGCTCTGAGCAGCCAGCACAGAGCCCCACACAGGGCTCAAACTCACAAACCGCGAGATCGTGTCCTGAGCCGAAGTCGGACGCTTAACCGACTGAGCCACCCAGGCGCCCCAAATGCTAGCAGTTTAACCACAACCAAATCAATAACCAAAGTTAATTTAAGTAATTTCCATACCCACATTTAAAAAAAAAAATCATAGATATTGGGTAAGAACTATATGCTGCCTATAAGCAAACCATTTTGAGTATCAAGATATAAATAGCTTAAAAGTAAAAGTATGGATAAAAAAGATACTAACTGCAATCAAAATACAGCTGGTGTAGCTATGTTACCATCAATGTAGATTTCAGAGGAACAGATATTTCCATGGATAAAGAGCATCATTACATACTGATAAAGTCAATTATCAAAAGACTAAACAATCCTAAGCAATTCTACACTTAATAACAGCATTATTATAAACCAATAATATGTATTGTTGCGAAGATACACAATAATATCAATAGACTAGAACAGAGTCCAAAAATAAACCCACACATAAATGAACAATGAATTTACACGGTGCTAACAAAATTGGATAGATATATGAAAAAAAAAAGCACAAAACTTGACCAATACTTTATGCCATTTAACAATTTTTAAGTCAAAATATATCTAGTCCTAAATGTAAAATCCAGAATTATGAAACTTCTCAAAGAAAACAAAGGAGAAATGCTCAGTATCCCTTGGTTTGCCAATGATTTCTTAGCTGCAACATGAAAACCACATTCCATAAAAGAAAAAAACCCTATAAATTGGATTTTTTCAAAATTAAAAATTAAGCTCTTTGAAAGACAATTTTAAAAGAAAAACTTGCAAACCTTTTCAAATTGTACACTTTAAATATGTGCAGTTTATTGCATGCCAATTATACCTCAATAAAACTGCTTTTAAAAAAAGATAAGCCAGGGACACATGGGCAGCTCAGTTGGTTGGGAGTCCAACTTCAGCTCAGGTCATGATCTCACAGTGAGTTCCAGCCCTGTGTCAGGCTCTGTGCTGACAGTTCGAAGCCTGGAGTCTGCTTCAGATTCTGTATCTCCCTTTCTCTCTGCCCTTGCCCGCTCATGCTCTATCTCTCTCTGTCTCTCAAAAATCATTAAATGTTAAAAAAGAATTTTAAAAAATAAAATAAAAAAGATAAGCCAGAATTTTGAGAACATATTTACTAATCATTTGTCTGACAAAGAATTTGTATCTAGATATACAAACAACTCCAATAATAATATGAACAACATCCAAACACCAAAAAAACAAAAAACAAAAAAAAAAACAAAGAAAGAAAATAATGAAGAGATCTGAACAGACACTTCATCAAGAAAGAGTCATATGAAAAAATTAACATCATTAATTACTAAGGAAATGAAGATTAAATCCACCAAGTCTAAAATTGAAAAAGTCTGGGCCTCTGGGCGGCTCAGTTGGTTAAGCGTTGGACTTCAGCTCAGGTCATGATCTCACGGTTTGTGAGTTCAAGCCCTGCATTGAGCTCTGTGCTGACAGCTCAGAGCCTGGAGCCTGCTTCAGATTCTGTGTCTCCCCTTCTTTCTGCCCCTCCCATGCTCATGCTCTGTCTCTCTCTGTTTCTCAATAATAAATAAACGTTAAAAAATTTAAAATAAATAAATAAATAAAATTGGAAAAGTCAATCATTGCCAATCAAATATTGGCAAAACTATGTGAACTGGGAACTCCTATGGATGACCAATGAGAATGTAAAATCGTATATCCACTTTGGAAAAAAGTTTGGTTGTTTTTAAAAGTTAACTATATACTCCCCATATACACAGCCATTTCACTACAATGTATTACCCAATAGTAATAAAAGCATATATCAATATAGACTTTTACCTGAATATTCATAGCAGCTTCATTTGTACAGCCCCAAACTGAAAGCATCACAAGTATTTATAAACATGAAAATGGTAAGTAAATCATGATATGGAATAGAATATTATTTAGCAATAAAAAATAGTAAATTGTTTATACACCAACAACATAGATACATCTCAAAATAAATATGATGACTGAAAGAAACCAAAAACAATATTTCATAAGACATTTTTCCATTTATATTAAATTATATGATAGACAACTAATGTAATGCAGACACCTGTGACTGCAGGGGTGGTATGAGAAAAGATTTCAAAGGAACACCAGGGAATTTGGGGGGTAAGGGATATGTTTATCATTTTGATGGCAGTGATGGTCTTATAAGTGTACACACATATACAAAGATTATCAAATTGCACACTTTATATGCAGTTTGTTGTATGTCAATTTTACCTCATTTGAAGTGTTACTAACTAGACAGAGAGAGGCATAAAAAGAGCAAGAAAATTAATTTTGACTTATGAATTGACACATATTTTTAATACTATACTAACTCTCAGTTTTCTGTTATCATTTGCTGTACTTTCATAACCAGCAACTGAATTGACATCTTCACCTGGTTTTTAGGAAGATTATTTACTATATACTCTTAAGTTTTGTGATTTTTTTTCATAAGCTGCTAGCAAACTACTAAGGTATAAAGCAGTACTAATGTCAAAAGTAATTTTTAAGTGCTTTAGTGAAAATGTTCATCGTTTATTTCTTGGATCTCCTGACTTACTTAGAATAATTGGCAAATTAAACATATATATCTGAAATAAAGGACTAACATTTTAATATATATTATTGGTCTTCATACAGTTTCAGAAAAATATATGAATAAAATTGATAATTATGTATCTAGGCGAAGATAAGTTAAGGTGGTATTGAACATCTAAATGATCCATAGGTGATTAAAATATTAGTGAAAATGTACTAGTACATTCAATACTTTTTTCTTAAAATGTCACCCAATAGACATGCAATATATCATTATCTTTCAGACAGACAATGACTGAATTTCAAAAAATAAATCTAAAATTTGCAATATTTAATCGTTCACAAAATAAGAAGAAATGTAAATAAGAAAAGCAAGGACACTAAGCAACTGAGCACCCATCTGCCAGGGACCATGCTAGGTTTTATACATACCATGTTTCATGTAATCAATAGAATCAATCCAGACGTTAACCAAACAGGTTCAAATTTAGTAACAAAGCTTCAGTCTGGAACATTGGTCATGTTCCAAGACCCAATGACAAAAGAACTGTTGTTTCTTTTTTCCTCCCATACTTCAGTGCTTAGCATAGTGCCAGATTTATTGTGGATGCTCACGAATTTTTTTTTCTTGATGAATGCATACGTTGTCCACTTATCCTGACACTTTTATTTCCTAAGAACATCAGAGTGAGAGACAGAAAATGTGTGCCTACAGAATATTACATTTAAGAGAGAAGTCTAAGTGGGATGGCTACAAAAGCAAAGACTCCTAAAGCCAGAATCACTATGGAAAGAGTCCATGTTCCAGGTTCACATCAAAAAGAATTTGATTTTGTCAGGACACCCACAATGTGTCAGACTCAGTGACAAACTCACATTAATTAAGCTCATGAGAAACTAACCTATAAAACAGGTTGCTGATGTATTAACGCAAGTGAAATAGAACTTCCAAAGGTCAAGAATATTCTTGTCAGCTGGTCAGTACATCCTGATCACAGTAATAAAGTCTTTATGGAGAGCAGGTATAATCAGAACATTGCTTGTGAGCAAGGGCAATTAGGAAGATGATTGTAACGGTTAGTGTTACCATTTTGTGATGGTCTGAGTCAGCCATCAGAAATATATGTCCCTCTCCTTGGACAGTCCTAAAATTACTCTGATGTATTCTTGCTGTTTTATTATATGAACTCCATACATAACTTCTACCTTCACTTAACATATTCTTATTTCACATTCAAAATGCCAAAATAACACCTATTAGATTATGTTTTTTTTATATCAATTGTATTTCTGAAGTAACTGAGGAACTGCCTTCCTCAGTTACTTCCCTAAATTACTTGACTAAATTTCAGCCATGCCTTTCTCATTTTGATTTCATTTAGGGAAGTATTTTCCCATGGCTACGAACTGTGTCTTAGGAGGGGGTTGTTGTTGGTTATTATTTTTGCAGATAAGTGCTTTCATATATTTATTATAAGTTTAACTTCAATTATCTTAAATTATGAGATTATGAGAAACAATTTACCATAACCAAGTGTGTGCATACATTTTTTAATAAAGCAAATGGTTTGACATGTGCAAGAATATAAATGAGGAAAATTGAGTGGAATTGTTTATGTACTTAGCCATATTTTTAAATAAACATAATCTATACATTTATACTTGAGGCACATAGTTAAGAAATGAGATACACGTTATGATTTTGAATACTTCTACTAAACACTTTGAAGTATGCAGACCCAGCAGGTTTTATGCAAAGAATAACCAACAAGTTACCATAGCTTTAATTTTGATGTTTAAAATTTTTACTTACTAACATTAGCCCATAAAAATGGAAACCTGTGATGAGTAATGTGCTATTTTTTCTGCCTTTTATAATTTTCTTTATATAGAAATACCAGGTTTGTTAACAAGATACGCTCCTCTTTCTCTAGCTCTGAAACTAAAACATTAACAAATTTTGAGGTTGAATGAAAAATATCTGTATTATCAATAACTTTCAGATATTAATTTCTAATTGGCAATAATTATTTTATGAGAAAAATAAGTAATGCTTATGCCTAGAATCTCTCCATCACCATGTAATATTATACAGGTTGTTTGAAATATAATTATTCCAAGGGTGTCTGGGTAGCTCAGTTGGTTAAACACCCAACTCGATTTAGGCTCAGGTCATAATCTCATGATTGTGAGACTGAGCCCCACATTTGCCTCCGTGCTGGACATGGAGGCTTTTTAGGATTCTTCTCTTTTCTTCTCTCTTTGCTCCTCCCTGCTCGCACTCTTTCTCTCTCTCTCTCTCTCTCAAAACAAAACAAAAACAAAAACAAAAAACCAGATTGTTCTAGTCAACTATGTAGACTGCATTTTCCTTCCAATTACCCTTCCCCAGAAATAAATTGCTTAAGCACCCCTCTCCAAGCTGTGGCTGTTTTTCAGTCAGGTTTCATTCCAATTGAATACAACCAGGGCTATTACTTAGGTTGTGAATGTTGTGTTCTCCATAAGGGTACTCATGTTAAAGGTTGAATGGTGTCTGAAATCCAGCTTAACCTCTTCTCACTAAGACTTGACTGGGGGTTCTGTCTGTCCTAAGGAAGAAACACTGCTTTCCAAAGTATCCTAAGGACTCGTGGAAGCCTTTATATTCATATATTCAAAGTCTACATTTATGATCATATTTGCTTTGCTCCTTTCAATATACTTTCTTCTAATATGTCAATCTAACCTAAATCAAAATACTGATAGGTTATGTAAAGAACTGGCAGGGATGTATATAAACAGAAAATTGTATTTATTTTTATTTTATTCATTAATTTTACCTATTTATTATTACTGTTACAATTATTATTTATTATTATCCAGGGAGAAGTGTGAATTATAATAACTTTTTAAGGAAATTATTTAGCAATACCTATTAAAATTTTAAATATGTATCTCATTTGACCTAACAATCCACTTTTAAAAATATATCCTTTAGGCAGAGTATTAGAATGTATGTACAAAGAAGGCCCCTGAAGCTATAGATTATTTTAAATAAAAACCTGATAGTAATCTAGTATATCATAGTCCTAAGATATAGAATATCACAGAACTATTTTTAAAACATGAAAAAAATTTTACAACTATTTATTTAAAACTTTTATGATTTCAAATCCACTTATTTGTTGTTTTGATATAAGGTGAATTTGTTTACACTGGGGAGGCTGTCTGAGGATGATGTTATCAAAATGGCTGTGCTACTGAGTGCTTATCAATATGAATATGTGAAGGCATATGAACATATAACTATGACATAATGGACATTTAAACTTTAAATACCAAGAATTTGTAGAATTTACAGAAAGTATTAGTTCTGGCAAGGCTATTCTTTGCTGATCTAAATGCTCTCAAAGACCTTGGGACCATAGCTCATGTCACAAGGCAACTCTTTGTGGCAGTGGTGAAAACCACAGTGGCTCCTGAAGGAGATCATCCCATTCACCAACCCTGGCT
Source organism: Felis catus (assembly GCF_018350175.1). Lineage (NCBI taxonomy): Eukaryota > Metazoa > Chordata > Mammalia > Carnivora > Felidae > Felis > Felis catus. The sequence goes on from NC_058372.1 coordinate 56,816,400, forward strand.
CCTTTGTTCCACTAACACTGTGTTCTGTTGCCAAGGGACTTGACATGCACTGGCCAACTCTTCAGAGAACTAACTTGTAGAAAAGTACACTTCAACTAAATGTGGACTTTGTTTTTTTCATCTCCCCTTTGCCTGAAACAATAGTATAATTTATCTATCCTTGGTTTGGAGTATGTTATTTCTCTATTGGCTTATTAAGAGACATTATCCTGTATGCTACTGGCTTATGAAACACTATTATAAATTATAATACTTCTGCAAACCTGCATTAAATAAATTATTGGCAAAGACAGCCTCAATTTACCACAAGCAAAACACAAGCAACCACAATTTACGACAAGCAAAACAAATGTGAATAAATGCATACAAATATATCTGAAGGCATAGACGTTTCATGGATTTAGTGAAAGGTGAAATATGATATACATCCAATTGTTAATGTAATAATTCGAAAGACTAGATTGGGGGCCAAGGATGTAAAAATATTAATTGTTTTTATTAACTGTCCTATGTATTGACAAATTTGTTGCAATATGCTAGTATTTCACTTTTTTTAAGTTAAAAAGAACAAAAGACTAGGGAGTTCAAATGTTGTATCCTTTGGATTTTCATTTTCATTTCAATCCCATTCATTTTAATTTTCCATTCATATGTTCTAAGAATTAGTCTTCTTAAGTACCATGTTTTAATTACAGCTCAAAACCATTCTTAAACCTCTTTATTGATCATCCTGAATCTACTCCCAATATACACATAGTTCTGTAAGGTTTTGTTGTTTTATTGATTGGGGGGGGGGGCTGGTAAAGGTTGTTTCTGCATATATACAGCAATATTCTTATGATCATATCCCCAAGAAACTTAAAACAATTTTCTTGGTAATTGTGCCCTGGAGATTGGAGAATACTCTGGATTTGTTGAAAGCTGTTAGACATGGGGCCTAAACTGATATTAATAACAGAGAACTCAAAGTACCATCTACTGTCTCATGGTTTCAGGGCTCTTAAAGAATAAACATTAAGATACATGTGTTCCAGGGGCCTCTGGGTGGCTCAGTTGGTTAAGGATCCAACTCTTCATCTCAGATCAGGTCTTGATCTCAGGGTCATAAGTTCAAGCCCTGCATTCAGCTCCATGCTGGATGTGATGCCTACTTTAAAAAGAAAAAAAAAAAAGGCTACATGTATTCCAGAAAGTTGTAGATAAATTCTCAACCTAAAAATTCAAAGTAAAGCAACATCTGTGAAAATTGTGGCTGCCCAGTGATCTGAAGAATGCCAGGACATATATTCTAAGGAAAGGACAAATTGCTTCAACTTTCATCACCTTCAATTAATAAAGAATTGTTGCGCTTTGGGGGTCGCTGTGGATACCAGTGACTGCATGCACTATTGTTCTTGGAAATAAGTCTCAGAGTCACAGAACAGACTCCAGAGATTCTGGGGTAAGAACTCACCTTCATGAGAAGAAACCTACTTTCTTCTAACTATGATTTGTCTTTCTTGCCCCTACTGTCTCTGCCAATATCTTCATCTGAACTGCTGTCTGATTTATTGTCTGATATCCCCCACCAGATTGCCTCAGATTAGAGGCTCATTTTAACACAAAGGAGTTGCAGCAATAGGTACTATGTCCTTGGGGTCTATTTGTCTTACTACATACTGTTTCATCTAGAAGCATCCTACGTGATAGAACAGTGAATATTTTGTTAAAGTCTCAGCTAAAGGGGCAGCTCAGAGACAACACTCAGTCCTGTCCTCCATGATGAGTATATATTGTTGACCAACCACTGATACAGAATGCTTTTCCCCAAGCAGCTAGCATCTATGGTTCAGAAACAAGGGAAAGAGGTATGATTTGGGCCTCTCACCATTACCGTCCAGTGATCCAAATGCTAAATTTTCCCTTATGTCTTTGCATATATTTCACCTGGTTCTGTAGCTCACTCTCACATTCTGTCTGGATCAACTGGATTCTTGATTGAATCAACAGGCAAAGAGAGGAATCATTAAACTGGATGGCTAATCAGTTCTGATTTCCATGAGGACCCACAGTTGATGCTAAAAACGGGGGAAGGGAGGAGTATTTATGATATCCAGGGTCTTCATCAGAGTGATTGTTGATGCTTCTATACCCAGAGATAATTTTTAGAAGACAATTAAACTATGGCACAACAAAGGTGAGTCAACTAAAAGCTCAGAATATTGAGGGATGAATCGTGAATATATATGAATTAATATATGAATTAAGTGATTGGCCAAAACCTCACGTCTGGTAGAGGTGGAATTAGCAACCATATCTTCTGATTCTAAACTAAGAGTACAGTTCATTCATTCCCCAGTGCTGTTATAAAGTTAAGAATACATTTCTTGATGTCAGGATCCATGTATTTTTCTTCATATATATTTTTTTAATTGCCATCCTAACAGATGTGACATGATATCTCCTTATGGTTTAGATTTGAATTTCCCTGATGATTAGTGATGTTGAACATTTTCTCATGTAACTGTTGGCCATTTGTATATCTTCTTTGGAGAAATGCCTATGCAAGTTCCTGACCAGTTTTTAAATCAGGTCATTTGGCTTTTTGTTATTGAGTTCTAAGAGTTTCTTATATATTTTGGATATTAACTCCTTATTAGATGTATGATTTGCAAATATTTTCTCCCATTCCAAGGGTTGTCTTTCCACTCTGTTGATTCTTTCCTTTGCCGTGAAGACACTTTTTAGTTTGATGTAGTATTACTTATTTACTTTTGCTTTTGCTACCTGTGCTTTTGGTGTCATATCCAAAAAATCATTGCCAAGACCAATGTCATGAAGATTTCCCCTTGCAGTCCTCTTAGAGTTTTATAATATCAAGTCTAATGCTTAAGACTTTAATGCATTTGAGTTGATTTTTTTTTTGTATGGTGTAAGATAAGGCCTCAAGTTAATTTTTTTGCATAGAGATATCCAATTTTCCCATCACCATTTGTTGAAGGGACTATCCTTTCCCCATTTATATTCTTGACACACTAGTTCAAGATCAGTTGACTGAATATGCGTGGGCTTATTTCTGGCCTTTTTATTTCATTTCATTAGTTTACGTCTGTCTTTCTGAAGATACATACTGACTTTATTTCTGTAATATGGTAATATGTTCAAAATATATTTTACCAGGAAGTGTGAGGTCTCCAGCTTTGTTCTTTCTCAAGATTGTTTTGGTTATTTGTTATCCTCTATGGCACCACATGAATTTTAGATTTTTAAAATTTCTATAAAAAGTACCATTAGAATTTTGATAGGGACTGAGAATAAACTAATATGGAAATATGCTGGGTGGCTCTAAGGTAATTTTCCAATTTTGTATATTGAATCTTGCTATAGAACATTTCACAAAATTCCAGAAACAAAGAAACAAACAAACAAACAAACAAATTTCTCAACAAAGATCACACACTCTTCCAGTGGAGAATATTTACCCAAGTTAAAGGTAAAAAATGATATCTGCACACTGTAAGAGCACACTATGTTCTAAGACAAATAACGTTTATCATCATGTATCAGAAACATTTTCTCTTTCTGTGGTTGTTTTTCAAGAATAAACAAAAAAAATACTTAGGGAGAAGAAACAAGGCACCTTGAATAGAGAAGTTGTGATAAAAGAACTAGTATCATGCTTGATGGCAGATGATAATGAGATATTATCTTCAAAATCTGAAGGGCAAGTATAAATCAAGACTTTACAAATAGCTAACTCAGAATGCACTGGTTTTATAGGATAACAAAAAGTAATCCCTCAAGCAAAAATGAACTTGGAAAATACTAAACTTTTGAATGTTTAAAAAAAAAAGCAATGTGACTGTATTTAATGGATAATTGTCAATCTGGATATTTAGCTTTTGAATCCACTACCTATTTTGAGGGGAGATCTGTTCTGGGTCTTCTCTACAGATAAAAATATATAAAGAATATTAGTCATTCCCTTTCCCAATGCCCTGACAGCTGAAATGTGGCCAAGATACTTCCATTCAATATTGAATGCAGTGTCCAGTGTAAGCATATTTAGATATTTTCATGGATGCTAAAGTCAAATAAAAAGTAGTTTTGTAAGGTGCTAAATGTCGAAAAGCCTGGAAAAAGAATATGTTATGGCAGAAAAGTCCATCATCATTGCAATGTGTATCTAACATTTCAATGATCAAAGCAGTGTCAGATATCCAACTGCCAAATACATTATGAGACTATTGGTCTTATGGCAGCATCTTGTCCATCTTGACTTCCTTGATCCCTGACTGAGACTAGTTCTCTAACAATCCTGTATATTCTTTGAGATACTCAATACCATTAAAATAAATTCCTTATTTCCATGTTACCCAGTCAGTTTCTATTGTTTGTAACCAGGAACTTTCAAGAATGAAATAATAAAATTCAGTTAACCAAAATATGAATCAAAATTAATAACTTGAATTTTGAGAAGCTAGCTATAATTCAACAATTCCTTTAGTTTCAGATTAGTTGATTTTTCAAGCTAAATTCAAATTAAGTTTACATATATTTAATAATTTAATTTTAAAATATACACTAACTATATTCTAATATATTTCCATAAAACAGTTTCTATGTATCTTACAATTTGGTTTTGTATCTGTATTTATCCTTAGAAAGATATGTGGAAGTATATTCTTCTTCTATTGAAGATTATTATTCTGGAGTGTAGAGTTGAGTTCATTGTAGGAAGTGTTTTGGTACTTTTCTATATTGCTTGATATATTATAAGGCATGTTCATAACTTTTATATAACTAACAAAATTTTTACTTTAAAAAGTTAGAATGTAAGATTTACATGGCTTGAGACAAATGATATTTACAAATTCTCTATCTCTCTACAGGGACGACCTGTTTGTCAACAAAAAGGATCTGTGATTGAATGGCAGCATGCTGTAGTGAAAAAGGCACTGAGATCTTGAATTATTCCAGATTCAAGGGCTGTGTATCCTTGATATCTTGATTACTTTCATTGAATTTTTGTTTTTGTATCTGAAAAATGAAAGAATCTAAGAACCTCTTGGTTCTTACATTTTTTTCTTTTTTTCAAGTTTTTATTTAAATTCCAATTAGTTAACATACCTTGTACTATTAGTTGCAGGTGTAGAATTTAGTGATTCATCACTTACATACAACACCCAATGCTCATCACAAGTGCCCCCCTTAATAACCATCACACTTCCCTTAGCCCATCCCCCATCCACTTCCCTTCATCAACCCTCAGTTTGTTCTCTGAAGTTAAGAGTCTGTTTCATGGTTAGACTCTCTTTTTTTCTCCCTACTTTCATCTGTTTTGGTTCTTAAATTCCACATATGTGTGAAATCATATGGTATTTGTCTTTCTCTGACCGACTTCTTTCACTTAGCATAATACTCTCTCTAGTTCCACTCACATCATTGCAAATGTTAAGAATTCATTCTTTTTTAATGGCTGACCAATATTCCATTGTATATAAATACTACATCTTCTTTATCCATTCATCAGTCAATGGACACTTGCACTCTTTCCATAATTTGACTATTGTTGATAGTGCTGCTATAAACATCGAGGCTAACAGACACATGAAAAGATGTTCAACATCACTCATCATCGGGGAAATACATATCAAAACTACCTCACACCAATCAGAATGGCTAAAATTAACAACATAGGAAACAACAGGTGTTGGTGTGTATGTGGAAAAGGGGAACCCTCTTACATTGTTGGTGGGAATGAAAACTAGTGCAGCCACTCTTAAAAAAGGTATGGATGTTCCTCTTGGTTCCTATGTTTAAAAAAATTCTATTCTTGGTGTGCCTGGGTGTCTCAGTTTACGTGTCTGACTCTTGATTTTAGCTCAGGTCATGATCTCATGGTCCATGAGATTAAGCCCCACATTGGGCCCTGTGCTGACAGCACAGAGCCTGTTTTGGAATCTCTCTTTCCCTCTCTCTCTGCCCCTTTCTGCTTACACACACTCTTTCCCTCTCAAAATAAACAAATAAAAAAAAACTCTGTTGCTAATGCATATCATTAATTATAAAGTCAAAAAAGTTCTATACATTATACATATTTCTGTATGTAACTTGTATACATATCTGATAAAATTATCTTTAACACAATGGCACATGTCTTTTTGGTCTCTTGTTCAAGAAGTTTGGGGAAGAATTTACCACAGTTTTGTGTGAATTTGGTCCCATATTTGATGACTAAACTCTGATAAGTCCAATTCCAATCAGCATCTAATCAAATACTCCAAAAAAGAGAAAATAAATCAATTATTCTCTTTGCCAAGTTCCTTAGAGTTTTATACAAACTTCCCTTAACTTACAAAAAAAGTTGACATTATACTTCATATAGCAAGTAATATACCAGCACAGGTTAAAGCATTTTACATATATTCATTCATTTAATCTTGACAATCATTTCTCCTTTTTTTTAATGAGAAAATTGTCCAATGTCACATAGTTAGTAAGTGGTTAAGCACAAATATGAACCCATGCAGCCAGGTTCCCATATCTTTGTCCTTATCCACTATGCACTGCTCTCCTAGGAAGCTCGTATCTGACTCAGGTCATCACTATTGAGCATTCACTATGTCAGACACTGATAGGGAAAGAGATTTAACAATGCGTAATCCCCTTCCTTCTTCAGGTAACTTACACATTGTTTTTTTGGAAGTTTTTTTCTCTCTCTTGCTGTAGTAAAATAAGTCTTACAATTTTTTAATATATTATTCTATATTGTTACCTTCACTTCATCAACTCCTTTTACAACACCTCCACAACATAAGTATTTCATTCATGTCAATGTAATTTAATTTTCCTCCCTTATACACATTTGTTTGCTTCTTCTCTATGATATCCAAGAACCATATCTGGAAGGTCTTCCTTGTTTCCATATCTGTCTACTCTATCTTCCAAACTTAAGGAGAAGCCAGTGACCAATATATCCACCTGCATCCTTTCTTTAGGAATGGGATCAGCTGAATGACGTTTTCAAGTTTTTAATTAACTATATGTCTCATCAAGGCATCCTTTAAATTTGTTCAGGTGCAAGAGTTTATGTACTTGAGTTTGAAAGTGTGTTTGTATTGTGGGTGTGTGGGTGGGTGAAGGAGAAAGGGAAGGAGTATTCTAGTGGTCAGAAATATTATAAATTCTTAAACTATTAAGATTTTATTCCACTCAATAAAGCCTATTAGAATTGACTACCAATATTAAAATCACCTATTCATTTAGTAAATATTTTATGAAGTGCCTACTAAATTCTATAAATCTCATATTATGAAATAAAATTTGATTAACTATTAAGAACTTTGAGATCTCAAAATTAAGGATATATCTACATCTATATATCTTCATAATATCTATTTTTAATGGCTCAAGGCTTTTATTCTTGAATATCAGTTTAGTCATAAAATGCTGATTTAATAATTAAACATTTAAAACTAATTAAAAATCTATGCCCCTGCTTTTAACATAAACCATTACTGCATTCATAACTTTATATTGGTTAATAATTCACACAACAGAAACATGCCAACCAGAAGTCCTTACTAATATGGTCAGTGAGTGAAATGTCAATGTGCCTTTGTGAAACCCACTCACTAATTACATCAGTTATTAAAATATCACTTCACTTCTATTACATTTTACTCTTCATTTAAAAATAAAATATAAACCTATGATTTTTAGATAAAGTAGTCAATATTCCTCATATCATTTTCTGGATTCTGGAGAGTACCTTTTAGAAGTTGAGTTTTTTTTTAATTAATAGATTAATTAATGGAAATATTTCCAGATACAGTTTTTATTTAACTATCATCAGTTATGGCATCATTTGTCATCCAAAATTATCCTTTGAACTATTCAAAAGCAGTTGATCACTTGCTAGTCAAAAAAGAAGATAATTTGTCTTCCAAGTAAATAGATTAAATAGATTTTTTTAATCATGTACTAGTGGAGAAAATTTACGAGTTTGGAGGAATACAATATTTCCACATGATAACAACTGTCCCACCTTCTTTCCATTAACCTAACATTTTAAACAGCAAGGAACACCCTTTGGTGAGGCTACCTCTAAAGCAAACTAGTTTGTGTAGAAATGGCAAGTGCCTCAAGTACAATGACTACTTGCTATCCAAGATCATATTTGTCTTATGAATCTGAGACTTAGGAATGTGGATGGAAAAAAAACCTGTGCCATTGTGTTCCAGAGAATATCATTTTGTGGAGTATTTACAGAAATTCCAAAGAGAATGAATTCAATGCAGGTATTTAGGGGGCACCTGAGTGGCTCAGTCAGTTAAGTGTCTGATGATTGGTTTTGGCTCAGGTCATGATCTTGGCTCAAGGTTCATGAGATAGAGCCCTGTGTTGGGCTCTGCACTGACATTGTGGCATCTGCTTGGGATTCTCTCTCTCCCTCTCTTTTTCTGCCCCTCCCCACTCACATTCTCTCTTTCAGGATAAATAAACATTTAAAAATAAATAAATAAATGCAGATATTTACTTTAGGGAATTAGAGCTTCTCTTTTGAAGATGAAGAGTCTTTAGACCATAAAAGGGAAATATTAATTTTTAAATGAATGATAAATGGAATTTATAAACCTGTCAGAAGACGAAATAACACTAACTCCAAAGTACTATTTTGTCCACTGATTCTAAGAGTGTGTTCCATGTGGTTTTAGTAGGGATTTAGTGAGAGAAACAAAGCTTTGTGTTTAAATCAGTTAGGCAATACTGAGTTGAGCAAAGTTAAATAGATGCCTTTCTTACTGGCTGCTCAGTAAGAACAGATCCACCTTATGAGTTTCCAGGAGGTGCACATTGGCTACTGTAGACAGCACACACACAAGAGAAGGCAAGGCAAAATCTGACTGATTTGACTAGGAAAGATATGACAAGAAACTTTTAGACTCAGTTTATTATTTACATAGTGAAAGGAAGATTAGCCAAAGGTACCAGCCCCTGCAGTCTGTATCCCACACACCAGAAAGGATTTGAAATAAAAGGGGCCAGATAACTACAGTGAGTTTTGATGGATTCCATTGCTGAAGAGCAAAGTCTAGACTGTAGCTAAGTGGTTTTACATTCTGCAGCTGTATGGCAAGAAGGCCCAAACTCCATCAGAACCTTGGGAGGTGATAAGAAACTATCTCTTGATAGCCCCTCAAGGGACATATGTAAGCAAATGGGAGATTATCTTGTAGTAGCTCTTTATTAAATCTCCCATCCCTTATGAAGAATCCACAAGGCATTCTGCCAAGACTCAGATTAACTGTGTGGTTCAAGCCCCTGCCTGTGTGGTTTATGTGGATATGTGCAAGTTCAGCAGGGCCCATGGAAGAGCTGTCCCCTTCACAGCATTGTCCTGACATGTTTGAACATGGAACTCTTCTTTTTCATAAGAATTGATATTCTTCAGAACAGATAAGGAACGACTACTGTAGTCTAAATCTGACTGATAACTATGTCCAAGATGGTCTTGAGGGGGTAAATTAATGACCAGAAAGGACCAGGAGAAGCAATGCTAGAAAGCATTAGGAAATAGCATCCAGCTATAATGGTTAATTTTATATGTCAACTTAATTGAGCTAAAGGATGGAAAAACTTATTTCTGGGTGTGCCTGTGAGGGTATTTCTGGAAGATGGCATTTGTATCAGGACTTTGACCTGGACTGGAGCTTACATCATTGGCTTCCTGGTTTTCAGGCCTTTAGGTTAGAACTAGAACTACACCACTGGCTTTTCTGGCCTCCAGCTTGCAGATAGCAAATCACAGAATATCTCAGCCTCCATAATTACATAAGCCAATCCTTCATAATAAATTTCTTTTATATATATCTTATGGGTTCTGGTTTCTCTGGAGTACCCTAATAAACCAACCAAGTTTAAAGAGATATGAAAACCAGGGGAGAGGTCCATAAAAGAGAGGGGTGGGGGGCAAGCCACATAGAAGTGAGGAAAATCTTCTGTCCCAGAGGAGAAGAGTAGAAGCCAGGAGGGTTGCAGAAAGCTTCAAAGCTTAGCTTTGAGCAGGCAGCAGAACTCTTCCAAGCTCCACTTACTAAGATGAATGAAGAAGTTCCAACTATACTGTTATGTAATAGTCTGGCTTGAAAATATACTTAAACAGGCATCTGCTTATTTATGAAGCGTATCTTTCTACCCACCACTCTATGCCTCTCTCCATACACTATCTTTCAACATTACTGAAATATGCATCAATTAGAGACCAAAATCTCTAATGGTAATAGGAATTAGTTTATATTATTACTTCCCCTTGAGATAGTCTTCCAAAGCACTGCTTCTCTCTTACTTGGCCAAATCCTGCTTTGTTTCAGCTTTTGACTTAGGCATATATTGGGGAAAGCCTTTCAGAATTCACCCTCTTCCTACTTGAGAATCTTATCCAGTTGGGAAGAGGAAGACAGAGTCCAAAGAAGGCTCCCAATGAACCCTGTGTTTGCTTTATTTAGTACTTGTAATATTCACTAGTTGCCTTATATATTTGCCAACTCTTTCACTAGACTATATAATTGTTCCTTATTCATATTTCTGGCATGGTACATAGTCTCTGATACATACAAGGTACTAAAGAAGCATTTATTAAGTAAAGGAATTGGGTAGGGCTAACTCTATACTCAGGCAACCTTTATTGCCCACCATCGCACAGGATAGCAGTGACTTTCAGTCTTTGTCCAGAGATCGTTCAGTATGAAAGGTCTGTGCAAATCAGGTTTTAGTACCCATAGAAGAGAATAATCCACACAGGAAAAAAAATTAAGGAAAATGTTTTAAAAGAATTGGTGTTTTCAAATCCAACTTAAATAGTAAAACTCTTCAAGTGATTCTGAGTTGGATTAAGACATTCATTATTTCTAACTTCTTATTAAACTAAATCATAGGGGCACCTGGGTGGTTCATTCGGTTGAGCGTCTGACTTCCGCTCAGGTCATGATCTCTCAGTTTGTGAGTGCGAGCCCCACATCAGGCTCTGTGCTGACAGCTTGGAGCCTGGAGCCTGCTTCGGATTCTGGGTCGCCCTCTCTCTCTCTGCCCATCCCCCACTTGTGCTCTGTCTCTGTCTCTCAAAAATAAATAAATAAATGTAAAAAAAATTTTAAACTAAATCATAAATGCTTCAGGCACTTATTTAGCTTGGTCAAATATTATGCTTAAGCAATAAAAAAAACTCAAGGTGATACAGTAAATATTTATTTGTGCTGTTATGATATTCTGGGAACATCAGAATTTCTCATTTTCAAGCTGTATTTGAAGCTACTATAAGTGGATTTAAAATTTGTTGAAGTTTTTAATATGAATGAAGAATATCAGATGTCAAGTCTCCTTCCTCTAACTCTTATATTTGTAGGACCACCCTAACCAAAGTTTGAGCTGGTTCTGACCAAGTCTGTACTATGTTATGAATTACTAAGTGGATTCTAGAATAAAATTTACTCCTTTAAAGGTATCCAACAGCCCTTGAGCACTTGGCCACTCTCTCTTCCTAACTCCACAGTCATGTGCCCTGGTGATACAGGTGGGTTTGGTTTCCTGACTTCAGTTCAGTTTCCTAATGTAAGAGATTAACCCCGGTTCTCAATCTCACTTGCTTGGACTGGGTTTAGATACACCGTCTGAATCTTATCAATCATTTCCCATCTTAATTCTCTAACCCAAAAGAAATACAACAATTTCTCCATAGGTGCTCAGAGATTCTTATTTGAAGATCTGATTAAATGAGTGTTAATACCATTAATCTCATCCCCTTCCCCACTGGCCCACTGATGAAGGGCTAACATTCTTTGTTACTACAGTTAATGGAAACTGAATTTTAAATTATTTCCAAGATTAATTCTAACTCTCAAATATATAAATCACTTTTCTGTATCTACCATCATTTATATTTTCCTCCCCTGACTGAGGATAAACCTAAATCAGAACCTCTTCAAGCATTGAACTTTTGCTTGGGATGTGTCAGACAATAATAGAAGACAAACAAGTAAGCTACCTGTTTCCCACCCACAACTGTCAGTCATAGAGATAGAGACTTTCTTAATAATAGAACCACACAGGTTTCTGAAGGTAACTTCCTGAGATGTTGTGGAATGAGTTATTCCTGGACTCATCTGGCCACTGCTGGCCTCCTTCCAGAGGACAAATCAAGTAGCAGAGTTAAATTGAGATGCCCTGAAGGTGTGCACCACAGAGATATTTCCTGTCTGGCATGACACAGTTTTGGTCTTTTTTTTTTTTTTTCTTTCAATCACAGATTTCTCAATTGGTATATCCTTTGCTGTGTGCCTTTGGAATTCTATTTGTTCCTCATATTTTTCTATCAAGTCTCCATCTATTTTCATCATTGCCAAAGACCTCTGAACTGCCTTTGATCATACTCACATACACAAATCATTCTCTCTGAGACTTCATCAAATGGCCTTTATGTATCTATGTTTCTACCAACATTTTATTCATTATTATTTATGTATTGTCTAAAAAGATTGAAACTTTCTCTACAGCTCTTCTCTTTTCTTTCGGAGTCCACACCAGAATCCCCCTTAGCATTCATATTTCTAGCATGTACCTCAAAACTCTGCCCATTACCCCATTCCAAAGCTACTTCCATGTTTTTAGGTATTTGTTACAGAAGCACTTCACTCTTGCTGCCAGTTTCTGTCTAGTTAGGACTGCTATAGCAAAATACCATAGACTGGGTGGCTTACAAACAATATAAATTTACTTCTTTCCGTTCGGAGGCTGGATGTCCAAGACCAGGGTGCCAGCATGTCAGATTCTGGTGAGGGCTCTCTTCTGGATTACAGGCTTCTTTTTTTTAAGTTTATTTATTTATTTATTGAGAAAGAGAGAGAGAGAGAGAGAGAGAGAGAGAGAGAACATGCTCACATGTGTGCACACAAGTTGAGGAGAGGCAGAGATAGAGGGAGAGAGAGCAAATCCCTAGCAGACTCTGCTTAGTGCAGAGCCCAACATGGGGTTCTAAACCGCAATTATCATGACCTTAGCTGAATGAGGTCAGATGCTTAACCACTGAGCCACCCAGACGCCCCTGGATTGCAGACTTATTTTATCCTTGCATGGTGGAGAGCAGAGAAAAGAAGCAAGCTCGCTTGTGAGTCTTATAAAAAGCACTAATCCTATCCATGAGGTCTCAACCTTCATAAATTTATCTAATCCTATTTCTTTCCCAAAGGCCTCACTTCTTAATATTATCATCCTGGGAGGTGGTGTTTTAACATTACAATTTTGAGAGAACACAACATTCAGTTTATAACAAGACCATAGATCAGACTGAGAAAAGTTACCATCAGAGACAACTGAGAACAAACCCGGAGTTCCACCAGCCTTGGGCTTCAGCATCAAATACCTTCTGGGAAATAAGAGGATTCACATCCTAGATCTGAAATGAGAAACAGACAAGTAGGAGAAGAGATCTACCACTTAAGTGCTTTTTATCATGGAGGATATAATTAATGCTTCCCCTCAATCAGCTGCTGGAATTATAAAAGTTGTCTTTCACTTCAGCTAAATCAGTCAAAATTTTAGGAGTTGCCAACTAGCTTTGTTATATTAAAATTTTAAAATAGAATGATTCAGTACATTTGGTTCTGCAGAAGCAGAGAAATATGGGATCAGAGCAAGGGATGATTTGGTAGGGAAAAAAGAAATACAGTCCAGGCAGAAAATATGTATTTCTTTGTGCTGCTTATGAAGTTTTTTGTATCGACTTTTTAGGTACACTGCCAATAGGCAAGCAGTATATATTTCATTTTATTGTTTTTTCTTTGAATAACTACAATCTCAATTTCCACAGTTTGCATCTAAGTTAAATCTACTCTGATTTCATTATATTTTTATACAAAGAACAGACAGATGTCTTAATAAAATATGACCAGATGGCTTATAGACAAAGAAGTACTGTCAATTTTTGTATGCAGTTTAAAAATTGCACAAAACATCTGTAAACTAGTAATGAGTTCTACTCTTTTTCCATTTTGTGTACAATATTGCTCAAAATACATAATTAAATGTGCATTTTGTTAATGAAATCTTCTGACTCAGTCATCAAAATAAACTTTTCACTTTCAAAACTGTCGCACTAACATTTGTTAATCTGTTGTTTTATTTATCTCAGTTTTCAAATTATAATTAATCTGTATTGATCTGCTTGACATAAAAAATGACCTCTTCAGGGAATTGTCATAATCTAGCTGACATCTGCCTTCCACTGAAACTCTACTTTGAACTTAATTTAAAAAAATATATATATGGACAAAAAGGAAACATATCTTTTGAGTAATAAAAATGAAGAGTAGGAATTCCAAATAGGAAAGAATACTCAAAAATATTCCATCCAAAAAATATATAAAACTATGTAAAATATACATTATAATATTTTTATATAAATAACATATATAATAGAGTAGAAAAGAATAATATATTTATATCTAATATTTTAAAATATATAAAATATACAACTTTATAGTGATAATTCTAACTTTTGACAATTATGATTGATTACAAGAAAAACTGATACATTTTAAAATATGTGCAATGGCTAAATACTTTGCTTTTTTTGTTTATTCTCCATTTATGAAAATTTGAAATTAAGCATTTAGAGATGTTGAATCATTGTTAAAGGTGCCTACTATGTAGTGAAAAGAGTATAGGTCATTTAAACTACTTACCAATTTGTAGGAGAGTGTTTACAAATTAAGGGCACAAAAGATTTTAATCTGAAAAATGGTATGGATGAACTTAGTACAAAAGAATATTAGCAAATATCCCATCAATTAAAACTCAATATTTTTTAAAAGACTTTAAGCTACAATATAAATGTAAAAGTAGTAGGGGCACCTGGGTGGCTCAGTCAGTTAAGTGTCCAATTTCAGTTTGGGTCATGATCTCACTGTTTGTGGGTTCAAGCCCCACATTGGGCTCTCTGCACTGACAGCTCAGAGCCTGGAGCCTGCTTCAGATTCTGTGTCTGCCCCTCCTCTGCTCATGCTCTGCCTCTCTCTGTCTTTCAAAAATAAATGTTACAAAAACTAAACATAAATAAAATAAATAAATGTAAAATTAGCAAACACATAAAATATACAATTTATAAGTTAAACCCATATTTATTAGAAATTTTGTGGAATTTGATATAGATAGTGGAACTGGAAAAACTCGAAACAGAACTCAAATGAAAAGTATTGACTGATTTTCTGGATGGATGATTGGTTGTATTCTTGTTCTGTCTGACATATACTTAATAATATAAAGCAGAGCACTTTTGAATTTCTGGCAATTGACAATTTTAAAAACAATTTTATGACACTTGAGGTTTTAATTTGTCTGGTTTGATTTACCACATGGCATCATGATAACTAAATATTTTGGCCATTTTATAAGCTGTATTTTTTCTTTACATTTCCATAAAAGTGCTTTATAATTTATTTACACAGATTATCATAATTTCACATAGCATTTATACATTGTGTATAGTGGATTATATTTAGAGATTTGCTATTTTTATCAACAATATACTTACTTGAATTATAATAAGAAATTGTTTTTTCTGACGAACGGGCAGATTGAGACTAAATAATTTTATCGTAGCACTTTATTCTACTTTTCTTTCCAAGAAAATCCACTTGAGATTTTTTTTAAGTATTTAAATATTTGAAATAGTGTGGCTTTTCTATTTTATTTATGTATTTATGTATGCATGTATGTATGCATGTATGTATTTATTTATTTATGTTTCGAGAGAAAGAGAGTGCACAAGCAAGGGAGGGGCTGAAAGAGAGGGAGAGAGAGGAAGAAGGAGAGAAAGATAGGAAGGAAGAGAGAGAGGGAAGGCAAGAGAATCTCAAGCAAGCTCTGCACCATCATCACATGGAGCCCGATGTGGGGTTCAAACTCACTAACCATGAGATCATGACCTGAGAGGAAACCAAGAATCAGAGGCTTAACCAGCTGAGCCTCCCAGGTACTCCATGGCTTTTTTTATTATAAATAGCATCTGTTTATATTTCTTTTTCTAGCCTCCCTCTTAAAAAATCACATTGGGAATCTGAATAAATATTTTAACCAAAAAGTACAAATTATCAATGATATTTAACAACACAAAATTTCCTTCCAGAGCAGATTTATTTTTTAATTTTAATTTTTAAAACTTTTTGGGGCGCCTGGGTGGCGCAGTCGGTTAAGCGCCCGACTTCAGCCAGGTCACGATCTCGCAGTCCTTGAGTTCGAGCCCCGCGTCAGGCTCTGGGCTGATGGCTCAGAGCCTGGATCCTGTTTCCGATTCTGTGTCTCCCTCTCTCTGTGCCCCTCCCCCGTTCATGCTCTGTCTCTCTCTGTCCCAAAAATAAATAAACGTTGAAAAAAAAAATTTAAAAAAAAAATTTTTTTAAACTTTTTTAAAGTTGGGGTGCCTGGGTGGCTCAGTCAGTTAAGCGTTGGACTTTGGCTCAGGTTATGATCTCATGGTTTGTGGGTTTGAGCCCCGTGTTGGGCTTTGTGCTGACAGCTCAGAGCCTGGAGCCTGCTTCGGATTCTGTGTCTCCTTCTCTCTCTGCACCTCCCCCACTCGCACTCTATCTGTTTCTCAAAAATGAATAAACGTTAAAAAAAATTCAAAAAAATAAAAAAAAAACCTCTCTCTGCCTCTAACCCACTCACATTCTGTCTCTGTCTCTCTCAAAAATAAACATTAAAAAAAATTTTTTTAAATGGGGTGGCTGGGTGGGTCGGTGGGTTGAGCATCCAATTTCGCTTCAGGTTATGATCTCACAGCTTGTGAGTTCCAGCCCCGTGTCAGGCTCTGTGCTGACAGCTCAGAGCCTGGAGCCTGCTTCGGATTCTGTGTCTCCCTCTCTCTCTCTGTCCCTAACCCACTGGCATTCTGTCTCTGTCTCTCTCAAAAATAATAGACATTAAAAATTTTTGGGGGGGGGGGGGCGCCTGGGTGGCGCAGTCGGTTAAGCGTCCGACTTCAGCCAGGTCACGATCTCGCGGTCTGTGAGTTCGAGCCCCGCGTCGGGCTCTGGGATGATGGCTCAGAGCCTGGAGCCTGTTTCCGATTCTGTGTCTCTTTCTCTCTCTGCCCCTCCCCCGTTCATGCTCTGTCTCTATCCCAAAAATAAATAAACGTTGAAAAAAAAATATTAAAATTTTTTTTTAATTTTTAAAGGTTAAATATTTTTTTAATATTTATTTATTTTTGAGAGAGAGAGAGAGAGAGAGCAGGGGAAGGGGAGAGAGAGAGGGAGACTCAGAATCCAAAGCAGACTCCAGGCTCTGAGCCATCAGCACAGAGCCTGATGTGGGGATCAAACTCACAACCTTGAGATCATGACCTGAGCTGAAGTCAGACACCCAAACGACTAAGCCATCCAGGTGCCCCAAGGTTAAATAGTTTTTAAGCTCTAAATTTCTTATTTAAATTACATCTTGACAGGTGAAATAAGTAATTTAAAAATATATCAGACATTTATACATATTTATTTAATTATTAATTAATTAATTTAATGTTTATCATCATTAATGTTAATTATTAATTTTATTTATAATTTAGTTTGTATATGTAACTTTATATACATGTAAAATTCTAGAAAAGATTGGAGTCATGAAATAAGTTCCTAAAAGGCAATTATTTCTATACAACTCAACATAAAGAATCATTGAAATGTGGTTGTAGCTTTTCCTAAAAAAAATTACTTGTTATAGTTGATGTTATTTAATCCATTCTAAATATGGTTCCATTTTTCCATTTAATCCATTCTAAAAATGGTTCAAAAGAACCATTTATTGTATTGAAGATATGTTCTAGGAAAATTAGGCAGGAAAGGCCCACTGGTTTTATTACTTCATTTCAAAACCGCCAATTCTGGTGACAACCAAGGCTCCCCAAATCTTGGCTCACTATGACACTACAGAAGCTAGAACATTAGGCCTAAACTTTATTATTTGTTTTGTTTTTTATTAAAGTTTACTTATTTATTTGGAAAGAGAGTGAGAGGGAGCACATGGGAGGGGCAGAAAGAGATGAAGAGACAGAGAGAATCCCAAGCAGGCTCTGAACAATCAGCACAGAGTCCAATGTGGGGCTTGAACCCATGAACCATGAGGTCATGACCTGAGCTGAAATCAAGAGGCAGATGCTTCACCAACTGAACCACTGGGCACTGCTAAAGTCTATTATTTGAAAACATACTAAATTCTATGATAAAAATTATTTAAAAATATTTCCATCCAGTAACCACTCCCAGAAATAACTTTTTCCCAAACTTTCAATCAGTTATATCATTTGTTCACATTTCAGATATGACTTATCTATATTAACTTAATTCACATTAAGAATGAAATACCAGTACAATGCTTAGAATCTCATGTTATATGACATACATACATAGCCAATTAAGTCATGACAAAGAAACAATAAATGTACAATGGAGAAAGGATTCTGTTCAATACAGTGTGTTTGCAAAACTGGACAGCCACATGCAAAAGAATGAAACTGGTCCCCTGTCTTACACCATACACAAAAGTTAACTCAAAATAGATTAAACATTTGAACCTAAGACTTGAAACCATAAAACTAGAAGAAAACAGTGGATAAGCTCCTTGAAATCAGTCTCAAGCAATGGCTTTATGGATTTGATATCAAAAGCTAAGGAAACCAAAGCAAAAATAAACAAGTGGTTTACATCAAACTAAAAAGCTTCTTCAGAACAAGGAAACCATCAATAATGAAAAGGCAACCCATGGAATGGGAGAAAACATTTGCAAACCACATTTTCATTAAGGCATTAGTATACAAAATATACAAGGAACAAGGAACCCATACAACATAATAGCAAGAACAACAAAAAAAATTTAGAAATGAGCAAAGTACCTGAATAGACATTTTTTTTTCCAAAGAAGACATTCAGATGGCCAACAGGTACATGAAAAGATGCTTGATATTACTAATCATCAGATAAATGCAAACCAAAACTACAATGAGATTTCACCTCATAGTTGTTAGTATGACTATTATCAAAAAAACAATAGATCAATGCTGGCAACGTTGTAGACAAAAAGGAACTCTTCATACACTGTTGGTCGGAATATAAACTGCTGTAGCCACTATGGAAAACGGTTATGCAAATTCCTCAAGAAATTGAAAATAGAACTACCATATGATCCAGCAATCATGCTTTTGTGTATGTATCTCGAGAAAATGAAATAATTTTCTCAAAGAGTTATCTATACTCCCATGTTCACTGTAGTATTATTCACAATAACCAAGGTCTGAAAACAACCTAAGTGCCCATCAATGGATGAATGGATGAGAAAGATGTGGCATATACATAGAATGAAAGATCATTCAGCCATGAGAAGGGAGGAAATCCCACCATTTGCAGCAGTATGGATGAATCTAAAGGGCTTTATGTTAAGTGAAATAAGCTAGACAAAGAAATACTGGATGGTATCATTTGTATGTGGAATCTAAAAACAAAACATAGATAAAAAATTTAAAAAAAATAAAAGCAAACAGAAAAACTAAAATTCACAGAGACAGTAAAAAAGTGGTTGCCAGGAGCTGAGGGTATAGGTAATAGGGAGACGCCGGTAAAAGGGTACAAGCTTTCAATTATAAGATGAATATGATCTGAGGAGCTTATTGTATAATGTATAACATAGTGATAATGGCTGATAATACTATATTGTATAACTAAAATTTGCAGAGAGTGAAATTTTAATGCTTCACCTTCCCCCAAAAGATAAATATGTGAGAGATAGATATGTAATTAACTCAGTAGGGAAATCTTTTCACAATGTATACATACATTAAAGTATCACACTGTACACCTTAAATATCTACAATTATATTTGTCAGTTATACACCAAAAAATCTCATATTAAGTGCAAATTATTATATTTGAGAATTTGTGAAAAAAGTATGAAATCAAATTGAATCATTACTGAACTTTAGTATTTTGTGGTAGAATGGTAAATCTGTTCTTTTAAGTAGTATTTTCCTGATATGCATTAGTATGTCTTTGTGTACTTTCTCACTCTCCCTATTATATTTATGTGTTAGAATTATCCAAAAGAAATATCTACAAGTATTGATATTTTTACTGTTTGTTTTTATAGAAAGAACAATCTATGTGGTTATTCTGCTCTTAATTATCAGGAAAAATTACTTGATTTTAATATTATAATTATGCAGATATCAACATTTTATAAGCCAATAATTTATTACCTCATTTCATGTATTTTAACAGTTATCAAATATTTCAATATTATAAAAAGGTGAGAAGCTTATGAGAAACGACGATCATATACCATCATATAATGTAGAGTTTAATCTCGGTTTTCACAAATAATAAAAATACTTAAATATATTTAAAAGACTTTACAAACTCAAATCACTTTGGACAATTAAAGAAATTTCAAATTCAAATCCACCAAGATGTAATTCTCCACTGAAAATTCTCAAATGAAAGACCCATTTGGTCTATTTAAAATAAAATCCTAACATCATATCATAAAAAGCAAACAAACAAACAAAAAACACAGCTGTAACCAGAATAGTGCCAGTGAAATTCCATGGTGGCAATTATCATTATAAAGATACTGAGAAATCCCAAAATGCATTTTAAACAAGCAAAGAAAAATAAAGTATAATTCTTGACCCAAATTCATGGAATGAGTAGGAATACATTTTTCTCTCTTCAATTTTTCAGAAGCATTTGCACAGATTTGGCAGTTCTTCTTCCTTAAATTTTTGTAGAATTCACCAGTCAAGCCATATGGGACTGGAGTTTTTATTACAGCACATTTTTAAACTATAAATCAAATGCCTTTAATAGGTATAGGGCCAATCAGATTATCTATGCTTCAGTGAGGATTGTGGCTAATCTTTCAAGGAATTTGCCTATCTAGGTTTACTAACTTGTTTACCTAAATTTATTAATTTTTTTAAATATGAAATTTATTGGCAAATTGGTTTCCATACAACACCCAGTGCTCATCCCAAAAGGTGCCCTCCTCAATACCCATCACCCACCCTCCCCCTCTCCCACCCCCCATCAACCCTCAGTTTGTTCTCAGTTTTTAAGTCTCATGTTTTGGCTCCCTCCCTCTCTAACCTCTTTTTTTAAATTTATTAATTTTTTAAATTTTATTTTATTGAAGTATAATTACCATACAGTATTATGATTGGTTTCAGATGTACAACATAGTGATTCAACATTTATATACATTATGAAGTGATCACCATGAGAAATCTAGCTGCCACCTGCACCAGACAGTTGTTAACAACGTTATTAGTTATACTCCCTGTGATGTACACTGCATCCCCTGTCTTACTGACTTTAGAGCTGTAAGTTTGTACCTTTTAATTTTATTGACAAAGAGATATCCTGGGGCGCCTGGGTGGCTCGGTCGGTTGAGCGTCAGACTTTGGCTCCTGTCATGATCTCACAGCTCATGAGTTCCAGCGCCTCGTCGGGCTCTGTTCTGACCGCTCAGAGCCTGGAGCCTGCTTCGGATTCTGTGTCTCCCTCTCTCTCTGCCCCTAACCCAATCGCATTCTGTCTCTGTCCCTCTCAAGAATAAATATTAAAATTTTTTTTAAATGAAAAATAAAAAAAAAAGAAAGAGATATCCCTACCTACACAAACTGCTCTATAACTTAAGAAACAGATATTCTAATTCATATAAATTATTCTGGTGTGTGGGTGGTAGGGGAGAAGAAGTCAGCTAAATAATTCTACAAAGCAAATAAAATGTTTATTCCAAAAAATATATAAGAAAAACTAAATAAAATAATAGGTTCACCACACCTATCAATTAAGGTGAAATATACTAAATGAAATATTTCAAAACCAAATTCAAAAATATGTTAAGTAAATGATGTCCAAGCAAGATTTACCCAGAAAAATTAGAACTTCCCATACCAGAAATCTATCAGTGAACTTCTAATTGATAAGGAAAAGGAAACATATCATACCAATGCTGTGTGAAATATTACCAAAGATTTTTAAATACATAGCAGATTTCTGAAAGGAAATGCCATAAAATTTACATGTGCCAAAAATATGAAGGGTAGTCAAAGCTGAAGCTGTAAATAGGTCAAATCCTTGGAAAGTACAAGTAAATTGCAACTGTGTATATATTTAAGCATCTGGGACTTTCAGTTCTTAGGGGTGACTACAGAGCTACATGCATAAAGCCAGTAATGGAAGAGATTTCCCTGTAACCATTGCTATTCAATAAAGTATTATCAATGAACAGGAGCAAACAAAAATTTTTACTTTGAATCATAGTTAGAAATTCCCAGAGAAGACTATCTCCCAGAAGAGGCACCTTGTTTTGATCCGCACAGACTTGCTACATTGGCTAGAAGTGATTTTATGTGTAGAGGCTAGATCATGCATAACCTCATAAGCCATTTTAGAGAGCATTCGCGTCATTCTAAGGACAAGAGCAAGACATTAACATTTTCAAGGAAGGAGGATGACATGATAAAGTTTTTAATTTGAAAAATAACACCCAAAATAAGTTGAGTTCTGAGGAGGTCATTGTAGCATTGCAAGTGAAAAAGGAAGGCAGCATGGATAATTGTAATTGCTGTTGAATGAAGAAAAGCGACAATTCATTTTAAAGAAATAAAGGAATTTGTTTTCCCTAATGATTTGAATACAATGAGACAAAGAGAGAGAAAAAGAGACATCCAAAATTGCTCTAAGGATTCTGAAATGTGCTGATTTTCACTGAGGTGTACAAACTGAAAAGTCAACTTTGAAGGAGAAGGCCCTGAGGTCAGCTTTGTACTTGACGATTTTAAGATAGATTTAGGCTATCCAATAGAAAGTATTCAGTGAAAAGTTGGCTATCTATCTAGAAAAGATGTCTGGACCTGAGCATGAGTTACAATGTGAGTCGTCTATATCTGATGGTAATTAAATCTACAGATGTGGATTTTAATCCTAAGGGAGGATAGAAATACTAAGAGCAAGCCTTTAGGACTTCTTACCTCCTCCAAACAGAAAGGATGCGCATGCCAAGAATCAACACTGATTTTTATTGAGAGACCTGGACAAAATAGTTTTTGAATATCTATTGGAGTTAGTGACTCAGTGACTTAAGTGAGATATTTTTTCCATGCAATGATGGGTCCAGAAGCAGATTAAATTAGGCTGACTTGATAGGAAAAAGAGAAGAAAGAGACACAAGACTCTGGTAATGGTGGTTGTGCTTGAAGAAAAAACATATGAGTGGGAAATGAAGAAGGTGAGAGTATTTTTCACTGTATACCTTTTGCACCTTTTGAAATCCGTACCTTGTATCTTCCACCTACTCAAAAATCATATAAGTACAGTGAGTTGTAATACATGGTAAAACATAAAAAATATAAGCCTCAATAAATGTTTGCTTTTGGTAAATTGCAAACCTCTCCAGACAATGGATAATACAAGTGGCAAGTGGTTTTTTAGCATGAAATACTCTGCTAAAGATCACTCTTTCCTTATGTACAACCTTGTAAAGAAATCGTGTGTATGGGATTGTTAGCAGCTCTCAGTGACCTTCTTTTGTTCTTTGACACTGTGGACAGAGATCAGTTATGATCTAACCTCCATGAGCTCACCGTAGATCTGTGGCTACCAATGATCCTACTGAAACCACAATAAAATTACAAGTCAATGTCAGAAGGAGTAGGTCCACACGGATCAGATAATTTCTCATAGCATATAATTGATATGATGCTTTACAGTGACAGTGATATCTGTCCTCATACCAGCTACTATTTAGTTATTGTGATTTGTATAAGATATGTATGGTCTGTTCCCTCAGAGCAATCAATGCACAGTGATGGCACCCTTGCTGCTCTATCTCCCCCCCGCCATTTCTGGCCTAACCCAAGCCTTCAAACCCACATCTTCCAGCTCTGTCCTCCTTAAGCTGCAGTGACATTTTTAACTTGTGACACAAAGCCACATCCCCCAAACTCTGCTTTAGGGGTCCTCTCCTACAGAATTCCCTTGGCAGTGGCTGAGGCCCCCAGCCCCTAGCACTCAGGCCAGCAACTAATTCTCTAGTGTGTAGGGCCCCCCTTTCAGGGGTTCTGGGAAAAGGGAAAGTCTAATTTGCAGTCCCAGGATGCAGTGGGTTCTGGCCATCTCTGGCCGTAACTTCTAAATCTGTTTGTCTCTCTGTTTTTTCTCTCCCACTTCATCTGCAGCCTGAAAAGGAAACATTATCTTCCCTGCATGCCAGGAAACTTCCTTTATGTGATTTTCTGCATTCTTTTTTACTCTGGCTCAGAGGACCACAAATCTTTATTCTTTCAAAATCCTCGCTTCTGCAAAAGAAATCCACACTTTTAAGACTTTATTTTTGTCTTCTTTGGATATTAAAATCATTCTTTGAAAATCAGAGCTGCCTATAACTTTCTTTGTTCCTTTTCTCTGGCCATTTCTCCCTTTCTCAAAACAAAGAATGCCTTAATTTCCATGGGCAGAAAGCTGAAGAGCCATATGAATTTATGGGGTTTTTTAAACCAGAATTTCAAAAGTATTATCTAACTATTGCACTTAAAAAGGGATGAGAACTGAACCTTGTTTTTAAATTTGCTTCTTAATGATTTCATACCAAGTTGGATGGTCTGATGCAAGTTCTTTGCCTGTTGTTTGTATTATATGGGTTTCCATGGTTTTTAAAAATCAAGTGGGGTTGTTATCATGAATTAGGAATACTTGTTGCAGACAGATGTTTCTGCTATCAATTTTTACTATAAACTAGTATTGTATACATATTCCTGGCCAAATAATTGAACCATTATTAACAAAGCCATTTACATAAACATTTCTAAATTTGAATTAGGAAATAAAACTGAAAAAAGGTATTCCACTATATTACTTAAGTCACTTCAATTAATCACCCATATGTACATTTTGTCATTTAGTTTATCTTAGAAGGTACATAAGAAACTTACATAGCTCCACGATCAATATTTTCTAATACTGTGTTTTTGCATGCATTTATCTTGGCTTTTATCACAACTAAAATAACCGTCTTTTCAAATACTGCATGATATCACTTATTTGTGGAATCTTAAGACGTTGAACTTATAGGAGCACAGAGTAGAATGGTGGTTACCAGGAGCTAAAGGATGGAAGGATTGGGGAGATGTTGTGTAAGGGAACAAATTTCCAACTAGTAGATAAATAAGTCCTGGACATCTAATGCACAACACAGAGGTTATAGTCAACAATATTGTATTATAAACTTCAAAGCTGTTAAAAGACTAGATCTTAGTTGTGCTCACTACAAAGAAGAAATGACAATTATATAGTGTGATGGAGGCATTAGCTAACACTACAGTGGTAATCATATTGCACTGTATAGGTATATTGAATCAACATATTGCACAACCTAAATTTATACAATGTTATCTGCAAATTATGTTAATTAAAAATAAAATAAGATAAAATTTATTTTTATCTGCTTTGAAAATCCATTAGGCCAAAAATCCAGCAGAAATGTGACTCCAGTTAGTTCTCTTTTTGCTTACTTCCATGAACTTGGAATGGCATTATATTTAGACTCACTCTCCCTTTCTTTGCTGGATCCTTCAATTTTTACCCTATCTCCAGCTCTGCTATTAAAAACACACAGCTATGCACTTATTTGATAAAGAATACAAGTACCCCAGCCCTTGTCAAGGAGTATAGCTTCAAAAGCTCTGTCACTAAATAGAAAGCTTTTAAAAGCTCAGTAGAGAAATGGAGTTAATGGATATTCAATTCCTTATTTCAGCAATAGAGCAGGAAGGATGTGCAATTCATTCATTCTTTAGATCATTTAAAATCTATCCCCGGAATAAGCTAGATCATCAGAGAGCCACACACCTTAGTCCAATTACTTTTGCTTTTTTTTGTACTTACGCTTTGCTACAAAGCATGCTTTTTATTTTTATGCTTTGGTATTATGCCACTAATTTATATTAACAAAGTGCCTTATGAAATATGTCACTAGGTTTATAGAAATAACTTGAATTTCAGTATCAAGAATAATCACGTATCTGTTTAGAAAACAGTGTTGTCTTATAAACTCTTTTAAACTTTTTTTTTTCAACGTTTATTTATTTTTGAGACAGAGAGAGACAGAGCATGAACGGGGGAGGGGCAGAGAGAGAGGGAGACACAGAATCGGAAACAGGCTCCAGGCTCTGAGCCATCAGCCCAGAGCCTGACGCGGGGCTCGAACTCACGGACCGCGAGATCGTGACCTGGCTGAAGTCGGACGCTCAACCGACTGCGCCACCCAGGCGCCCCATAAACTCTTAATTTTAGGACTTGCAGTGTCTCTTTCTGCACCTGTCTCTTTCACACACACACACACACACACACACACACACACACACACACAAAAAGTTCAATGTCACATTTGTGCCCTGCTCCTGGGAAGTATACTATATACTATTCTAAGTAACTTGAATAAGCTGTTTACAACATACTTTGCGTTCTATTTTCCCTTTACCTTTCATTTCTATGTTTAATTTGCTTTATCTTCATAAATTGCCTTACATCTTTTTTGGGGGGGTAGAAGGGAACAAGAAAAAAATGTAAGTATATTCTGTTTTTATTTTTTTTATTTTTTTTTCAGAGAAGAAGGTGAGTTTTATTTTTTTTTATATGAAATTTATTGACAAATTGGTTTCCATACAACACCCAGTGCTCATCCCAAAAGGTGCCCTCCTCAATACCCATCACCCACTCTCTCCTCCCTCCCACCCCCCATCAACCCTCAGTTTGTTCTCAGTTTTTAACAGTCTCTTATGTTTGGCTCTCTCCCACTCTAACCTCTTTTTTTTTTTCCTTCCCCTACCCCATGGGTTCCTGTTAATTTCTCAGGGTCCACATAAGAGTGAAACCATATGGTATCTGTCTTTCTCTGTATGGCTTATTTCACTTAGCATCACACTCTCCAGTTCCATCCACGATGCTACAAAAGGCCATATTTCATTTTTTCTCATTGCCACGTAGTATTCCATTGTGTATATAAACCACAATTTCTTTATCCATTCATCAGTTGATGGACATTTAGGCTCTTTCCATAATTTGGTTATTGTTGAGAGTGCTGTGAACATTGGGGTACAAGTGGCCCTATGCATCAGTACTCCTGTATCCCTTGGATAAATTCCTAGCAGTGCTATTGCTGGGTCATAGGGTAGGTCTATTTTTAATTTTCTGAGGAACCTCCACACTGCTTTCCAGAGCGGATGCACCAATTTGCATTCCCACCAACAGTGCAAGAGGGTTCCCGTTTCTCCACATCCTCTCCAGCATCTATAGTCTCCTGATTTGTTCATTTTGGCCACTCTGACAGGCGTGAGGTGATACCTGAGTGTGGTTTTGATTTGTATTTCCCTGATAAGGAGCGACGCTGAACATCTTTTCATGTGCCTGTTGGCCATCCGGATGTCTTCTTTAGAGAAGTGTCTTTTCATGTTTTCTGCCCATTTCTTCACTGGGTTATTTGTTTTTCGGGTGTGGAGTTTGGTGAGCTCTTTATAGATTTTGGATACTAGCCCTTTGTCCGATATGTCATTTGCGAATATCTTTTCCCATTCCGTTGGTTGCCTTTTAGTTTTGTTGGTTGTTTCCTTTGCTGTGCAGAAGCTTTTTATCTTCATAAGGTCCCAGTAATTCATTTTTGCTTTTATTTCCCTTGCCTTTGGGGATGTGTCGAGTAAGAGATTGCTACGGCTGAGGTCAGAGAGGTCTCTTCCTGTTTTCTCCTCTAAGGTTTTGATGGTTTCCTGTCTCACATTTAGGTCCTTTATCCATTTTGAGTTTATTTTTGTGAATGGTGTGAGAAAGTGGTCTAGTTTCAACCTTCTGCATGTTGCTGTCCAGTTCTCCCAGCACCATTTGTTAAAGAGGCTGTCTTTTTTCCATTGGATGTTCTTTCCTGCTTTGTCAAAGATGAGTTGGCCATACGTTTGTGGGTCTAGTTCTGGGGTTTCTATTCTGTTCCATTGGTCTATGTGTCTGTTTCTGTGCCAATACCATGCTGTCTTGATGATGACAGCTTTGTAGTAGAGGCTAAAGTCTGGGATTGTGATGCCTCCTGCTTTGGTCTTCTTCTTCAAAATTCCTTTGGCTATTCGGGGCCTTTTGTGGTTCCATATGAATTTTAGGATTGCTTGTTCTAGTTTTGAGAAGAATGCTGGTGCAATTTTGATTGGGATTGCATTGAATGTGTAGATAGCTTTGGGTAGTATTGACATTTTGACAATATTTATTTTTCCAATCCATGAGCAGGGAATGTCTTTCCATTTCTTTAAATCTTCTTCAATTTCCGTCATAAGCTTTCTATAGTTTTCAGCATACAGATCCTTTACATCTTTGGTTAGATTTATTCCTAGGTATTTTATGCTTCTTGGTGCAATTGTGAATGGGATCAGTTTCTTTATTTGTCTTTCTGTTGCTTCATTGTTAGTGTATAAGAATGCAACTGATTTCTGTACATTGATTTTGTATCCTGCAACTTTGCTGAATTCCTGTATCAGATCTAGCAGACTTTTGGTGGAGTCTATCGGATTTTCCATGTATAATATCATGTCATCTGCAAAAAGCGAAAGCTTGACTTCATCTTTGCCAATTTTGATGCCTTTGATTTCCTTTTGTTGTCTGATTGCTGATGCTAGAACTTCCAGCACTATGTTAAACAGCAGTGGTGAGAGTGGCATCCTTGTCGTGTTCCTGATCTCAGGGAAAAACCTCTCAGTTTTTCCCCATTGAGGATGATGTTAGCTGTGGGCTTTTCAAAAATGGCTTTTATGATCTTTAAGTATGTTCTTTCTATCCCGACTTTCTCAAGGGTTTTTATTAAGAAAGCGTGCTGGATTTTGTCAAAGGCCTTTTCTGCATCGATTGACAGGATCATATGGTTCTTCTCTTTTTTTTTGTTAATGTGATGTATCACGTTGATTGATTTGCGAATGTTGAACCAGCCCTGCATCCCAGGAATGAATCCCACTTGATCATGGTGAATAATTCTTTTTATATGCTGTTGAATTTGATTTGCTAGTATCTTATTGAGAATTTTTGCATCCATATTCATCAGGGATATTGGCCTGTAGTTCTCTTTTTTTACTGGGTCTCTGTCTGGTTTAGGAATCAAAGTAATACTGTTCATAGAATGAGTCTGGAAGTTTTCCTTCCCTTTCTATTTCTTGGAATAGCTTGAGAAGGATAGGTATTATCTCTGCTTTAAACGTCTGGTAGAACTCCCCTGGGAAGCCATCTGGTCCTGGACTCTTATTTGTTGGGAGATTTTTGATAACCGATTCAATTTCTTCGCTGGTTATGGGTCTGTTCAAGCTTTCTCCTTCCTCCTGATTGAGTTTTGGAAGAGTGTGGGTGTTCAGGAATTTGTCCATTTCTTCCAGGTTGTCCAATTTGTTGGCATATAATTTTTCATAGTATTCCGTGATAATTGTTTGTATCTCTGAGGGATTGGTTGTAATAATTCCATTTTCATTCATGATTTTATCTATTTGGGTCATCTCCCTTTTCTTTTTGAGAAGCCTGGCTAGAGGTTTGTCAATTTTGTTTATTTTTTCAAAAAACCAACTCTTGGTTTTGTTGATCTGCTCTACAGTTTTTTTAGATTCTATATTGTTTATTTGTGCTCTGATCTTTATGATTTCTCTTCTTCTGCTGGGTTTAGGCTGCCTTTGCTGTTCTGCTTCTAGTTCCTTTAGGTGTGCTGTTAGATTTTGTATTTGGGATTTTTCTTGTTTCTTGAGATAGGCCTGGATTGCAATGTATTTTCCTCTCAGGACTGCCTTCGCTGCGTCCCAAAGTGTTTGGATTGTTGTATTTTCATTTTCGTTTGTTTCCATATATTTTTTAATTTCTTCTCTAATTGCTTGGTTAACCCACTCATTCGTTAGTAGGGTGTTCTTTAACCTCCATGCTTTTGGAGGTTTTCCGGACTTTTTTCTGTGGTTGATTTCAAGCTTCATAGCACTGTGGTCTGAAAGTATGCATGGTATAATTTCAATTCTTGTAAACTTTGAAGGGCTGTTTTGTGACCCAGTATATGATCTATCTTGGAGAATGTTCCATGTGCACTCGAGAAGAAAGTATATTCTGTTGCTTTGGGATGCAGAGTTCTAAATATATCTGTCAAGTCCATCTGATCCAATGTCTCATTCAGGGCCCTTGTTTCTTTATTGACCGTGTGTCTAGATGATCTGTCCATTTCTGTAAGTGGGGTGTTAAAGTCCCCTGCAATTACCACATTCTTATCAATAAGGTTGCTTATGTTTATGAGTAATTGTTTTATATATTTGGGGGCTCCGGTATTCGGCGCATAGACATTTATAATTGTTAGCTCTTCCTGATGGATAGACCCTGTAACTATTATATAATGTCCTTCTTCATCTCTTGTTACAGCCTTTACTTTAAAGTCTAGTTTGTCTGATATAAGTATGGCTACTCCAGCTTTCTTTTGGCTTCCAGTCGCATGATAAATAGTTCTCCATCCCCTCACTCTCAATCTAAAGGTGTCCTCAGGTCTAAAATGAGTCTCTTGTAGACAGCAAATAGATGGGTCTTGTTTTTTTATCCATTCTGATACCCTATGTCTTTTGGTTGGCGCATTTAATCCATTTACATTCAGTGTTATTATAGAAAGATACGGGTTTAGAGTCATTGTGATGTCTGTATGTTTTATGCTTGTAGTGATGTCTCTGGGACTTTGTCTCACAGGGTCCCCCTTAGGATCTCTTGTAGGGCTGGTTTAGTGGTGACAAATTCCTTCAGTTTTTGTTTGTTTGGGAAAACCTTTATCTCTCCTTCTGTTCTAAATGACAGACTTGCTGGATAAAGGATTCTCGGCTGCATATTTTTTCTCTCTAGCACCCTGAAAATCTCGTGCCAATTCTTTCTGGCCTGCCAAGTTTCAAAAGAGAGATCAGTCACGAGTCTTATAGGTCTCCCTTTATATGTGAGGGCACGTTTACTCCTTGCTCTTTTCAGAATTTTCTCTTTATCCTTGTATTTTGCCAGTTTCACTATGATATGTCGCGCAGAAGATCGATTCAAGTTACGTCTGAAGGGAGTTCTCTGTGCCTCTTGGATTTCAATGCCTTTTTCCTTCCCCAGTTCAGGGAAGTTCTCAGCTATTATTTTTTCAAGTACCCCTTCAGCACCTTTCCCTCTCTCTTCCTCCTCTGGGATACCAATTATGCGTATATTATTTCTTTTTAGTGTATCACTTAGTTCTCTAATTTTCCCCTCATACTCCTGGATTTTATCTCTCTTTTTCTCAGCTTCCTCTTTTTCCATAACTTTATCCTCTAGTTCACCTATTCTCTCCTCTGCCTCTTCAAGCCGAGCTGTGGTGGTTTCCATTTTGTTATGCATTTCGTTTAAAGCGTTTTTCAGCTCCTCCAGACTGTTCCTTAGTCTCTTGATCTCTGTAGCAAGAGATTCTCTGCTGTCCTGTATACTGTTTTCAAGCCCAGCGATTAATTTTATGACTATTATTCTAAATTCAC
Source organism: Felis catus (assembly GCF_018350175.1). Classification (NCBI taxonomy): domain Eukaryota; kingdom Metazoa; phylum Chordata; class Mammalia; order Carnivora; family Felidae; genus Felis; species Felis catus. Next base: position 56,847,994 of record NC_058372.1, read on the forward strand.
TTTCTGTTTTATTATTTAAATCCTTTTTGATCAGCTCATTAGCTGTTGTTATTTCCTGGAGATTCTTCTGAGGGGAATTCTTTCGCTTGGTCATTTTGGATAGTCCCTGGCGTGGTGAGGACCTGCAGGGCACTTCCCCTGTGCTGTGGTGTGTAACTGGAGTTGGTGGGCGGGGCCGCAGTCAGACCTGATGTCTGCCCCCAGCCCACCGCTGGGGCCACAGTCAGACTGGTGTGTGCCTTCTCTTCCCCTCTCCTAGGGGCGGGATTCACTGTGGGGTGGTGTGGCCCGTCTGGGCTACTTGCACACTGCCAGGCTTGTGATGCTGGGGATCTGGCGTATTAGCTGGGGTGGGTAGGCAAGGTGCACGAGGCAGGAGGGGCAGGCTTAGATCGCTTCTCCTTAGGTGATCCTCTTCAGGAGGGGCCCTGTGGCAGCGGGAGGGAGTCAGATCCGCTGCCGGAGGTTTGGCTCCGCAGAAGCACAGAGTTGGGTGTTTTTGGGCAGAGCGAGCAAGTTCCCTGGCAGGAACTGGTTCTCTTTGGGATTTTGGCTGGGGGGACGGGCGGGGGTGATGGCGCCGGTGAGCGCCTTTGTTCCCCACCAAACTGAGCTCTGTTGTCAGGGGGCTCAGCAGCTCTCCCTCCCTTTGTCCTCCAGCCTTCCCACTTTCCGAGCAGAGCTTTTAACTTATGACCTCCCAGACGCTAAGTCGCGCTTGCTGTCGGAACACAGTCCGCCCGGCCCCTCCGCTTTTGCCAGCCAGACTCAGGGGCTCTGCTTGGCCTGCGAGCCGCCCCTCCGCCCCGGCTCCCTCCCGCCAGTCCGTGGAGCGCGCACCGCCTCGCCGCCCTTCCTACCCTCTTCCGTGGGCCTCTCGTCTGCGCTTGGCTCCGGCGACTCCGTTCTGCTAATCCTCTGGCGGTTTTCTGGGTTATTTAGGCAGGTGTAGGTGGAATCTAAGTGATCAGCAGGACGCGCGGTGAGCCCAGCGTCCTCCTAAGCCGCCATCTTGCCGCTTCCAGAAGGTGAGTTTTAGATAGAAGAAAATATATTTATAGGAAAACAAATTCTAAGGTTTAAAACAATAGATTGAAACACATTTCCTGTTTTTATTTTTTTAATCTACACTATCAAAATTATAATTTAGCATTTCTTCTTTCCTCCTTGTTCAATTACATGTACTTGCTCTCAGGCACTAGAACCAAAATATAGGAGAAAAAACCCTCAGAGAAACTTCAGACCACATGATATTTTCAGTAAACCTCGATTTTTCTTCAATAAATTATATGGGATTCTTATATATAGACATTTGTGTTTCTACTGATGTTGGGAAATTTTGATTTATTTTATAGAAAATGATAGCAGTCTGCGTGCACTAAATTACAATTATGCAATGCCAGTGGTATGTACCAGATTTTATTCTAGTATTTTCATTCTGTTTACTTCATTATATATGTTGGAGGTGTTGTAAATGTTCAGGATCATTTTGATTTTCTATTTGTCATTGCTATGATTTTCGGTGGAACTAGTCCAGAGTAATTTTGCAGCTGTGAAAAGCTGGCTTAGGGAATCCTTGTTCATTATTCGTCTATTAAAGGACCTCTTAAAAGTTATTGTAATGAATAATGAATTGTTTATATGCCTGTTTCCTTCATTAGATTCTAAGATTCTAGAAAGAATATTGTCTTATTCATTTTGACATCAGTGCCAGTATACGGATATCGAATACAGAAGGTATTTCATGAATACTATTGAATAAATTTTTAATGAATAAAATAGATCATAGTTTTTACTAGTATCCAACCAAGAACTTGTAAAATGAAATGAAGTATGATACTTCTTTTATTCGCTGCTTTAAATTTTCAACTTTATTTTTATCTTGTGGGTATCCTGTTCTCCAATAAGGTTTCCCTACCAATATTATCTAAAATTTTAACCAAAAAACAACATAATTTCCCTCCAAATTACCACCTTTAGAGATTATAAATATATACAAAATCCAAAGCATTTTTGAAACTCTATTATTGGAAATACCTTGGTAACTAAAATATGTTCATATATGTTTGTGTGTGTGTGTGTATATATATATGAATATACACATATATATATATTTGTATTTGTCCACCAATTATAAAGTCTAAGCATACAAGGATTGCACAACGATGTCAGAAAAAGTCTTGTCCAAATATTCACAATCCAATGGAAGAGACAAGTACACATATAATTCTAACATAACACAATTATCGGTAAATATTTGTTATTTCATTGTCTTGAATGCTCCCTCTTTCAAAGCCAGTATCAAGTTCAAACCATTTTGGTGAATTTATTTTTCCTGTGCACAAACTATGTGCCTTCTCAGAATCTTTCCCTTAATTCCTCCCACTCAAAGAAGCCTCCCTCTGACAAGCTCACCTAACTGGTTGGTGTCCAAGTTTCAGTCCCACACCCATCTTTTCAAATTCCCCATGCCTCTCCCTACAAGCTCTGATGTACTCACCTCCCTGCCATTTTCTTACTCAGATGGAATGCCATTCTGTTGAGCATGGGCTAGCTTCCTGAGTGGCTTCCAAGCGGAAGGATGATAAAACCCAGAACTTAAAGAAATCCCATTCCATGAAATGATGCACAAACAGATGCATTCCTTTCCCTACTCCTTTCCTACTCTTCTCTACAGTCTGCTTTCTCCTTATAATTCTTACAAAAAAAAAAAGTCTCAAGAACATGCCTTCTTGCTGAAACAAGGCCCTATTTTGCTTTGCTAATTATGATCGGTGGCAGTTTCATATCTTTGCCTGGCTTCCTTTTTCCTTTGTCCTGGGCACTGTGGGCTTGCACCTCCCAAAGCAAGTGGAAGTACTTTAATCTTTGCCTCAGGATTTGATTTCTAAAGAACCAAGTCTAATAAAGTGCCTAAAAATGCAACACAACAGTGTTTTGTATTTCTTCTCTATTACACAGACTTTTCACCTTCACAAGGCAATGAACCTGGATAAAATTACAACAGAATTTTGAACTGTTTTATTATATTTTTAGGACATGGTCTCAATTGCATAAATCCCTATGTTAAGACCTCAAATGAAAGCAACATTTCTTTCTATAGAAAAGGTAAAGATGCTAAGTGGTGAAATTAGTTTCCTATTAAGAAAATACTTAGAAATCAGTTTTTCTGACTTTCTCTATATAAATATGCATATCCATCAAGTTTAATTATCTGAAATAGTTAAGCATGAAAATATATTTGTCTGGAAACTATTTTGAAGGATACAATGAAAACCGGTTAAGCTCTCAACTTAAAGTTTTCATAATATAAAATTGTAAAACGTGTAAAATTTTTAATAAAATTAAAATAGGCAAATTTTAAGCCAATAAAAAGAAGTCGTTTTTTCAATAATATATATAAAATAGTCAAGCAGAGCAATATCTTCTCCCTGGAGGTCAGCAGCATACAGGCTGCGAGTTGAATATTTGAAAAGGGATAGCTAATTTTATGACCACTCATAAATATTTTCAAGCTAGGACAATGATATGGGTAATAAAACATTATATTCAGGATGCGAACCATTCACCTACATGGGTCAGGAATGATTTTCCTTTTGCCTATGTATTCAGCATTTGATTTTTGTGTGTGTGATGTGGCCGAGTTACTTTCTCAAGTATAAAAACATTTTAAGAGGAAAGAAAACACTTATAGATGGCACAAGCATTACACAATACGCAAACAAGTTTCTCACATTTAGAATTACTTTTAAACGCAATAGTAAAGGAACTCAGTTTCATAATCGGCATGGTGAGGTATGACTTTTAATTCTCTACTTCACTGACGTCACTCTATCTCAAATTGCTTGTAACATCTTTGTCTTATGCCATTTAAACTAGGTAGGAATGGTGGGGAAAACACTGGTTAATCTGGTTTTCTAAAGGAAAATGTATTTGTTTGCTCCGTATCTTAAAAAATTATATAAGTGTGGGTTGCCCAGGTGGCTCAGCTGGTTAAGCAGCAGACTTGATTTCAGATCAGGGCGTGAGTTTGAGCCCTGAGTTGGGCTCTGCTTACACTGCCCAGACCCTGCTTCAGATCCTCTGTCTCCCTCTTTCTGGCCTCCTCTCTCTGTCTCTGTCTCTCTCTCTCTCAAAACTAAATAAATGTTTAAAAATGTTTTTTTTAATTATAAAAGTGAAAAAGAGAATAGTGATTACAATATAAAGTGTTTTTAATTAGTACAATAAAAACTTAAAGGGAAAAGAAAACTTGCCATGATGGCTGTCTCTATTTCCCCTCCAGATTTATTCTCCACCCTTATCCACCTGTCTGTCTCTCACCTATATATACCCTATATCATCCTACAGGAATAGGAGTTCCTTGCCCTCTGGCTTCTGGTTATAGTTGATCAGTGGGGAGCCCCACAACAAATCAGAGAAGGAAAAGACTATGATCAGTTTATTATTTATTCCCCTGGATTCTTCATCTGAGGCTAGATGCTTCCCTGGAAAGGGAAAGAAAGGAACCTGGCTTTATGTGTGACATAGACACATATCTGTGTTTCCCTGCCTCCATCAGTCAGCCAATCAGGGCATCAGCCTGAGGAAGATGCCTAAACTGGTGGAGCTCTGCAACTGCATCCAGAACCAAAATTCTAGGAAATACTCATTTTCTTCTATAAATCATTCACTTTAAAAAAAATTGTTTTAACATTTATTTATTTTTGAGAGACAGAGAGAGGCAGAGCATGAGTAAGGGAGGGGGAGAGAGAGACACACACACAGAATCTGAAACAGGCTCCAGGCTCTGAGCTATCAGCACAGAGCCTGACATGGGGCTCGAACTCACAAACGTTGAGATATGACCTGAGCCGAAGTCGGACACTCGACTGACTGAGCCACCCAGGTGCCCTATAAATCATTCACTTTAATATATTTTATTACTATTTTCTTTGACTTATGCCCACACTTGAATATTATTCCAAAGCCTTCTTCAGCTCCATATCCTCCATGTGTTGCTCATAATTAGAAACATTTGAAGCAATTGTTTAAAGAGGTAGTGAGGAGCAATGTAAGATTGCTAGTAATGAAATTCAGAAGTATAGTAAAACCTTGGTTTTTGAGTGTAACGCATTCCAGAAACATGCTTGTAATCCAAAGTACTTGTATATCAAAGCAAATTTGCCCATGAGAAATAATGGAAACTCAGATGATTCATTCCACAACCCAAAAAATATTCATATAAAAATGATTAAAATACTGTAATATAATACAAAATAATAAAAAATACAAAATATAAAGAAAAACAAATTACCTGCACTTACCTTTGAAAACCTTTGGGCCTGGTGTGAGGGAGACAAGAAAGAGGAGGGTTATTGGATAGGACAACTTTCACTATCACTAACGGAATCACTGCTACCTATTTGCTCAATGGATTGTTTTTCTTTTCATGCAACTTTAACAAGGAACTTATTCAATGACACCTACTTTTGCCTCTTTTGGAGGATTTCATGGAAATGTGACATTGCAATGACAATCACACATAATTCCACAGTGAGCGAGAGAGAGAAAGAAGAACCACTGGCTCAGTCATGATCTGTGACAGAGGCATCATGTACTACTCATTTTGAAAGACATCGCTCGTTTATCAAGTTAAAATTTATTAGAAATGTTTGCTCATCTTGCAGAACACTCGCAGAAAAAGTTACTCGCGATCCAAGGTTTTACTGTATTCCCTCCAACTATTCAATGACTACTCACTTGCTCTCCTTTTAAAGTTTCTCCTCAATAAGCCACATAAAGATAAGCCCACAGAGATTCAGAGTCTTGAAATGGCATGATTTATCTATTTTAGTCAGAATTTCGAGAAAGTAGTGATTACTTTTTATAAAATGGGATAACATTTAAATATTTTAATCTCGAATCCCACTTTTCCATTTTCAGTTTTCTTACTGGCTCTTCCTCATTTTTTGACCCTAGAAATAGCATAATATCGCACTAGAATATTGAAAGGGTGAATGAATTTTTTAATCAGAGTGTACTCAAGAGTCTGAGGCCAAACCATTTTATATTTCCAATATAGTAAAGTTGGAAAAAAATGTTTTTGTTATGGTTTTTGAGTTCCAAAAGAACTTAGCTTTAGAATCTGGGGCCAAATGAAGAGGACAAGGATAAGGGTTTAGAAAAGTTAATCAGAGAGTTTAGCAGAACGTAGCATATAACATAAACTGAATTTCATTGCACATGCAAAGATGATCAAGACCCTTTCTGAGTAAGGAAGGAACAGACTTTGAGAGAAGATTAAGAGGAGTCTGAGCAGAGTTTAGATGTTTTCTAGGTCCTTGACAAGGTGCCTACTGTCTTCACCTGCAAGCCACAGGGTCCCTGAAGAAATGAAAGCCACTAGATCTACCAGTAAAGAAAATCTTGAATCCTCTAGAAAGCTTTTATAGAAGAAAATTTCTGTTTAGTAATTCCAAGTATTATTCCCATCGATCACAATTTTAGATTTAGCTGTGTATGAATGATTTCCCCATTACATTGTAAGCTCTTTGCACAAGGCAGGCACTCTGTATATATGACCCATAAATGCTTACTGAGTGAAAAACTAAACCTAATAATGTAGCTTTTCTTCACTTTTTGTGGTGATGTAATTGGTAGAATTAAAACACAGCATGGTTTTCAGAGAGTTACAAAAGTCTAGGTTTGTCAATAATATAATACTTTAGGTTCAGTTTACATTTAAGAAGACCATGCATATAAGGTTTTTAAATATACCCTTTAACATGATCATCACATTATTTATATCGTGTAATTTTACCAATAAAAGCCAAAAAACAGTTTTCAAGTTAGATCAGATTTTCCATTCTGATGTACTCTTTAAGTAAGTTCAAAGGAATTGACAGAAAGTCAATCCTGGGAAATATGTGAATCATGCAATTCAGTTTGGTTAGAAGTCAATTCCTTTATGTCCTCTTAGAGTTAAGTTGTATTCTCTACTATCTTGTATACCCTCAGGTTGTTGAGGGCTCTATCTATGGTTTCTGCATTGGTATGGAAGTAGAGAAACAGTTGTAAGAATGTCTTAGTAGTTGTAGAGGTTGGTGCTTCCATGTTTATCCTTATTTTAACCCAGTGTGGATTCTAGCTAAGAGTGAAAGAATTGACTGTTTGGGTCTTTTTAGCTCCACAATTGTGTATAGATTCACCGTGAGTTATTGATTCACTCACTCAGCTCCCACCATTCCCTTCACAGAGGCATTACTAATACTGTCCAGGACTGGCATTGAAGAACTCCAAAGGTCAGCTGAGAACACACTGCATTCTTTTTGCTGAATGTCTGCTGAAATGGATATGTTTTGCACTCTTTTTACTTGCTCTTTTTGTAATTAGTCATGACCTTTTTTTTCCTTTTTTTAGTATAAATTCATCAATACTCCCAGAAGCCATGAATAAATTCTTATTCATTTAGGTACATTAAATACTCCATACCTAATACAGTGAAACAGGTTAGCATTGCACTTAGCTTTGGGGGAAAGAGAAAGTTGAAGAAACCTTATTTAAGAAAACATATATGGTTATTTTCAACCAGAAGCAATATTGGATACAAATCTGCTTTGAAAGCATACTTGTAAATATTTATATTTGTTTTTATATCACAGGAAATAGCAATTACACATTTAGAAACAGAGTCTTAGTTTTCCAAATTAGTACTTTGAAAAATATTTGTGTTCAATGCTGTTTCTTGTGTAAATTACCACTGGATTATCATTCATTTATTTGCTTACTTGATAAGCTAGTTGCAAATCTCTGAGACATCAAAAGGAATATCATAATTGTTCACTTTGAAGAGCAGTCTTTAAATCTATATCAAGTATACATTTAATATATTGCTAAAACTCTACATTAATATATTACTTATATTAAATTGGTTATGTATTAAGTACACATGTATACTCATTCTCACTTAAAATAGTAACATGGAAAACCTATTGATTATGCCACTTTCTTTTTAATATGTCTCATGAGAGAGACTTGAAAATTATTCTAGAAGGATCTTTGTTTACTGTGGGTTTGGCTTAGCTTTTAACTTTCTATTATAGTTAAAAGAATGAGAATCTTTGTCTTACTAACTTATAAGCCCAAAAGATAAACCTTCATAGGAGATTTGATAAAATCTTCCTTGAAAAAATAAAGAAGACTAATACAGTAGTTAATGGCTATATATTGGAGAATGTTTTCCCCTAAAGAATGAAAATTTTTTACCATTTTATCTCTAGTGATCCAAGCCATATTTAATTTTGTTTTATTTGTTTAATAAATGCTATGTCTATATAAGCTGGAAGAGCCACTCATTTGGTTAAAAGTGATTAAATTGGTGTAAAGGTTCTGGCTATGTCTCTTGATAGTTGACAGAACTTATTTTTACTACTATAAAATACCATAAATATCAATGAGAATAATACATTTTATTGAAATTAAGTCAGATAAATTTAGCTGGATTCTTTGTTATTCATCTTCCACACATTCCATGTTCATCAGATATTTTCTATGGAGCTCCCAGTAAAAAATAAAGTGTTGCCAACTTTAATTCCCTAATGATTTAAGTTCCTATAAAAGAAACAATAGCCATTGATTTAATTTTCACTGCTATAGTGCAGTTTCAAAGTTCCTTGATATTCAAGTTAAATAATTATTTTCTGACATGTTTATGCATAAACTTTATCAGCATCTTTCTAAAAAGCTTATGTGATCCTGAAAAGAGAGATCTTTTCAGGTCACCTATTTTTTGTTATCTATTTCTATTCAATTCATTTTTCTTTGACTAGTAGGAGCTACAGTAGTTTTAGAGGCAGGTTAAGAAGTTACAGTAATAGAATCATTTCGACAGACTTGGTACGTATTAAATTTCTAGGCAGAAATCAGACCTATGATTGGTAGATGATAAAACAAGGTATCCCTTCCCTTTCATGATTCAGTTTCTGCCTCCAGCTTCCTAATGACTATAAGTCATTACCATAGACTATGGTTTCGAATTTAGAGAGAGAGCCAAATTCCTAGTCTATGAAAGAATTAAGCACCAAATCAAGTCACTTTTACTTTAAAGGAAATTTCTTTCTACCTACACTTTTTCTAAGGTAGGTCTTACTCATTTCCCCTGGGCTGGCAGGCAGATTTGTGTCGTGGGAGAAATGCAGCAGCCACAGGTTGGGGGCAATAGACTAGACTGTTGATAGATTTAGGCAAATCAGTAATAACTTCTAAAAGAGCACTAAGACTGCTTAAATATATTGCATCAGATTTATACCTAATGGTTCAAGGTGCAAATTGTGACCTGTAATATGCAAAATATTTTGGACAGAGGAGCCAATTTAGGTGAAGCATTTTATAGTGTTTTAGTCATAGTCATTCAGAGTCTCCAACTGTCTGCTAATTATGAAAATTTTCAAGAGACATTTTTTTTTATCCCAGAGGAAGCTCTATTGTGATTTGAGTCCCCAAAGTAAGCCACTTATCAAAGCCCCATTAAAAAAGTCATTTGAAATATTTCAACCTCCTTACATAAATTATACATCTGACCTATTATATCTTTTCTTATTGCAAGTTGTATAAATCTTGAGGATATGTTATAAGTTTTAAAAGATAACCACAGGAAAATTTTTAGAATAAGGATTGTCAAACTTTTTGGCTTTCTTGAAGGCAGCAAGATTATCTTGCCGTGTTTTCAGGTGTTCTCTCGCATATTCTAAAAAGCAAAGTGATTAATTCCCATGGTATTTTAAAATGGCATTTGTTCTTTAAACATATTTTTGTTCATTTACATAACTGAATGTTTTGATGGGAAAAGGCAGTTAGTAACATGAAACTAAGTGGTATTTCAATGCAGAAAAATACACAATGATTCATTTTGTTTTTTTGTCTTTTACTTCTCTGCTTTTACACTTATTATGTTACCAATAGCAGGGTCCTTTTTCCATTAATCCAGAGGTGGTCTAACCAACACCATTCCTTCCTTCCTCTCTTTTAAAAATATTTATCTATATTTTTATTATCCTAAGTCAATCATATGAAACTTTGTCAACGTTTCTTCAGAAAGCCAGAATTAAGCCAATGTTACAAAGCATTCTCCTAGAGATTGTTATTGGTCTGGAGAGCATATAAGGATCAATCAGACTGAAGATGAGGACTTGAATTCCATAGTTAGAAGAGAGTTTCTATTTATTATTTAGACAAACAAGATATATGCCTCTCAGAGGGTGCTGGCAGCCATCTTCTGACCATGAGCAAAGCCCAAATCAAGACCAAAAGGAAAGAAATACTGAGTGGCAGAGAAATGGAATCAGAGCCTGGGATGTTATCAAGCCAGGATCTTGTCCTACCTCTAGACTCCCTTCTCTGTGAGTTAAGAAACACTAATATATTCAAGATTTCTTTTACTTGTAACCAAAATCATCCTAAGTCACACAACTCCTTAATTTTTAAGTAAATCGTAGCATATTTATAATGTTGAAAATTACCTTTATTGGTTCATCTATTTATTTTAATACTACAGATGGCTTCTACATTAATCAGATAAAACAAAAACAACCTATTTTATTTCTCCAGTGACCTCAGTAGTCTGAGAATTTAAGATTGGTCACTTAGAAAAAAAGTACAAATGGCATCAAATTCCTACTGCCTCTATTATAACTCAGGATACTGTAACAGTAGGCCATTACTCACTGAAGATGGATGTCTGTGGCACGGTAATGGCTCCTTCTCGATGTGCTAGTTTACTCCCATATCATCTCTTAAGTTTCTTAAGAAGCCCTAAGAAAGTAGGCCGGTGGTGCCATGGATAACACATCTGACTACGGATCAGAAGAAACCTGTAGAAGATGCATCGGATCTCAAGAGAGCATACACAGATCTCCCCTTAACCTTGAGACTTCCTAGTGCCCCACTTCTCCCTTCTTGTTCATCTTTCAATCAAACACACACCTAACTCTCACTGATTCACAATCCAATTTTATTACATCAGAAATATGAGTATACTTTTCATTATTTTATTTCCTTGTAAGACCTATTACTATTAGCAAGAGTTTAAAAGCTCAACTACTTTGATAACAAGTTAATAGGGGAACCTGGATGGCTCAATTAAGTGCCAGATTCTTGATTTCGAGATCAGGTCATGATCTCATGGTTATTGGGTTCGAGTCCAGTATTGGGCTCTGTGCTGACAGCACAGAGCTTGCTTGGGATTCTCTCTCTCCCTCACTCTCTGCCCCTACAGTGCTTATGTGTATTTTCTCTCTCTCAATTTATTTAAATAAATAAATATTTAAAAAAGTGAATAATGCATTAAAATTAGAATATCTTTATGACTAAATCTCACTAAATTGCACTAAATGGGTTCTAATTCACTTTTTCACAAATACACATTTATGCCCAAACACACATACTATCAAAATTTAAACACTTTCAACATAAATATTACTTTCCTTTTACCAAGAAAAAAATCATATCTTTTAGTAATTCCTCAGTAAAAACAGGCTGACAACTTCTTCTTTCCTTAGCAGAAAAAAATCATAAAAGGAGTTTTAAGCAATCTCTTTGCACATAAAAAAATATTTACTGAATACTCTATATTCACAGCAACTTTAAGTGCTCAAGCAGATACATGGAGGTACAGAGGACCCAGACACGAATCTTGCATTCAAGTGATGCAAACAGACTAAATAAAAAGAAAGTTAAGAAAATGAAGAAATGACTTGATTTTCTGTGAAAATTACCAACACCAAAAAAAAAAAAAAGTATATGACAAGTGAGAAGGCAAAAGGCATTTGCAGGTTGGAAAAACATGAAATTTATTAGGTGATACTTTGACTGATTTTATTTTATCTTTTACAAAAAGGTGAAGTTATTCTTCATGTATAAGGCAAAAAAAAAAAAAGATTGAGGACTAGTTTTTCTTTAATTTTGTTTTTAATGTTTATATTTACTTTTGAGACAGAGACAGAGCATGAGTGGGGGATGGGCAGAGAAAGAGGGAGACACAGAATCCAAAGCAGGCTCCAGGCTCTCAGGTGTCAGCACAGAGCCTGAAGCAGGGCTCGAACTCATAAACCATGAGATCATGACCTGAGCCAAAGTCAGACACTCAACCAACTGGACCACTCAGGTTCCCCAAAGACTAGTTTTTTTTTTAAGGGTGGAAGTTATACAAGCATTTTCTTTCTTTCTTTCTTTCTTTCTTTCTTTCTTTCTTTCTTTCTTTCTTTCTTTCTTTCTTTCTTTTCTTTCTTTCTTTCTTTCTTTCTTTCTTTCTTTCTTTCTTTCTCTTTCTTTCTTTCTTTCTTTCTTTCTTTCTTTCTTTCTTTCTTTCTTTCTTCTTTCTTCTTTCTTTTAAGGTTCCCTTTATTTGCTTAAGCCATTTTCTAAGTAATCCTTACCCTCAATGTAGGGCTCCAAATCATGACCCTGAGATCAAGAGTCAGATGCTCTACTGACCTGAGTCAACCAGGCGCCCGAGGGCCACTTATTTTAAAAGATGGGTAAATACTAATTGCTAAAGAGATGTGTCAGAAATTAACTTTTGAATTACTGTTTAAATTAAGGACATCTAAAAGTATTATTTCTAATTCTGTGCCCTAAGAATGTCTTACATTCCAAAAATTCTGTTAAAAATAGTTAATTTCTAATTAAATAGTCTACCCTAGAATGTTAGCCATTATCTAACCTGGATCTCTTAAAAATATCTTCGAGTACATTCTAGTTTATAAAAATTGAATTCAGAAGACATCTTTATTTTCTAAAAACTGTAATAAAATTCTTATTTCAACTTAAAAATGCACAAGAAAGTACATGATTTTTCGACATAAGTATGTTGATGGTATATATGAGCAAAACAATTCGAATATTACTAATTCTAATATAAACGGAGGTTAGAATCACAGTAACATTGATTAATACAAAGAAATCAAAACTACACAAACTATAAACTACTACTTAGAATCAACTGATGGAACTAAACAGACATGGAATGCAGACACAGATGCTGGAGATCACACCATCCTGAGCTTCAAGGGTTTCTTTCTTTCTTTGCTTAACTGTAGGTGAAGACATTAAACAGCTAACAAAAAATTGTCAACCAGAATTCTATATCCCATAAAACCAACCTTCAAAAATGAAGAAAAGTAAGCATTTTCAGAAAGCATTTTAAAAAACTATACAATTTTCACCAGGAGACATGTACTATAAGAGAGACTAAGTAGACTGAAAGAATATGTTCCCAGATAGAAACTCAAATCTTCAGGAAAATCTGAAGAACACTAAAAATAATATATGTGTGGGTAAATTTGAAAGTCTGTTATTCTTTTTAATTTTATTAAAATAAATATAACTGTTTAAAAAATTATAATATTGTTTTGTGAGGTGTATCAATAACTCTAATATGATAGCTCTTATGTAACTCTATATAGGATAAGAGGTGGGTTAAATGGACCTATACTGAGTAAGATCTATACATTTATTTTTATTTATTTATTTATTTTTATTGTCACTTGTTTTATTTTTTTTTTAATTTACATCCAAATTAGTTAGCATATAGTGCAACAATGATTTCAGGAGTAGATTCCTTAGTGCCCCTTACCCATTTATCCCATTCCCCCTCCCACAGCCCCTCCCATAACCCTCAGTTTGTTCTCCATATTTATGAGTCTCTGTAAGATCTCTACATTTAATGTGAAGTGGTACAATATGAACTCTATGTATACTGTGTGATTTTAAAGGTAAGTATGGTAATTCCTATAACTACCACTAAAAAAAAATGCAAAGTGGTGTAGGTGAAAACAATAGATAAATGAAAACTAAGTTTGAATACATATTTAACAATTCTAAACAAGGCAGGAAAAAATGAAAAAAAAAAGCAAAATACCATCAATAGCAACAGAAAGAAAAATAGAGAAGACAAAAAACAAATAGTAAAATTGTAGACCTAAATATAACCATATCAATAATTAAGTGCTAATTGGCTAAGGGCTCTGATTAAAACCCATAGATTACCAAAATGGATTTAACCAACCAACCAAACAAACAAATGAAACCCAACTCTGCTATCTATAAAACTTACATTAAGTAAAGGCACGTTTCATTTTATTGGGCTTCACTTTATTGCACTTTACAGGAATTGCAAGTTTGTGGCAACCCTGCAATGAGCAACTCTGCCAGCGCCATTTTTCCAACAGCATTTGTTCACTTCATGCCTCTGTCACATTTTGGTAATTCTCACAATATTTCAAACTATTTCATTATTGTTATATTTGTTTTGTCACAGTGACCTGTAATCAGTGATCTTTGATGTTTACTATTACATAATTGTTTTGGACACCATGAACTGCTCCCATGTAAGATCGTGAACTTTATAAATGTTATGTGTGTTCTGACTCCTCTGCCAAACTGGCCGTTACCCCATTTCTCTCCCTCTCCTCAGGATTCCCTATTTCCTGAGTCACAACAATTTTGAAATTAAGCCCATAAGGATCCTACAATGGCCTCTAACTGTCCAAGTGAAAGAAAGAGCTGCACATCTTTCACTTTAAATCAAAAGCTGGAAATGATTACGCTTAGTGAGGAAGGTGTGTTAAAAGCCAAGACAGGCCAAAAGCTAGGTCTCTGATGTCAGTTAGTCAAGTTGTGAATGCAAAGGAAAAGTTTTGAAGGAAATGAAAACTGCCACTCCAGTGAACACACAAATGATAAGAAAGTGAAACAAATGTACTGCTGTGTGGAGAAGGTTTTAGTGGTCTGGATAGGGGATCAAACCAGCCACAACATTCCCTTAGACCAAAACCTAATCCAGAGCAAAGCCCTAACTCTTTTCAATTCTATGAAGGCTGAAAGAGGTGAGGAAGATTCAGAAGAAAAGTTTGAAGCCAGCAGAGGTTGTTTGATGAGGTTTAAGGAAAGAGGACATCTCATAACATCAAAGCACAAGGTGAAGCAGTAGGTGCTGATGTAGAAGTTGCAGAAGGTTATCCAGACGATCTAGCTAAGAGAGTTCACGAAGGTGGCTACACTAAATAAGAAATTTTCAATTTCTTATTGAAATTGTAGATTTCAATGTAGATTCAAATGTGGATGGAATAGCATTCTATCTAAAGAAGATGTCATTCACGACCTTCATAGCTAGAGAGAAATCAATGCCTGGCTTCAAAGCTTCTAAGGACAAGCTGACTCTCTTATTAGGGGGTAATGCAGCTGAAAACTTCAAAGTTAAAGCCAATGTTTATTTACCATTCTGAAAATCCTAGGGCCCTTAGGAAATATGCTAAATCTACTCTGCCTGTGCTCTATAAATGGAACAATAAAGCCTAGATGACAGCATGTCTGTTTGCAACATGGTTTACTGAATAAGCCCACTGTTGAGACCTACTGCTCAGAAAAAAAATATTTTAAAATATTACTGCTCATTGACAATGCACCTGCTCACCCAAGAGCTCTGATGGAGATGCCCAGCGAGATTAATGTTGTTTTCATGCCTGCTAACACAACATCCATTCTGCAGCCATTAGATCAGGGAGTAATTTCAACTTTCAAGTCTTATTATTTACGAAATACACTTTATAAAGCCCTCACTGCCATAGATAGTGATTACTTGTGGATCTGGGCAAAGTAAATTGAAAATCTTCTGGAGGGGATTCACCATTCTAGATGCCATTGAGAACATCCATGACTCATGTGAAGAAGTCAAACTATCAACATCAAAAGGACTTGGGAAGAAGTTGATTCCAACTCTCATGGATGACTTTGAGGGCTTTAAGATTTCACCAGAGAGAGAGTAAGTGCAGATGTGTGGAAACAGCAAGAGGAGAAGAATTAGAAATGAAGCCTGAAGATGTGACTGAATTGCTGCAATCTTATGAAAAAGCTTGAACAGATGCAGAGTTGCTTCTCACGGATGAGCAAAGAAAGTAGATTCTTGAGACAGAAACTAGTCCTGGTGAAGATGCTGTGAAGATTGTTGAAATTAAAACAAAGGATATAGACCATTACATAAACTTAATTGAGAAAGCCGCTACAGGGCTTGAGAGGGCTGACTCCAATTTTGAAAGAAGTTCTACTGTGGGTAAAATGCTGTCAAACAGCATGGCGTGCTACAGAAAAACCGCCTGGGAAAGGCAGAGTCAATTGATGCAGCACACTTCATTGTGGTCTCATATGAAGAAGTTGCCACGGCCGCCCTCACCTTTAGCAACCACCACCCTGATCAGTGAGTTGGCCATCAGCATCCAGGCAACACCCTCCACCAGCAAAAAAATTATGATTTGCTAAAAGTTCAGATGACGATTAGCATTTTTTAGCAATAAAATGTTTTTCAATTAAGGTTTATAAACTGCTTTTTAGACATAATGCAGTTGCACACTTAATAGACTACAGTATAGCATAAATATAATTTTTTATATACTGAGAAACCAAAAAGTTATTTTGATTTGCATTATTGCAATATTCACTTTATTTACAAAATTTTTTTTTTAATATTTATTATTGAGAAGGAGAGAGAGTGTCAGTGTGGGAAGGGTAGAGAGAGAGCGGGAGACACAGATTCTGAAGCAGACTCCAGGCTCTGAGCTGTCAGCACAGACCCAGATGCAGGAATCAAACTCACAAACTGTGAGATCATGACCTGAGCCAAAGTTAGACGCTTAACCAACTGAGCCACCCAGATGCCCTTGAAATATTGACTTTATTTTGGTGGTCTGGAACTGAACCTGCAATATCTTGGAGTTAGTCGTGGATTAAGGAATCAGTTGAAAGTAAGTAAATGGAAAATAGATATCCCATGAAAACAGTCAATATAGAAAAGTTGTAGTGGCTGTATATATATTAACTTCAAGCCACAGAGTATAACCAGAAAGTAAAAGCTGTGTTTCATGATAAAATTTCAATAAATTAGGAGAATCTAACAATCATAAATCCATACACTTCCAATAAGAGAGCCTCAACTATATGAAGAATCAAATCAAGCACTTTTGATGTTTTTCAGAATTAAAACTGCTTTATCCTTTTCTATACATATTTTGCTTTCATTAAGATAAAGCTTTGAGATGTTTGTCTAAATATACTAGAATCATGTGGGTGAGATATAGAATTCCTTCATATTAAAAATCAGCCAGGTAAGTTACATAATGCTGACAATCATCTAACAAGAAAGACATTTTAAAGGAAGCCACAAAGACATTTTAAAGGAAGATTTAGTTTCTCCATTTTTAATTTTGAAAGGTTTCTAGGATTTTTTTAAATTTATTTTTATTTTTTTAGTATTTCAAATTCTCCGCCTATTTGGGAAAGAGCTAGAGTCGTAGAGCCTACACTTACTTTCAAATCTTCCCTTTCTACACCATTCTCAGGCTTTTGAATAGTTAGTATCTTATGGCACAACCAAGCCTAAGATACTGTCCTCCTTACGTATAGTAACAACCTTAGGACAGAAAATAGACCACTATGGAAGACTTTATCAGAAATATTTGGAATTCTACAGTATGACAGCATTGGGATGAGGGAAAGAACTCTTGATTTGCAGTACTGTGAACTTTCCTGGATCATCTATCTACAAAATATGCAACTTTGGGGCATCTGGGTGGCTCAGTCAGTTAAGTACGACTTCGGCTCAGGTCATGATCTCACAGTTCATGTGTTTGAGCCCCGGGTAGGGTTCTGTGCTGACAGCTCAGAGGGTGGAACCTGATTCTGTGTCTCCCTCTCTCTGCTTCGGCCCTGCTTGTGCTCTGTCTCTCAAAAATAAATAAACATTAAAAAAACGAATAATTATAGGGGCGCCTGGGTGGCTCAGTCGGTTAAGCGTCCGACTTCGGCTCAGGTCACGATCTCGCGGTATGTGAGTTCAGCCCCGCGTCGGGCTCTGTGCTGACTGCTCAGAGCCTGGAGCCTGTTTCAGATTCTGTGTCTCCCTCTCTCTCTGCCCCTCCCCCGTTCATGCTCTGTCTCTCTCTGTCTCAAAAATAAATAAACGTTAAAAATAATAAAAAAAACCCGAATAATTATAAAATAAGTAACTTTGATCAAGGCACTGAAGACTTTCTGAGACTCATTTTCCTCACACAAATGCAATTAAGATATATGTGGTCCAAGGTTTTCCCCAGCTCCCACCTTAAAGATTTTCTCTTATCTTTATGGTGGGGAATGACTACAAAATAGTACACTTTACCCACTTATGTAGCAGAGTATCTGTAAAATTATACAAAAGCAAAAGGTATTTTAAAAGTTATATAGCTTTCTCATTTTTAGGTTTTCTTAACAAAGAAATCATGAGTAAATCATTGACAGAGTTTTTGTGGGTTTTCCCCCTTTTCTGGTAGGAAAAACATCTGTTCCTATTTTTAAGAATCATTTATTTCAGTGTCACCATATCTTCAATAATGTGGGTGTGCGACAAACCAGATTTAGATTCACACTGAGCATTTACTTATATTGACATTTATACCTACATAACGGAGCAACACAAAGCATTTATGCATAGAATGTATGCAAGATAGTATTGTAAAATACAAAGCAAGTTAAGTGTAACTCAAAATTTACGTATTTTTCCACTTACCCCCTGAGATTTTTACTACTGAAATAAATTACTGGAATTGCTTTATAATGATGGCAAATGTCAAAAATACAAATATCTGAGATCATCTAACTTTATACATAAGTAGATTTTTCTGTCCAACATGATATGCATTCTGTAAGATATACTGGATAAAAATTATATCTGTAGGAAGGATAATTAATAAGTGATTTGAGAAAATTCAAATGGCAATGAATATAAGATATTAATATTCATTTCCTTTAAAATTTTAATTGACACATTTATAAAAATTTACTGAATATTACTACATGCAGCATTTGAGTTTGGATTCAAAATTTAATATTTATGAAATATAGAATATATACAATTTTATATTCATGCAGATCATGGTTTCTTTAAAATTTATATATCTTACAAAGAACAGGAAGTACTATTTACTACATAATAGATATTCATTCATTTCTTCTAATGAAAAAATTGCACATTTTCTTATTTTGTACATAGTAATTTGTATTTTGTGTTATAATATGTAAACCTGACTTTAAATTATCTTTATATAAAAATTCATCTAAATAATAACCATAACTTTTAAGATGATTGTAAAAATTTTACATTGTCTTAGATTTTGCACAAATGTTATTTTGCAGCTTCTTTTTTATCCTTCTGATTACTTTGATCAGATCTCATATCTCATCTTTCTTGCTTGATCAATAAATTCTGTTTAAAATAAGTTGGTCCATTTTAATCTCTGTTGGAGTATTGAGGACAAATTCCCTCAAGAACTTATAAATAAAGGAAATTACATTGCTCTCTGAGACATAAACTTTAAAATCAATATATAAGAAAAGAGTTATGAAGCATTTCAGGAAAACACATTCGCCCCTAGCCCTGTAAGACTTGGGATGTAGAACAAAGACTATGAAGGCCTAAACCTGACAAGTCTACAGTCGCCCCCGTGAAGGAAGCTGTACAAAACAGGAACTTGTTCACAAGCACCCATGTCTTTCATACTGAGACTGCAGACCAGCACTCTAACAAAGGCAGCTATCAACAAATTGAACGTTGAGAAGACAAGTAGCTTATGGAGAGAGATGACCTAGGAACCCCACCCAATGTGAGTGTTTTCTCTTAGGAATGAGATAAAATCATAACGTCCCTCAGGATGCTGACTGTGAGATACTCACAGAGGACTGGAGACAATGGAAAAGAAGTATAAAAAACAGCTTGGTTAATACAAGGTCACTGGGATCATTGTTGTATCATGAAATACATTCAATTCCTCCACAGTTGATTGATATCAGCTACAAAATTATTCCTTCCTTGAAATCATATAATAAACCTTCATTCATTATCTCTTGTAGAAATCTGAGAGTGTCTGTTCTTTGCAACTTCAAGGAGCTAGTGCTAACACAAGACTAAAGCCCAATTCAATGCATTCTTATATCTAGAGAAAGAATGTACCTACAAAAGAGTGATTTATTTAGCCATGAAAGCATAATGGAAGGAAAGTCACAGAAGGAAATGTTGGCAGATTCCATCCTCACACTGTCCAGGAGAGAGGAAATCCAGCTATAGGATAGCAGGTGTTCTGGACCATTATTAGACCATGTCTGCTGTGATATGGATGCTTCCGTCTCCTTATAGTCTGGAGGCATTATACATCAATTAATATACTCTCTTTCTTTTTATTTCATGGCTAGTAAACAATCCTAGATTATGTTTTCATGACTTATGTACATGATCTATAGGAATAAAATGCATTAATCAATGAAACATAAGCATTCCACTTTGTGTAGCAATATTTCTCATTGTGAATTGATAAATTGGCATTCTTATCTGTTTACATCAATTGAGTTACTTTGGTTAACAAACATAGCCTCCAATGGTTGTATATACTTTCAGACAAAATAAGGTTTCTAAGTCTGCAAAGACTAGAGACCGGAACCAGGCCAATTTCAATTTACATGGCACCCTAGTAGACCTTTCAAGATACAACAAGAAGCCAAATCAAAAACTTATTGTTATGGGCTATATACTAAAGCCTTCCCTTCCTGCCTAACTTTCTACAGCCACAGATGGAAAAGGGATGATGTCACCATCCATCATTACTAGGAGGCAGATAGATGAGTCCACTGTCTCCCTCCAGACCATATTCAATTAAGTGTGCTGTCTCTGCTATCACCATCCTACCTGCCCTGTCACCATCATCTCATCTAACACTGCATTCATTTCTAATCCATTTCCTAGAATCTAACCAACACAGAAAATCCCAAGTCTAACAAATATGAGACTTCATATGAATATAACATTTTATAGTAGTCAAAGTTCTTTCTCTTATTTCATATTTCATCCCAAGTCTAATGAGTTGGTATAAACTCTGTGTTCGCTAAAGCAGTATTTCTCAACATGTAATCCAAGCTCTTTCTGCATCAGAATCACTGGTGTGCCTGTCACAATGAAACTCCTAAGGGAATTCTTTGCATACTGAAATTTGATAAATACGGCTCTGAAATGAGAATAACAACACATGGCACTAATGCCTGGGATGCTGTGAGAATTAATGGCAAGTTATTCTTCCCCAAAGGTTTTAGCCAGTGGGTCTCACCCTGACTGCCTGTTTGAATCACCTGGAAACATACCAGTGCATAGCCTCACTCTAGACCAACTGAATCAGAGTCTTTGGGAAAAGGATTCAAAGAGTGAGGATTTTTAAAAAACCTCCCAGGTGATTCTAATATGCACCCAGGATGGAAAACCCTCTATTCTAGCCCATATTTTTCATTTTTAACATATGTTTATTCTTCCTCTGGGGTTTTGTAAGACAACTTCAGTATGATCACCACATATTAAGAAATCTTAAATATGTAAATTAAAACCACAAACACATACTTTAATAGGAAAAGTGGCTACTCATCATTAAAATATGCAAATATAAGGGACAAATAAATTAACATGTATGTAAGTGAAAAGAAGTAAGCTATCTCAGGCCAATAATAGCATCTCAAATGTTCCCTGAAGACAGACTGCTTCTGGGAATTAATGAATATTATGGACCAACAAAATATTTTTTCCAGTTACATTGTTATTTTGTTGATGAATATGGGTAAATTTAGATTCCTAGAATGCTACAAATCTGCACTGTCATGATCTTCTGGTTCATGGGTTCAAGCCCCCCTTGGGGTTCCACGCTGACAGCATGGGGCTTGCTTGGAATTGTCTCTCTCTGCCCGCCCCCCCCCACTCACGCACACGCTCTCTCTATTTTTCTCTCTCAAAATAAAATACAGAAACTCTTAAAATTAATTAATTAGTTAATTAATTAATTGAAATTAAGTAGAAAATTCAGGTCCTTGGGGTACCTGGGTGGCTCAGTCAGTTAAGCCTCCCACTCTTGATCTGGGCTCAAGTCTTGATCTCAGGGTTGTGACTCCACACCGAGGGTGGAGCCTACTTTAAAAAAAAAAAAAAAGAAAGTTCAGTTCCTCATGTGGCTTGTGGATGTATGTAGGTCAGAGCAGTTATAGAACTGCATCATTGCAGAAAGCTCTATTGGACAGCTATTAGATCCTTACAGTTAGTTGCACCTTCTAGACAAGGAAAATAGACCACAGAAACTTAAGTGACTTGCCCCATGTTGTATATCAGGTTAGTAGGGAACCAAAATAGGAACCAGACCCAAGTACAGTGTTCTGTATACTATTGTGAGTGAATGAATGGGTCAATAGTTGTGATGATGATGATCATTATATTAATAATTAGCATGATAGAAGAAAATTATTATTTACTATATGCCAGACATTCTTATGAAGGTGGTTCTTTGTGTTAATTTATCTAATTATAGCAAGAAACTTAAAAGCTAGGTATAATACCTACTTTAGAAACATGGTAGCAATATGACAGCGGTTCCCTGAGGATGCACAGCTATTAAGTGAAAAAAATGAATGACTCTGTGTGTGTGTGTGTGTGTGTGTGTGTGTGTGTGTGTTTGTGTGTTTGGGGGGAGGTATATCATAAGTTATATAAAGCTAACATAAGAGATTCATTATATCAACAATCTTATTTAATCATAAGATTAAAAAATAATTGTGCTTTTATAACATGTACCTGGTGTTACTAGATATTAAAATTTTTGACATAAATGTATCAGGCAATTTTTAAATAAGCCAGTTAGAAACATTATGGTAAGTTCATTTACTTAATCAATATAAGGGATATGATACTCTTAAGTTAGCCCCGGTATCACTGAGAATAAAATGTTTTAGTGTACTGCTTCTATTTGAGGATATACTTAGGATAGGGTCAGTTTCAACAAAACTTCATCTAATTTAGATTAATTGTGTTTGTGAAAGTCTACTGAGAATTTGAACTCTGTGTACATTTATAACAATGTACTGTAATAAAATGTGAAAATGGTCTCTTTCTCAAAATATCTTCTTGAATTGTATTTCTTCTTATTATTGTGATGATGTGATATGATAAAATGCCTAAGTGTTGAGATGAAATGAAGTGAATGATGTAGGCATTGCAATGTAATATTAGGCCACTATTGACCTTTTTTTTCAAATTAATATTTTAATATACTGTTATTCAATATACTGTGCAATACTGGGGCACCAGGGTGGCTCAGTCAAACATTTGACTCTTGATTTCAGCTCAGGTCATGATCTCACAGTTCTTGGGTTCAAGCCCTGCATCAGGCTCTGTGCTGGCAGTGTGGAGCCTGTTTTTGGATTCTCTCTCTCCCTCTGACCCTCCCCTACTCGCTCACGTGTTCTATCTCAAATAAATAAACTTTTTAAAAATGTATATATGTATGTGTATATATATATGTGTGTGTGTGTGTGTGTGTGTGTGTGTGTGTGTGTGTGTGTATACACTGTGCAGTACTGGTTTCAGAAGTAGAATTCAGTGATTCATCACTTACATACAATACCTAGAGCTCATCACAAGTGACCTTCTGACCACAAATCAGAAGAATTATCTGCTTCCAGCAGTGGTTGACCACAGGTAACTGAAACTGCAGAAAGAAAAACCACAGATAAGGAGGGAGTATTGTAAGATGATTTTAGTGTTCAAATTACAGTTGCCACTCTAATTTCACTGGAATGTTCTAGCAGTGCTTAGCAGAATAAAATTTTTTAATGACTCTTGGACAAGCTTAATTTCATTTTTTATAGCTGAAAAAACAGAATAAATTATTTTGAGTATTTTTCCCAGAGGATTTTCCCATAACTTGGATTTTATAACAAGCTAACACAAAATTTCTCCATATTCAGTGTGACAGATACTGAGAATTGCCTGTTGAATTGCCATCTTCCCTTTCTTCTTCACTAACAGAACCTAAGCAACGTGTCCTACTGAAAAAACCATTTCCTAGGTGCCCTTGCAAATAGGAATAGTCAATTACATGTAAAGGAAATGTACTGAATGGGGAATCCCTTTTTGCCTTCCCTCTTATTTCTGCTTCTGCCTTGAACTCAGTTGTGAAGTCTGGATTTCCAGAAACCACTTGGGTTATAAGGAACCCTTGGGTTGAAAATTATGTGCTTACTAAAGAAAACAGAAATCTTGAGGCACCTGGGTGGTTCAGTCCATTAAGCGTCCGACTTCGCCTCAGGTCATGTGAGTTCGAGCCCCCCGTCGGGCTCTGTGCTGACAGCTCAGAGCCTGGAGCCTGCTTCGGATTCTGTGTCTCCCTCTCTCTCTGCCCCTCCCCCGCTTATGCTCTGTCTCTCTCTCTCTCTGTCAAAAATAAAATAAAACATTAAAAAAAAGTTAAAAAAAAAAGAAAACAGAAATCTTAAAAGGGGTAGAGCCTCTGATAATAGTGAACCTATCTCATAAAATTTGGACTGTGTCTGTTTTATGTTAGAGTTTTGAAAACTTTGTTTAAGCCAGTGTTATCTTGTGTATCTACCTCTAAGAGCCAAATGAAATTTCTAACACATTCAGTGTTACAAAATCTTGACAACCAAGTCACAAAAACCAAATACAACAATGATGGAAAGCAATGTGAAAATTATATAAATTGTGCACATTTATCATTTTTTACAAATGATGAAACTGAAGTATGTTTATTAAATTATAAATTTTAAAAATAAAAATAGAATTTAAATTGTTTTACTTCAGAGAGACACAGCACCCGTGTGCATGTGCTTGAGTGGGGAGGGGCAAAGGGCAAGAGAGAGAACTCCAACAGGCTCCATGCTCAACCCAGAGCCCGATGCAGGGCTCTACCTCATGACTGTGAGAACATGACCTGAGCCAAAAGCAAGGGTCGGATGCTTAACCAACTGAGCTACCCAAGTGCCCCTAAAATAAAATTTTAAATAAGATCTAAAATATCTAAATTATCTCAAGAAAAAGCTGAAATGTAAAGAGACCAAAAAATTAAAAAGATGAGAAAAGTTATCAAAGAATTCACTCCAAAAAAATGTAGGGCTCAGAAATATTTACAGAGAAGTTTCTTCAGGTTTTCAATAAACAGACTATCCCCATTCTATATGAATGATTCACAAAATATAGAAATAAATGAGATGCCATCAAATTCATTCTATAAAGCTAGTGTTGTGCTGTGCCAAACCATATATATACATATACATATATGGTGTATATATATATACATATACATATATATATATATATATTTACTGTTTATTTTTGAGAGAGAGAGCACGAATGGGGGAGGGTCAGAGAGAGAGGGAGGCACAGAATCTGAAACAGGCTCTAGGCTCTGAGCTGTCAGCACAGACCCCGATACGGGGCTCAAACCCATGAACAGCGAGATCATGACCTGAGGGGAAGTTGGACTCTCAACCGACTGAGCCACCCAGGCTCCTCTAAAAAAATATTTTTTAAAACATATATGAATATATTTTGAATAAACCAATGAATCTATCACTATGCAAGGGCTCAGAGCTTTAGCCACTGAACATAGACTGAGGGTCCAGTGGTCAGGTTGAGCTTACCCATCAAAGGTTATCAAAGCAGGAGAATAAGTGGAATTGACCTTTCCTAAACCAAGGCCGTCTTCAAATTCACTCACTACTGGTACCCCATAGTATGTATCTCTTAGCAAACAAAATGTTTTAATGGCCGGTCAAAGAAGGTATTTTGAAAATAGTAACCCAGAGACTATTATAAATTGAGTCTAGTTGTATTAGGGGGAAAAATTCTACCTCAGACAACAAAGAACCTAACAAGGCTTAAGTCTATTAAGACTTTTATTTGCTTTTTGTTGCTGCTGCTGTTGTTGTTGTTGTAGTTGTTGTTCTGTTTTTCTCTTTTAGGAAATTCAGAAGGCAAACAGTCCAGAACTGGTACCATGAAGGTAATTCACTTCACTCTGTTTTTGGTATGGATTTTGTCCTTATGGCTACAAACATTCCACCTCTAGGCATCTTGTTACGTACTATATGCAGACAGAAGAAAAAAAGACAAAGCCCAAATCTCATGCCACCTGAATTTGTGCAGTTCCTAGGAACTCTATGAAGTGAGTTCTGCCTATTTCAACTTATATTCTATGCCCATGCCCTTACTGCAAGCAGATGGGAACGTGCGAGTCGGACGTCTTACAGTTTCTATGATTGGAATTTTCTTCTACCAGCCAGGAATTAGGAGTTTGAAGAATGGTTAGGCAGTCATTAATGTATGCCACATTTGCCAATCATTCTATGTTGAACTAATAATGGAAAATCTTTCTTTCAATTTGTGGCCACATTTTTAGATTTTTCCCCTCGTTCACTTTTCGTTGGCATTGCCACTTCTTTTTGTTCATATAACTAGCAGCCTTGTCAAAGGGAAAGGAGAAGTCCTTTTAAATAAACACACTTTCATTCATGAACCTTACTATTCTCATTTTCCTAGGATGGGGAAAAGGTGGGCATGTGAAATGGGGCAACATTAATCTGTGAAGCTGAATGCAGCTTCATTGATGGGTCTTGCAAGAGATAAGAGAAAACAAAATCCTTCCTACTATATCCATAAATAGATCTTGTTTGAGTAAATAGTAATGCTTTAAAAAAAATAGAATTTATGGTTATTCTCCAATAACTGCCAATACTGTCTCCTTAGAAAAGTTCTGTTAAAACGGCTTTTAAGCTAGTCACATAGCCCTTCTGACAGCATCTCTGTAAACTGCTCATGTAAAAAGAAGGATCCTGGGATCAGACAAGGCAAACAGAACCCTCCTCTGCCCTGTACCTTAGAAAGGGTATTCTTGGCACTGTGTTAGTCTAGAGGAAGCAAATGAAACATTTAAATATCTTTGACATTTAAAAGCTACTAAAAATGAATTGAATTATACTGGTAATAACTTATGTTTATGTAGCACTTTATGTGTTTCAAAATCTTTTTAACTACATAATCTCCCATTTGATAGAGCAGTCATCGATACTTAAAGTTACTTGCCTAAAGGCACACAGAAATTTAGTAAAGATCTCTTATAACAGAACCCCAAGATTCACATTTACCTTCCTTCTCGCTAAATCTGATCTCACCAGAGGAAACCATTGCCACTAGCAGACAAATCCTGTATTAGCCTTGAGGGCAAGAGACTCCCATGGTAGGGCCTCACTGTCATTTTGCCAGCTAGGCTAGCCTTTAACCAGAACTCTGACATTTGCAGGCCCCCTCAACTTCCATAAGACTCCTGCTCCCCGAGATCACAGAAGAGAGGACAGCATCCTCTCTACTGACAGCTGCTGCTTTGCTATAAACTTATCGGCACTGTGATATCACTTTAAGATTGGCAAATAAAGCCATCACAATATAAGCACATAAATTATAAAGTAATTTTTTCTTCTTTGGGAACCATTACAAATGTGATCCATGTCATATGAAAAATTCTCATTTATGATTACTAGCAAGTCATTTACTTTCCATGCCACACGCAATCACAGCAGAGTTTTAAAGTATTAGAAGATAAAGACACATAAATCTGTGTTTCTCAAAACTAATGCATTTGTTATACATTACAAGATCGTCCCTTTGTCATGAAGCCATATCTAAGTCTTTAGTTCAGATCTGACTCCAGTGTTTATATCAAAGTGCATCAAGGTCCGCCCCTAAATTACATTTTCTAGAAACAGCATTGTAAGAAATATTTCAAAACTCCCAAATGGTGTAGACCCATAAAAAGAAACCTATTTTTTTTTCATCTGGAACCTTGGAAATAAGCTGAGCCCCATTCTTGATCTATGCCAAAGCATTTGGCCTGGCTCTAACTTAGGTATATTCAAGATAGCTTTTCTATAAGTTGTGAACATTTAAAGAGAGAGTATTAGTCGCTAAGAAAGGTCAGGAAAAAAATATGAACTACATTTCTCTAAAAGCTTTATTTAAGTAGAAGATATGCTCAATAATTTTTTCTATTTCACTTTTGCGAAGTTTAACTACTCAATATATAGATACAGCCATAGCTCCACTTCTCTGTGACCAGACTACAATATTTCTTTTAGAGCAATTTACTTTCCTTATAAATGGCTAAAAATTTCAATGCTCATACTATTGTAGCTTGAAGCAGACTTATAATTTTAATAATAGAACAAAATGTTTTTGTAGTTCAACAAGTATCCTAGTGCTTATGTGATTAATAACTTTTTATTTAAGAGATGTGCTCATTAACAACCATAAAAAGCTGATTTCTATCATATGTTTTGCAATTTAAAATGCATATATATGTGTATATATGTATGTGTATACACACACATCAACTCATCTAATCCTGCAAAATTTGAATTCGTTGGTCTAGATGAGAGTTTTCTCTTATATGGCCTCTCAGATTAAATGCTCACTTTAGGAAATCATGAATTCCCATGTATTAGTGATGCATAAATTGTATAGTGAGGTTTGTCAAATGATGAGCATCTTGTGTGAACAGAGGTGCTATAGTAATAGCAGTAATTACTATTATTAATTGAGTTCTTTTTTAAGTGACAGGGTGCTTTTTACATGTATTGACTCATTTAATTATCTTAAAAATTCTATGGCATAGATATTAGTATCCTCATTTAACTTACAAGGAAGTCTAGGCTCAAAGAGTATGATGATTTCCCCAAGGTCACAGTCATAAAGTGGCAAAGAAATTCAGTCCAAATCCTTTTACACTAAAACCTATGCTCTTTTTCATTTCACCCTACTGCCTCTAATTTTAGAGCATAAACCAGTCCCCATTTAGAAAAACATGCTTTCAAATTAAATGAAATAGGAGAAAAGATGCAATGAACAGCTTGAGAATAAAATCATACATAACTTGAGAATAACCTCGTAATTCACAAAACAAGTTTGCATCTGTTATTCTAATGTACCGCCTGTGTTATAATGGCATATTTTCATAATTTATTCATGCTGCTACATTATTTTTCTCAACATAAATCCAATGTATACCTCTTTTACTTAGTGAATGTTTTCTAGTAAATCTGACAGAAAGTTTCCTGCTAGCTGACACTGACTGGTAACAGACAATCAGAAAATCTCACTGCTGCCAACAGGTTAGACTGTTTTGCTCTTTTTTAAGAGCAGTGCCTCATTCCAGCTAGAAAAGACGCATTTCAGAAAACTCTGAAAAAGACACACAGTACTTGACATGTAGCAGGTCCTCATTGAATAGAAAGTAGGTGTGAATGCATGAGTGATTCACATTAGTATTTGACATTTCAGGTAGGTCAGTGGGGAGAGATTTCAGCATTCTGCAAATCACACTGTCCTGGGTTAGGTGCTCTGGACAGGGACTTGGAGACAGATTTCCTTAAAGGAAGTTTATTGGGAACCACTCTTAGAATCACAGCACCGATGAGAGGGTGAACAAAGCAGGAAGGAGCAGAGGGAGAAGGGCAATGCAGTTGCGACAGAGGCAGCAATCAACCGCCCTGTGGGAGCTCTGGAGCCAGGACGGTCTTTAAAGATGTCCCCACTGAAGCAGTGGGTCCAGGCCTTTGGACTCCTCATAAATTAGTCATTGAGCCTAGCTGTGATCAGTCAACAATCAAAGGTCCCAGCAACAGGCAGAATGAACACTTCAGCCACCAAGAAAGAATCTGTACAGTACATCACAGCATCTCCTACATACAGTCACTTCTTTCATGGGTAGGAGACAAGTGATCTTTTCACCACATTCCATAAAATAATAATTGCTGGTTTTTAAATCTGCTACGTACTTTGCAACATACATAAATTATTGTTTTATATAATCATCACAACAATACCACGTGGTGTACTCTTCTCAATCTCATTTTATAGATGACGAAAGAGAGATTCAGAAATGTTAGATAACATGTCTGCAATCCGACAATTAATACACTTTTTCCCTTTAAGGATAACAGGCTGCTATCCTTTTGTGTTTGCCAAAGTGATAGGGTTTTATGGGAAGTCAATTCTTTATTTTAATGAAAGTATGATTGTTAAAATGGGGGAAATTCCAGGTGTATTTTCTTAAATTTCCTGTCTTGTGTTGTAATAACCATCCCTGATGTATTCCTTAAGGGACATGCAGGCTATATGATTCAGGTTAAATTCTTGATATTTTTACTTACAATTAAAAAGAAAAAGATGAGATTTTTCTTTCTAGGGTTAATTCTCTTTTGCATCTTAAATAAATTGCTAAGGAATTGCATATCATTACGTATTTTCTGAAATTTCTTTGTTTCCATTAATTCAGGTCAGAAATGCAATATTTTTCAGATACAGTATTGAAATCAAAACAACAGAAATGTCACCAGCAGGGGTACTTTTGATTTGTTCCAGGAGGAAAGTGTAGATATTAAAAGTTAGTTTATTATAAATTATATAAAAGTAATCAAGAAAAAATATTTTGTATTGGAAGAAAACGTTTTGTGAATAAAAACAGAAATTAACAGAGCTCTTAAATGTAACTGTTTCAAAGGCATAATCATTTCTCCATCACTGAGAAAATAGCTAGGAAAATATGCTAATTCTAAGACATGTTTTTGAACAAATTGAACAGAAAGTTTTTTGAGATGAACAATTTGAGATGAACATGTTGACCACTTGCATCAGAATCTCCTCCTTCTGTTCCTGGAAAGCATACAAAGTCACATAGAAAATAAAGAAACCACACACACGACTTCCACATTCAATGAAATTAGGAGAAAGAAATATCCACCAAATCCAAAACATACGTTAGTCTCCCAGAAAGATCTGAGAACTGACAAAAGCCATGCGCACAATGCCATGGGGAAGGTCAAGGGCCTGAGCAATAGCAGATTTCTCCAATGGCACCCTCATCCTGAAGGTGAGGCACAATGCTGATGTCCTTTAGATTTTGTAATTAAAAGGTAAAATACTCTGGTGAATGAACCAGAGTTAACTGGTTATTCTTCTGGTTTATAAGTGAGAGACTGACTCACAAATATTGCCTGTAGGGGTGGGATCAGAAGTTCTCCTACTAAGTAGCTATGAAATGCTGCTATAGCATATTGACTTTCCTGTGCTTTGGACTTCCTTTTTTTTTTTTAATTTTATTTCAATTCAAGTCACTTAACATATAGCATAATAATGTTTTTAGGAGTAGAATTTAGTGGTTCATCACTTACATATAATACCTAGTGCCCATCCCAACAAGTGCCCTCCTTAATGCCCATCACACATTTAGCCCATCCCCCCACCAATACCCCCCCAGCGGGGCCTCAGTTTGTTCTTTGTATTTAAAAGCCTCTTATGTTTTGTCCCCCTCCCTGTTTTTATATTGTTTTTTTCTTCCCTTCTTTATGGTCATTTGTTTTTTTTTAATTTTTTAAATTTACATCCAAATTAGTTAGCATATAGTGCAACAGTGATTTCAGGAGTGGATTCCTTAGTGCCCCTTACCAATTTAGCCCATCCCCCCTCTCACACCCCCTCCAGTAACCCTCAGTTTGTTCTCCATATTTATGAGTCTCTTCTGTTTTGTACCCCTCCCTGTTTTTATATTATTTTTGTTTCCCTTCCCTTGAGTTCACCTGTTTTGTTTCTTAAAGTTCTCATATAGGTGAAGTCATATGATATTTGTCTTTCTCTGACTGAATAATTTCACTTAGCATAATACCCTCTAGTTCCATCCACGTAGTTGCAAATGGCAAGATTTCATTCTTTTTGATTGCCAAGTAATACTGCATTGTATATATATACCACATCTTCTTTATCCATTCATCCATCAGTGGACGTTTGGGCTCTTTCCATACTTTGGCTATTGTTGATAGTGCTGCTATAAACATAGGGGTGCATGTGTCCCTTCGAACCAGCACACCTGTATCCCTTGGATAAATGCCTAGTAGTGCAATTCTTGGGTCATAGGGTAGTTCTATTTTTAGTTTTTTGAGGAACCTCCATACCATTTTCCAGGGTGGCTGCACCAACTTGCATTGCCACCAACAATGCAAAAGAGATCCTCTTTCTCTGCATCCTTGCCAACATCTGGTGTTGCCTGAGTTGTTAATGTTAGCCATTGTGACAGGTGTAAGGTGGTATCTCATTGTGGTTTTGATTTGTATTTCCCTGATGATGAGTGATGTTGAAGCATTTTTTCATGTGTCGGTTGGCCATCTGGATGTCTTCTTTGGAGAAGTGTCTCTTCATGTCTTTTGCCCATTTCTTCACTGGATTATTTGTTTTTTGAGTGTTGAGTTTAATAAGTTCTTTATAGACTTTGGGTACTAACCCTTTATCTGATATGTCATCTGCAAATATCTTCTCCTATTCTGTCGGTTGCCTTTTAGTTTTGCTGATTGTTTCTTCGCTGTGCAGAAGCTTTTTATTTTGATGAGGTCCCAGTAGTTCATTTTTGCTTTTGTTTCCCTTACCTCTGGAGAGGTGCTGAGTAAGAAGTTGCCGCGGCCAAGGTCAAAGAGATTTTTGCCTGTTTTCTCCTCGAGGATTTTGATGGCTTCCTGTCTTATGTTTAGGTCTTTCATCCATTTTGAGCTTATTTTTGTGTATGGTGTAAGAAAGTTTTCCAGGTTCATTCTTCTGCATGTCGCTGTCCAGTTTTCCCAGCACCACTTGCTGAGGAGACTGTCTTTATTCCATTGGATATTCTTTCCTGCTTTGTCAAAGATTAGTTGGCCATACATTTGTGGGTCCATTTCTGGGTTCTCTATTCTGTTCCATTGATCTGAGTGTCTGTTCTTGTGCCAGTACCATACTGTCTTGATGATTACAGCTTTGTAAGATAGCTTGAAGTCTGGGATTGTGATGCCTCTTGCTTTGGCTTTCTTTTTCCAGATTGCTTTAGATATTCAGGGTCTTTTCTGGTTTCAAAAAAATTTTTAGGATTATTTGTTCTAGCTCTCTGAAGAATGCTGGTGTCCAAATCGGCCAGGAGGAGGTCAAACTTTCACTCTTCACAGATGACATGATACTGTATATGGAAAACCCAAAAGATTCCACCAAAAAACTTCTAGAATCGATTCATGAATTCAGCAAAGTTGCAGGATATAAAATCAATGCACAGAAATTGGTTGCATTCCTATACACCAACAATGAAGCAACAGAAGGAGAAATCAAGGAATTGATCCCATTTACAGTTGCACAACAAAATATAAAATACCTAGGAATAAATCTAACCAAAGAGGTGAAAAATCTATACACTTAAAACTATAGAAAGTTTATGAAAGAAATTGAAGAAGACACAAAAAAATGGAAAAAAAAATTCCATGCTCCTGGATAGGAGGAACAAATATTGTTAAAATGTCAATACTACCCAAAGCAATCTACATATTCAATGCAATCCCTATCAAAGTAACACCAGAATGCTTTGGACTTTTTATCCTTTCATGTGAACAAATTTGGAATCTGATGTGCCAGTGAGATGGAAATTAAAGATCAGTTGCTTAGATTGGGGATGAGAAAGCCACATGTGCAATGAAAAAACAAATGTATCGGGAATCTAGAGACTGTAACTCTTTTCCTATCTATGCAACTCTTAAATGTTTAAAGAAATTATTTTAATTTCTTGTTTCTGTGCTCTCTTTGTAAATTGTGAAGGAATAAATGATAAAATGCTTTTTATCCTTTTCTTTATATTTTATTTTATTTTATTTTATTGTTATTGCTGTTGTGAAGGATGGGTTACATTGTTTATTCAGCATGTTTATTTAGCACCTACTATATGCCATGAACTGTTCTAGTGAGTAACCAGACAAAATCCCTATTCTCATGGATCTTACATTTTAGTCAGGGCTAGGGAAGAGAAAATAAACAACATTACAAACAAATTCTATGGTATACTACAAGGTAAGAAGTATTTAATTTTTGTTCAAGTATAATTAACATATAGTGTTATATTAGTTTCAGGTGTAAAATATAATGATTCAACAATTCTATACATTTCTCAGTGCTCATTGAGATAAGTGTATTCTTAACCCCACTCACCTATTTCATCATTCCCCCACTATCTCCCCTCTGCTATTAGTTTGTTCTCTGTATTTAAGAGTCTAGGTTTCTGTTTGTTTGTCTTTTTTTTTCTGTATTTGTTTGTTTTGTTTCTTAAATTCCACATATGAGTGAAATCACATGACATTTGTCTTTCTCAGAGTGACTTATTTCACTTAGATTTACACCCTCTAAGTTCATCCAAACAGTTGTGAATAGAAAGATATCACTCTTTTTTATGACTAATAGTCCATTATAGATGATAGATAGATAGATAGATAGATGATAGATAGAGACAGAGATCCATTCATCTATGAATTGGCACTTGGGTTCCTTCTCTATCTTGGTCATTGTAAATAATGCTGCAGTAAAGATAAAGGTGCATATAACTTTTCAAATTAGTGTTTTCATTTTCTTTGAGTAAATACCCACTATGGAATTACTGGATCATATAGTAATTTATTTTTAATTTTTTGAGAAATCTCCATACGGTTTTCCACAGTGGCTGCACCAGTTTACATTCCTGTCAATAGTGTGAAAAGGGGTTCCTTTTTCTCCACATCCTCACCAACAAGATGAGAAGTACCAAGGAAAAACTAGAACAGAGTAAGGGAGTATAAGAAGTGCTGAGGGAATTATTCTGTTTGTAAAGGCAATTCAGGATAAGCCTCATTATTAGACATTATTAGACAAAAATTAATCATGTTTTTAAAAACAGAACACTTTTACCTTTTGAGATTGTCTAAAATAATTTTTTAAGTTATTCATTAATTTTGAAACAGTGAGAGAGTGTGTGCAAGCTGGGGAGAGGCAGAGAGAGAGGGAGGGAGACGGAGAGAATCCCAAGCAGTCTCTGCACTGAAAGCACAGGGCCCCCTGTGGGGCTCAAACTCATGAACCGTGAAATCATGACCTGAGCCAAAGTGTGTTGCTGAACTGACTAGGCCACCAAGGCGCCCTCTAAAATAATTTTCAAAGCCTACAAATTAACTTTCCTTTTTAAAAAATTGAACTATGTGTTGATTTTATAAGTTATTTTGCTCTCCAAAGAATCAACCCATCATTTTTACCATCTCTTATTTTACTATACCAATATATTGATTCTGATTTTAGGTATCTTTGATCTTTTTATTTTCTCTCCTCAGATAAGATTTTTTATTCTTTTTCTAGACTCTTGTGCTAAAAGTTTTGTTGCTTTATTTTTATTATTTCTCATTTAACAATACAAGTTTTAAGACTGAATTTTTATCTGGGTAATTTTGGTTATATCTAATAAATTTGATAAATAATGTACTAATTATTCTTATTCTCTATTTTGTAATTGCAATTTTAATTTTTTATTATACCCAAGAGTCATTTAGATAGAGTTTCTTTAATTGTGTTTATCTGTTAGTTATTAATTTCTGGTTTATTGTATTATGGTCAGCAAAAGAGGTCCGGATAATTTTCTGTTTTGTTCTTATTGAATTTTTGTTCATTATTTAATACATAGCAAACTTTAATAACTGATACCTGGAAACTTGAAAATAAAACATATTCTAAAGACAAAACTGAAAGAAGTAAAAAGCGAGTAAACACTAGGAAATACAGTAAGGGACACTGAGAAAGAATAAAATACAATAGAAAATTTTTAAATGTTTAAAGTACTGGCAATAAAATAATGGAAATATATGCAGTCAAAAAAGAGCCAAAATTCGCACATGGAACTTGAGTCTCTCCAAGGAAAACAAAATCAGTTGCATGTAAATGAAAGCACTCTAATAAGTTGGAGGCTCATACATACCAAATTAATGAAGACAGTCCTGGATTATGTCTATTTACCCTGTGTCTTCTGTGGTTATTGTTCTCTTCTCTGTCCAAAATGTATTGCTCCAGAAGTTATATTGCTAAATCACTCTATGTATAAAAGGAAAAGATAGGATGACTTCAGGCTTCTCTGTAGCAACATTCAGTATCAGAATGTAATTCAACAATATTTATAAAATATTCAAGTTAAAAGGTTTGAGCCTAGAAATTGATATCCAGCCATACTCTACCTCTGTTATAAACACTACGGATAAATAATTTTGAACATGCAAAAACTCTGGTAATACTGTTCTCATGAGCTCTTCTTGAAGAAATTAGTAAATATCTAACTTTAGTTAACTAGAATACGACTATAGAAATTCAGCATAAAGACCAAAAATTGGGGCGCCTGGGTGGCTCAGTCAGTTAACCGTCCAACTTCAGCTCAGGTCACGATCTCGCGGTCCGTGAGTTCGAGCCCCGCGTCGGGCTCTGGGCTGATGGCTCAGAGCCTGGAGCCTGCTTCCGACTCTGTGTCTCCCTCTCTCTCTGCCTCTCCCCCGTTCATGCTCTGTCTCTCTCTGTCTCAAAAATAAATTTTAAAAAAGTTAAAAAAAATTTTTAAAAAGACCAAAAATGAACATTTAATACATTTAACTGAGTAAGACAAAAAATTTTGGGAAAGGGGGAGTTAAAAATACAACATATCTTTTATGATTTCTACATAAAATGTGAATTTTAAAATTCTGAAAGCAGAAGGGAAAAGAATTGGGACATAGGATAAGATTGCTGTTTAATACAGTTTAAGAACTAAAAGGCAAGAAAAATATCATTTAAAATAAATTAAGTAATAAGAGTAGTAGCATATTTAAGAGCAAGAAAGGTAAACACTAAGAATAAGCTATTGTACTATTAACTAAAATTGAATGATGGAAGGAAAGAAAGGAAGAGAGAGGGAAAATTAGAAAACTTCCTAACCATATAAGAATTACAAAAACAAACAATGAATGAAACAGCCTATAAAGTAAAAGATCTTTAAGAAAAAAAAAAAAAACATAAAAAGAGAAACTATCACATGATGGAATTAAAACCCAATATATATGCTATAGGCTTGGATGTAAATGAGCCTAACTCACTTATTAAAGAAAAACTTCAGATTCAATCCTAATCCAAACACCAACTCTAGGATGTTTATAAGAGACACACATAAGATAAAGTGATTCTTTAAGGTTAAGAATAAAAGGATAGGCAACTGTAGACAAACAAAAAGTAATATTACTATCTTAATATTAAACTATACGTATTTTAACACAAAAATATTAAATGTGGCAAAAAGAATAATATAATCTATAAGGTCAATATAAATGAGGTACATCAATTACTAGAGAATACACCTTCCTTTTCAAATGCTCATAGCATATTGACAATCATGACAATCATTGACAATTGAAAAGGGTATAGACTATGATCACTAAGGTAGGTCTGACTATTATATACAAACTCTGGCCAATGGGACAAAACATTAATCAATGTTTTTACAATTTTACATACATGAGATCTAGAATTGAATTTAAAAAGCAGACATGCCAGTGGGGCACCTGGTGCCTGAATCTGTTGTGTCCAACTTCGGCTCAGGTCATGATCTCACAATTTACAAGTTCAAGCCCGTGTCAGGCTCTGGGCTAACAGGTCAGAGCCTAGAGCCTGCTTCAAATTCTTTATCTCCCTCTCTCTCTGCCCCTCCCCAACTCATGCTCTGTGTCTTTCTCTCTTTCTGCCTCTCTCTCTCTGTCTCAAAAATAAATAAAAATATATTTTAAAAAATATAAAACAGACATGCCAAGATACAGAACCCAATAACTTAAAAACAAAACAATCAAATAGTAACAGATCCAAAGATGATTGAAATATTGGAGTTTTTAGACATGGGCTATAAATAACTATAGGTAATGTATTTGAGTATGGGTGAAAAATGAAGAATTCTACCATAGAATTTTTATCAATATATAAAATCCAATAAATATTGTGGAAATTAAAAATACTATCACTGAAATTAAGAATTAATTGATGGATTTAAAACTAGATTAGACATGGCATAAATTAGGATGATTATAGTTTTAAGATGGAAAATACTTACATATAACAAATGAAGAAAGTCTTTGGAGTCCCAGAAGTAAAATTATGAGGCAGAAGCAATAAAGAATGCTAGCCAAGAATTTTCCAAAATTGATGAAAGACAACAAGCCAAACTTTTCTAGAATTTTTTTCTTCAAGCAGAAAAAAAAAAAAGGAAGAAGAAGAAGAAGGAAGTAAGAAAGATAGAAATAAAAGCAAAAAATAACACAGCTAGCCACAAACTTTGAGAGATGGATGGCGATATCTGGGAGGAAGCAGAAGGGAAATGTCTGAGATACCATTAATATTCTACATCTTGATCCAGATGGTGGTTATACAAGTATTTTCACTGTGTCAAAAAAAATCATAAATTTAAGATTTGTGCATTTTACAGTATGTATACTACACTTCAATTTAAAAGTTTTAAAAAGTCTAAAAAGATGAGTTTCTTTTTCTTGTTTGGCAAGCTACTCCCCTCCCTACACCATATCCTGGTTGCCACTGAACCTCATAGAAGGAGGCAGAGTGAATAACACTTTAGAAGAAAAGTGATGTGTGTAACATATAGGATCGAAAATTAAATTCTGTCCCTTAAATCCTCTACGAGGAGGATTAATCACGTGATTAATACTAATATGGCAGGGGACAACTGTACTGCCAGGCTTCCTATGCAAGAGACCCATAAGTTGTCACGAGCACCAGTGGTGGGTTATGGGAGAGGGGAAGGTGGCAGGATGTGTTCCAGCAAAGCAAGTAGAGGTCTCACGTTGGAACAAAGTGGCCGCTGTGTGGGATTTACCGTTCAGGGCACGAGCTTCTGTACGAGATGCCAGTAGTCACTCCCCAAAGTCAGAAGGCATCAGTGGCATCCATCATACCTCAATACTTAGTAGTACGAAAAATACTAGTAAGCACTAGTACTTCCTAGTACAAAATCAGTTACTCTCCAACAGAAATTTTTGAGTATCTAGGGAACAGGCAAAGATCTGAGGCCTCCTCCTGTCCTTTCCCTGTAAGGCCAAATAATTCCCCTAGACTTCCAGATCCCAATATGAAAAGGGGAAGAAGTTGGGTGCAACTATAAAAGACTAAGCATTTACCTAAAGACCTCGTCTGAGACTTTACCTAGGACTGAGCATTTCCTAGGACTTAGCATTTACCTAAGATAGAATAGTCTTAAAAAGCTAGATTAGGGGCACCTGGGTGGCGCAGTCGGTTGAGCGTCCGACTTCAGCCAGGTCACGATCTCGCGGTCCGTGGGTTCGAGCCCCGCGTCAGGCCCTGGGCTGATGGCTCAGAGCCTGGAGCCTGTTTCCGATTCTGTGTCTCCCTCTCTCTCTGCCTCTTCCCCGTTCATGCTCTGTCTCTCTCTGTCCCAAAAATAAAAATAAACGTTGAAAAAAAAAAAAAAAGCTAGATTAGTGCTAGTAAAGAATTTAACTTCAAATAGACTAAATATTTAGAAAGAGACACTGTATGAACTAGAACATGAAAAAGATCAGATAATCATAGGAAATAAAGATAAGTACGTATTTTTTGTCACATTAAAGCTTAGGTCATCAATTTATGACCCTACTACATCAAAGAAATCACTTAAATAGTATATACTATTTCATACCTTCCAAAATAACAGAAATCTAAAATAATGATAATTCCAAATGCTGGTTAAGTCATGGTAACATCATTGTACTTATATACTGACGACAGAATAATTAGAAGATAATTTGGCAATAAAATGCATGAATTACAAGCTGGCTCATGATTTATAAGTAAATCTATGATAATATTCCTAAAGGAATATTTCATGAAAATCCAGTGCAGCATTACTTACAAAGAAAAATAATTAAGAGTAACTGAAATGGCCAATGACAGAAAATAATTTAATAAGTTTTGTTATATCAACTCTGTGGAATATTAGACAGCCATTATGATGTAAAATTATTAAAAGCTACACTGGTATATGGAATTACT
The DNA here is from genome assembly GCF_018350175.1 of Felis catus. Classification (NCBI taxonomy): domain Eukaryota; kingdom Metazoa; phylum Chordata; class Mammalia; order Carnivora; family Felidae; genus Felis; species Felis catus. Next base: position 56,887,784 of record NC_058372.1, read on the forward strand.
TAAGAGAAAAATAAAATACACGGAGTATAAAATGATATATTAAGCTTCCAAATATACAAAAATTCTGCATGCATTTGAATATAGTGTAGAATAACAATGGAGAATGTGAACTAAAAGATGTATTTTTTCCTTTTTTAAAAAAATATTTTTGCAATTCTATATTTATTTTGCAATTTTAAATTCAAAATAAGAGCCAATCACCTTTATTAAAAATCAGATTCTTACTTTATTTCTGGGTTCCTTTAATTTGTTGCCCTCTTTCCAAGAACAACAAAGTAGAAAAGTTATGAGCCATGGAACCCCATTATTTGGGTTTGATTCTGGATTTCTGTACTCACTAGCCATGAGACCCCAGGCAAGTTCTTTAACCTCTCTTTGCCCTAATTTTTCATCTATAAAGAGGATTATAGTAATATCAACCTAACAGCGTGGTGGAGAGGATTAGATAACTTTTACATTAAAGCACTCTATATTTTTGTATTAAAACACTTTAGAAAAAGTCTCAGTAATTAGTAAGCATTCTGAGAGAGTTAATTGTTGTTGTTTTCTTATTGTTGTTGTGCTTTGATGTGAACAATACATCATGGTTCCTGAAAAAAGCATGTGGCAAATACTAAATGATTCTTGAATTGGCTTCTCAATCTAATAGAAGAGTCTCAGTACATCTGTTTTTTTATTTTGGTTCTTTTTGTTTGTTTGAAGCATAGTTAATGTGTATGATCTCTTCTGTTGGTATTGAACGGGTAATTTTAGTAGCAAACAAATTGAGTTATTTAGAATTAGAATGTTCTTTCTTAGTAGCGTCTTAAAAGCAAAACAAATACTGAGTCCATGTAGCTGACTGATGATGTTCAGACAAAATGTTCAAGTATCTGAATTTTCCACTTCTCAACATATGTTTTAGTTGTTGTCAGGATGCAAACAGACTTGGTATGCTTTGCCTTCATTTACATTAGCTACATTTGCCAAACTGTCACAATCAGTGGTCTCTGAGTTTCCCCCAGAGGCATTTAAGACCATAATCAATCATTTCATGCTAAAACATGAGATTTTATAGGCTCTTTCACTCTCCAATCATCCTACAAGTGTACAGAAATAGAATAATATGGAATTTTACCTAAAATAAGCTTTTGTTCCTTTCTTTCTAAGTTCTTCTCTTTTTGTATATATATCTTGACAGTATGGGTATATATATATGTATATATATATATATACAGAGAGAGAGAAAGAGAGGGAGTCTGAGTATATGGATGGGTGAATTGTTTGTGTTGGTTTTTGCCACAGATAGTGGATGAAATGGGACTGCATCAGTGAAGATTCAGTAACACAAACACCCCAATGTCGGTGACTTTAAATAGCAAGGCATATTTCTCATTCATGCTCATAGTCCATCCTCATCTAGCTGAGGCTCTGCCTCATGTAATCCTCAGTCTGGAAAACAGGCTAAGAGCAGCCATTGTCTGGAGTCACCATATCAGGGAGAAAGATGGAGGGACAATTACATATCGTCTCTTAAAACTGTCTTCCAGAAATTATCAATATCACTTCTTACATTTCACTGGTAAGGCAAGTCGTGTGACCACAGCTAACTTCAAATGGCAATAAATTGCCATTCCACAGATTTTGAGGACAATCACAAATATTTGTGCGATAGTACTAAGGACTACTACAAAGACCAATCCAAAATTGGAGCTAGTATGATTCCTTATAGCTGCTTACATAAGTAACAAAAGATGTGATCTCTTCTGGTATTTACCAAACATTTTAAGCTAATATTCATTCTGTCATTCATAATTAATTCTTTTTTTTTTTAATTTTTTTTTCAACGTTTATTTATTTTTGGGACAGAGAGAGACAGAGCATGAACAGGGGAGGGGCAGAGAGAGAGAGGGAGACACAGAATCGGAAACAGGCTCCAGGCTCTGAGCCATCAGCCCAGAGCCCGACGCGGGGCTCGAACCCATGGACCATGAGATCATGACCTGGCTGAAATCAGACGCTCAACCGACTGCGCCACCCAGGCGCCCCTCATAATTAATTCTTATATAAATTTTCTTTCTTTTACATTCTTTCTTATTCAAGAAAATCACTTTATGAGATGACAAATCTATAGCTCCTTCAGACATCTTTTAAAAAACCTATTTTTGATTCTTCATGGCAAAAGACTTTAGCACCAGATTATGTTTGCATGGTGGTTGGTTTGTTAGTGTGGTGGATTGGTTTAAATACTTTTTTAATGTTTATTTATTTTTGAGAGAGAGAGAGAGAAAGCATGATCAGGGGGAGGGGAAAGAGACAGATGGAGACAGAATTTGAAGCAGGCTCCAGGCTCTGTGCTGTCAGCACAGAACCCAACGTGGGGCTCAAACCCACGAGCCATGAGATATGACCTGAGCCGGTGTAGGACGCTTAAGCTAAGCAGGTGCCCCATGTGGTAGGTTGGTTATGTTTGATTTAGGTAATGCTCCAAACTTAGGAAACCATAAAATAATGAAAGATGTTGTAAGAGATTTTTCTCTGGGAAGTCATAGGTATTTACTTAAGAGAGCTAAGTCAAGTCTAAAGGAAAATTTAGAGCTTTTATTCAATTACATGACCATTGGGAATAAAGTAATAAAAACTGTCCATTTGTTTGTTCTGATTTATCTGCATTAGAATTTTTCAGTAAGTGATGACACTGTTGTGTTCAGCATTGAAAACTACTGAAATAGATTTTGCATTCAGGTAGTTTCCTCCGACAGTCCGATTTTGAGCATTCCCATGTTTGTTTTGTTTCTGAGATGAAAAGAGAGTTTGACTCTACACATAAATAAAGAAAACAGTTATTATCTAACTGAAAAATTATTAATTATTGGCTTATATTATCTCTTGGAGCATTCTAAACGGAGGGAATATTGTTTAAGCACTACCATTTATTTATTTCTAGTTTCACCTCACTTTTACAACTTTTTACATGCCTGTAAGAACACTCTTCCCCAAAGATCTCAAATAAGTACTTGAATAAAACTACAATATAAGCATAGCTATAAAGAATGCATTTAATTTCAAGGGCTGCTATAAAGAATTTTACAAATGGCATGACAGGGTCCTTTTATTGTCCCTGATTTCATTACACAGCCTTCGTAACAACCCTCCTGAGAGCAAAGGTAGGATAGTGTCAATCCTTTTTATCAATTCGCTTGGTTACAAAAGAAGAACATTATCCTGACATTATGGGTATTGTTCCAGCTATTTGCAGTGTCCCCATTGTAACTTCCCTTGAAATATAGTGCTGAACACAGAAGCAGTCTGGGAAGAACCTGCAAGTACTGTCGGCATTAATGGGATAAACTCAAATTTTGCCTAAGTGAGCTGAAAACAAAACACCTTGTTAGAGGGGCACCTGGGTGGTTCAGTCAGTTGAGCATCCAACTTCGCTCAGGTCATGATCTTACAGCTCATGAGCTCGAGGCCCATGTCAGGCCCTGTGCTGACAGCTCAGAGCCTGGAGCCTGCTCTGGATTCTGTTTCCCTCTCTCTGCCCCTTCCCCAGCTTACACTCTGTCTCTCTCTGTCTGTCTCTCTCTCTCTCAAAAATAAATAAACATTAAAAAAAATTTTTAAAACAAACAACTCATTATCTAAAAAAACAAACGTCTTCCAGAATCAGAACCAGAGCCCAAACAAGTTAAGTGGTAAAAGAGAGGTTCCGCTTCTCCTCTTCTGAAAGTTTCGCAATGAAAGCACGTCTGAACTAGCTATTACTCAGATATCTGTCAAGGCTTATACAATTAGGTACTAGAGAATTCCTCCTTTTAAAGCACGATATACCAAATTGGAGTCCACAGATTTTGGAGTTCCACAAACGATCTGTGAAAATTTTTAATTTTGTACTTTCATGATGGTTATAGCCTAAAGCAAAACGAAACAAAAAGGTTAGGAAAATTGCACAATCAGACAGTACATGCTAGTCTGGGAATGCCAAATGCGCTAAAGCAATGGCACTGGTCATCAGTCTGCACTCGTGTTTTCAGTGGCAATCGCATCTTAACAAAAAGTGTTCGTAACTATATTAAGGAGAGTTTTGAAGAGTCTCACAGATGATATACTAAGGAAAGAAGGAAGATATAAAAGAATATACATTGTATGATTCCATTAATGTAAATTTCAGGAAGAAGAAAGCTAGATTCAAAATAGTGCCTACATCTGTGGCCGAGGTGTGGATGGTGGATGGTGGTATTGATTGAAAAAGGATATGTGGGAGTCCTTTGGGGAATTATGAATAATTTATATCTTGACTCATGAGGCCATAGTAAGTGAATATACAAATATATAATGTGTATAAATTTCATACAACTTGGGATTTGATTCATATACTTTCTTGTATGGATGTCCGTTGCACTTCAATAATACATTTTTAAATATCTATATTATTAGTTTGAAATTGTTTTATTTTGTTATAATGTTTTTGTATCTTTGTAAGAATTTTTGTTTCAAAACTGTATAAGAACTAAAACATAAAAAATTAGGGGGCACCTGGGTGGCTCAGTCAGTTAAGTCACTGACTTTGGCTCAGGTCATGATCTCATGGTTTTTGAGTTTGAGCCCCGCATTGGGCTCTCTGCTGTCAGCACAGGGAACATTTTCCCTTGAAGAAGGTTTGTACAAGGACAGGTTTGGGATATACTTCTGCCTTGAGCTATGACATTTGTCACAAAATAATTCTTCTAAAACAAGAGGAAGCTAGAGATACAAGCCTACTGTCTCTGGGACATTGCTCCTGAGCCATAAATGGATCTCATTTGGGTCTAAGAAATGATTCATATTTCCTGCTGTGACCTAACAGGGCCTTCAGGATAGAGCCAGGGTCTTAGAGATTCAAGCATACAACATTTCTCTTCCCACTTTTGTGCCAGCATCAGACCACCTTCCAGTTCTCCATCTCATTCTGTGCTTCTGACTAGCTGGAAAACCGGATAAAGTGTTTCAAGTGATGGGAAGACTAAGGAGTGAGGCCTTGGGATTTAGGTCCAATGGCAGCTGGCTGACAAATGGTTTGACCTTGAGCAAATAATTTGATCTGTCTGAGCTTCAGTTTTCCTTCTTTCTACTTTGGAAAAACTACTCTAAGGGATTTTTGAGGCTTTTATGTAAAAATATGTAAAGCACTCAGTACAGTAACCGGCATAGTAGGTGCTCAAAAAGTAACTGTTACACATTAATTAAATTAGAGACACTAAAACTGATTATAAAGGCCTAAAGCATAAAATGCATGGCTTTACCAAAGGTATTTTAAGGCTGCTTTTTAAAGTGCTCAGAAGGTCAGTTCCATCTTAACCTAAATTCTAGGCTGTTTCCATGACTGAGACATCAGAAGGCTTCAACGTGGCTGGCTTGTACTGTATTATATTCCTTATAGTTTGGGGGATACTCACTCTAATAAAACTGATCAGTGCACCTGGGTGCACCTGGTTAAGCATCCGACTTCGGCTCAGGTCATGATCTCACAGTTTGTGAGTTTGAGCCCCACGACAGGCTCTGTGCTGACAGCTCAGAGCCTGCAGTCTGCTTCAGATTCTGTGTTTCCCTCTCTCTGGGCACCCTGCTCATGCTCTTTCTCTCTCAAAAATAAACAAACATAAAAAAAGACGTGTTTGCTATGTAAGGGAGACAGCCTACTTAATGTGATTTCCAACTATTTAAATAATAAAACATAAAAATGTATTTTGAAATTTTATTTAAAAAATTGAACTCCTCTATGTTGATGAGTAGGAAGACCTTACCAATTAATGGTTATCCTGATTTTATAACTTGAATAATGATATTTTGCATATTTTTATTTCCTTATATCCATTTTTATTTAGAAGTTAATTATAGAAAACCAGAATTATGCTGGAAGAAGCCAAAGGTGATTGTACAAATCCTAGGGAACAACAACAAAAAAAAAGCTAATGAATAGTGAATAGGTTCTTTAAGCATCTTAAGTTCCAGATATCTTCACCAATATTTGACAGGACCTGGATCATAGGCCATTGGATATGATACAGAGGAGAGGATCTATTAGTTATCAAAATCCAAAAAGGATATCAGTCATATTTATTAATTCTTTGTGGAAGTCCAACAAGGAGGCATTACTTGCCAAACCTCCTGAAGAACTGAGTGAATTGACCTGTGGGATATATTTCAGAATGATCATTTTGTAGCTAAAACGTTATTTCTCATGCAGTTAAAATAGACTTGATTTTCAAGGTAATAACCAGACAGCATATCCTACTGTTCATTGTTTGACAAAAATTGGGCAAAGGCAATATGGCCTCCTTTAAGTTATGGCCCATGCAGCACAATGCTAAAATCTGATAAAAGTTTTCAGTGAGTTCTAGGTGTTTTATTTTCAAAGTACCATCTGTCTAGATATGTAGAAAAATATAGATAATTTTTATGTTTTAATTCAGTTTTATTCAGTTTTATTCAAATGTTTGTGAACAAATCTTACTCATCAGAGTAAGTTATTGATATAACTTTGTCAATGCTTTCAATATGTTTAATTTAGTAGCTGTAACTTGCTTCAGACTATTTCTCCAGAAATGTTAAAATTATAGAACTTTAGAATGCATAAATAACCAAATATACCTTCAGAACAGAAATTTACTATAAAAACTCATAACCACATGTAAATGTTTGACTACATTTCAAACATTTAACACAACCACCTTAAACTTAACCACGGATGGAAGTTCATCAAGTTCAAGTCAAAAATCCTTGTTCTTTATTATTGTTGATTATAATGAATTCCAAGCCAATAAATAATTCAACGATTTCATTGTTTACCTACTATATGTCAGAGCAGGGTCAAGCCCTGGTGATATTATACTACCAAGATCCAGTCCTTGATGTTTAAGAGGTCAAGTATTTTCAATTAACTAAAAAATGAAGTTCATCTGCAAACTTGCACCTCTGATTCATAATCCATAACTCTTAAAAATGGGAAAATTGTAGCTGCAGAACACCAAACATCCAGGCAAGTTGTTTGGTTTTTCTTTCCTTTAATGCCTTTTCAAATGCAGACCCATATAAGAAACTTCCAGTATGTTGCCTTTTGAATCTTTATTTCACCAGTCTTTAATTTGAATGTCTTCCATTGATTTTTAAAGTAGATATATAGATACACAGAAGTTTCTTATGCGTTAACCCAATTTGTAAAGATCAGCACTTTCTCTTCATATATCAGTCTTAGCATTTATCTCCACCAATACTCTAAACCCAAATAGACTGCGATTCTTGGCAACAAATATCATGGGCTTTGCAAGTTTGATATCAATTATTTTTACACAATAAATATTGAAGGAATGAATAAGTGAATGAATATAAGAATGAAAAAATGCAGTGTAATTAAAATTTTGTGCATGTAGATCAAAATGGCATTAAAACAACCTAAGTGGAACAACAACAACAAAAAGAAATACTAAAATTAAGCAAATTTATTATTAAATTTGTGTTGCAATTTAGAGAGAAAAAACCTACTCCTGACAATAAAATAAAGGCAATTATCAATTTGTGAGTTAAAGATGAATAGAAGTGCAGATGTAGTATTCTATTACTGGAGGGGGTTGGCAAGGGATACCAATTCAGAAAGGTTCTTAAGTTGAATAGAAGGAATTTAAAAAAGTCTTGGTGCTTGTCTTCTCATTATTTATTTATTCTTCCTTATAGGGGAAGATTTATCATAGGAAGAATTTTTTTAATTCATATGGTTTTCTTATGAAATGTTTTCAGAATGACAATTTTATTCATTACTATAATTCATATTTTAGAACCTATTATAAATCTTCTGCAAAATATTCACATATACCTAGCAAACACTATTATTTTTATTTTGCATTTAAAAAGAACTAACATTACACAGAACTCTAGCAATCGAATAATCAGATGTATCTTGGTAGATAGCATACTGAATAGCATTGAATCTAAAGGCTGGATAGCATAACCTTTGTTTACGATGAATTTTGCCCTGAATTTAGAATTTTACAGAGGATAGAAAAGACAATGTCAAGAATCTAGCCTATGACCCAACAATTCCACTTCTGGGTATTTATCCAAAAGCAATGAAATAACTATCTTGAAATATTCATTGAAATGTTCATTGCAACATTATTTGTGGTAGCCAAGTCATGGAAGCAACGTAAATATTCATTAACAGATTAATGGATAAAGAAAATATAGGTATGGGTAAATATAACTACAGAATATTATTCAGCCATTAAAAAGAAGAAACAACATGGATAGACCTTTAGGGCATCATGCTAAGTGAAATAAAACAGAGAAAGGCAAATACTGTATGATCTCCCTTATCTGTGGAATCTTAAAAAAAAAAAAAAACAAGCAAACCACGAGATAAATATATGGATTGGTGGTTGCCAGAAGTGGGGTGGAGGGGACAAAATGGGAGAAGATGATCAAAAAGTAGAAATTTCCAGTAATACAATAAATAAGTCCTAGGATGCAATATACAGCATGGAAAATATGGATATCAGTAATGGATTGTACATTTGCAAGTTGATAAGAGACTAGATCTTAAAAGTTTTCACCTAAAAAAAAATTTTTGGTAACTCCGTCATGGTTGATAAGACCTAAAATTACCATGGTTATCATTTTGCAATACATCCATATATCAAATCAAGAGGTTGTACACCTAAAGATAATACAATGTTATATGTCAATTATGTTTCAATAAAAATAAAAGAATCTAGTCTAAAACAAACAAACAATCAAACAAACAGGAACCAGAATATGAGAATTTTGAGTAAGATTTAGGGCAAGTATTATGAACTTGCCATCTCCCTTTGAGTTACGTTTTGTTTTTACGTATGAAATAAAATTGTTATGCCAAATTTCTTTACGATCATATTGTGAAAATTAAGTTAAGAAATAGTAACATATGTGACATTTAGATTTCTTGATAGGGCAAGTGGAAATATATGAGACAAAGGAGATTTCCATTAGAAGTCTGATATTTCTGCTTTGATTAATTCTTTTATTCAGCATGTATTTATTGACATCAGTCATGGTGTTAGATCACCAAATTATAATCTCCACAACAATCTAATTAAGTAGGTATTATCCTTTAAAATATACACTAAACTGTTTGGAATATGGTAGACACACAATGCATATTTACCAAATGAATGTACAAATGGAAAAATGTCTTCATAAAGAATACTAGGGTAACTGACCCCAAAACACTCATGACTTAATCCAGTTTGTTCTAGCTCCAGAATCTGTATCACTAATCAAGTGAGAGTCAAGAGAAATAAATGGATATATAGGTAAGGGGAGCCTGGGTGGCTCAATCGGTTAAAAGTCCCACTTTTGCTCAGATTATGATCTCTGGGTTCATGAGTCCAAGCCCTGCTTTGGACTCTGTGCTGTCAGCGCAGCATCCATTTCAGATCCTTTGTCTCCTTCCCTCTCTGCCCCTCACCCATTCATTCTCCTCTCTCTCTCTCTCTCTCTCTCTCTCTCTCTCTCTTTCTCTCTCTCTCTCTCTCTCTCAAAACTAAATAAACACTTAAAAATTTTTAAATAGATATACAGGTGCATATATTCATCACAGGAACTCCAATTTCCACACTCCCATCACGATCTCTAATACTGCTGAGAATTCTTCTCAGAGGCTCAGCCTCTCAGTCATCAATGAAAGGAAAACCAATGCCAAATATCAGTTTCATCTTTTGATTCCCTTTTCTTGAAATCTTAACTTCTCTAATCCTTACTGCCTTGGTAGCTCTCTAGAGTTCAAACTGATATTTTATGTTTTATTCAGGTTTCTAGTTGTCCTCAAGTTACTTCATGATTACCTGAGTCAAAAATCAGGGCTGGGATTTTAACAGTAAAAAAGATTAGAATACTAAACACAAATCTTTAAAGTTATATAACAAATGTCCTGGTTGGTCTTTTCCCCATTAGTAAAAGTATTAAATCTAAAAACTCTGGTATAAATCCTTTGATTGATATATCACCAATTATGATCTCCAGAGTTCCTGCATGAGATATACTCAGGTATTTATAAAACATATGGTTTCTGAGCCCCGTTCCAAAGGTACTGAATTAGAATAGTAGGGATAGAATAAGGAATTGTTATTTTTTATTTTTATTTATTTTAATTTCTTTTTATTTTAGAGAGAGAGAGAGTGCACACGAGAGGTGGAGAGGGGCTGAAGGAGAGAGAGAATCTTAAGCAGGCTCCACACTCAGTGCAGAGTCTGACACAGAGCTTGATCCCACGACCTTGGGATCATGACCTGAGCCAAAATCAACAGTCAGATGCTCAACCACCTAAGCCACCCACACACCTTGGGAATTTTTATTTTTAATTAACTTTCTAAAATATTCTTATTTTCATTGAAATTTAATATTTACTATTGACCCTGTTGTGTGCAAAGAGATAACTTGACTACATAGGCATTTCCTTATCATTTGATGGATAAAAACCACAGGATTTTAAAATATATTTTCATAATATGAATTTCTTATAATCCGATATGTGCAACAGTATAATAGAGTTAAATAAAAACTCAAGTTTGCCAACTTTGTTTTAGACAGCTATTCTGAAAAACACACTTTCATTTTTATGTTCAAGTAAAGATTTTAATCCTTAAAAAAATAAGGAAACCTATGCATTTATGATATTCCAGAGTTTGCATAGTCTCATATTGCTATCGTAATGATTACCGTCGTTGTTTTCACTAAAGAGGAAGAGGAATTAAAACAAAATTTTAGAGATTGGAATTATTAATAAAAGTTTCAGAACACAGGGGCACCTGGGAGGCTCAGTCAGTTAGGCGTCAGACTCTTGATTTCAGCTCAGGTCATAATCTCACGTTTGGTGAGATTGAGCCCCTTGTTTGTCTCTGCGCTGACAGTGTAAAAGCCTGCTTGGGATTCTCTCTCTCCCTCTCTCTCTGACCCTCCCCACTAGTGCTCACTCTCTCTCTCTCTTTCAAAATCAATAAATAAACATTAAAACCAGTCTCGGAAAATAAAACCCGTGAGGCATATTGTGTGGTTTTAGACATTCCCATTGCTAAACTGCCATTTATTTTTTCCTCAAAGTAAAAAGCTGCTGGGCTTAAACATTTTAGTGACAGATTTTAATTATAACTTTGGCTTCTAGATATTTTCTTTTTTTTTAAGTTTATAAGTTTATTTATTTTCAGAGAGGGAGAGCATGAGCAGGGAAGGGGCAGAGAGAGAAAGAGAGAGAGAGTGAGAGAATCCCAAGCAAGCTCTATGCTGTCACTACAGAGCCCAATTTGGGGCTTGATCCCATGAACTGTGAGATCATGACCTGAGCCAAAATCAAAGCCAGACACATAACCGACTGAGCCATCCAGGCACCTCAGCTTCCAGATATTTTCTTTTTTTTTTTTAATAACTTTTTTTCTTTTTTTAAAGTAGGCTCCGCACACAGCACAGAGCCCAAGGTAGGGCTTGAACTCACAACCCTGAGATCAAGACCTGAACTGAGATTAAGAGTCCTACACTCCACCGAATGAGCCACCCACATGCCCTCCCAACCAGTTATTTTCTAAATAGAAAATTTCAGAAGACATTTTACACCTTTTCAGGACCTCATAGCTACAGATTTATTAATAGTTCTTCAAGATGTAGAAAAGGCTGCTTTATCATTTATGCCTTTAGTAAATAGGTTTTGTTTTGAGGGAAGAGAGTTTGGTTGTTTGTTGTTTGCTTATTTTTTGTGAAGGCCAGACTAGTTCCAGCCACCAAGGACATTGAGAGCCATAATAAATTTAAATCGAAAATCAGAAGGATTTAAGTGTGAAATACAAACTTAATTCAGACAAGTGATATTAGCCTTGTAGGTAAAATACTGGAGCATCCAATCATGAAATAAGCTATGATAAAGTTTTAAAAATTAATTTAGAATGAAACTAGAACCTTGTAGCAAAGTATGCCATAAAACAGACGAATTATATTACCTGTAGAGTGTTCTCACTTACAAAGCCTGGAATGGTCTATCATCTCAACTTCTATGAGTATATTATTCATCTGCAGCAGTATTATAAGGTAGTGATGTATCCAAACTTTAGAGTTAAAGCCCAAGAGCAACCGCTAACCAACTGAGATCTTGAGAAAGTTACTCTTTTAACTTCATATTCTTTATTTGTAAAATGGGAATAATAAAAGATCTAACTCACAGACACCACTGAGTGACTTAAGGAAGATAATATAAAATATTTGACATAATGCCTGGCACATAGAAAATGCTCCATAAATGTTAAGTTCACATTTTTCCTTGTTTGTCTTATTTTCTTGAGTTTTTAATGGCATATTATACATTTTTTGAGTAATTCCATAAATAGTTAAAGTAGAAAAAATTGTCAATAGCTTAAAATCTCTTTTTAACAATTCATTATGGTTTTTGGGTGTTTCTCTTTATTTTTATTCTTCCCATAAAAGATCTACTCTCACTCTCTGATGCTCTCCACCCAATATATCTTCCACCCAAATTTACCTCCTTTTCTAAGCATAGAAAAATGTTCTTTTTTTCAGTGTCTTTCCAATGTGTCATTCCCTCATCAACTTCATCATAAAATATTGAAAGGTGATAAAGTTAACATATGTGACATTTGTACAAGTACATGTTCAAAACGCTTCCTTAGATAAAATGTCACCCTTAACTAGCTTCTTAACTGCCACCCAAATATCTCTCTCTCACCTTATTTTATCCCTGAATCTTCAGTCTCTTGATGCTGTGTCTCCTTCCTCTCTGCCTATCACAGCCCTCCTTATCTTGCTTTCTTTTTAAAAAAACATTTATTTATTTATTTTGAAAGAGAGAGAGCATGCACACGCCAGGGCAAGCAGGGGAAGGGCAGAGAGAGAGAGAGAGAGAGAAAGAATCCCAAGAAGCTTCCCATGCTGTCAGCACAGAGCCTGACGTGGGGCAGGATCTCACAAATCAAGAGTCGGATGCTTACCTGACTGAGCCATCCAGGCGCTCCAGCCCTCTCTTTATTTCAGTACGCATTTCCAAACCTACTATCATGAACTTTTCCCTGGCCATCCTCTTCAAAAGCTCCTATTTAGCCTTTGGATTGTTATCTGAACTTTTCAAATATGCATCTCGTCTTTACATTGTTACCTAATTGTCATCAAACAATTTATTTGCTTACATCTTATTTTTCTTGATACAGTTTACTGAATATAGGAAAATTGACTTTTTGCTAAAATATCTAAATATCAGTATCTCTTCAGTGTTAAGTGTTCAGTGTAGTAGGAGGGCATTAGTTTGAATCCTAATTTTTGGGCTTTCTATTTTATTTCAGACAAGTGAAAATACTCGGTATAAAATTAACAAGCTTATTTTGTAGTGTGTATGGAAATGCAAAGGACCAAGAATAATAAAAAAACTACTGAAAAAAAAGTAATTGAAAAAATTTATATGACCAAACAGCAAGACTTATAAAGGAATTGTAGTTAAGACAGAATTCCATAGAACACGAATAGAAAAATAGAATAATGTAATAGAATAGCACATCCAGAAATAGATCTATATGTTTGTGAAAAACTAATTTATGAAAAAAATTGTCACTGCATCAACAGCAAAGAGAAGTTAGTCCTTTCAGTAGAAAGGCAATGAAACAATTACACATCCAAATGTTAGAAATATCTATATCTTCATTCTACCTCGTACCATTTGCGATAATTAATTTCATGCAGATTATAATCTAAATGTGAAAGATAAAACAATAAAACCTTGTGTTTTTCAGTAAATATGTTTCAGAGATGCTGCAACAATACTTCCCAACCTCCATGCTCTCTTACAATCAAAGGAGGATAAATTGTATTGGGTATTACTATCTAAAATACTCATCATTCAAACATCTGGTTAGAGGGTGCAGAATGGGCTCTCAAAGGAATTGACAGTTTGAGATTTGCTTTTGTATGTAAGATGTTGACAGGTGGAGAATAACATGTGAAAAATACATTGATGGGAACCTGCAAGGTATATTTGGGAATAGTCCACAGGCCTGCTTAGTTGTAGCAGAGTACAGCTAGATTCAACACAACGATTCAGAAAATGGATTAGAATAGAAGGAAACTGGAATTGCTTATTCATAATCCATATGAGGATATTAAGTTCCTGCAAAATAATTTAGCAATGGAAATGGAAGGTTAGAGCCAAATTTAAGAGACATTATAAAAAGAAAATTACAGAAATTGGCAGCCAATTAGATATAGGCATGAATAGCAAACAGTCTAAGATGATGCCATGGTTTTAAATTTCAGTGATTAGTGAAATAGTGTGGTCATTACCAAAAATGGAAAATCCCACAATTTTGAAAGTTAAAGAAAATTTAAACATCAGTTGTTTGAGGACTTTCTCTCCATCTGTGTATTATTATATGGTCCTACAAGAGGTTAAGATGAAGAGACTAGAGATAGAGTATTCAAATTTTAATGCTGGTTCTACTATTTAATAGCTGTGTCACCTTGGGCAAATTACATAAACTCTCTGTTTCAACACCCTTATTTATGAAATGAATAAAAATAACATGCCTTACTTCAAAAGACTATAAAGTGCACGGTCTGGCACGCCTGCATAAGTGCTCACTAAGTGTTAGCTAGTATATTTATTACTATTTCAATGAACATTTACAATACATTGATAGATATTTGAGATATACTTTCTGTAGACATGCACTGTAAAGGACTGCACTGCTGTTCCCCAAGGTAAATGTCCCACCTTTCATAAGAGACTACCCTCACAATGAAGAAATATGGCAACTTACTATCAGGAAATTGTGGCCCACACAGATCTATCAGCCAAAATGTTTAAAATGGCATGTAGAGAAGCAGGAATTGAATAGAAGCGTATTTAAATAGAAGAAATTTCAAGAGTAGAAGAAAGCAGTTTAAGAGGTATAGAGAAAAGACTTTCATCTCAATCAACCCATGTATTGGTCCTTCAAATCCCTTTGCTGAAAGTTGGTCCCAATTAAATATACAGATCTGTGATGTTTTGGATTTGCATCAGAAGATTAACTTTTCCATTATGAACACTTACATCTTTCTTACACTTCTTGTTGATGGTCTATTTTATACTATACACTGAAGTGCTTTTCTGTCAATTGATTGTCCTCTAAGAATATCATCCATATTTTTGGTAGTTAAATATTATGTTAGTATGCTACTGAAGGAGGAATGGTGCTGTTCCATACCATCAAGAATTTTGTATTATTGAGAAAGAATTCATTGATTTTTGTTGTTGTTCATAATCAATTTCTTGTTGAATGGTCACATTTTCAAAGGCTATAGAATTGAAAATCCTTCCCTTTCCTGCTAAATGTACTATGCATCTCAAAGAAGATCATAGCTGCATGCTTTGTACTGATCTGTCAGACTATGAAGATACGGACACAATGAACACAATAACTCAGGATTAACTTTGCACCAACAGAATTCTGTCACTCAGCTGAAAACTTCATCAGTTTCTACTGAATTGTATGTATATTTCTCCTTAGGAGTCCAAATAAACACTTCTCCTTGTTGACCAATATGAACATCTGAAAAATTATGTGAGTGATGCATTTAATCTCTTTTAAAGACAAACAAAAGCCTTCAAATACACAAATATGATTATAATTTTATACATATGAAAACATAAATAAAAGCGTCATGCTCAGTACAAGCATCCAGCTAGACGCCACATTAACAACTTGTGATTTCGGGAGTACCAATGGATAGTTAGATTTCGGGAAAGATAATAAACACCATATTCTCAACTCATTAGGCAGGTAAAAAGCAGTTTAGTCAAAGTCACTTGTCGTCTCTGCAACTCGATTTTGAGCTAAGCAAATAAAAAAAGGTTGAAATCTGAGCTGTTTGTTTTTCTGTGAACTTGAACCATATAGGCAGTCAAAATGGATAACTGAGTGAAATAATTTCATTTTTCCCCACTATGGCCACACCTATTACCCTGAGCCCTCACTCCCTCCCGCAAACTACTGATTTATAATTATTCCCTCAATAATGCATGCATTTTTGCAAGCCGAATATGTACAAACACCCTTATTATCAGAAAGTCTAATAAGAAATAAATATTTTGGCAAGGAATTATGCACCTCTTTAAGCACATATTATGTTAAAGACAGAACAGAATTAGAGAAATATTTTATCGAAATAATTCTTTCACTTTAATTTGTTTAAGTTTCAGAGACCATAAATCCTTCATTAGACTAGACAGATATATCTAAATCATATACAAGTAAATTCAAGTTACATTATGAAAACTTATCTACAACTCTGTATAAATTAAATAAATGAAAAAGTTAAAAACTGCTAAAACCATAAGTTGACTCTCTGTTACCTCTAAAGTGAACACTTTATTTGAAGGTCATACAGTTACCTTGTAAACCATAGGTGATTTCACTGGCTTGAAAGCTAAGAGGTCCTGTGTATGTGTACTATCTTGCTAGGCATGATAATGTTTAAGCCAATTTCCACTGAATTGTCATCTACTCTAGCAGGGATGATTCTTTTTCTGTGGGAAAGAGAGTATCCATTTATACTGTGCTTTTTAGTTCGAAAAGAGGGGAAGAGGTCAATAACCCGCCGTGTTATTGTGCCTGGGTACATGGGTGGTGTAACAGAGCTGCCAACACACATTACTGCAGGAATGTAATGTATGTTCCTTCATTCTCAAGCCTTGTATTAGAGGTATAAATGCATGTAGGCTCAGAAGAAGAAAAAAATTCAGCAAGATTTTATAAATCCGATCACTGCATGGTAGAATGTCTTATCTTATTGGAATATAGTATCTACAAACATTTGTTTAATATTCATCTATTTGTAAGAAGATGAACTGTATGGACATTAAATACACGTAAGCAATGATGAACTTTTGTACATATAAAAAATATTTTTAAGTAATACATAACACATAATGCTATTCCAGGCATTTAATATGTGAAATTCACGTATCTGTCTGCCAGGAACTCTGTAAATTAGATTAAATAATTTCATTTGCCCTGATTATTTCTATACAAGTTTTTTTATTAAAACTAAGGCTTGCTCTTGACTTTTAATGACCATTACACTGGTTAATTAAGGATCTATTTGGAGTACATGTAAATATAATATATTTCTCCTTAATATTAATGGTGACTTGGACAATCCGATGGAATTTAAGACTCTGGTTGGAAAGCCCTAAAATGTATCCACGAGCGTAGGGTGCTATTAAATGTAATATTCTTCTCTCCCAAGACAGAAAGCAAGAAATATAAGAAATTTGCAGAACACTTCATACATCTTTCTTTCCTTATTGCCTTGCAGTATCATATTCTAGGCACACTGGTGACACTTCCTGAAGCTCATATTCCTCCAGATGAAAAAAGATTGCTAAGTGACAAATGATGATGAGCCACCCCCACCACCACCAACCTACAATATTGGATTTTCCAAAGATTCCTTCACACATGAGCTCATGATGATCAAGAGAAATGAATCATTAGTAAAACTAAGTAATATGTCCAAAACGTCAAACCCAGATCTGCTTACTGGAAATCAGGAACTTTTGACCCCTTATGTAATTGAGAAAGTTGCACTGGGGCCTCTATTGGCCACACTATAGTCATTTTGGAATTTGATTTAAAGTTCTTGGTTTAAAATTGATTCTTATATCACCAAATCTTAGCTGTTTATCCCTTCTAGCAAAGTATTAAGGCTGTCCACTTTTTATATAAATGATTTTATAGATTTTAGCTTCCCCAAAAAAGGTTTTATTGCCACTAAGTGTTCTTCTGTCCTGAAATCATTTAATTTGTTATGGAAACTTTCTCTACAAAATAAGAGTCATGACAGTAAACAGCCTGTGCTCCCATAGATTGGTGCTTTATATAATAAAACTGTAATTTTTTTAGTCCATTATTTAACAATATTTTCTTTTTTATTTCTTATTTTAAAATCTTTATAATATAAAGTACCAGGAATCCAATAAATAATCTGACAAATGGCAAAGAGCATTTCTGGTGTATGTCTTAGAGTTTATTCAAATTGAGACTCATTTTAAGGAAACTGATAAAAATAAATGATGACTCAGATATATGACAGAATCTTGCATTATCAACTAAGATTCTTATGCTCAGGAACTACGAAGTCAGGAATTTGATATTTTAAAACTTAGTGAAATGAAAAAGAACAAGGGAGCTCTCTGGGGTCTCTTTTAAAGGGCATTAATCCCAATCATAAGGGTTCCATCCTTGTGACCTAATCACTTCCCAAAGCTCCCAATTCCAAATCACATTGGAGACTAGGTTTCAATATATGTATCAGGGGGAGGGATGGCACATGTTTAGCCTATAACATTCTGTCCCTAGTCCCCTTCCAAATTCATGCCCTTCTCATATGCAAAATGCATTCATTCCACCCCAATAGCCCTTTAAGTCCTAACTCCTTTCAGCATCAACTTTGAAGGCTAAAGTCTCATCTAAATATCATCTTAATCAGATAAGAGTGAGACTCAAGGTATGATTCATTCTAAGGCAAAGTCTTCTCCCACTGTGAACTTGTGAAACCAACATATCAAGTGCTTCCAAACTACAATGCATAGGATAAACACGCATATAATAGACACTCCCATTCCAAAAGGGAGAAACAGGAAAGAAGAAAGGGCTAACAGGTTCCAAATAAGTCCAAATAAGTCCAAATAAGTCCAAATAACTCCATGAGATCGTAAGGCTTAAGAGTAATCCTCTTTGGCTTGATGCTTTGCTTTCCAGACCCACTGGGGTGTGGCCCCACCTCTGAAGCTCATCAGAGCTGGAATCTTGAGCAGGGTGCTCTATTGTTTTGGAGTCTAGGGTGTAGCCTCACCCATACAGCTTATACAGTCTGCACACTAGAAGCTGTGGTGTCTTTGCCTTCTAGAGGAGTGACCACCACAGCCTGTACCACACACAGCCACTGGAGCCACTGGAGCCACACCTAAGCTGGCCAAGGAGTAAGGGAGCAGAGCCTGTGATGGGAACAGCACTAAAACTTGTCCCTAGATCTCACAGGCACCAGCTTCTTTGAAACCACTCCCAGCCTATGATGGGAGGTACACCATGATGATTTCTGAATTGTCTCCAGCGTTATTTTTCCACTGTCTTGAACTGTCAATCCTGGCTTCTGTTAAGATAGCTAGCTAATCTCCTTATTAAATAGTTGTTTGGGCACACCCTTAGTGTTCTCTTTCAATCATGCTTTCTCATTTTTTAAAATGGATAGGCTAAGAATATTCCAACTATTTAACTTCTTTTTCCTTTTTAATTAACAATTTAACCTTTATATCATTTACATCTTCTCAAATTTTACTCTAAGCAGTCAGGAGGAATGAGCCTACTCCTTCAACACTTTGCTTAGGAATAGATTCAGCTAAATACCCAATTCCATCCCTGAAAAACTCTACTTTCCACAAAACACTAAGACATGAACTCAATTCAGCCAAGGTCTTTGCCACTTTATAACAGGATCATCTTTCCTCCAGTTTCCAAAATGTTCTTCATTTCCATCTAAGACCTCATCAGATGGCCATCAGTGTTCGTATTTACCAATATTCTGTTGAGGATTACTTAGGCATTCTCTGCAAAGACTGAGCCTTTCTCAATTCAGTTCTCTTTTTCAAAACTTTCTCTTTTCATCTCTCCTCCTTTCTTTCCAAAATCTTATCAGAATCACCCAGAATGGTCCATTCACAGCAATATAAGCTTTGCCAGAAAGAACTTCAAAACTAGCCTCTACCCATTATCTATTTCCAAAGCTACTAATGTATTTATAGGTATTTGTTATAGCAGTGCCTCACTGCAGGGTTTTAGCTCAAACCCATTCACAGTGGGGCCAGTGGATCCCCAGATCTATCCTGTGGTCATTTACCCAGTTCCAGAATGCATAATTGACATAGACATACTTGGCAGCTGGCAGACTCCCCACAATGGGCTATAATGTGGGAGAGGCCAACAAGAAGCCAGTAATGCCTTAGGAATTTTAACATCAGGAAAATAGCAATACAGAATTCTGAGAGGTCTTGCAGAGATCAGTGCCATCATGAAAGACTTGAAATATGCAAGGGTGGTGATTCCATCACATCCCCTTTCAGCTCTCATATTTGTCCTGTGCAGAAGACAGATGGATGATAGAGAAAGACAATTGATTATTGTAATCTCGGCCAGGTGGTGATTCCAGTTGCCACTACTGTACCAGATGTGATTTTATTCCTTGAGCAAATTAATACATCCCATGGTACCTGGTATGCAGCTATTGATCTGCAAGTATTTTTTTCTCTATACTTGTCCATCAGGTCCACCAGAAGCAATTTGCTTTCAGTTGGCAAGGCCAGCAATGCATCTTTACTTCTTTACCTCAGGGGTATATCAACTCTCCAATCCTATGTCATAATTTAATTTAAAGGGATCTTGATCATTTTTCCTTCCAGAGGATAACATGCTGGTGCATTACATTGATGACATTATGCTGATTAAACCTAGTGAACAAGAGGTAGCAATGGCTCTAGACTTATTGGTAAGACAACTGTGTGTCAGAAGGTGGGAAATAAATATGATTACATTCAGGGGTCTTCTCTCTCAGTGAAATTTCTAGGGGTCTAGTTGTGTGGGAATGTAGGGATATCCATTCTAAAGTAAAGGACAAGTTGTTATATCTGGCTACCTACAGCCAAGAAAGAGACACAAAACCAAATTGACCTCTTTGGATTTTGGAGACAATATAACCTTCATTTGTGGCTGTTACTCTGGCCCACTCACTGAGGGACCTGAAAAACTGCTAGTTTTGAGTAGAGCCCAGAGCAAGAGATCTGCAGCAGATCCAGCTACTGTGCAAGCTGCTCTGTTACTTGGGCCATATGATTCAGCAGACCCAATGGTGCCTGAAGTGTCAATGGCATATGGGGTGCAGTCTAGAGTCTTTGACAAGCTCCTATAGGTGGATCAAAACACAAGCCCTTAGGATTTTCAAGTAAGGTTCTGTCATCATCTACAGATAACTAATCTCCCTCTGAGAAATAGCTTTTGATCTGCTACTGGGCCCCACTAGAGACAGAACACTTGACCGTAAGCCATCAAGTTACCATGTGACCTAAGCTGCCCATCATAAAATGGGTGTTATCTGACTCACCAGGCCATAAAGTTGCTGAGCACTCCATTATCAAAAAGAAGTGGAATATACATGATTGGGCCTAAATAGGCCCTGGGATAGTGGCTTGCCCAAATGCATGAGGTCTCTGACTTTGGTTGTAAACACAATAATCCAAAAAGATCTGTTGCTAAGTTTATATTATATTTGTCTCAAGCTACAGGATTATTCACAAAGACTACTGATGAGATCGTGGCTATTTCTCACTTGTCCATAAGCAAAGGGCTCACATTTATCAAGGTCATAGGATAATGTCACCAGTGGAGAGTAGATGGCCACAGCACAGTGTCAGAGGTGAGTGCACATGCACAAGGGTTATCATAAACATCATTCATAATTAGTCTTTTTGTCATATGGCAAAAGAATACAAGCTGTACGGGAAAGTTGATGCATAGAAAAATTTTCCTTACATCTCGGTTAGCTGGACAAATTTGCCTTACCTTTATGGTGGGAAATAATGAAAAGTGATGAACAAAATAAGTGTCTCCAGATACAGGGGATGTCCCTGTTAAATAGCACTAAGTGAGCAAATGTCTACATTTATCATGCAATCCCAAAAGGGTAAGGGGTTGAGGAGCAATTATTATTTTTTTAATTTAAGGCAAGCAGTGATAGGAAAGACCATCTCAGAGAGTGTGTCTAAATTAAATCAAATATTCACTGGCTCCGCTCAACCAACACATATCCCTTCCTGCCTAATATCATGCACTGTAGTGAACTACTCATGAAATAAAGAATTTAAAAACAAATTTAAAAACAAAACAGTATGGCTGTGTCTATCAGTGTACATCAAACATCAGTGTAATCCTCTGTATTGTGGAATCCCCCATCCAATTAGATTTGGGTGATTTGACCATGGGTTGCTAACCAAATGTGAACAGAAGTGTCTATGTCACTTCCAGGTCAAAGAAGCTAAGAGCCAATATGCGTTCAGCAGAATACCTTGCCCTGGTTATCAGTCTCAAGGTAACAGAACATCATGCACCAGTATGAATCCCAGAGGAGGACTCCAACTACATTGAGCATAGCAAAGATCATCACTGTGCCAACCTCCAAAAATAAAAGTTCAAACATTTCTTTCTTATTACATATTGGTTTCAGAGTCACCATGGAAAACACAATATAGTCAAGCACTAGAAAGACACTTGACTAACATAGAGAAGAGGCAGAGAAGGATCAGCTTCAATAGGGGGCATTGAAACCCATGGCCGGCAAGTGTCTCCCAGCAACTGATGTAGGACACACACCTCTCTTGTGCCTCAATGAAAGGACCTTGTCCCCTCCCCACGGAACACGGATATAGCAGTGAGGCTGCCCAAGTGTCATATGAAGCACATGCTTAAGCAGAATGAAATAACACTCACTGAATGTAAAACAGGGAAAGATATTCCCACACAAGATGATAAATCACCACAGGCTATGTGGGCTCTTTATCTCATGGTCAAAAAGTGTTCAAGGCTCAAGGCCCATTCTTATGTAGCCACCTGGGACTGCCTGACTCACATCAGAACTTGTGTGGGGAAAATACACATTTTTATTCTGTTAATTTTCTGAGATGCCAAGATCAATTTGTTAATGCAACACAGTCTGGTCTATGCTGACTAACCCAGTGGGTAAATAGTTTTATAACCTGCCAAAGGGAAAAGACCTCACAACCCTGAACGTAAAGACAGAGCTATGAAGAGAGAGGGGTTTGACTGCTTAAAATCTATTACTGTTGTATGTCAAAGTACTAGAAAAAAATTAAAAGATGAAAAAAACTGAGAAGAATATTTCCAATATATGTAACAAAAAGTATTACTATCTTTAATACATGAAGGATTCTCAAAAGCCAATAAAGTTACTAATAGGACAAGAAGCAATGAAAATTAGTAGATATATTATTTAGAAATTGCATCTCACTGCTAATAACAGAGGCCAAAATTAAGCAAGTTAGAATTATATTTTATGTAAAAGAAATCTGGAGACAAGAGGTCAAGTGCTATTAAGTCAGATCTAGGATATTATCATGGATCCAATCTACTTCTTTCCTTCTGTTCTGCATCCTTGGCATGTGGCTTCCATTCTCAAGGTTGATGTTAATCCATTTCAGTTACTGAAGCTCAAATCATCTTGCCTATTTTCCAAGTAACTGCAGCAAGGATTTTCTGAGTGTCATATGACAAAATTTACATTTACATCTCACTGGCCACCTCTATCTTTAGGACACATTGAGAAATGTGAGTACTGTGTTAGTAATGAAAAGAAGAATGAACATTGTATAGACACAATTGCCCTTTATCCAACCAACAATCATACTCTCGCTCTCGCTTCTCTACAAGAACATACACTTTTTCCTTCTCTACTAAAACAACCTAAAAGCCATGTTAGGTTATAGCATCCATCCCAATGTCCAGAACCTCTGGTCAAAGTTCAGTCCCCTCCACTGGGTTCTGAGGAGGCACCTCATGGTCTGATAACCTGTAGACTAAAAGGCATGTTATCTACACCCAGCACTCAGTCATTGGTTACAATGAAAGAGGATACCCTGGGGGGTGCCTGAGTGGCTCAATTGGTTGAACTTCTGACGCTTAATTTCAGCTCAGGTCATGATCCCAGGGTCATGGTATCTAGCCCCGTGTTGCGCTCTGCACTGAGTGCGGAGCCTGCTTAAGATTCTCTCTCTCTATCTCTCTCTCTGCCCCTCTCCTTTGCACTCTCTCTCTCTCTCTCAAATAAAATTTAAAAAAAGAGAATAATATGAAGGAAAAAAATAACATCCCACCCCCCAGACAGAAAAAAATGAGAGGGGAAACACAGTAATACCTGGTCCTGCTGGGCCAGAGTAAGAAAAGGCCCCAGTCCTGGAATGGAGTGAGTGCTTGGTGAGCCAGTTGGGAAACTCCTGATTCACTCTTCTGAGAGGGTCTCCTTGGTCCACTGTTCTCTGTGGCCTCTGGCTCAGCCCTCAAAAGTGGGCACCTGGAGCACTTCTTTCCCAGTAGCTACACAGCTCTAGCACATGCTGGTGCCCATTCCAGGGGCCATGGGTTGTTATAGAAAGTAAGGCTTTGGCCAGTGCAGGCCAAATTTGTGTGTGTGTGTGTGTGTGTGTGTGTGTGTGTGTGTGGCGGATCGGGGGGGGGGGGTTGGGCAAGACAGTTCTCTCAAAAATATATTAGCCTTCTGATCTCTTCATCTACAGTTGTGAGTATCAACAGGCAAAAGCTTCATCTGGGCATAGATTTTAATCGGAGGCTCTGTCTTTTACTTTTCAGACTGTGCTTTGCTTCAGTGGAAGACATCGTCATTGCTGCTTAATTTTAAAGGAGGTTTGTGATGGGTCCTTGTGACAATTCAGACTGCAAAGAAAGCGGAAGAAAAGATAGATGAACAATTTGATAACATGGTAGAAATGGTTGCAGCCAGGTATTGGGTTCATGAAGGTTTATTATACTATTGTTTCTACAATTGTGTATAGTTGGCATTTTCCAAAATAAAAGTTAAAAAAAAAAACTAAAATAAAGAACAGAGAATATTCAGTCTTTCCCCCTGGGGGTGGGAGGAGAATGGATGGATTAAGACTCCCAAGGCTTATATAAGACCAACTGAATAGGAATCTTTGGGTAGGCATTTTTAATAAGTGTTCCAGGGGGTCGTAAGCACCCTAAAAATTTGAGAAGCACTACATAAAAATTTAAGGGAAACCATCTACTATTTATCTTCCTTATTTAACAACCTGTCACACATATTTATTAAAATTTAGAGTCTTCATAATTATCATGTTAAAGAGCTGTAAAACATTTCACTGTTTATACACCATAAATTGCAAGACCCTTTTGGAAGGGAAGCCACAGGTGAGGCACAGGTGGGATTAGTTAGATTAATCTAAAAAGAACATTTCAGCATAGCGATTGGAAGCACGGCAGAATTTGGATATATTTGTCTATAGGGAAAAGGAAAAATGGAGAGCACAGTTCTAAAGCAGAAGGCAACACATACACAATCCAAGAGGCACAAATAAGCACACAAATCCCGCGGCAGCATGTTGGGAGCTTCGAGTAAAGAAATGAGGCAAGAGTGGAAGGGCGAGATGATGACCTGTCTTGAAAACCTAATCAAGGTCTTAACAAGAGATAAGTCTTTGAGCAGAGAAATGATGAGACACGATTTGTTTAGAAAGGCAGACGTGGGCATATGATTTGAACAGATATTAGAAGCAAAGACATCTATTAAGAGGCATTTCCAACAACGAGAAAGGATAAAGTTCAGGAAAGACTGCCAGCGTGGAAGAAGGAAGGAGACAAAGGCAGACGTGATACCGGTTGCTCTGAGCCAGTATCTTGTTTATTCATCCCTTGCAGTCGGTTAGTGTTTGATTGGGCAGTGTCACCTTTGATCTCTCAGTGCTCTGTGCCCTTCTGAAGAAAGGACTGAAGATAATAGACACAGTGTCAGAAAACTGATCAGAATTAATTAAAATCAGAAGAGTGAGAAAAAGGGTGACCCTAAAACCAAAATGCCAAATGTCAAACCACCATGGACATTTCTCTTCTTAATCTGCAATTCAATCCCAAGTGATTTTTTTTTTTTTGCTTTTTCATAGATTTTGAATCAAATAAAGTGAAAATTTAATTTCTTTCAAAATGGAAACAGAAACAATAAGAAAGAAATTTATTGAAATACCAAAATGGGTCAGATCGTAAAACAAGTTGATTTGCCCCGTTTCAACTTTAAATAAAGAAACAATGTTTTAAATATTCTATTTGTCAAAAGCCTAATTCATTCTATGAGGTTAATAGAAAATTCTGTGATGGACCACACCTTTATTCTTGATTTAATTTGTTTTAGTTTTGCAAACAAATTTCTTCATGCTCCCAATAAGCATTAAAATTATATTACTTTCATTTCTATAAAACTATGCATGGGAACAAATTATTTTAATTTTGCGGTGAGCCTCTTGTTTATCTTACATGAGGCAAAAGTTACGTAATTCTAAAATTAGTAGTCCTTACCGAAAACATCAACCCAGTTAGGTATAAAGATTTATAATTTTTTGAAGAAACAACTATTAAAGCTGATGGAAGAAAGAAATAGCAGAAACACTTGTTTGGAAGGTCGACCTTTCTTAAGATATCACTATTACACTCCAAAAAGAAAAGTATCAATTCTCATTATCTCTATTTTTTTCTTTTTCCAATGAAATTTGAAAATAACCTCTTCAAATTAGCTGTATCCAAGCAACCATCTCTTTCCTACTCTCATAACTGTGGACATTACCAAATACAACTACATTTTTAATTAACAGTGGTATTGAAACATGGTATTAACAATATGGTTAACAAAACCATGTTTTGAATTTCTTCATAACCATTTATTTAGGCATGCCAATTTTTATACTCTCAGTAAAATACACAGTACAATACATTTCTATTAAATAGTAAGACTTCCTTTACAAAATGTGCGTCTTCAGAAAAAAAAGTAACTTAAAATTATAAAAACCATTATTTGAAGTAATTTGTTTTTAAATGATCAGCTTTTACTTCACAGACTGTATCAATATGATACTACATCCATGACATTTACTCAAATCGTTATTTTTTTCAGCAGAATCGGCCAAATTGAGCTATTTTTTTGGTATTGCCTGGAAAGAATATATGCACACAAAAGTTTGAGAAGCACTGCATAACAATGCTTTTAACTTAGTAGGAAAAAATGAAAAGTAATAAACCGGAAAAACTTAGTTTATATAAGCTATATGAACATGTGCTGTATTATTTTGCTAGGGCTGACATAACAAAGTGCCACAAACTAGGTGGCTTCAACAACAGAAACTATTGTCTCACAGTTCTGGAGGTTGGAAGTCCAAGATCAAGATATACCAGGAGGGTTGATTCCTTCTAGGGTCTGTGAGAGAGAATCTGTCCTATGCCTCCCTCCCAAGCTTCCGGTGGTTTTCTGGCCATCTTCTGTATTCCTTGGCTTGTAGATGCATCACCCTGATCTCTGCCTTCATGTTCACATAGCATTGTCCCTGTGTACACGTCTATCTGTCCAAATCTCCTTTTATATATGGCACAATTCATATTGAATTAGTACCTATTCTAATGACCTCATTTTAACTTGATTACTTCTATAAAAACCTTATTTCTAATAAGGTCACATTCTGGGCTAATAGGGGCTAGGATTTCAACACATTATTTTTAGGGGACATGATTAAAGTCATAATATATGCAAATTAATATAAAATATTAAGTGTATGCACACTATGGTAGCATATAAAGTGAATCTCATAGAATAATCTCTCAAGAACATATTTTCTGCAGCCCCAGTTCTGCTGAGAGGGGTACAGGAGAAAGAACCATCACCAAGGACTCTGGATTCAGCTCCATCACTTACTGATTATGTGATTATGACAAAATCACAACCTCCCTGAACCTTAGTTTTTTTATCTTTAAAAATAAAGGGATTTACATGGATGATTTCTATGGTGTTTTCAATTATATATATATTTAGATATAATATGTATTTGTAGGATTTTTTTCAATTAAAAGTTAATACCTCAATGTGGTTAGAAAAAACAAATCAAACGTTATGAAAGGATTTGTCATGAAATATGTTTTCCTCCCATTCAAAATTCTTAGCACCTCATAGTCAACTATCATGAACAGATTCTATGGATCATTTCAAAAACATTCTGTGTATATAGAGGTACATACAAATGTACATTCCCTTTTCACACAATATGGCGTAGTGTTTTTTAGCCCCATGAATTGTTCTGAACCTTACTCTTTTGTCATTGATCTTTTTTTTTTTTTGTGGCAGCAGCACTTATCCTTTGTTTCTTAACTATCTTTAGACAAAAACATCCTTCGAATATTCTAGAATAAATGGGCAAGGTAAGGTAAACTTTAAGGAGAGTAAGCTTCTAAGATTTCTTTAAAAACCTAAAATACTATCATTATCTTAGATGGGCACTATTATTAATCAGAAGTGATCAAAATATAATTTTATTCCAAATATATGATACTTTTTATTTTAAATTGTTTAATGTTTATTTATTTTCGAGACAGAGGGAAGGAGACACAGAGCATGAGTAGGAGAGGGGCAGAGAGGGAAGGTGACACAGAATACAAAGCAGGCTTTAGGCTCCAAGCTGTCAGCACAGAGCCCCATGTGGGGCTGGCTGTAGGCCACAAACTGCGAGATCATGACCTGAGCCAAAGTCAGATGCTTAACCGACTGAGCCACCCAGGGGCCTCTTATAATACTTTTAATACAAGTAGTTTGAAAAAGCTATGATAATGGAGGAGAAAGGACTTTTCAGTGTTATTATATAGGCCAAAACTAATTGTCTCGTCATCATAAAGGCAAAGATGTCTAAGCCAATAGACACTGAAGCAAGAGGCAGAGTCAAGCATGAAGTTTAGAGGGACATGGAACTGAAAAATTTTGAGAATGAAGATTTAGCCTCCTAAGCTAATATGATAAGCTTAGAAGATTCAGGCTGAAGTGAATCAGTAAGCAATATAAGCTGATTTAGTGATTAGGGGAGTCGGATCCCCATAAGACTTATTGTTCAAAAGGATGTTTCAGGTCTTCAAACTCATCTATATCAATTTTTCCTCTAGTGTATTCACTCTGCCAATGGCACAAAACCATGAGCTCTGGGACAGGGCACCTACTGTGTAAACATCTGATAAATAGACGTTGACCAAATGAATTAACAAAAGAAAAATGCTGATATCTAGACACTTGACAGCAACGTTAACAAAGATGAACACTGTCCTCACTGTTAATGTTTAATACAATCTCATGAACTTGATTTTCATGTGCCTCCTGGGAGAAATAGACTTAATATGTTGTTAATTCAGATGAATGGCTGCTTAAAGAAGGCTATTAGGCCCATAATCAAAAATTTTCTGTGCCGTTTGAAGCTAGGAAACAGAGACTATAACTTGGGATTTTCCACCAAATATTCCTACTTTGAACAGCTAAGATATATCTACTTATAATAGCATAGAATTTGGGGACAATCTAATAACAAAAAAGCAGTAGTTGATAACCCCTGTTTTTAGGGTTAGTGTTAGACCATATGTGCAGCAAATACTAACTTTAAGTGATTAGCCAATTATTTTGTAACCTGGTTTTTTAAAGCTAGTTTCTAAATATACTAATATCCAAAGTGTTATAATTAGTTTCATGAAAAAAATTATCAGACCGATATGTTGCTGCATTGAACTTAAATGTCAGAAACAAATTTAAAACTGGGTTTTTAAGGTTGCTAGCATGGAAAGATTCAACCACTTAATTGCATGTTTTTGCAAAAAAAAAAAAATTGGATTGTTTTGTTTAATTACTCTTGAGTAAACATTAGTTAAAATTATTTTAAGAAATACCCACTAAAGGGGCACCTGGGTGGCTCAGTGAGTTGAATGTCAGTCTTCTGCTCAGGTCATCATCTAGTGGTTCCTGAATTTGAGGCCCGTGTCGGGCTGTATGCTGACAGCTCAGAGCCTGGAGCCTACTTCAGATTCTGTGTCTCCCTCTCTCACTGCCCCTCCCCTACTCATGCTCTGTCTCTCTCTCTCTCTCTCTCTCTCTCTCAAAAATAAGTAAACATTCGAAAAAAATTAGGAAATACCCACTAAACATAAACAAGGTAGTCCATGAGAGTGCCATGCAGTAAGGCATCCACTTGCATATGTGTTACTTACAAAGATCCCTAAAATGCTACAGTTCCCAAAAAAGAAATCTCTGTTTAGCCATTCTGCTGCTCTGAGCTTGCCCTGTAGCTGTGGGTTTCCACCATCCTTTCTCCTAAATTCTTGAATTCTTAGTTCCTCTCAGGGGTAGGACAAAGCAAAGCCTATGGCGCGAAAATGACAATGTAAAAAGGAAATAGGCCGACTGACTTCTAGCTTGACAAGTGACACTCCCAACTATGACTGGAGCTCCACTTCAGCTCGGAGTCTCAGAAATGCTCAAGAGTTCTCATCCCTCTCTTGTAAAAAGAGCTGTGATTTTCCTCTGGGCATATCTTTGACTTTCTCCATGGACAAATTAATAGAAGATGAGATAATCTCTAAACCCCTGGGTATTTTTTTATTGTTATAACACTGAATGCCCATAGAAATTTCCAAATGGATAAATTCTTGCTTTAGGGTTAGACAAAACCACTAGCAGTGTTCTGTTCCTTACCAATCCAGGGGACATAGAAACTCTTGTTCCAAATTAATAAGTGGAGAAAGGGGCGCCTGGGTGGCTCAGTTGGTTAAGCGTCCAACTTCGGCTCAGGTCAGGAACTCGCGGTTCATGAGTTGGAGCCCTGCGTCAGGCTCTGTGCAGACAGCTCAGAGCCTGGAGCTTGCTTTGGATTCTATGTCTCCCTCTCTCTCCGCCCATCCCCCACTCATGCTCTGTCTCTCTCTGTCTCAGAAATAAATAAACATTAAAAAAAAAAAGTGGGGAAAAAGACTAAAAATCAGGTGTTCTGTTGGAATAAAGAGAAAGTGGAATGTAAAGACAACTTGAATGCCTTTTTTACTTTAAATAAACAATATTTCTACTTCCATATGTATATCACACAAGTTCTCATATTTTTTTTTTTCCATTTTAAAGGCAGAATCTACACTTTCAAATAATAATACAGTTTTATTAAAGGACCACAATTATTTCCTGAGATTTAAAGAATATCAAAATTTATAAATAAATCCAATTCTGATGTTAAAAATCCTAATTATTTCCTGAGATTTAAAGAATATCAATCTGAAAAGTTTTTTTTTAGATAGCTCTCTTTACTTTATTTATTAATTTTTAAAAGACACCATATGTTTCCCTGATGTCTTGTATTTTGATCCTTCAGACTACTCTGAAAAATAATAAAGTATAATAATCAATAATTGTGATTTATTCATTCATAAAGCTAACCAACTTTTACTACATTTGTATTATGTGTAAAATGCTGTGGAAATGCTATTAAAAACACAAAGAAGAGAAAAAAAACAGCTTCCTATTCAAAAATTATTTTCACTTTAAAATGGAGGCAATGCCTAGTAAATAAAGTACTAACACTAAGATGGGAAAAGATAAAAAAAATATACAGAAGAAATTTTTTTAAACAGCAAACCAGAATTAGAAAATCAAAGGACATAATAGAGGGAGATGTTTGTAAGCAGGGTAATAACTTTACAGCTATCAAGTAAAAGAACAGATGGCTGGTAACTAGTCAAATGAGTATATTTTAATAAGAGATTTGGCATGCTATGTGGAGAATTGTGGACTGAAGGAATCTGTAAATTAGGACAATCCCAAGTATCCACTTACGTTCTATATAAAGCATATTGACTCTCATTTTAAAACAAAAGACTTTAAAAAACGGAACATTTGTGGACACACAAACTCTGAGCACACTGACTTAAATGACTCACATACATCAGTAATCAGCAAATTGGCAGATTAAGTCCATGTTTTGTTACTTTTGAAGTCAAGGACCAACACTGAGTTTCTCCCATCCCTAAAAGGCACATTGTCAGGACTTAGTAGCTGATTTACTGACTGATTGATTCCTAATATCAAGAAAGTAAACTTGTTATGAGTAAGGATGTTTTCTTAATTTCTTGTTTGGTTCACTGATAAATCTCTAGTGCCTTGATGAGTACTTGACACATAGTAACATTCAATAAATATTAGCCAAATAAACGTTCCAACTGATCTGTTAACTTTACTCTCCAGATAAGGAACTTTTTGGACAACAGTAAGATATTTGGATAGTATTAATAATTTAGAAATAAACACAAAATACAAATTTAGATTCATCTAATACAAATTAGTTTTAACATATTCACATTCCCAAAGAAAGACTAGCCATAAATTTTTATGATTTTTTCAGATTGCCTTCCCATCGCTAGCCACTCGACATAACCCTAATTGATAGAAATAATATAAAATACATGTATTCATTTAACATTTACTGAGTATATGCTTTGTAGGTCTGCTTTTAAATCAGAGAGGCAGGACTAGTTGAAGATAAATAGGGAGAAAGAGATTTATTACAAAGAATTGACGTGTACAATTGTAGATGCTGGCTAAGTAAACCTGAAGTCCACAGGGCAGGCAATCAGGAACAAAAGCTCACAAACGAACTGGAAACCCACCAGCACTAACTGAAGCTAGTAGTCTCTGAATTCATGGAAGATTGATGTCCCATTTTAAAGGTTTTCACACTAATTAGGTCAGGTCCACCCAGTAATCTGCCTTGTGATTAACCTAAAATCAACTGGTTAGGAACTATAATAATACCTGCAAAATCCCTTCACAACAACACCTACATTAGTGTTTGATTGAATTACCAAAAGAAGGTGTTTTTTGCTGCAAAATGGCTGTTGCCTCCCTCTGTCCTCTAACTCTTACTAAAGAATATCTCTTGTAGTTCACTGACCTAGAAACATACTAGCAAAGAATTATGGGGAATGTAGTTTAGGCTAGCTAAGGTGATACATCACAAAGCCATTCAAATGGGTAGACTTTGGAAACATAATAATGACTATGACATGGACCCTGCCTTCAAGAGGTTTACAGTTATTAAAAAAAGATTGGCATGCATTCATGTAGTCGTTAGTCTTACAAGTGCTCTATAGTAATATACATACATTAAAAATACTGTAGTAGAAAAGAGTAAGAAGCAATAAATTCTATTTTCTTATTACTTTAACAGACAAAATTCAAATTCATTTACATCATAAATCATCTCATGGCCTGTTCTCTACTTTCAGGATCTTCTCTTACTAGTTTTGCCTATCCACCCTGATTTTCTGTCCTTGGATGAGCCAGATTCTTGTATGCTACCGTATGCTAAACTATGCTTTCTCTTTACTATGCTCAATGGATGCTTCTCCTCCTTCTCTATTATCCCTAGACTGCCTATCACCTACTCATTCTTCAAGAACTATCACATGTATCTCTATTCCAGGGCAAAATCAAAATTTTGGTTATATATACATCAAAAGTAAGAACATTTATACATTTCTAATAATCTGAGAACTTTTTGCTTTTTTGACCTAAGTCAAAAAGAAATGTAATTTTTTATTGTAATTAAACCATAACTGATGCATATTTCAAGGAAACATTTGGACAACTGCAAATAATGGGTTTAGCATAATATAAACAATACCTTGGGGAAGACTTCGAGGGAGACAGGAATGAGCTATCAAGGTAAAAAGAGAGAGAGAGAGAGAGAGAGAGAGAGAGAGAGAGAGAGAATTAGTACATTTGTCCAAGCAGAGTAAGAGAAAGATTCTTATAACCAGAGAATCCTATAGCTTGAAGGTCCATCAAATCATTATTATCAAATTTTCTTTTTATTTATATAGAAACCCAAATCAGAGTGAAGAATCAGTTCACTTCACTTTTAGAATAAGCATGCTAAGAAGTTGCTTCAGCCGAGGTCACAGAAGTTGTTGTCTGTGTTTTCCTCTAGGATTTTGATGGTTTCCTGTCTCACATTCAGGCATTTCATCCACTTTTAACTTATTTTTGTGTATGATGTGGGAAAGAAGTCCAGTTTCATTCTTCTGCGTGTTGCCATCTAATTTTCCCAACACCATTTGTTGAAAAGACAGTCTTTTTTCCATTGGATATTATTTGGATATTCTTTCCTGCTTTGTTGAAGATTAGTTGACCATATAGTTATGGGTCCATTTCTGGGTATTCTATTGTGTTCCATTGATCTATGTGCCTGTTTTTTGTGCCAGTACCATACAGTTTTGATGACTACAGCTTTGTCATATAGCTTAAAATCCCGAATTGTGATGCCTCCACTTTTGTTTTTCTTTTTCAGGATTGCTTTGGCTATTCGGGGTCTTTTGTGGTTTCATGCAAATTTTAGGATTGTTAGTTCTAGCTCTGTGAAACATGCTGACGGTATTTTGATAGGGATTCCATTAAATGTGTAGATTGCTCTGGGTAGTACAGACATTTTAACAATGTTTGCTCTTCCAATCCATAAGCCTAGAATGCTTTCTATTTCTTTGTGTCCTCTTCAGTTTTTTTTTCATAAGTGTTCTATAATTTTCAGAATTCAGATCTTCTACCTCTTTAGTTAGGTTCATTCTTATGTATCTTATGGTTTTTGGTGCAGTTGCAAATGGGGCTGATTCCTTGATTTCTTTTTTCTGCTGCTTCGTTATTGGTGTACAGAAATGCAAATTTTTTGCACATCGATTTTATATCCTGATGCTTTGCTGGATTCATGTATTAGCTCTAGCAATTTTGGGGCAGAGTCTTTCAGGTTTTCTGTGCAGAGTATCATGTCATCTGCAAATAGTTTGCCCTCTTCCTTGCCAATTTGTATGCCCCCTTTCCCCTTTTGTTGTCTGATTGCTGAGTCTTAGACTTCCAGCACTATGTTAAATAGAGGTATATTCTGTCTATGCCTACTTCTTACAAGGCAAAGGCAAAGGAAACAAAAGCAAACACAAACTATTGGGATTTCATTGAGATAAAAACCTTCCTCACAGCAAAGGAAACAATCAACAAAACTAAAAGTCAGCCTACAGAATGGGAGAAGATATTTGCAAATGACATATCTCATAAGGGTTAGTATCCAAAATCTATAAATAACTTATCAAACTCAATACCCAAAAAACAAATAATCCAGTTAAGAAATGGGCAGAATACATTAATAGATACTTTTCCAAAGAAGACATCCAGATAGCTAATAGACACATGAAAAGATGCTCAACATCACTCATCATCAGGGAAATACAAATCAAAACCACAATGAGATACCACCTCACACCTGTCAGAATGGCTAAAATTAACAACGCAAGAAACAACAGGTGTTGGTGAGTAGGCAGAGAAAGGAGAATCCTTTTGCACTGCTGGTGGAATGCAAACTGGTGCAGCCACTCTGGAGAAGAGTATGGAGGTTCCTCAAAAAAATAAAAATAGAACTATGCAACAATCCATCAATTGCACTATTAGGTATTTATCCAAAGGATACAAAAATACAGATTCAAAGGTGTACATACACCCCAATGTTTATATCAGCATTATCAACAATAGCCAAACTATGGGGAGAGCCCAAATGACTATCAACTAATGAATGGATAAAGAAAAGGAGGTATATTTATATAACTGAATATTACTCAGCCATCAAATAGAATGAAATCGTGCCATTTGCAATGACGTGGATGGACCTAGAATGTTTATGCTACGCGAAATAAGTCAGTCAGAGAAAGACAAATACCATATAATTTCACTCATATGTGGAATTTAAGAAACAAAACAGATGAATATATGTGGATGGTGTGGGAGAGAAGAGAGGGGAACAACCCACAAGAAACTCTTAACAATGGAGAACAAACTGAAAGGTTGATGGAGGGAGGCAGGTGAGAGATGGGCTGGATGGGTGAAGGGTATTAAGGAGGACACTTGTGATGAGAACTGGGTGTCATATGTAAATGATGAATCACTAAATTCTACTCCTGAAACCAATATTGCACTCTATGTTAACTAACTAAAATTTAAATTAAAAAAAGAAGAAGCATACTGAGGTATGCCAAACATTTCTCTCTTAACTTAATATACCTTTGCTCTATAAGTCTTGATTGAAGGTATGCCTAGTACAGGGATATTTTATCATTCTTTGATGATATTAAAAAATTAAGCCCGTTAGTTTTTATGTAGGTTCTCCTTTCCTAAACAAGAAGTGTAATTCTAAAACTTGGGGGAAGATTCAAATGATTGTGCATCTTCAAAAAATAACAGAAACTCAAATTTAATTTCTTCAAAATAGGATTTTTAATAAAATTGATATAAAATTCTGGTTAAATTGAGAAAACAAGATATCTATTCCAAAGGAATCTATTTCAAAGATATCTATTCCATTAAAAAACTACTATAACAATAACAAATCTTGGATTCTCTATAATTGAAAGGATTAAACATATGTTTATGTTCAGCAGCAACAGAATGAAATTCACTTTTAACTAAAATAGTACTAAGTTTGCAGAATTTCAACACAGTATTCCAATTTATACACTGATTTTTCTCATGCCAATTATAATGTTTCTGTTACATCACCTAACTCGTGATTGCCAAAAACAATAAAATATTCTAGTAAGTCTGTTTTAAGCACTGCATTTAGTCTTTCAGTGAAAAATCTAGAAGTTGGAAGGTCCTGTGATATTCAGCTGTTTAATGACATTGTGATTCTGGTTCCACATGTCTGAGATTCTCTTGGCCTTCTTATGGTTGAGTTCCTAGCATCAAGTTCTAAGACATTAATGAAAACAAGAAGGAAGAGACCAAGAGGAAGACAGGGTTTTCACTCAAGTAACTGTTTTAATTAAGAGAGAAAAATCTTTTCAGAAGCCCCTTGTGGCTAACGTAAAAATGACCACAATTTTTTGCAGCTCCTCCTACTGAGTCTATTTCTTCAAACTTCAAATCTGTGCTAGCTGTGACTTGCTTGATCAATAGAGTGCACATAAGTAATGTTGCGAGAGTTTCAATGCCAGGACCCAAAGAACTTTGCAAATTTCTATTCTTGTTTTATGTATATATATATGTATATATACATATGTATATCTATGTATATATACATAGATATATATATGTATATGTATATATACATAGACGTATATATGTATATGTATATGTATATATACATAGACGTATATATACATATACATATGTATATCTATGTATATATACATATACATATGTATGTGTGTATATATATATATATATATATATATATATATATATAAAATAATTGCCATGTGAAAAAGACTTCCTCAGTCTGGCTGATGACAGACATGGAAACTAGTCAATTATTCCTTTTGCCCTGGCTAACATATTGCCAAACACTAGGCATGTGATTATGGCCATCCTATATCATACAACTTCTTGCCCACCTGCTGGATGAACACAGACTCATGAGCAAGTCCAGAACAGATCAGTTGAGTCTGCCTGAGCCAGAAAAACCATCCAGCCAAACCACAGAATTGTGAGTTAAATAAATCACTGATATTTTTAAACTACTAGTTTTAAGGGAAGCAAACCATAAGAGACTCTTAAATACAGAGAACAAACTGAGGGTTGATGGCAGGAGGGTGAGGAGTGGAAAATGGGTGATGGGCATTGAGGAGGGTACTTGTTCGAATGAACACTGGGTGTTGTATGTAAGTGATGAATCACAGTAATCTACCCCCAAAACCAAGAGCACACTGTATACACTGTATGTTAGCCAACTTGACAATAAATTATATTAAAATGAATAAATAAACAAATAATAAACTACTAGGTTTAGGGGAGAATTGTTATGCAGCAAAAGTTATCTAATACCTTTTGTATGACCTTTTCTTTAAATCTCTTTCAACAGAAATCAAGTTGTATTTCCATATCTAGACCAAGTTTTATTACAATGATTGACATAGAAATCCTTAGACACTGTATACACTGCCACTTAAATAAAAAGAGGCTTCTATTAACAAGGAAATAAAAATATTGGCTTTCAACAAAGCAAACAACATTATCAGCTACTGACATATTGTAGTCTTTAGAGCAAATGAGAGGGGAAAACCATTTAAGGAGTCACGAACTTGTCTTGACATAATCCCATATATGAGCCTACTATAGAATAAACAGCTTCAACATATGTTACAACTTTAAACCCAAAAATAGTAATTTCTCTTAGTCTCTAAAAGCAATTACTATTTGCTATTTCTTGATAATCAAAATTTAATTTAGATTCAATTTCTTTCAAGAGCTAAAATAATGGCCATAGTACCCAATGTGATCTATACAGTCAATGCAATTCTTACCAAAACCCCAAAGGTATTTTTTTACAGAATTCAAAAAAATAATCCTAAACTTCATATGGAACCACACAAGTACCTGAATAGCAAAAGCAATTCTGAGAAAGAAGAACAAAGCTGGAGGCATCACACTTCTTAATTTAAAAATATATTGCAAAGCTATAGTAATGAAAACAATATGGTACTGGCATAAAAACAGACATGCAAACCAATGGAACAAAATAAAGAGCCCAGAAATAAAGCCATGCATTTTTGGTCAATTGATCTTCAACAAACATGCCAAGAATACACAATAAGGAAAGGGCAGTCTCTTTAATAAATGGTGTTGGGAAAACTAGATAAAATTGGACCTCTCTCTTACAGTATACACAAAAATCAACTCAAAATGGATCAAAGACTTAAACATGAGACCTGAAACCATAAAACTCCTGGAAGACAACATAGGCAGTAAGCTCCTTGTCTGGTCTTGGCAATTATTTTTTTTCCTTTGGGGAGGTTCAAGGGAGCAGGGAATATGACAACAAAACCCAGGGCAACAAAATCAAAATTAAACAAGTGGGACT
Organism: Felis catus; assembly: GCF_018350175.1. Taxonomy (NCBI): domain Eukaryota; kingdom Metazoa; phylum Chordata; class Mammalia; order Carnivora; family Felidae; genus Felis; species Felis catus. The sequence goes on from NC_058372.1 coordinate 56,926,338, forward strand.
AACTCAAACTAAAAAGTTCTGCACAGCAAAGGAAAACATTAACAAAATGAAAAAACAACCTGTAGAATGCAATAAAATATTTGCAGACCTATACATCTGATAGAGGGTTAATATCCAAAATATATAGGGAATTCCTACAACTCAATAACAACAAAAAAACCAAATAAACAAATAAATAGATTTTTTAAATAGGCAAAGAACCTAAATAAACATTTATCCAAAAAAAAAAGACATATAGATGACCAACATGTATGTGAAAAGATGCTCAATATAACCAATTATTCAGGGAAATGGAAACTTAAACCAAAATGAGATGTCACCCACATCAATTAGAATGGCTATTATCTATTATCAAAAAAAAAAAGGTAAATGTTGATGAAGATGTGAAGAAAAGGAAACTCTTGAACACTGTTGGTGGGAATGTAAATTGATTCAGCCACTATGGAAAATGGTATGGAGGTTCCACAAAAATTAAAAATGGGGCGCCTGGGTGGCTCAGTCAGTTAAGCATCCGAGTCTTGATTTTAGCTCAGGTCATGATCTCATGGTTCGTGAGATCAAGCCCTTCATTGGGTTCTGTGCCAACAGCACGGAGCCTGCTTGGGATTCTCTCTCTCTCCCACTGTCTCTGCCTCTCCCCCACTCATTCTCTCTCTCTCTTTCTCTCTTTCTCTCAAATAGATAAATAAACTTTAAAAAAATTAAAAATAAAGTTACCTAAATGATCCAGCCATCCCACTTCAGAGTATATATCCACAGGAATTGCATTCAGGATCTGCATTCCCATGGTCATTGCAGCAATTCACTATAGTCAAGACATGGAAGCAAACTAAATGTCGACTGACAGATTACTGATTTAAAAAAAATGTAGTATATACATACAATGGAATATTACATAACTTTAAAAATTAAGCAAATCTTGCTATTTGCAACAACGTGGATGAACCTCGAGGACACTCTGCTAAGTGAAATAAGCCAGGCACAGAAGGACAGATACAATATGACACAAGTCATATGAGGAAACTGAAATAGTTGTAGTAGCAGGGAGTAGAATGGCACTTTCCATGGTGTGAGGGGAGGGGAAATGATGAAGTATTAGTCAAAGGGTACAAGTTTCAATTATGCAAAATGAATGAGTCTTATGGAACTACTGTACTACATAATACCTGTAGATAACAATATTGTGTACTTAAATATTTGTCAAAAAAGTATATATTATATGAAAGAGAGAGGGGGAAGCCGGAAGATGGTGGCGTAGGAGGACGCTGGGCTCACCCTGCCTCCTGCTGATCACTTTGATTCCACCTACACCTGCCTAAATAACCCAGAAAACCGCCAGAGGATTAGCAGAACAGAGTCTCAGGAGCCAAGCACAGACGAGAGGCCCACGGAAGAGGGTAGGAAGGGCGGCGAGGCGGTGCGCGCTCCACGGACTGGCGGGAGGGAGCCGGGGGGAGGGGCGGCTGGCCGGCCAAGCAGACCCCCGAATCTGGCTGGCAAAAGCGGAGGGGCCTGACGGACTGTGTTCCAACAGCAAGCGCGACTTAGCGTCTGGGAGGTCATAAGTTAACAGCTCTGCTCCAAAGCGGGAAGGCTGGAAGACAAAGGGAGGGAGGAGAGCTGCTGAGCCCCAGGACGACAGAGCTCAGTTTGGTGGGGAACAAAGGCTCTCGCCAGCGCCATCTCCCTTGCCCATCCCCCAGCCAAAATCCCAAAGGGAACCAGTTCCTGCCAGGGAACTTGCTCGCTCTGCGCAAACTCCCAACTGTGTGCTTCTGTGCAGCCAAACCTCCGGCAGCTGATCTGACTCCCTCCCGCTGCCACAGGGACCCTCCTGAAGTGTATCACCTAAGGAGAAGCGAGCTAAGCCTGCCCCTCCTGCCCCCGTGCACCTTGCCTACCCACCCCAGCTAATACACCAGATCCCCAGCACCACAAGCCTGGCAGTGTGCAAGTAGCCCAGAAGGGCCACGCCACCCCACAGTGAATCCTGCCCCTAGGAGAGGGGAAGAGAAGGCACACACCAGTCTGACTGTGGTCCCAGCGGTGGGCTGGGGGCAGACATCAGGTCGGACTGCGGCCCCACCCACCAACTCCAGTTATACACCACAGCACAGGGGAAGTGCCCTGCAGGTCCTCACCACTCCAGGGACTATCCAAAATGACCAAGCGGAAGAATTCCCCTCAGAAGAATCTCCAGGAAATAACAACAGCTAATGAACTGATCAAAAAGGATTTAAATAATATAACAGAAAGTGAATTTAGAATAATAGTCATAAAATTAATCGCTGGGCTTGAAAACAGTATAGAGGACAGCAGAGAAACTCTTGCTACAGAGATCAAGGGACTAAGGAACAGTCACGAGGAGCTGAAAAACTCTTTAAACGAAATGCAAAACAAAATGGAAACCACCACAGCTCGGCTTGAAGAGGCAGAGGAGAGAATAGGTGAACTAGAAGATAAAGTTATGGAAAAAGAGGAAGCTGAGAAAAAGAGAGATAAAAAAATCCAGGAGTATGAGGGGAAAATTAGAGAACTAAGTGATACACTAAAAAGAAATAATATACGCATAATTGGTATCCCAGAGGAGGAAGAGAGAGGGAAAGGTGCTGAAGGGGTACTTGAAGAAATAATAGCTGAGAACTTCCCTGAACTGGGGAAGGAAAAAGGCATTGAAATCCAAGAGGCACAGAGAACTCCCTTCAGACGTAACTTGAATCGCTCTTCTGCACGACATATCATAGTGAAACTGGCAAAATATAAGGATAAAGAGAAAATTCTGAAAGCAGCAAGGGATAAACGTGCCCTCACACATACAGGGAGACCTATAAGGCTCGTGAGTGATGTCTCTTTTGAAACATGGCAGGCCAGAAAGAATTGGCACGATATCTTCAGTGTGCTAAAAAGAAAAAATATGCAGCCGAGAATCCTTTATCCAGCAAGTCTGTCATTTAGAATAGAAGGAGAGATAAAGGTCTTCCCAAACAAACAAAAACTGAAGGAATTTGTCACCACTAAACCAGCCCTACAAGAGATCCTAAGGGGGATCCTGTGAGACAAAGTACCAGAAACATCACTACAAGCATAAAACATACAGACATCACAATGATCTAAACCCGTATCTTTCTATAATAACACTGAATGTAAATGGATTAAATGCACCAACCAAAAGACATAGGGTATCAGAATGGATAAAAAAACAAGACCCATCTATTTGCTGTCTACAAGAGACTCATTTTAGACCTGAGGACACCTTTAGATTGAGAGTGAGGGGATGGAGAACTATTTATCATGCGACTGGAAGCCAAAAGAAAGCTGGAGTAGCCATACTTATATCAGACAAACTAGACTTTAAATTAAAGGCTGTAACAAAAGATGAATAAGGGCATTATATAATAATTACAGGGTCTATCCATCAGGAAGAGCTAACAATTATAAATGTCTATGCGCCGAATACCAGAGCCCCCAAATATATAAAACAATTACTCATAAACATAAGCAACCTTATTGATAAGAATGTGGTAATTGCAGGGGACTTTAAAACTCCACTAACAGAAATGGATAGATCATCTAGTCACACGGTCAATAAAGAAACAAGGGTCTTGAACGATACATTGGATCAGATGGACTTGACAGATATATTTGGAACTCTGCATTTCAAAGCAACAGAATATACTTTCTTCTCGAGTGCACATGGAACATTCTCCAAGATAGATCATATACTGGGTCACAAAACAGCCCTTCATAAGTTTACAAGAATTGAAATTATACCATGCATACTTTCAGACCACAATGCTATGAAGCTTGAAATCAACCACAGGAAAAAGTCTGGAAAACCTCCAAAAGCATGGAGGTTAAAGAACACCTTACTAAAGAATGAGTGGGTCAACCAGGCAATTAGAGAAGAAATTAAAAAATATATGGAAACAAACGAAAATGAAAATAAAACAATCCAAACGCTTTGGGATGCAGCGAAGGCAGTCCTGAGAGGAAAATACATTGCAATCCAGGCCTATCTCAAGAAACAAGAAAAATCCCAAATACAAAATCTAACAGCACACCTAAAGGAACTAGAAGCAGAACAGCAAAGGCAGCCTAAACCCAGCAGAAGAAGAGAAATCATAAAGATCAGAGCAGAAATAAACAATATAGAATCTAAAAAAACTGTAGAGCAGATCAACGAAACCAAGAGTTGGTTTTTTGAAAAAATAAACAAAATTGACAAACCTCTAGCTAGGCTTCTCAAAAAGAAAAGGGAGATGACCCAAATAGATAAAATCATGAATGAAAATGGGATTATTACAACCAATCCCTCAGAGATACAAACAATTATCAGGGAATACTATGAAAAATTATATGCCAACAAATTGGACAACCTGGAAGAAATGGACAAATTCCTAAACACCCACACTCTTCCAAAACTCAATTAGGAGGGAATAGAAAGCTTGAACAGACCCATAACCAGCGAAGAAATTGAATCGGTTATCAAAAATCTCCCAACAAATAAGAGTCCAGGACCAGATGGCTTCCCAGGGGAGTTCTACCAGATGTTTAAAGCAGAGATAATACCTATCCTCCTCAAGCTATTCCAAGAAATAGAAAGGGAAGGAAAACTTCCAGACTCATTCTATGAAGCCAGTATTACTTTGATTCCTAAACCAGACAGAGACCCAGTAAAAAAAGAGAACCACAGGCCAATATCCCTGATGAATATGGATGCAAAAATCCTCAATAAGATACTAGCAAATCGAATTCAACAGCATATAAAAAGAATTATTCACCATGATCAAGTGGGATTCATTCCTGGGATGCAGGGCTGGTTCAACATTCACAAATCAATCAACGTGATACATCACATTAATAAAAAAAAAGAGAAGAACCATATGATCCTGTCAATCGATGCAGAAAAGGCCTTTGACAAAATCCAGCACCCTTTCTTAATAAAAACCCTTGAGAAAGTCGGGATAGAAAGAACATACTTAAAGATCATAAAAGCCGTTTATGAAAAGCCCACAGCTAACATCATCCTCAATGGGGAAAAACTGAGAGCTTTTTCCCTGAGATCAGAAACACGACAGGGATGCCCACTCTCACCGCTGTTGTTTAATATAGTGTTGGAAGTTCTAGCATCAGCAATCAGACAACAAAAGGAAATCAAAGGCATCAAAATTGGCAAGGATGAAGTCAAGCTTTCGCTTTTTGCAGATGGCATGATATTATACATGGAAAATCCGATAGACTCCACCAAAAGTCTGCTAGAACTGATACAGGAATTCAGCAAAGTTGCACGATACAAAATCAATGTACAGAAATCAGTTGCATTCTTATACACTAACAATGAAGCAACAGAAAGACAAATAAAGAAATTGATCCCATTCACAATTGCACCAAGAAGCATAAAATACCTAGGAATAAATCTAACCAAAGATGTAAAAGATCTGTATGCTGAAAACTATAGAAAACTTATGAAGGTAATTGAAGAAGATTTAAAGAAATGGAAAGACATTCCCTGCTCATGGATTGGAAGAATAAATATTGTCAAAATGTCAATACTACCCAAAGCTATCTACACATTCAATGCAATCCCAATCAAAATTGCACCAGCATTCTTCTCGAAACTAGAACAAGCCATCCTAAAATTCATATGGAACCACAAAAGGCCCTGAATAGCCAAAGTAATTCTGAAGAAGAAGACCAAAGCAGGAGGCATCACAATCCCAGACTTTAGCCTCTACTACAAAGCTGTCATCATCAAGACAGCATGGTATTGGCACACAAACAGACACATAGACCAATGGAATAGAATAGAAACCCCAGAACTAGACCCACAAACGTATGGCCAACTCATCTTTGACAAAGCAGGAAAGAACATCCAATGGAAAAAAGACAGTCTCTTTAAAAATGGTGCTGGGAGAACTGGACAGCAACATGCAGAAGGTTGAAACTAGACCACTTTCTCACACCATTCACAAAAATAAACTCAAAATGGATAAAGGACCTAAATGTGAGACAGGAAACCATCAAAACCTTAGAGGAGAAAACAGGAAGAGACCTCTCTGACCTCAGCCGTAGCAATCTCTTACTCGACACATCCCCAAAGGCAAGGGAAATAAAAGCAAAAATGAATTACTGGGACCTTATGAAGATAAAAAGCTTCTGCACAGCAAAGGAAACAACCAACAAAACTAAAAGGCAACCAACGGAATGGGAAAAGATATTTGCAAATGACATATCAGACAAAGGGCTAGTATCCAAAATCTATAAAGAGCTCACCAAACTCCACACCCGAAAAACAAATAACCCAGTGAAGAAATGGGCAGAAAACATGAATAGACACTTCTCTAAAGAAGACATCCGGATGGCCAACAGGCACATGAAAAGATGTTCAGCGTCGCTCCTTATCAGGGAAATACAAATCAAAACCACACTCAGGTATCACCTCACGCCAGTCAGAGTGGCCAAAATGAACAAATCAGGAGACTATAGATGCTGGAGAGGATGTGGAGAAATGGGAACCCTCTTGCACTGTTGGTGGGAATGCAAATTGGTGCAGCCGCTCTGGAAAGCAGTGTGGAGGTTCCTCAGAAAATTAAAAATAGACCTACCCTATGACCCAGCAATAGCACTGCTAGGAATTTACCCAAGGGATACAGGAGTACTGATGCATAGGGGCACTTGTACCCCAATGTTTATAGCAGCACTCTCCACAATAGCCAAATTGTGGAAAGAGCCTAAATGTCCATCTACTGATGAATGGATAAAGAAATTGTGGTTTATATACACAATGGAATACTACGTGGCAATGAGAAGGAATGAAATATGGCCTTTTGTAGCAACGTGGATGGAACTGGAGAGTGTGATGCTAAGTGAAATAAGCCATACAGAGAAAGATACCATATTGTTTCACTCTTATGTGGATCCTGAGAAACTTAACAGAAACCCATGGGGGAGGGGAAGGAAAAAAAAAAAAAAGAGGTTAGAGTGGGAGAGAGCCAAAGCATAGGAGACTGTTAAAAACTGAGAACAAACTGAGGGTTGATGGGGGGTGGCAGGGAGGGGAGGGTGGGTGATGGGTATTGAGGAGGGCACCTTTTGGGATGAGCACTAGGTGTTGTATGGAAACCAATTTGACAATAAATTTCATATATTGAAAAATAAAAAAAATAAAAAAGTATATATTATATAAAGTATTCTTATCCCATACACTAATAATAAATAAATAAAGAAAGAAAGAAGCTGGAAGGAAACTTTTAGAGGTGATAGGTATATATATGGCATAGATTACGGTGATGTTTCACAAATAACACCTCCAAATTTAGCAAGTTGTATACATTAAATATGTACAGCTTTTTATATGTCAATCATACCTCAATAAAGTAGTTCCTTTTTTAAAAAAGAAATTGGTAGAAAGTACATTTTTAAAGTAAGGGCATAGTAAAAATGTAGGAGGTAAAGATTTCACAACTGCAGTTTGAAGAAATAAAAGAAATAACTTCCACTTTACTGCATTAAAAATGACATGAAACCACTACTGCATTGTGAGAACAAGAAAATGTACTGTCATATGCACTTTTCTACTATCTGAAAATTCCCGAATTGTGTATATGTGGTTTTAGAAAAGACAAAAAGTGGTGTACTTGTTACCATTAGAAGGACTGGATGATATAAATTGCACTGAATGTTAGTTTTACAGTATAGCTAGCTGTAAGTTGATTATCCAAATCAAATACATCATGGCCTTCCTAGATGGACAGAAGTTTTCATTAAGGCTCATATATTAAGAAATGTTTGGAGTTGAGTCTAGGAATAAAACTCATTCTATTATAATTGGTTGCACCTGAAATGCTCTTCAATTAGGTAGTCTAGATTAGTCAAGGGCTAATGTCCAGGGTATTGGAGTATTCAAAGTAATAAATGGCCCCTGCATTTGATTAAATGCAAAATGAGGCTGATGTGTTTAATCAACCACAAATGCCTCTTTACAGAAAATGAGTACACTTTAACACATGGGCCATTATAATTTCTCTGTAGCAAGGGAAAACTTTCAGTGTGTTTATCCAGCAGATAATGAAAACACCATCATACTGTAAGAGAGACTATTCTGCTTTTTGATGCTCACAGCAGGATTTACACAAGGCTACCAAATTGATCATTTTGCTGATTGAACAAAATAACCAATTGTCTTTCCTATAAAATTACAGACAATTTTACTCTTAGGTTTGTGAAGCTCAGTGAAACAACTGTGAAACAACAGTCCGTAAGTAGTGAAACATTATCTAACTCAATAAAGATAATGGAATCAAGCAAATGATTTGAAGTGGTTAAACCTTGAAAAAGTAGAAGAACCACATGTAGAGTGATGGGTTGTCCTCTCCTTTTCCAAGAGGGAAAGATAAATATTGCCACAGGCTAGAGCATTCTACTTTTCCACCCCTTCCTGCCACTCATTACAAAGCTGAGACTGCTCAGAGAGAAGGTGCCCTCTTCATTCTGGATCATCTCTGTTTGACTCAGGACACCTGCTAATGAAATCACCGTGACACTGTTCAGCTTCATGCTTGCCCACTGCCTCTGGACATATAGATTAGAAAATTCTCTTTCTCCAATATAATTTTTCTCTCTGCAAATTCTTCATTCCTTTAGGGAACATAGAAAAATTCAGAACATTCATATGGATAGCTCATGTTCTTAAGACCTACAGAATTCTCCATCCTCTTTTCAGTGGTATAGAAGTCCAAATTCTCTGCGCAAAACCCTTATTTGAGATTGTCCTACAATGCGGAAATGACTCCAGCCCTCTGAAAAAAAAGGGGATAATTCTTAGACACTGGCCAAAATGGCATATTTGTTACATCCACTTTTACGTTAAATAATCTATTTTCACCTAAGAAGACATTTTTTATTTATACAGTTTGTTTCCTGAAGCTGCGGTGACAAAGTACCAGAAACTGAATAGCTTAAAATAGCATAAATTTATTTTCACAGTTTGGAAAGCCAGAATTCTGAAGTCAAGATGTCACCAGAGAAGCACTCCCTCTGGAGGCTCAAGGGAGAAATTCTTTGCCTCTTCTAGTTATGATTGTCTGCATTCTTTGACTTGTAGCCACATCACTATAAACTCTTAATCTCTGACTCTGTGGTCATAGTGACATCTCTTCCGCCTGTCAAATCTCCCTCTGCCTCACTATTACAAAGACACTTATTATTAGATTTAGTGTCCAACCAGATAATTCAGGATAAACATCTCTCAAGACACTTACATTAATTGTATCTTTTGTCTTATATATAAGGTAATATTCACTTTTACCGTATCAAGTCATATTCACATGTTCCAAAGATTAGAATGTGGGCATATCTTTTGAGAAGGCCACCGTTCAGACCACTTTATACAGAGATATATGTTCATTCAAACATCAACAATTTCTTCCAAATGGAACTATTCAGCTATCACTTCCAAACCCCCCCTTCATTAACCCTTTTTCTTTTGAATACTTCTTTTTTAAATTTTTTTAATATATTTTTTTGAATCTCTGGATTTTTGATGCTCTACTAATGTGGTTTTATTAGCTTCATGAGACATTTCAACATATGGAGGAAAAGTCAGTGATGAAAATAAAAGTATAATTGTCACAGATTTCATCCTTTGATTTCTATTGCCCTATGTGCTTTATCAAGCTACTCCAAGAACTAATTCATCCATGAGGTTCAAATTTTCAGATTATTCAATCTATAGCTCCAGTCCTGACCTTTCTTCTTTATTTTTCACTGAATGTTTTTACTTTCACATCCCCCATCCTTTTAAACTCAACCTGTTTAAAATATAACATGTGTTTGCTCCAAGATCAGTTCTCCCTCAAGTTTTCCCATTTTGTCGGAGGTTATTTTTCTCCACAGTAAACTGCCTCTAATTCTAGAAGGAAACTCTGAACCCTCTCTCTTTGCCTTTTGTTTATAATAATGTAATGTTAATTCCTTTTTTTTTTTTTTAGATTCTTGTCTCTTTTCTATCCCAGACTCTACCACTTGAGAGAAAGTAGCTAATACAGCTAACCTGTGATCTAATTACATCATTTTCCTGGGGGAAATGACCCAGTGAGTTGGGATTAAACAAACAAACAAACCCAGAGTCCCCCGTCTGATCTCCTTAACTACTGGACCTCTGAGTAAGTACACCGATGATATTTGCTAGAAAAAAGAAGTTTATCTCTGAAATACCACTGGCAAGATGTCCCTGGCAAAGGATTATCTATAGTAAATAGAACATTGTATCTATGAGGCATTGCTCCCTGGAAAATGTCAGGTGGGCTACACAACTCTCCAGAGTGTGAGATGGAAATGTTTTATAATTGAATACTCCTTCTGTGTAAAGCTATCACGTGGACCTCACAAAGACCTCTATTCTAGAACTGAAAGGACTTGAAAAGCTGCCCTTGACATTCCAGATCTCTTCCTATTTCCTTTGAGCCTTTTGATTACTTGCATTCCCGAGATTTACTCAAGTTTGATATGAGTAAGAACTCTGATTCGTGGGAGTCTGACTCTGCGTGTTAAGTCATCACCTATCTATTATTTGGATAAACCAATACTGCTTCCTAACCTCTCCAATCTCTTATAAAGACTGTCATAGATAAATTTTTCTCGGATGCCATTTTTAATCACATCTTTTCCTTGTTCAAATATCATTAGTGAGACACCTACTGCATAAATATCAAGTCCAAAGTCCTTATCCTAGAAATTAAGGGTAACTGTGTAGTACAAATAGTGGGCCATTTTGGCTTTATCTGGGTACATCTTAGCAGTTAAAAATTATTAAAAAAAATAATTCCAGATGGATTGAAGATTTAAATATGAAATAAAACTGTAAAATTTATAGAAAATAATATTGGTATCAACTTGAGATCCAATTACTTTCTTCATTGGGGAAACATCTATTCCCAATGGGAAGGGAAGGATTATTTGGTTATATATGGTTATATCATTACATATGGGGTGTGTGTGTGTGTGTGTGTGTGTGTATGTGTATGTATGGTTCTTATGAATTACTAAGAAGGATATGAAAAAAATAGAAAAATTGGATAATAAATGCATGAAAAATACTTACTAATAAGGAATTATAAATTAAAAGACAGTTAGATACCATTTTATATCTGTTGGATTGACCAAAGTTTCAAATTCCGACAATATCATCATTTGGAGAAGATGCACATTAAAAAAAATGTTTAAAATTTTCTGGTAGGAGTATAAATTGGTACAAGCACCTTTTAAAATAATTTTGCATCATTATATCATGAAACTGAATATGGGCATCACTTACCACTCTGTAATTCTCTACCTGGTTATATGCTCTGAGGAAGTACTTTCTCTTAGGAAATGTGAGCAAAATTATTCATTGCAGCAAATAAAAGACAAAAGAGAGAGAGAGAGAGAAGTAACCCAATATATATTTATGTTAAAATGTATACATATAATGTAGCGTGTTGATAAAATGGACTACTATAGAGAAAGAACATCAGTGAGGTTCAACATCACTGAATCTCAAAAACATGATATTGATGGAAGAAAGCCAAGACTCAGAGAACTAGAGTACAATTTCATTAAATGAAGCTCAAAAACAATTTAAAATAATATATACATTCACAGATAATGAAACTACAGGGAAATCAAGGAAATAATAAACATAAAGTTGATCATACTGGTTATTTCTGGGCATAGGGAAAGTTGGGGAAAGGGGATTAAGGTGGGCACATAGATCTGAAAGGTAATGGTAAAGTTTCATTTATTAAGTAGGTGAGAAGTATACAGAATTCATATTATTGTTATTAATATTGATATCCCACATAAACATTAGAAATATTATTTTATATATTTAATTTTAATATAATTGATTATAATAATAATTAGAGCCCTACCCAGTGACCCAATAATACAAAATAACTAATAATTCACACATGAAAATTTATAGAAAGTAAGTATATTTTTAAACATTTTTTTTTCAACGTTTATTTATTTTTGGGACAGAGAGAGACAGAGCATGAACAGGGGAGGGGCAGAGAGAGAGGGAGACACAGAATCGGAAACAGGCTCCAGGCTCTGAGCCATCAGCCCAGAGCCCGACGCGGGGCTCGAACTCACGGACCGCGAGATCGTGACCTGGCTGAAGTCGGACGCTTAACCGACTGCGCCACCCAGGCGCCCCTTTAAACATTTTTTTAATGTTTTTATTTTTGAGAGAGAGGCAGAGCATGAACAGGAGAGGGGCAGAGAGAGAGGGAAACACAGAACTTGAAGCAGGCTCCGGGCTCCAAGTTGTCAGCACAGAGCCCAATGCAGGGCTCAAACCCACTAACTGTGAGATCATGACCTGAGCTGAAGTCAGACACTTAACCGAGTCACCCAGGTGCTCCAGAAGTAAATATACTTTTAAAAAATTAATCTGTGATGGGTTCTTCTTTGCGTCATCCTTTAGAACTGATGGCCTAAAAGTTGATACTCTGTGATTCTGACTTTGGCACAATTCTCTCCTAACTCTTCATGCTCTTCATTTGCAACCTCATCTACTATCATGGTTTTAGCCACCACCCAAAAACCTATTTTTGCCCTGTGTTTCAGATTCATTTATTTGAATGTATCTGAGTTCACTTCTCTTGTTGTTAATGAACACTTCTATGCCACATGAGTAAATCTAATTTTAATTTCCTCTACGCTAGACATATTGTCTCATCTAGTGTTCCCTTTCACAGTTCACAGCCTCTCATTGGGTACTCCAGTCAGAAACTTAAGCGTCATCTAAGATTCATCTTCCTCCCTCCCCTTAGCAATCAATACTAAACCTTACTATTTTTACATCCTTGCTATTTGTGAAATTTGCCTCTTTTCCTCCATTCACTGCACCAGGACTTGTCAGTGAGGGTCTCAATTATGTCAGTGGGAGTATGACTGCACTTGGATATATATGAATGCAATACTATATGATCATTTTCTCTTCAGTCTTGCCCATCTAAAATCCATCTTCTATCCCTCTTTGAATATGATCTATTCAAAGTCATATTTCCCTCCTTAAAACCTTCATTAGCTTTTACCATCTAGACAATGAAAACCATTATATGCATTTCCCTTCCTAACTCAACCTTTCCTGTTGCTGTAAATTCATTTGCCATGACCTAGTTTCTGTTTATGCTCTAATTACATCACATCATGAGCCTTTGCCATAAGTTTTCTTATGCCTGGAATAGGCTTCTCCATACTTTTTTACCTACTTACCCTTCAAGTTTATCTTCTCTGGAAACTTTTTTTCCACCTCTTTCTGCTGCTAAAGATCGCTATGCATATTTCTATCAATAAATTTTCCATATTTCATTTAACATGTTTACATCTGTGTCTTCTCCTCTAAGCTATAATATCCTAAAGTACACAGATTGTAATTCATCTTTGTACCCCTCTCTTTGTACATAGCACAGGTTGGCTCATGGTATGTACTCCACAAATATTAGCTTAAATGGACTGTGGAGATGTTGAATAATTAGACTTATTACCTGAGGAATTGCCTTAGTCTGTTTGCACAGCCCTTCTGAGCCGGCAACTTAGAATTAATTTTGTGAACTATTTTTGTGTCCTGGAAAGTTGAGAGAGAAATACTCCTCTGTGTCCCAAATCAGGTATTTTAACCCCATTTGATTGGAAGATTAACTTCTTAATTGGGGGGCTACTTTAGAAAACAGAGGTCCTCATTGATAGCATAAGCATACTATGACACGTTCTGTATATAAGCATTAAATTTTTCCTTGGCTGAAAAATTCAGGGATATTAAAGTTTAATTACTTCTTGCTAACTGTTGAGAAACAGCTCACCCTAAATTTAAATTTCAAGTTATGTTTTTAAGATTGTGGGAGTGATCAAAATTAGAATAAACTCATAGTGGAAATGAACATTTAAATTGGTGAAGATTATGGGTTTTGGAATCAAATAGACCAGAACTCAAATCTTACATCTGATTATTACTAATAATATGACTTTGGGCTAGTTACTTCGCTTCCTGAGCCTCAGTTTTTTTATCTGCAAAATGAAATACATAATACATAACTCTGTATGTTGTACCAAATTGTTTTATAGACAAGTTTTATAAACCATTCACTAATAGGTTATTCTAGTCTTACATCAACTCTTTCATATAATAAAAAAAAAAAGAGAGAGAGGACATTCCCTGTGCCAGGGGTCCCCATGATTATGCCCAGGGCCTATTTATTCACCAAGAGGACTCACAAGACTCAGGATAGAATTATATTTATGGCTGCTATGATTTATTATAAGGAATGGATACTAATCAAAATCATCAAAAGGAAAAGGTGCACAGGGTATCACCTAGGGAAAACTGGGTACAAGCTTCCAAGAATTGTTTCCCATGGAATCACACAGGCATGCTTAATTCTTTCAGCAACTGAAAGTTGTGACAAAACACATGAATTTTTCCACCAGGGAAGCTCACTAGAGACTGTCCAAATTTTATTGGAGGCACAAATTTAATACAGGCACTATTCGCCTGGAACATGCCAAAATTCCAGGCTCCCGAAAGGAAAGCAGGTGCTCAGAATAAGCCACATCAGGTACAGTGTGCAGCTCTTATCATTTAGGGACAGTTTTATATCAGTGTAGATAGTAGTTCACCATTCAAGTTCCCAGATGCCAACCAATAGCCAACCTTGCATGCAGGCCTTTCCAAGGACAGCAGTCTCAGGCATGCTATCTTAATTTTTTTCTGCACAATGGCCAAATCATTTCGTGAAATTAATACACCATCATGGCTAAGTGCACCACTATGGAACAAAAATGACTGACTTTGAATCCTAGCTTTGTCACTTACTGGTCTCTCCAGGCCCTGCTTCCCCCACAAGTGAAATGGAGACCCTGGCAGTGTTTATCTCATATAGTTGTGAGGACTCAATGAGTCATCACATGTGAAGTGCCCCTGGCAAACAGAGGTCTAGTTGCAATAGCAGAAACACCAGCAGCAGTAGTAGTAATGTGACTTTGATTCCAGTATGTGACAAGGATAGAATTATAGGCCAATTGCAATCATAAACTTAGATATAAAATCCACTCACAAAACTATTAGCAAACTAAAGTTAACAGCGTATAAAAAGCATAATATATGCCAAGTTTACCCGAGTAATGCACAATGACTCCAAATTAGAAAATTTATTACTGTATCTCAATAGATAGTTTTTCGATAAAATTTAACATCTATTTCTGAATTTTAAAAAACTCTAGGGGCGCCTGGGTGGCCCAGTTGGTTAAGCATCTGAGTTCGGCTCAGGTCATGACCTCACAGTTCTTGAGTTCAAACCCGGCGTCAGGCTCTGTGCTGACAGCTCAGAGCCTGGAGCCTGCTTCTGATTCTGTGTCTCTTTCTCTCTCTGCCCCTCCCCCGCTCACTCTCTCTGTCTCTCAAAAACAAATAAATGTTAAAAAAAATAAAAATTAAAAAAAAAACTCTAAGCAAACTAAAAATAGGAAACCTATTTCTTTTTTTTTTTTTTTCAACGTTTATTTATTTTTGGGACAGAGAGAGACAGAGCATGAACGGGGAAGGGGCAGAGAGAGAGGGAGACACAGAATCGGAAACAGGCTCCAGGCTCTGAGCCATCAGCCCAGAGCCTGACGCGGGGCTCAAACTCACGAACCGCGAGATCATGACCTGGCTGAAGTCGGACGCTTAACCGACTGCGCCACCCAGGTGCCCCAGAAACCTATTTGTTAACTTGATGAGTCACCTGCCAAAAAATGCAGAAAATAGCATACAAAAGTAGTAAAAATTTTTAAAAAGAAACAAAACATATTTGCCTTCTATGAGCACTTTTATTCAACATTGTACTGGAGTTCCCAGCCAGCACGATAAAAGAGGAAAAAAGAAAAAGTATAAGGATTAGAAAGGGAAAACCCAAATTGTCACTATTGTTTACATCTACAAAATAATCTAGAAATTATAAGAACTGGTGAGAGGTTAACAAATTTTGTGGATATAAAATCAAATAAAAAGATCACTTATATTTTTATACTCCAATAACAAAATGTTGAAAGATTAGAAACAAAAAATATATAAGCTACATAGCAATTTAACGATAACAAAAAAACCAAAATTCTTCATACAAAAACTTAAGACTTCTGAAAGACACCAAAGAAAAAAAATTGAAACACATGAAAAAGCATAGAGATTCATGAAATAGAAGATAATATCACTTGAAAAACAGAATAAGTGCGATTTCAATTAAAAATCTCAACATAACATACCATGGAACTTGAGAAGCTGATTTTAAATATTTTTATGGAAGAGGCAAGATATTTCTGAAAGAGAATAATAAAGTAAAAGGACTTGGCATATGAAAAATGAATTATAAACTATTATAACTAAAATGGTGTGGTATTGGCCTAGGAAACAAACAGATTAATGTAATAGAATAGTGAACACTAAAACAGATTCATACATAAAGGGGAATTTGCTATATGGTCATAGCAGCATTACAGATCAAGTAAAAAAAGGGTTGTATTCAATAAGTTGGTTCTTTGAATCAGAGAAAAATACAACTGAATCCCCCCATTCATATCCCACACAAAAATCAAGAAAGTTTAAGAACTTTAATATAAGTGGCAAAATCTTAAAATTTTTGTTAAAATATTTCAGTAACATCTTTGCTGCCTTGGCAAAAGAAGTAGATATCTAGATGGATGGATGGATGGATGGATGATGATAGATGCATAGATGATAGATAGATAGATAGATAGATAGAGGCAAGAAATGGCACTGTACTCAGGATAGTGTATTCTCTGAGTAAGAAAGGGTGGAGAGATCAGGGAGAGGTACTTTGGAGACATCAGTGATACTTCAAGGCTAACAATGCATTTTCTAAGATGATAATGAAAATATAACAGTTCATTTAATTATTGTTTATTATTATATTATTAATTATTATTATTCCACAGAAAAACACACTTTCTATTCTCAGGTATGTCTAAGTCATTTCCAAAGTGTTTTCATATTGATTACCAGAGTTTCTAAAAGAATTGGGCCAAAAATCTCTATTAAGTGTCAGTTATAGAAGAAAAGATTAACATTTCCCCGTCATGCTTTTCTAATCTGATGCTTCAAAGAAAGAGTATAGAAGAAGAATTTTCTATGGGTGTAATATAAGAACCCTAAGTTCTGCTTCTGGAAATTTATTTTAACCAATATATAAGAGATAAAAAATTGCAGGTTTTCTAATTTTAGATTTACACATAGTTTCATTTCATCTGCATTGCCAAAATCACCAGAGACAGCATATATTATTTTTCCTGAAAGCAAATGAGCTATTATATGCAAATTCTGATTTAAAAAATTTTTCCATAGAGTTTAAAACTCAATGTGCCACAATTTTAAGTATTCCTGTTGGATATTTCAGATGAACTTTTTTAGTGTCTGCAAGTGTTAGTGCTTAAAAATTCCCATCCCAAACCAAGAACAAAAATTAAAACACCCTCAAAGAAACAGGCTTTATAAATGCTTTCAGTGAGAAAATAGAAATTTAATCAAAACAGCATTTATCTAATAAGCACCTTCTGTTTCATTTAGCATGGGTAATCAGGGTGAGCATGATTTTTCTGGCAGCTGTGTTCTCCACATTAAGTTGATGCAGTTCAGGAGCTGTGCTGATACTGTGACTCCATTAGAATTCACTCCACTAAAAATATACTGTTAGCATTTAACAGAGACTTTCTAAATAACCTACAAGTCTATAAACTGTCCCTTTTTTCAAAAATGGATGAAACTGGTCTACCATATTGTCCTGAAGGGTTGTCTGTTTCTTTCAAACAGAAGAGACACAACTAAATTGCAACCTGTATCAGATTATATCCCCAGGGCCTGCCATTTTGAATACTCTGAGGTGTATGCATAGACAAGAGGGGGGTCCATCAATGTTGAGTTAGATATATTTCATTCAATTCCTAGCTAATAGTCAGAAGGAATCCTTAAACCGAAAACACTATTCTAGACCTCTAATATGACCAGCCCAAAGTCTTCCAGTACAAGTACAACGTACCCTGATGCTGCTTTATTGCCCAATAAACTATAAGGTTATAGATTAGTCAATCTGATAAATCCACTGATGGTTTTGTGGTTCTATGATCAGTGTGCAAGGATTTTTATAGCTCAGTAAAACACAGGACAGCTTTACAACCCAAGACTAAACCTGTGATAAAGGGGGGGGGGGGGGAAGGCATCCACATATTAAAGGAAAATCTTCAAAAGTCACAGAAAGATGTATTTACATATTAAAATTACACATATCTAGAATCTAAACCACTAGATTCAGAGAGTGAGACTTTTTTCTAAAGTATAAAATGCAATCTATATTTATTATAATGACCCTAAGGGACTGTTTAGTACTAAATCCCTTCAGAAAACAAAACATAAATTAACTCCTGTATAGTGTGATTATGGTGTGAATTGTATCTTATTATATCTTAATTCCTTTAAAACTGTAAATTAAAAACCCAAATTTTCCTTCCTATATAGGGAAAAACCCAGTTCTTTCTCACTGTGGGTCTCCTTTACTATTCACACAAACACTTCGCTTCTAACCCTCTGGTCACCAAATATGTGGAGGTCCCCCCCCCAAACAATCAATTCTCTGCAACACCAGCTCATGTCTTACAATTTAACTCAACTATGACACTATTTACCTGGAGGTAGTGTTACATCCTGCAGGTAAAGGCTCAGTCCCACAAGATTGTCCTCTACTCCCAAACACACACACACACACACACACACACACACACACACACACACGCCAGATGCCAGTCACAAGTCCAGGTTAAGATAAGATAAGATAAGATAAAACAAGATAAGATAATAAGATAGATGAATAGCCAGAAGCAGAGATACATAGGGTGAGGTCTGAGAACTTCTGTCCCTGTGGAGCTGGGGTAAGTCAACCCTCCCAGTGTTGATGTGTTGATGTCTCCAAACCCTGTGTTATTGGGATTTTATGAGGTTTCTTCACAATGGCATGATTAATTTACTAACTCCATTTCTAGCCCCTCTCCCTTGTCTGGAGGATGACAGATGGTCTAAAAATTCCAAGCTTCTAACTATGGCTTGGTCTTTCTGGTGACCAGTCCTTATTCAGGAGCTACTCAGGAGCCCACCCAGAGTCCCATGATTAGAAAGTAGACTCTCCAAGTGTTCTTATCACTTATGAATGTACAAGCCAGACCCATGCCAGGAATCCAGAGCTGATATATATTTTTTCTATTATCTCACCCTGGCCGTCTATATCTTCTAATGGTGAAATACAGTTAAATAATACACTTATTTTTTTTTTAACATTTAGGAGTAACAAGAATGATTTTAATTAAAAACTTTGAAAAGCAGATTTTAAAGGAACCCTTTAAAAAAACAAGAAAAAGAAAAAGGAAAAGAAGGGGAAGGAGGAGAA
This sequence comes from Felis catus, assembly GCF_018350175.1. Taxonomy (NCBI): domain Eukaryota; kingdom Metazoa; phylum Chordata; class Mammalia; order Carnivora; family Felidae; genus Felis; species Felis catus. The sequence continues at coordinate 56,945,807 of NC_058372.1, forward strand.
GAGGCAAGGGAGAAGCAACAAGAGGAGGAGAAAGAGGAGTGGCCATAACCTGCTATTTCCTGTCCTTTAAAAGGTGCCCAGAGTCTTTTGGGGCAATAGTTTTAGTGCTCACGTCCATTAATTTTCAAATACATTGTGCAAATTTTAAAACTGCTCTGAAGTGTTGATTTATTTTTGGATCTTTGCTTGTTTCATCAATTTGCTATATGAAATACAAAACCATTTAAAATATTATGAATACATTGGTATTTTTGCCTTTTCAAAGAGTAATGGCATTTTTAAATGTTATTCTTTTAACTAATCAATGTTTCAAGTATTTTAAGGAAAGATAAGTTTAAGGATTTATACACCAGTACTTCAGCAATTCAAGTAAAAACTCTGCCTCATAGTGAGATTTTTTTCAGTATCGCTTAAGATAAACCTGAAATGAGACAGCATTCTGTTTGCATATGTTATTTGAATTATAAATTTTATCTTAACTCTCTAATAAAAGTAAGTGATTTTGATCAGGGAATGCCTTGAGGAAAGCTATCATATTGAATGATAGAAGTTCCCAGAAATCCTTTGAATAAAATGTCCATTATTCTTTGGATTATTAATGATAACTCTATACTACTGAAAAATAATGCCCCAGTGTGCTTTGTGTTCTCTCTAGAGATAAACTGATTACTCAGAACCTGAAGACATCTATTTTACTGAATAGAAATGAATCACCTAAGGGAACCAAGAACTCACTACTTGAAGGAAGTATTGTTCATACATTTTCATTCCTGTTAGAAAATTCAACATGCCTGCCTTATAAAATTGCCATCATGTAGATTAAATCAAAGGGGACTGCTTTCTTTATTATACTGCTTTCACTTTGCTTATTTATACATTATATAACTCACACTTTTACTTTAAATTCCACTTTAGAAGATTTCATAAATTAGCTTGTCAGAAACAATTCAAACCAGAAAACTTTGATACTGCATTTAGAATGAAGCTAGTACACTTAAATTTGGCTTAGAAAGGTCCATTAGACGAAACATATAGCATAAGGCATCCAACACTATGGGGCTGTATCACAGATCTATCTGCTGTTTTTCCTCATTGGATATCACATTAACATTTTCTTGAGCCCCTTGAGATTGAATCACTATAAAATTTGATAAAGGGAGGGTGTATTTAATATTTGTGAAAATAACATCATACATATATGATTAAAAATGTGATAATTCTCAGAAAATTCAAGTAAATAAAATAACTTGGGCTCTCATGCCTCAATTGAGTTTAGTGGCACAACCTAAACTGCTGACCTTTTGTTAGTGTTCTCTCAGTTGGCTACATTCTCTCTGGAAAAAGAGAAAAAAAATCCCAATTTTAACTCTGATACCTTGTTAACAAACATCTTCTAGTCTTGCAACTGGTTCACAAAACATGAACTGATAAACCCTTTCTTTCATTTTGTGCCATATTTCTAGATTATAAAACTACACTGATGAATTTCTAGAAATAAAAGTGAAAATTGTGATTCATCTATTCTCTGCCAAATTTCTGTTAAATCACCCACACTGTATCTATATGTGCTTTTCATTACATCATTTTCCATCTCAAAGTATTTTTTTAAATTTCAGTGCAGAACAGTTAACATCACTCTTTATAATATCCAGGAAATGCAGAAATGCAATACTAATCTTCAGTAATAATGTCCATTGTCTTGAAAGGTTTTGGATTTTAAAACTGAATTAAATAAAAGTATATATAAATGACTGAAAGCAAATATATCAACTCTACTGGAAAAAAATTGAAAATATATATCTTGTAATTAGTTTAAATCAGTAATTAGTTTAAATGTAAATGAATTAAATTTCCCAATCAAAATATAGAGATTGGGGTGCCTGCATGGCTCAATCAGGTTAGCATCCAACTTCAGCTCAGGTCATGATCTCGTGTTTCATGAGTTCGAGCCCCGCATTGGACTCTGTGATGACAGCTCAGAGCCTGGAATCTGCTTTGGATTCTGTGTCTCCCTCTCTTTCTGCACCTCCCTCATTCATGCTCTGTCTCTCTCTCTCAAAAATAAATAAACACTTAAAAATTAAAAAATAGAAGTATAATCCAACAATACACATCTGCAGAGACCACTTAGATCCAAAGATACAAATAAGTTGAAAGTGAAAAGATGGAAAGTGATATTCCATGCAAATAATAACCAAGAGGTCAGGAGAAGCTATCCTATTATCAGATGAAATAGATTTTAAGTCAAAAAAGTTACAGAATACAAAGAAGGATATTATATATTAATAAAAGTTTTGATGAAGCAAGAATATAACAATTATAAATACTTATGCACCTAATAACAGATCATCAAAATATGGAGCAAACTGACAGACTTGAATGAGAAAGAATTGAAGTGAGAAAGAGTTCTACGGTAATAGTTGGAGATGTCAATACTCCACTCTCAATAATGAATAGAACAATCAGACAGAAGGTAAGTAAGGAAATAGAATAGTCAAACAATCAAACAATACAATAAACCAATCAGATGTAACAGACACATACAGAACACTCTACCCAACAACAGCAAAATACACATTCTTCTCAAGTACACGTGGGACATTTTCTAAGACACACCATATGTTAGGCCACAAAGTAAGCCTGAATAGATTTTAAAAGATAGATATCATACAAAATAACTTTTCTGACCACAGTGGGATGATGTGCATAAAGTTGGAAATCAATAACAAAAGGAAAGCTAGAAATTTCACAAATTTGTGGGGGAAAAAACAATACATTCTTAAATAATCAACAGATCAAAAAATAAAACACAAGAGAAATTAGAAAATGCTTAGAGATGAATGAAGACAAAAACACAGTATACTAAAAATTAAGAGACACAGCTAAAGAAATGCTAAGAAGGAAGTTTATATTATAAATGCTTATATTAAAAAACAAGGAAGATCTAAAATCAACAACCTAACCTGCAATTTAAGGAACTAGAGAAAGAGGGACAAACTCAATTCAAAGCTAACAGAAAGAAATAATAAAGATTAGAGAGGAAATAAATTAAATCGAGAATAGAAAAATAATAAAGAAAAATCATTAAACCAAAATTTATTCATTGAAAAGATCAACAAATTCACAAACCTTTAGCAAGATGGACTAAGAAAAAAAGAAGACTCAATTACTAAAATCTGAATGTGGGGGCATTACTACCGATTTTACAGAAATAAAATGAATTATAAGAGAGTACTACCAATAATTTTACACCAACAAATTGGATAACTTAGAATCAGTAAACAAGTTCCTAAACACACAAAACCTACCGAAACCAAATCATGAAGAAATAGAAAACCTAAATAGATGTATAACTAGAAAAGAGATTGAATCAATAATCAAAAGTCTCCCAAGAAAGAAAACCCTGGAACTGATTGCTTCACTAGTGAATTTTACCAAGCATTTAAAGTACTAACAATAATTCTTCTCAAATTATTCCAAAAAATTAAAAATGAGGAAATGCTTCCTAACTCATTCTTTGGGGGCAGCATTACCTATACCAAAGCCAGACAATGGCACTAAAAGAAAAGAAAACTACAAACCAATATTCCTTATGAACACTGAGTTTAAAAACCCTTAACAAAATACAAGCAAACCAAATTTGCCAGTATATTAAAGGGATATATACCATGACCAAGTAGTATTTATTCCTGGAATGCAAGAATGTTTCAACATACAGAAAAAAAAAAAATCAATAGAAATAAACCACATTGACAGAATGAAGAGGGAAAAAAATCACGTGATCATCTCAATCGCTGCAGAAAGAGACTTCGTGACATTTTTTAAAGCTTATTAATTTTTATTTACTTTGGGGGGGTGCAGGGACAAAGAGAAAGAGAGGGAGAAAGAATCTCAAGCAGGCTCTGCATGTGAGCCCAATGCATCGCTTGAACTCATGAACCATGAGATCACGACCTGAGCCAAAATCGAAAGTCAGATGCTTAACTGAGGGAGCCACCCAGCCGCCCCCTCTTCATGAAAATTTTTAAATTTTGTGCATCAAAGACCTACAGAATAAGAGAAAATATCTTCAAATCATCTATACAATAAGGCATTAATATCCAAATTATATTGAGAATTCCTAAAATTCAACAATTAGAAAACAAACAATTCAATTAAAAATGGTCAAAGGACTTGAATAAGCATTTCTCTAAAGAATATGTACAAATGACCCCTAAGTACATGAAAAGATGCTCAACATCACTAATCATTAAGAAGATGCAAATTAAAACTACAGTGAGATAGTACCTCACACCCATTAGGATGGCTACTGTCGAAAGAAAGAAAGAAAGAAAGAAAGAAAGAAAGAAAGAAAGAAAGAAAGAAAGAAAGAAAGAAAACAAGTATTGGTAAGGATATGGAGAAAATGTTCACTGTTGGTGGAACATAAAATGATACAGCTGCTATGGAAGTCTGTACGGTGGTTCTTCAAAAAAATGAGAATGTAATTTCCATATGATCCAGACATTCCCTTTCTGGGTATATACCTAAAAGAATTGAAAGCAGGGCCTTTCTTATGTACCCATGTTCATAGCAGCATTATTCACTGTTATGGATGGAATGTTTGTTCCATCCATATTGAAATCACATATTGAAATCATAATCTCCAATATGACAGTATTAGGAAAATTCACATATTGAAATCCTAATCTCCAATATGACGGTATTAGGAAATACAACCTTTGGGAGGTGATAGAACATCAAGGTGGAATGCTTGTGAGTGGGATTAATAATGTCCTTATAAAAAAAGACCCCAGATAGCTCTCTTGCCTTGTCTACCATAGGAGGACACAGCTAGAAGATGACTATGTGTGAACCAAAAAGCCATTCATCACTGAATCTGCCAGCATGTTAATCTTGGGCTTTCAGGACTCCAGAACTGGAATAAATAAGTTTCTGATGTTTATAAGCCACCTGTGTATGGCATTTTTGTTATAAAAGACGAAACAGACTAAGACATTGACAAAAACTAAAATCTGGAAGAAACCCAAGAGTACATCAACAGATAAAGTATAAGCAGATTGTTATATACACATACAGTGGATTATTCACCCTTAAAAAGAAAGGAAATTCTGACATATGCTACAACATAGTTGAACCTTGAGGACATTATGCCAAGTGAAATAAGCCAGCTGCAAAAAAAAATCAACAAATACTGTATGATTCCACATATATGAGGTACTGGGAGTAGTCAAAGTTAGAGAGACCGAGAGTGTAATGGTAGTTGCCAGCAGCTAAATGGAAGGGGGGATGGGGAGTTATTTTCTAACTGATAAAGAATTTCAATTTTACAACATGAAAAGAGTTTTGGAGATGGATGATAGTGACTGTAGCATATTATGAATGCATTTAATGCCACCAAACTGTGCCCTTAAAATGATTAAGGTGGTAAATTTATGTTAGTATATTTTACCACAATGAAAAATAATTGGAAAAATACATTAGTCTTGCTCATGTCATCTTTGCATATAATGATCAACATTATCTAAATGGACAATATTATATTGAAATTTAATTAGCAGAATCTATAATACCTTTCCAAATTTTTTTAAATATTACAATTCTAAATTTGTCAGAATTCTTTTTTAACTTGCATTTCATAATGGCATAATGGCAAGGAAAAACAGCAAACATTAATGTCTCAAAGTTTTCATTCTTATGATTCAGTCACATAATATTTGCCTTGGTTTCCATGGTCTTAGACTTACTTGGATTTCAGTTCTGGTTTAGTTGTATGATCTCAATCATGTTAGGTACCTTTGCTCAATCTGTTTCCTTATTAATAAAATACAGTGTGTGATTGTTTATTTTTATGGGTTAAATAAGGCTGGGGGTGCAATAAGGCAGCTTTTGTTGGCTTAATCAAGGCACAAACGTTATCAGAAGAAACATGCCTCACCTTTCACCCAATTTTCTTCAACCTTACTTTTTCCTTAAAGGAGAGGAACAGAGCCTATTCTCCTGCAAGCTCCTGGACCAGGTAAACTCTTGACATTAAATGACACAGGACAAGAAGCTGACAGACTGCCTGGTATAATTGGTAAGATTATGGAAACATGGGGGCCTGGGTGGCTCAGTTGTTTAAGCATCTGACTCTTGATTTCGGCTCAGGTCATGATCTCATGGTTTGTGAGATTAAGCTCTGCATCGGGTTCTGCCACTGACAGCACAGAGCCTGCTTAGGATCCTCTCTCCCTCTCTCTCTGCCCCTCCCCCCGCTCACATGCATGCACACACTCTCTCTTCCTCTCAAAATAAATAAATAAACATCTAAGATTGTGAGAAAAAACATAGTATTTTAGGGTTGAGGAAACAAAGTGTGGTAAGTAACTATAGAGGATTCTATTCTTCCTATTCACCCTAATTCTTCATAGAAACCAGCCATTATCTGGAACCTTCAAGATTGGAAGCCTTGGAGGCGCCTAGGTGCTTGGTCAGTTAAGCGCCTGACTTCGGCTCACGTCATTATCTCACCGTTTGTGAGTTTGACCTCTGCGTCAGGCTCTATGCTGACAGCTCAGAGCCTGGAACCTGCTTTGGATTCTGTCTTCCTTTCTCTCTGCCCCTCCCCCACTTGCACTCTGTCTCTCTCTCTCTCTCTCTCTCTCAAAAATAAATCAACATTAAAAAAATTTTAAAAAAAGAAAAAAGATTGAAGGCTTGGGAGACAGCACTGTCAGGTTGCTTAACATTGACACTAGATGTCCCAATACAGGCAGTGACTAAGTGGCTTCATAGGCAGTTGATATAAACAGATGGGAACCAAAAGAAGATGAAGGAAGTAATACCCTCAGTATTTGTAGCTAAACTGGCTGGATTATGAGACTATTGGGAGTCTCATTTTATTATTTCTGAAAATAATAGGAAATACATTGAGAGCTATTTACATTTAGCAATCCAGAGATGAAGGTTCATGGAGTTCTAATTTGGATATAAACAATTTCACTGTATTTTGTAGGTAAAGACTGGTGAAGCCTAAGCCATGGATATTACATGTGACTGGCCCTTTATTGCCCTTATCTTATAAATAGCTTGTAAATAATCATCATACTTTCTCCGTCTTTTTCCACTTAATATTCTGAAATATGGAAGGAATTGAGACTTTTAGGAATTATCTGGACTGGTGTTTTGCCTCCAGATTGAACTGCATTTTAAAATGGGTAAGTGTGGGGTGCCTGGGTGGCTCAGTCGGTTGAGCATCCAACTTTAGCTCAGGTCACGATCTCGCGGTCCGTGAGTTCGAGCCCCGCGTCGGGCTCTGTGCTGACAGCGCAGAGCCTGGAGCCTGCTTCTGATTCTGTGTCTCCCTCTCTCTCTGTCCTCGCCCCTGCTCATGCTCTGTCTCTCTCTGTGTGTCAAAAATAAATAAACATTAAAAAATTTTTAAATAAAATAAAATGGACAAGTGTATCTTACAACTAAAAAGTATGAGTTTAGTACATAATTGCTAAGATGGCACCATCCCATAGTAGCTGGGTGAGAGAAAAAAAAGCCTCACAATGTTCATCTTCCTTACTGTGAGTTATGAATTTTGTAATTATCTTTCATGGAGGAATTGTCAATACATTTTTGTTACCCACAAAGTGTTCAAAACTGAAAAGGGAATTTTTCAAACATGTATTCCAGTGCAGAATATGAGAATGCCACATTTTCAAAGCCAGATTAAATCTCCAACTTAAAATATATTTCCAAATAGCATAGCACACTCAGGGTTATATTTAAAGAAATGAACATTGTCATCATTATATCATCCAGAAATTTAGAACAATTTAGCAACAACTCTGGAATCTACCTAGGGTGTATCTAATCTTTAACAATTTTTCCATGCAGACATAAGTGCAAATCCATTGCTATTTTAATCATTTAATCCATTATACTTATGGCTTTCCTCTCTTGCTAACAACTGGAGTTCTCTGATCTCATGCATATATGAGCTAGGAATACATCATGAAGAGTCCTTGGGGATTATACAGATATATGTAATTCTTTCAGGGCCCAGGCACTCATATAACAAGAATAAATTTCAAAAGCAGCCTTTCTGTCTCATGGTAATTGCCAGTCCTCTCAATTTCCCATCATCTACATCCTGTAATTCTTAATATTCATGAAATATGAGTCACTGTCATTCTATTAAAACTGGCTTCTTTCCCACTTTCTTAACACAGTTATACATACGCCAAATCCTGAAAAATAATTTTGGTGCTACTTATGCTTTTCTTCTCCTTGATGTACTCAGGAATTGCACTATGACATACACTTGACTTCTTGCAGTCTAGCCACATGACAGTGTTATGATTAGGTTATGCTGTCTCTGCCAATGAATTTTTAAGTGCTTGAAAAATATCCCATATAAATTTGTCATTTGCTAAATTCTACTATGCAAAGAAAAATATGTACAGTCACATAGGGTTTTTTTTTAATGTTTATTTATTTTGAGAGAGAGAGAGAGAGAGCACACAAGTACCTGCCAGAGAGGAGCTGAGAGAGAGGGAGAGAGAGAATCCCAAGCAGTCTCTGTGCTGTCAGCATAGAGCCCAACGTGGGGCTTGATCCCTAGAACCATGAGATGATGGCCTGAGCCGAAATCAAGAGTCAGACGCTTAACCAACTGAGGCACCCAGGCACCCTTGGGTGTTTGTTTGTTGGTTAGTTGGTTGCTTTTGAGAGAGAGAGAAAGAGAGAGAGTGAAAGAATGATCGAGGGAGGGGCAGAGAGATAGGGAGAGGAAGAATCCCAAGCAGGCTCTGTGACGTGGCACAGAGCCCATTGCTGGATTCAATCTCACGAGTCGCAAGATCATAACCTGAGCCGAGATCAGGAGTCTGATGCTTAAAGGGCAAAGCCACCCAGTCACCCCTGTACAGCCACATTACAACAAATGCTTTTCACAACAGTCCAATGAGATAACATTGAAATAATAGTCGAGGGAAATAAGTATACATTTCCTAAATGCTACATAATAATTACAAACACAATGTGAAAATGAAGAAACCAGAATTTGAACTTAAGTATGTTTTATTTGACATCTTGTTGCTCTGCAAAATTTCATCCCAGAAACATGGGTTAGTTAATGCTGTAGGCAGCAACTGTCAAACAATGGATATGAGCTGGACAGTAAATACCTCTCATTTTTCTGTATGGTTAATTCTAGGAATGCTCTTGTATGTTTCTCAGAATATTTATTGGAATATGTTACTCATTTCTCAGAGCAGTGGCCTTGGAAATATACCATAATACTCCTTTTCCTTCTGTCTTCATTTTCCCCCAACTCTCATTCCTGTTTCCTTAGATAATCTCCCCAATAAGCTATCTGCACCCAAGCCCTTGTCTCCAGCTCTGCTTTGGGGGAAATAGAAACTGACATAGGCCTGTGTGTATCACCATAGCCTGCTGCTTCCTATAGAGGTTGACCCCAACAGGATTGTGTTCATTTACTTTGGCAGACCTCTCTTTTTTATGATTTTTTTAAAATCTTTATTTATTTTTGAGAGAGAGAGAGAGACAGAGTGCGGATGGGGGAGGAACAGAGAGAGGGAGACACAGAGTCCGAAGCAGACTTCAGGCTCCAAGCTGTCAGCACAAAGCCCGATGAGGGGCTCAAACTCACAAACTGTGAGATCATGACCTGAGCTGAAGTCAGATGCTTAACCAACTGAGCCACCCAGGCACCCCTACTTTGGCAGACTTCTGAAAGTTATATGTTGAAAGAACACAAGATGCTATAAAGGATGCAGATACAATGGAAAGAGTGTTGGGTTGGCAGAGTGAACACTTTATAAATAACTAAAATGGCTTTGGACCAATCAACTATACTTTTTGGCACCTGTTTCCTCATCTAGAAGAATAGAGCTACATAGTCTATAAATTACTTCTTTCCCAGACCTAAATTCAATATTTCAAAGTCTTAAGTAAAAAAGAAATGTTTGATTAAGTAATAGGTATAACCTAAATTAGTCCAAACTGGAATGCTGAAATGGTAAAGTGAGTCCTTCTTTATGGTTAGTCAATGACCCACAGGTCAAGTGATATGACATGAGGCATTTTTATAATTACTAGACACTTTTTCTGAAAGCATTTACACTTTTCTTTGTCAGCCACAGTGGAATTTAGTGGACTCTATTCTCACTAACATTACCTAGGATAGTTACTCTCTACAGCTATAAAGAAAGAGAAATACTACACAATGAGATGATATACTGAAGTCAAGAATGAGAAAAAGCTCAATTTAGCAGATTATGTATTTTGCCTATATAGGAAAATTTTGCTGATTATTGAGATAGCAAAAGAAAAAAGAGGAAACATTCCTTCTGCAATTTTTGCATAGTAAGCACTCTTACCTTTGGGAGTCCTAAACCAGTTCATATTTGGAATAAAGAGAAAGTGGTGGGGGAACCATTAACCTCATTGTTTCCTAGGTTCTCTCCAATGTGTTATAAGTGACTAGGATGCTCTGTCTGACCAGAATGAGTCTTGCTCCCTGGAGACAAGATGATGATAGACTAAACAAAGTGTAATGGTCTCTTTCAGTCCACTATTTCAATGATAAACCTAAATTATTTTAGAGGCACTGTATATGCATCTTTTCCATTTTGAAATTTGCTCCTCTCATGAAGTTATTTTCTCATACTATTTATGATGCTCCCATTATAACATAAATTTCTTAAATTTATATGTCAGTTTCAAATAGCTTTTCCCTGTTCCAGACCCATATACCCAACTATATGCCAAACATCTTCACTTAAAGACTTCGACTCCACAAACACCTGCACTCCAATATGTTCCAAGTGAATAATCACGATTCCTCTTAAAACCTCTTTTCTTTTTCTTTTCACATCCTTCTTTATTCTGAAAATCCCTCTACTAGGAGATGACATCATCATCCTTATTTTTTTTTAGAAACCTCAAGGTAATCATTGCATCTTCCCTCTCATTATCTGATTTAGTCTTCTCAGGCTGCTATTAAAAACATACCATGAGCTGGGAGGCTTAGCAAATAGGTATTTATTTATTTCTCAGAGTTCTGGAAGCTGAAAAGTCTTTAAGATCAAAGTGTCAGTCAACTTGGTTATAGGGGAGGGCCATCTTCCTGGCTTGCAGTTAGCTACCTTTTTTGTGTCCTCACATGGCAGAGACATTTCTGGTCTCTTCCTTTTCTTATAAGAACATTAATCCACTATCTTATGACCTTTAAACCTAATTACTTCCCAAAAGCACCACTTTCAAATACCATCACACTGAGGGCTAGGGCTTCAACATATGTATTTGGAGAGGACACAAATATTCAATCCAAATATTCCACCCATGGCCCCCCAAAGCTCATGTCTTTCTTGGATCAAAATGCATTCATTCTATCCCAACTATCCCAAAAGTTTTCATTTACTCCAACATCAACTCTACAATCTATACTTGGATTTACATATTATCTCAATGAAATATGAGTAAGACTTGAGATGTGATTCATCCTGAAGCATATTTTTCTCCAGTTATAAATCTGTAAAACCAGACAGGTTATGTGCTTCCAAAATACAATGGCGGACCAGCCATCAGATAGACATTCTTGTTTCAAAAGGGAGAAATCAAAAGGGAAAAGGGGTGACGGGTCCCAAGCAAGTCCAAAACCTAGTAAGGTAAACACCAGTAGATCTGAAGGCTCAAGAATAACTCTCTTTGAGTTGATACTCTGTCTTCAAGACCTGGTGGGGATGCTGTCCTGCCTCTGAAGTTCTACCGGGAGTGGTTCTCCAGGCAGCTGCTGTCTGTTCTGTTGAAACTGAGGTAATGTCCCTCCCCACCCCACTTTGGAACTGGGAAGGCAGCCCTGGTGATCTTTGAATCACTTTCAAGGTCATTCTTTTCTTGTCTTGAAGAACAGCTCATGCTTGCTGCCAAATAGCTCTGTGGTCCTGTCTTGTAGGACCTTAAAAATCTTACAGCCTTCCTTCATTTCATCCTGCTTCTGTTCCCTTCAGTTCAAACTTGCAATGTTTCTGCTCAGGTAGCTGCTCAGAATCACCTTTAACAGTCCCTATATGGCAATCTTGGCTTTTTCCAGCATGCACTTAAAAACTCTGTGGTTCACACTGATAATCTCCTTAGCAAATGATTCTTCAGCCATACTCTTATGGTTCTTTTCAAACAAGCCTTCTCATTTTTGCACTATAGATGGGCTGAAAATTTTCCAAATCTTTAGATTCTGGCTCCTTTTTTGCTTAACAGTTCCTTCTTCCTTTCATTTTTCTCTTCTCACATTTTTCTATAAACAGTCAAAAGGAACCAAGCCACTTTTTGAATTATAAATCTCCTCAGCTAAATATCCAGTTTCATCACTTGCAATTCTACCTTTGCAAAACACTAGAACACAGTTCAGCAAGGTTTTTTGATGTTTTACAACAAGGATCACCTTTTTTCCATTGTCCAATAACATGTTCTTCATTTCCATCTGAAACCTCACCAGAATGGCCTTTACTATGCATATTTCTACAGACATTCTGTTCATGTTTATTTTGTGTATTCTCCACGAAGATGGAAGCTTTCTCTACAGCTTTCTTCTTTCTAAGTCATTACCAGAATCACCTTTAACAGTCCCTTTATGGTAATCTTGTCTTTTTTATCATGCACCTCAAAACACTTCCAGCCTCTACTCATTACCCAGTTACAACGCAACTTCCATATTTTTAGATACTTGTTATACAGCACCCCATTTCTCAGTACCAAAATCTGTATTCACCAGGATTTTCTAGAGAAACAGAACCAAAGGAATATAGATAGATAGATGATATAGATAGATATAGATATAGATATAGATATAGATATAGATATAGATAGATGATATAAATATAGATATAGATATAGATATAGATATAGATATAGATATAGATATAGATAAACTCAGAGGGAAAAAAAGAGAGACTATCAGATCCATGTGATTATGGAGGCTGAAAAGTCCAGACCCAGGAGAGTCAATGGTATAGTTTCAAAGTCCAAAGTCCTGAAAAACATGCTGTATGTTCCATTCCCACTCTGAGTCCAAAGGCAGGAAAACACTAATGTCCCAGCTTGAAAACAATCAGGAAGATAGAGGGGATTCTTTCTTACTAAGCCTTTTATTCTATTCGGACCTTCAAGAGATTGGACAAGGCTCATCCATGTTGGGGAGGGCAATCTTCTTCACTTAGTCTACCGAATGTTAATCTCATCCAGGAACACCCTCACAGACACAGCCAGACAAAAGGTTAAATCAAATATTTGAATACCCCATGGCCAAGTCAAGTGGACACATAAAATTAACCATCAAATTATCCATCCAAACTTGTGGAATCAAGCTTACTTTTTCATCATTTACTACCTGGGAAAATGTAATGTCCTGCCTAGCTCTCTCTGTGTCTAGCTTCTAGCTTCCAGAAATATATGCCTAAAATACAAATTGATCCCTACCATCTTCAGGATATGGCATCTGCTTACATTTCCTGTTTGATGTAATCTATCATCCTTCCTCACTCCTTCTGTTTGGTTAACTGAATTATTTCCTTTGCTTCAACTGCACCATATATTCTCTTATCCCTTTTGCCTTTGCGGTGACTCATTCAAAATTCAACCCCTCATGTATTCCTTCATCTGAGTAAATCCCAAAATTGTTCTAAGTTCTGTCCACATAGAGAATGTTCCACATTAAGTAGAAACATCAATAAAAATAGAGAATTATAAGGAAGAAAAAGATGCATAATCATAAAATTCTTATTCTTCTGTATTTCTTATGCTTTGGGTGGTAAGCTTCATGTGAGCTACCTAAAGGTGGAGGAAAAAGAAGCATCTCATTGTCATTTATCCCAGCAGATGGCAATGGATACTTACAGTTTTTCTTTACAGTTTCTAATCCCTTTGGTTAAATATGTTTTTTTTTTAACAACTCACAGCAGAAATAAACATCTAGCAGGTCTTCTAGCCTCATGTAATATATCAACCCCTAAACATAGACTTTCCTTGGCCCATTTATTCTTTCCTTACTATCTCAAAAGGCAACTAAGGCATTTCTGCTCTGCTCAGAATGGACCATAATCCTTTTCTCAAGGCTTCTAAGAGCTCCCTTGGCTCTCATCCCAGCGAATCTTCCTTATCCCCTGGAGTTCTTGCCAGAGTGTTAAACCCAGTGTCCTGAGAAAGTGTCCCCAAATTAACAAATTCTTCCTTACCTAGCCAAAGTTCTGGCTCCCTTGATCACCCTAAAATTCCAGTAATGGTGTCATTCCCTGGCTTGTGCTGGTACATACTAGCTAACACAGCTTGCTCAGAATATAATCTCTTTCTTCCATTATGAGGCCCAACATGATCCAGCAGGTTTATTTGGTGATTTAAAACTACCTGCCAGCTTGGCAACCAGGAGAGGAGTTGAGGCAGACTGAGTAGAACACCTGTTGCTTTGTGGGGAAGAGGCCTCTGCAGTATCTTTTCATACAGGAGAAATGCTCACTCTGGGTAGGGAGGCATGGAGTACTTCTCTAAACTCTGAGAGTTTGGAAGGGTCTGCAAAACCAGATTCCTCAGGGGCATCTACCCAGATTTTCTTAAACTATATTCCAGGGCCCCAGGTTTTCCTTACCAAAGACCTGACTTCAACATAAAAGATCTGTCCTTGCTATGCTTCTAAATATCTTTGAAGCTCTGTGACACTAAACATCAAGTCCATCTATGCCTCATTATGTTCATTCTTCCTCTGAAGCTAAATAAGGACCTATTGTAATTCACCACATATGTCCCTGGCTCTCACACTTAGCCTATAAGAGTGTGTTAACCACATTCAATTTCTCAATATCCTTCTGCAGGGCTACAATACAGCTTGATAAAAACCGGCCAATTCTGCTGTTTTATAATCATTGTCCAACTCCACCCTCAACCTTTATCATTCAATTACTGACATGATCACAGCAGCAAGACATTCCTGTCCACTGAGATATTATCCCAGCTCCTGACTGGTTAAATCTTTAGCATTTGGGCTGCCACAATGTTCCAGAGACTCCATGCCACACACTCCACTCAGAATGGGGTCCTCCTTGATAGCCTTCTTGCCAGTCCATGAGTACTGCTGCCCAGAAACTGTCTCAGTCAGACAGATGGAGTCTCTAAGCCAACGTTGCTTGTTAGAAGAGTCCCACACTGAGTAGAAATGGTGTACCTCTGGTATTTGTGTGGTCTGTGTTCTGTCACTGGCTGGAAGCAGCCCAGAAAAAACAGGATCTAACACATGAGTGCCACAGTGAATCTGAAAGTACAGTAACTGGAGACTGGCAGGCAAGTATGTTCTCTACAGCAGGTTCTCTTGGGAAATTTCAAGGGAGATCTTGAAGGGGGTACAACTTTATGCCACGTCCACCATAAGGGTCTAACTCTACTCATTACATTTGCATGTTTGTCACTAGGGCAGATATTTATAGGGGCCAGGATGGAATAAAGTGAGGACAATAAGGAAGTAGAGAGCACATGACTCTTGTAAAAAAGAAGAGACTGCCCAGCTCTAGATGATGATTGACACTTAGAAAAGCCAAACCAGTGCTACAAGAGTTTCCAATCTCTCCAGAGAAGCTAGATTTTTTAACTCAACCATATATTTTAATAAGAACAGTTCAAAAAAATTTAAACACAAATAGAAAAACAAGTAATAAAAACTGCATAAAAATTTTCAAATCTCTCAAGTCACAATTAATTCTGACATCTGTCACAAATTACTTGTTTTTAATAACAGAGAACAAAAATTTGTCAAACTTGTCAAAAACAAATTTTTGTTCTTTAAAAATAGTGATTTCCAGGGGCTCCTGGGTGGCTCAGTCAGTTAGGTGTCCAACTTAGATTCAGGTCATGATCTCACGGTTCATGGGTTGGGTCTAGCATCAGGCTCTGTCCTGACAGCTCGGAGCCTGGAGCCTGCTTCGGATTCTGTATCTCCCTCTGTCTCTGCCCCTCCCCCACTCACACTCTATCTCTCTCTCTCTCTCTGTCCCAAAAAATAAATAAATATTTTTAAAAATTATAAAAAATAGTGATTTGCACTTCTGGATAGGATGTAGTTTACTGCCATTGTAAAACCAGGGGAGGAAATAGATAACTATGAAATCATATTTTATATTTACTTAAAGACTTGCAAAGAAGTTTAAAGAAAATAAATTCCAGTGACAAATAATACATTGTCAGGCTAGAATGACTGGTTTTCCTATTTTGGAGTATTTTCCTCAATCTGAGCATGGGCTGGCAGAGGCATTACACAATGTGAAGGACCCTACTGGGGTAAAGAAAAATTGGAATAGCTTTTAATGACCACATAGTTCAGCATAATGGATCTTAATCTGGAAAAGAGCCACACTACAGAGTGAGTTCTCTCCATCTTCTGTGATTCCCCTTGGGACTGTGGCTGGTTTCATGGCTACATGGCTAGGAGCTGGGCTGAAAAGACAGATAGATATCACACTTCGATGATAAAATCTTGATGAAAAAGAAAGACTTGTAATTAGAGTGAAGTCCAGGAAAAGATTTTCTCTCAAGACATTTGAAAACAAACAGTAACTAAAACTAACTAAAGTTGCTACCCAGTCCTAATCCAGCTCGACATCCAAGTGATGAGCCCTTTCCCCTAACTTCCTGACAAAAGAAAGAAAGGGTTGTCTTTGAGGAAAATAATATCTACTTCAATCTCTGTAGTTCTTTTATACGCAATGTCCAGCAAATAGTAAGAAATTAGGAAATATGACCTACAATAAAGAAAAAAAATAGTCAATAAGAATAGATCCATCTATGATCTAGATGTTAGAATTTCCAGAAAATATCTATTGCAAAAATATTTTTAAAGTAGAAAAAATGAAGGATGAAATGGAGAAAAAGATGAGAATTTCATCAGAAAGATGGAATCTTTAAAATGGACCAAATTGTGAAAACTACAAAATCTGAAAAAAGAATTCTTGGGATTGAAGAGGAAATGATAGACACAGAGGAAGTGATCAGTGAACCCCAAGACAGATCATATAAACACAGAGAAAAACTATGATTTAATTAATTACATAGAGCAGATTAAGCATGCATCTCACTCACTTCTGTTTCAGTATGCTTTATTGATTAGGGAAAAAGAAGTAGAACTGCACTTAATTGTCTAACATTAGTCATTATTTGGCAAGTCAAATTAATTTATGCCACAAAGTAGCGACTATATCCACCATAAATCTAACCACACACAAAAAAGTTGAGAACTTTGAGTATAGACCAGCTCACGTGCAGACATATTTCCGCTACTAATTCTGCCACTACCTTTTTTACCTCTGTTCCTCAGTTTCTAAGCCTATAAAACATGCAACTTGTGTGGTTCACAATGATTTCGAAAAGGTAACATCTTCAAAAATTGTTCCATAGGTGTTCTTTATTAAGACAGATCCACTTAAGAGTTTGGTTTGTTGTTGTTGTTGTTGTTGTTGTTTTACTTAAGGGTTTTCATTACAAATTTTTTTTCATCCTATCAGCAACATTTTTTTAAATTTTTTTTAATGTTTATTCATTTTTTGAGAGACAGAGAGAGACAGAGCTTGAGTGGGGGAGGGGCAGAGAGAGAGGGAGACACAGAATCAGAAGCAGGCCCCAGGCTCTGAGCTGTCAGCACAGAGCCTGACATGGGGCTTGGGCTCAAGGACCATGAGATCATGACCTGAGCCGAAGTCAGATACTTAACCAACTGAGCCACCCAGGTGCCCCTCAGCAACATTTTTTTAAGTTTATTTATTTATGTTGAGAGAGACAGAGCACATGAACCAGGGAGGGACAGAGAGAGGGAGAGAGAGAGAGAGAGAGAATCCCAAGCAAGCTCTGCAATGTCAGCACAGAGCCTGACATGGGGCTTGAACTAAGAACATTGAGATCCTGACCTGAGTTGAAACCAAGAGTCGGATGCTTAACTGAGCCACCCAGGTGTCCCTATACTATCAGCAATATTCTGGTGGGATTCACACAGGTTGCAGCTCTGTTTCTAATAGCCATTCCCTCCCTTTACCTAAGGAAAGTTATATATCTTACCCATCCTCTATCTTATTATAGTATATTTCATGGGCTGAAGCTGAAGATGTTAAAACTTCCAGAACAATGAAAATAAGAAAAGTAATAAAATATTCTTGTGTAATTGAACTCTAATCACTGGGTAACAAATCTCTATGCCAGTTAGATGATATCCAATCCTTGGTGGTCAACAAAATTGAAGAACCTGATGGAACTATCTGCTGATTGAAATGTAAACATGATTTTTAATAACACATCATAATATAATATTATGCATGTATCTCAGAAGGGCACGAAGAATTGAATGGCATTTCTCATTTACATCCATTTTTTATATAAACAAGTTTGTTCCATACTTACATCTGTCATAATGAAAAACAGGAGTAGAATTAAAGCTGAACATTATTCTAACAAAAAGTAATATTTATTATACACAGATATAGAAATTAGTTTTTAATTGCAACCATATCATTATGAGATACCATTTAGTTATCAAATTTGAACTTTATGGTATTTTGTCAACTGTCTCCTAATGAATATTAAGATAATTCAGGAGAAAATTTTTAACACCTAGAATCATTAACCATGGAAAATTTAGTTTTTTTTTTTTACATTTATTTTTTTTGAGAGACAGAGAGAGACAGAGCACAAGTGGGGGAGCGCAGAGAGAGAAGGAGACAGAATCCAAAGCAGGCTCCAGGCTCCGAGCTGTCAGCACAGAGCCCAATGCGGGGCTTGAACCCACAAGCCACGAGATCATGACCTGAGCCGCAGTCAGACGCTCAACCAACTGAGCCACCCAGGCACCTCAGGAAAATTTAGTTTTAAATTTTAGTTTACCTCATATTTTTGTTGCAAAAGTTGATAGAATGATCTAAAAAGGAACACTGTGCATTAAAGATATATTAAATTTATTTAAAATTTTATAGATAAAGTGGATTGGGCACACAAGCCCAAAAAGAAAGAGAAATTAGAAAATTTATGGCTGTTAAGTAAGAGTTTGTTCATGTATTTTCAAATTAATAATGGTAACTATAAAGTCTCTATGGATTTTATACTCAATATATTTATTATATGTGGCAGTTTTATTTTTAAAAGCCAATATTTACAAAATACCATAAACTACACCCTTGCATCCATTTTAAATTATGTTAAAAAATGTCAACTTGAAAATGTGTGAGAAGGGGCATTGTTTTTCGATCATTTTAAGGTAAAAATAAGCAAAAATTTGGAAATTCATTAAACTCAAGTTGCCTGTGATGTTTCTTAGGCTCCATAAAATAGGATTCCATAAAATATGAGACTTGTCCTTAATGATATTTGTACCTATTCATCTATAATTTTTTATTTAAAGAAATATTATGCTTTAATGATAAGCTACTAGCAAAAAAACAAACTACCGTAGAAATATATGTTTCCTGAAGGTGACATATCACATTCAATAAATTTCCACGGTATAGGGTTGGAAGACCCCTAATGCTCAGAATTAAGAGAAAAAAAAAGAAAAAGGCCTAACCTGAGCCCTCCTAAGTAGCCTTCAGAAATTTTAGAGAAAATGTAAGTGACTTTCTAGCATTTAGTTGTTTGAAATCATGCTAAGCAGCTTTATACTTCCTCTTCTCTCTCTCCCAACCCAGCAGCCAGAAAAAACTAGAAATAAGCATTTCAAACAATTGTCATTCCACTGAATCAGTAAATTCTGCCAGTTGTTTTTAATTGCCAGAGTTGTTTTTTGTTTGTTTGTTTGTTTGTTTGTTTAATGTTTAGCTGAATATAACAAGCAAATATTTTTCTACTCCAAACTCTTGAACAAGCTGGAACTGAAGATTTTAGTTGAAAAGAAAAATCTTTCCCCTTCCTAAGTAAATGCCATTTTCATTATACTGCTTGATGAACTATATTGCAATATAATATTAAAGTGTTTGCTTACAAAAATAAAACATTCATGAACATTAAATCTGTGCAAAGCAAAGTTTCCCAAATAATAGAAGCAATGAACGTTTATGGGTTCAACCTAAATTACAATTTACTTTCTTTGGGCTCTTAAGTGGTTAACTTGAAGCCAATAATTTAAATGGTTTAATTACGTTTGTTGTATTTTTCCTCAGATTTTTATTGTTTGTCATTTAGAACTTGGTTTTTAGTCCACTGTGTTCTGTCAATAAGGGAGTTTAAATTACAATGAAACTCACTAGCAAGGTAACCCAGTGGAACATTAGTGACATCCAATCATACGTGTCCAGAGTTCTCCTCAATCATAAAACATGTGACATCTACAATTTCAGCACTGATGCATGACTATAAACTTCAAGATTAAAAAGCCTCCAGGTACTAATGAGTTCATTACAGAAAGGTGACAGTGTTTCTTTCAGCATATAAAAGCAATATAATCATTAAGGTCTCCAGGAGACAGCTAGTGTCTACTTTAAATGTTAGAGGTGTGATATTTAGTTTCCGATTTTTTTACAGCCTATCTTCTTAGTGTCTCTACAGTAACAGAGTGCTCTAAATTTATCTGGTGTTTCAGCCAATGTTTTCAAAAACCAATCGCCTTAGCAAAATGTCTCTCTTTTTTATTTCTTTATCACATAATAAATATGAACTACCCTTTCAAAGGCTACTCAATACGATGGCAAAATTTCAAAGAGTTTTTATTCTTTTTTGTTTTTTCATCAAAGGTGTAACTATGGTGCTCATTGGCTTTTGTGTAGAATGCTGACAAGGACAGAATCGAAATCTCTGAGAAATGCTGACTTTTATTTCTAGTGTTTTTAGGGATTCTCCCATAGAAATATGATCATGTGAGTTTTAAATGAATGCTTTCAATTTTTCTTTGGAGGAAACAGCCTCATAGAATCAAGAACTGAATGCCTAATAATAAACTCTAATCTGATAAATATACCCTTCCCCAAGGAAATTAGACTGTTTTGATGATATATACTTTTAACTTCATTATGCACTCTCTGGCTTGTAAATACAATTAATGAAAGTATTCGTTAATTCCTATCATCAAGGAGAATCAAGAAGAATGTTCTTTCAAAAACAAACTACTTATAGTCCCTCCCACAAATCATTAAAAGCAATAACACATTACCCCATTAAAAACCATAAAAATAGATGTTATGTTTTTCTTTCCTGTATTTCCAAAATTTTCTCAAAATTAAAATAAACACAAAATATACGGGCAGTATTTGGGTGATGATTTAGATTTGTGTTCATCAACAGCAATAAAATGAAAGGAATGAAAGGAAAACCTTATATTGAGGATTATACAAGAAGGGCATACCCACACTGGTAGATCCCTGTTCTTTCTGTGGATTAGGAAGGTTTACTGTAAGTCGTAACACAAACTTTCTTCTTGAGAAATCACTTCTACTTTATAGTCACAACTTAAAATTAGGTTAGACCAGCTCTCAGGCCAAAGCAAACAGTGCAATGAATTAACACTATCTTGGGAGTAGAATGTGAATAAATTCCTAATTGCTTTTACGTATAATCTCCATTTCAAACAAATATGTTGTGAGTATCTAGATGTCATGTATACTCTCCAAATCCAAATGCTAGGTTCACATTCACCAGGAAGGGGCACAAAACTGAACCAACTTGTAATATTTCCTAGATGGCATTCTAAGCAAGACATTACAGAACTATCTTTTCCACTTGCACTAACTCAACCCACAAATTTCTAGAATTCCGACTATGGAGTAATAACTAAACCAGTAGAAAGGACTTTGAAAATATTGTCAATCTTGTCAAATAAAAGGAGTCCTCTCTGGCAGATACTAATTAAGGCATGACATTCATGAAAAGATCGATTTAGGGAGAAAGAAGGTTCTTGGTGTACTGAAAAGAACATAAAAGTGGGCAATGAGACATGGAGGGTGACATCATAGATCTGTCACCAACTCAGCATGTAATCTTTTTTTTTAGGTCTCTGCTCTTCCGTCATCAGAGGAAGACTAACAAACAAATGAGGAGGCTGATGACGTGCCATCTAAGCCACTCAGCAGAAGCCTTCAAATTGGTAAGTCATCATAAGCATTCCCCTATTCCTTTAGCAGGTACTATCCCAGCAATTTAACATACATCTTTCTCCTGGAACTAGTGTCAGCTTCTTTCCCTCTCCCCTGACCAAATGTAGATTTCTAGAGGCTAGGAATAAGAAACCACTTGGAATCCTGGGGAAAGAGGTTGATATAAAGGTTCCTAGGAAGTACTCACTGGATTGAATCAAGGTACTGGGAAATCAAGGGAATTAAGTAAATTAAGGTATGTAAAGCATGCATAATACACTGTGAACGCAGTAAGAATTACCAGTCCTGGCCCCCAGGACACAACCCCAGGCACAACCTATGTCAATGAACAGGGCCCTGAACTTAATCGGGCCTTGCACTTGTCTTAATGCTGTGCCATTGCTGTCTTTAAATTTTAAGTTTATTTATTAATTTTGAGAAAGAGAGAGTGAGGGTGAGGGTGAGGGGAGGGACAGAGAGAGTGGGAAAGAGAGAATCCCAAGCAGGTTCCACACTGTCAGCACAGATCCCAACATGCAGCTCAGCCCCACAAACCATGAGATTATGACCTCAGCCAAAATCAAGAGTCAGATGCTTAACCCACTGAGCCACGTAGGCACCCCTGTCTTTGAATTCTTAACAGGTTTTTAACAAAGGGTCTTGCATTGTCATTTTACACTGTGCCCCACAAATTATGTAACCAGCCCAAGTATTATTTATAATGGTACAACATTTTTTCAACTCTATTAGAATTATGTTTGCAGTCATCCCCACCATACTGTTAATGCATAAAAGTAGAAAGTAAGTTTTGTTCATTTTATACTATTACAAAACAAATCCTCCTTGAAGAGTGAACAGAGTGTGTAACATGTATTTTCTAAGTTCCAAGAACTTACAGAGCAAAACACCATGATAATTTGAACTAAGAAATGTCTCAGTTGTGATTGGACCCCATCTTTCACCTAACCTCCACTCTCAAATGGGATCAAACTAAGTTCCAATCTTCTTTGGGCAGAAGGGAATAAAATAAACCCAGGGAAATGAAAGGTGACTTATCTCAGGATATGAGAAGGGATGTAGACAGGTAGAAGGGAGTTTGTCTTTCCCAGTCTTTTCCTGCACCAAGGAACCTGAAGATTTCTGGAATTACCACCACTGCACTGGAAGTCCCAATCAATAGGAGACTCAATCCTTTCCACTGACCCTTCAGCTAGGTCACATAACTGCCACCAGATGGCGCCAAAAGACAGCAAAGGTTGTACCTACTTGTCTCACTTCCAACCCTGTACTGAGGTTTTCCAGAATTCAAGGTCACCCAGCTGTGAATCTTGCCATTCAATTCACAAATCTATTTTTGGACCCAGTTTCTGGCTGAAAAAAAAAAAGTAAAACCAATACATAAGAATTGATTAAAAATAATGCTTTGGTGGCTCAGTTGATTGGGGAACTGACTTGATCTCATCTCAGGTTTGTGAGTTCAAGCCCTGCTCTGGGTCCTGCACTGGGCTCTGCACTGGGCATGAAGCCTAGTTTTAAAGAAAAGTTACTGGGCACCTGGGTGACTCAGTTGGTTAAGTGCCTGACTCTTGGTTTTGGCTCAGGACGTGATCTCTTTCATAAGTTCAAGCCCGGCATTGGGCTTTCCTCTGATGGTGAGGAGCCTGCTTGGGATTCTCTCTCCCTCTCTGCCCCTCCCACATCCCTCCCTCTCTCAAAATACATAAACTTTAAAAAATCATTTAGAAAACAAGTTACAGGGGCACCTGGGTGGCTCAGTCAGTTGAGCGTCCGACTTCGGCTCAGGTCATGATCTCGTGGTCTGTGAGTTCCAGCCGTTCGAGCCCCAAGTCGGGC
The DNA here is from genome assembly GCF_018350175.1 of Felis catus. Classification (NCBI taxonomy): domain Eukaryota; kingdom Metazoa; phylum Chordata; class Mammalia; order Carnivora; family Felidae; genus Felis; species Felis catus. Next base: position 56,969,734 of record NC_058372.1, read on the forward strand.
TCTGTGCTGACAGCTCAGAGCCTGGAGCCTGTTTCAGATTCTGTGTCTCCCTCTCTCTCTGCCCCTCCCCCACTCATGCTGTGTATGTGTGTCTCTCTCTCTGTCAAAAATAAATAAACATTAAAAAAATTTTAAAAACAAAGAAAGAAAACAAGTTACAATTGAATGGCTTCTTCAGGTGTGTGCCATGAATCCTATGAGATACACATATTTTTTAATTTTAAAAAGTGCATGTTATATTCCCTTGCTTGAAGATTCATGTTGCCAAACAATATAGTAAAAACCTGGAGAATTCTTACAGGAAAAGAAGCTATTTAATTGTGTTTGACCCATATATTTTCAAGTTACACTTGCCAACACTTTCGTACTGGTTTCTGCAGAAAATATAGAGGAGAATGTTAAAATATCTATCAAGAAATACAAGTGTTCAGAAACAGGAAAATCTATGTGGCCACAGAAAGTAGGAAAAATATTCAAGTTCTAACATCTCGTATCTCTGATGTCACTTCAAATTCTCTGTGGAACAAGAGATATATTGTCATATTTATTGAAATATCCAATTCAACAACACATTCAAAAGATAGCAATTTTACTATTTTGCAGAGAGACTGGGGAAAAACATTGTTGTCACATATTGCATAGCAAAAATGTAATAAAATTCCCCATTAAATATTTCTAATTTTTATTCTCTCCCAACTAAGCAACTTAATCTCTTCTCTTCCTCCCTCCTACATCTAACTCCCAAGAAACATCCAAAATTGTGTGGAAGAGCTCATTTTCCCCTTCAGCTTGCTTACCCCATTCTACAAAATAACACTTTACTAGTCACCAAGACAATGGACAGAGACCATTTATTTTCTTTCAAGGAGGCCTCTTCAAGCTGTCACTCCCTCTGAAAGTGGCTTATCAAAGTATCTGCTTAAAAAGTTTCTTAACTGGGGCACCTGGCTGACTCAGTACAGAATGTGACTCTTGATCTCTGGATTATGAGTTCAAGCCCCACATTGAACATAGAGATTACTTTAAAAAAAAGAGTCTCTTGGGGCACCCAGGTGGCTCAGTCAGCTGGTCTTCTGATTGTTGATCTCAGCGGGTCTTGATCTCAGGGTCATGAGTTCAAGCCCTGCATTGGGCTTGCACTGGGTGGGAAGCCTACTGGAGAAAAAAAAAAAAAAAGGTCTCTTAACTGCAGAATACCTGTTACTAATAAATTAAGATTTCCTCCATATTAAAAATAGTTAAAGGCCATTTCTTGGGTATTTCTATCTGAGGATAAAAGTCTGACTCCAAGCCATTTTTTATGGAGATGTAGGCAAGAAGATTCAAGGGTTAGGGTGACTGATGACTATTTAGTGAATGTATCTATTTAACAAACACTAGTATAACATGCTATATCAGGCACTGTTTCTAAATGCTTTACAAACATTAACTCATTTTAAAATGCAAGCTTACAAATTTCAACGGCAATCCTAAAAGGGAGTAACTTGGCCTTCTCATGCCTACCTTCTACCATCATGCAAAGTCTAAACGGGAAAGATTTCTCTGCTGCAAAGTCAGTCACAACTCCCTTCACTCATGTTCCATTCTGTATCTTCCTAAACTCTACGTCACTGATGGATGACAGCCTCCCCGGGTTGTTAGTCATCCAAAAGTCTCTCATAGCTTAGCATTAGAGTGCTTGAACCGTGTGTCTTCTCTGTTTATATTCAGCCACTTGGTAATCTCATTTGTTCACTTTACTTTAAATATCTGTGTGTGTAGGACTTCCAATTATATCTCAAAAATCAACCTCTCCTCTGAATCTCCTCCTCTTTCAACTTCCTCCTCAACATCTCAATTAGATGAATAATAGAACTTTGTAATTTAATGGATACAAAGCTGAACCCATGATCTTCCCCTAGACTTATGCCTCCCACAGCCCTCCCCCATCTCAGGATTGGCAATTCCATCCCTCCAGTTCTTTAGGCCAAAACTCTTGGATTAATCCTTGATTCCTCTCTTTCTCTCACTCTTCTCATCTGTTCCATCAGGAAATCCTCTAGCTCTACCTTCCAAATTCCATACTTCATTTGCTTTACCCAAACTCTAACCAATGATCTTGGTCCATATTACCACCATGTCTCACCTGGATTATTGCCATAACATCTAATTGCTCTTCATCAGCCTTGCCCCCTTTCAGTCTATTCTCAAAAAACTTCCAAAGAGGTATTTTTAAAACGTAAGTTACATGTTATTCCTTACTCAAAGCAAAAACCAAAGCCATCATCTCCCTGACCTTATCTCCTATGACTCTTGTTCACACCACACTGGCCTCCTTCTAGTCCCTCAAATACACACGGCAAATTTCTTCCTCAGGACCTTGGCACTGACTTTCCTTCTGCCTGGGATACTCTGCCTTCAGATACCTGCATGTTCATTCTCTGTCCTTCTTCCAGTCTTTTCTCAAATGTCAGGTTCTCATTGAGACTTGACCACTCCAAGGGCCCCATCTCTCTTACCTGCTCCATTTTCCCATAACAGTTAACCTTTTAACTCAAGATTTGGTTTACTGACTCATTACGCTTATTGTCTATCACTCTTTATCAGAACAGAAACTCTTTAAGGTCAATGATTTTTGTTCACTGAGAGACTTTTGAATTTGTGTCAACAAATCCAAGAATAGTGGTTCTCCCTTCTCTATTATTTTGTTACCATTTTAATGGACTCTTTAGAAGGAGAAGAGATGGACACTTGTGCCAAGCACTTTAAACCGGTCATGGAATAGTCATTTACATGGGCAATTTGATTTTTATTAGAGAAACAAAAATTCTCAAAGAAACTGCCTTTTCAAAAGTCAAGTTTACAAACTGCCTTTCTTCCTATCTTTCTGTCTTCTGAACAAATTAGTCAATCAGAGACAGGAAAGAAAGTATCTTCCATGTCTTCTACATAATCCAGAACTAAAATTTTGGTTGGTTTCATCACTGCTGCATTGTTTAATTTAGTACCATTAAATGTGTTATTGTTTACTACATTTACAATATTATGACAGTTTAAGTCATGTGAGATTTCAGTCTCTAAGTTCCTTAAGGTTGAAAAGGAATAGGGCTTGTTTCTGAAATTTTCAAGGACTAGAAGTTGACTTCTGAATCAATATGCTAGAGTCATTTAGCAACACTATCCTTGTTGGAATCTGAAATGCAAAAGTCAACCAGTAGTAATGAGAATGGATGATAAAACACACAATTTGCTCTATGATAGATCCACGGAGCACGCGTGTGCACTTAAGCCCAATCATGCAAGCATTCAATGCATTGCAGACAGCAAAGTGTCCAAATTAAAACTATTTCAATCAAAATGATAAAATAGTTTTGTATATTCAAAAGTCAATTTCTCTGAAGGACCATTAAGCTTAATGGAAACAGTAATTTGACATTAAAGAACAATATGTGTGAGCTTTTTTGAATAGGTCTTTCAACTAAGCTGTGCCCCAAAAGCCTTATGAAATAAAATGAGAAAAATAATTAAATAATGGAATGGGTAATCATATAAATTATGTAAAGTAGTGCAATGCCATTACACAATGAATACATTTAAGTCATTCATTCACCAAACCAATTATGAGAGAAAACAATTAAGGGAATAGAATGGAGGAAAGCATATTTTCAGATTAGGTTTGGAAAGCAAACTAACAAATTGACAAGATGTGCTTAGAGCCTTTCTGGTGTCAGTACAGAAATCCAGCATTTGCAGATGGACACCTGAATGACGGAGTTCTTACATGATAAGAAATAAATGTAGGAAGACTCAGATCTTTGCAGGTTAAAGAAAACGTTTGCCAGAATATCTAACCTAAAGAATTTAGTAAACCTCAACTTTGTTTCAAACTCCCTATTTTTCTTCCTTTTTCTCAATATTTTTTCCTCATAGATTTTTCCCTCAGTTTCCCTATTGTGTTTTTCTAATATCTCAATCTCTTTCTAATTTCTACTATCTCAATCTCTTGCTTTCCAAGACCCTCTCCTTTTGTCTTTTTTTCCTCTATTGCTTTGCTTCTCCCATTTCAAATCCTTTCTTCAAGTATCAGATGAAAGGATAGTATCCCATGAAAATTTCTAAAAGTCCTTCTACATTTTAATACCGGTTTTTAAATATGCATTTCTTAGTTATATTAAATATCAGTTTTGTATCAATGTATTTATTTTTAATCGGGTCTTTGTTAAGATCACCCTAGCTTCAGATGAAATAACTCTCCACATTATCGATTTCCTTTGCACTGTCTGCCTATCAGTGGACAGCAGTCAGAAAAACAGTATAACTTAAGAATCACATTGTTTAAAATCTCAAGGTTTCAGATAGGTAATGTTATTGGTAAACAACTCACATGAATTTTTCAGCTGCCTTTCTCCTGATTACATTTTGGAGAGCCACTAATTCTTCAAAGAGAGAACATTAATAAGATCATGTGTGTATATCAGAAGTAAAGTTTACACTTACCAAAAAAAAGAAAAAGAAAAATCAATAACAGTAATGGAAAATCAAGATTCAATGTTTCTAAAGTCCATGGTATGACAACTTCTATGTTGCTTCTAAAAGGTTTATACATGCTTAAAAAAAAAAAAGAAAGAAAGAAAGAAAGGCCTTGGATCTTAGAAAATTTAACCAGATAAATTTTCACATTACAAGTCTTAAAACTAGAAACCATATTATTAACTGTGAAACTATGTAATTAGTTTCTTTATGGGCCTTCAATTTTTTGCTAGATAAAATTAAAACTGCCACCCAAAATTGAGGCCATTATGAACATGACAGGTCATTTGTTGAGAAAAAGGTTATGTAGAAACAGCATCTAATAATTTGTTGGAAATATTAGCATATAGATGGCTATGGAATGTGTGAAGTATTATCAGAAGAATTCTAATCGAAAAATTTTGCAATGTAAGTCAAATATGGTTCTATTCCAAGTGTAGTTAGGTTCTTAGCCCTAATGGCAAGCATAATCTACATGAAATGTATTTAACCTGAAGTCAAGTTAATGATAAATTCACAATTCTGCTGTTATTTTTAAAAATCAGAAAAATGAAAGGCACACAGCCATAACATCTACAGCAACAAAGAATGAAAAATCTTATTTTTCCACATAAAAAGAAGTAAACATGTTTTCAAGAATGCTCACAAGCTTCTTAACTTTCTTGATTAATCTAGTTCTTTGCATCACAGTAAAAGGACTGTGAATTGTCAGTCTGGCCCACTGTGTCTGTATCTGTCCTAATAAACCAAATCCCAAGAACCTTTTAGCCTTCCAAGTAACAGAGTACATGGCAGCACACATAGAAAAAATAATATAACTGAGTCCACTCTGAAATGTATATAACCCACCATTTTTCTTTAAAATGTCCAGTTTTGGAAGCCTGGGTGGTTCAGTTGGTTGGTTAAGCAGCCGACTTCAGCTCAGGTCATGATCTCACAGTTTGTGGGTTCGAACCCCACATCGGGCCCTGTGTTGACAGCTCAGAGCCTGCAGCCTGCTTTGGATTCTGTGTCTTGCTCTCTCTCTACCCCTCCCCTGCTCGCGCTCTGTCTCTCCTCTCAAAAATAAAGAAACATTAAAAAAAATAATAACTTGTAAAATGTCCAGTTTCATCTATCTCTACTGATCCTTCTGGCACAGTAACTTGACAATACTGGTTTTACTAATCATGGCACCTGTTTAGATGGATGATAGCCGAATTGCTTAACAAAATTCAAGCTCGATAATTCAAGCCGAATAAATGGCTTGAACCAAAGTTTTAGAGGTCTGTGTTGGTTCTCAAACCGGCCCCCGTAGGGAAGGTAAGGAGACCAAAGAAAGAGGTAGACTGCTCCAGGTTGGAAATAAAGCAAGCGTACTTGCATACGAGGCTTGTCTTGGGCAGCTGCAAGACCAGTAAATCTCTGCACCTGCCTGCCAGAATCTTAAAAGTTTATGTAGAGACCTTTACTGGGTTCAGCCACGCACATCATCCAGATAGCCTGAACAACACATCACTATCTCCAGACTCTGTCCTTGAGGCAGCTTCCATTGCAAGGGAGAAAGCAGAGCACTTATCACAAGGACAGGAGAGGGTGAGGAACCTCCCACTGCCCAGGTCAGCTGGTGAAGCAACTGGTGGTCACATCCTCTCAATGACCAACAGTGCGCAGCAGATCTAACTCCAAGGATATAGACAAGTTAACAATGAAATAGAAATATTTTCAAAAGTATTGGAAAAATTAAATCTATTTAGAAATTCTTGAATGACTAAATGAAAAATCTTGCTCAGAAGGTAACAGAATTTTTATTAATTTTTTTAAATTTAAATTCAAGTTAGTTAACACATAGTGTGATAATGATTTCAGGAATACAGTTTAGTGATTTGTCATTTACATACAACATCCAGTGCTCATCTCAACAAGTGCCCTCCTTAATGCCCATCACCCATTTAGCCCATCCCCTCATCCAACACCCCACCAGCAACCCTGTTCTCTGTATTTTAAGAGTCTCCTGGTTTGTCTCCCTCTCTGTTTTTATCTTATTTTTGCTTCTTCCCTTCCCCTATGTTCATCTGTTCTGTTTCTTAAATTCCACAGATGAGTGAAATCATATTTGTCTTTCTGTGACTTATCTCACTTAGCATAATACACTCTAGTTACACCCACATTGTTGCAAGTGGCAAGATATGATTCTTTTTGATTGCCAAGTAATATTCCATTGTACATATATACCACATCTTCTTTATCCATTCATCCATCGATGGACATTTGGGCTCTGTCCATATTTTGGCTATGGTTGATAGTGCTGCCATAAACAGTGGGGTGCATGTGCCCCCTTGAGTTAGCATTTTTGAATCCTTTGGGTAAATACCTAGTAGTGCAATTGCTGGGTCGTAGGGTAGTTCTATATTCAACTTTTTGAGGAACCTCCATACTGGTTTCCAGAGGGGCTGCACCAGTTTGCATTCCCACCAGCAGTGCAAAAGTGTTCCCCTTTCTCCTCATCCTCGCCAATATCTGTTGTGGCCTGAGTTGTTAATGTTAGCCATTCTGACAGGTGTCAGGTGGTATCTCATTGTGGTTTTGATTTGTATTTCCCTGATGAGTGAGGTAACAGAATTTTTAAAGTTTAAAAACATGGAATGACTTTTCAGTTGTGGAATTCTTACAGTGAAGGAGGTAATGGAGCTTGTCTTACAGGCCCTCCTCTAAGTGACTTGGATTAAACTATGGACTCCTGACATTTTAGTTTTAATTACTCAACACCCTAAGTAAAAGTACATTTAAATGAAATGCTTAGAGCTAAAATGCATCTTACTTCATAGTGTAGCAGTTTCAAGTTATGCTTTATTGATCTCCACCTCTTTAGAATTTATATGCAATTATAGAATGAATTTTAAATTTATAAAATAATTAAAGGCACGTGTGGCAGACCGTTGCTCCCCACCCCTATCTGTCCTCCTCTTTTCTGTGTGTGGTAAAACATTTCAGTTAGGCACATAACTACCCAGATGAAAACCACATTTTCCAGTCTCCCTCAGAGGTATGACTGGCCATGGTTCTAAGTTCTTACCAATGGACTCTGCAAGGAAGAGAAATGTTCATTGCCTTTAGAGAAAGATTGTTTCCCCTCCACTTCCTTTCTTTCCTTTTTTTTTTTTTTTTTTTTTCAACTAGAAAGAGCTGCAATGGTTTTGAGGACTGAATTTTTGTGATGGAAGACTAGCCCATCAGCCTGAGGCCACCTACCCACCCTGGACCACAAACTCAAAAAGGACTATAGCGCTGTCCAGTTGGAGCCCCTCCACCTTACGGTGCCTTTGTTCTCACAGCTCAGCCCATACCCTAACTTGTCTAGGTCATCCATTTACAGGATTCATTTTTTCAGTTTTGTAAAAGTTTAATATAGGAGTGTCATAAAAATACATTTTTCTCTACTCCTAGTTGCAAATTCGTTTGTAAGCCTACACCTTTATATTCCATTGTTATTCACCATTATTGGACTGCTCTCTTAACAAAGGTATTTCAGATTTTCAAAATTATGAGGCTTTCAATTCAGGGAGCAAAATAAGTTGATTATGTTTAAAAGCAAAAGATTATTTCTGAATCTATGACTGAAAGAGTTTTGTTTTCTCATTTCTAATCTTCAGTTAGATCATAGAGTAGCATGATAAACATAGACAACTAATTTTGCATGAATTATGCATAAGGGAAAAAGAAGAAAGAAAAGGCAAGAAACAATTGCCCTTTCGGGTTTAAGAAGTGTTAGTAAGTGCTGCTGAGCTGATGAAGCACTTTGGTGAAAAGCCCTTGAGCCTTACTTGATGCCCTACATCAAATGCATCATTTCAAGATGAGAAAAACAAGACATCTGGTGTCAAAGGTAAGAAACCCACGTAGCTCAGCAAGAGACCACTGTTTTGCCTTGTGAGTGACAGCCCAGTCTCCCCTGCCCCCAAGCACCTTGCTCTATATGACAGTTAGAAGACCTTAAACTAATTTTAAACAGCTAAGTTCAAAGAATGGACTGTTACGTTTTTAAAGAAAAGAGGTACAAATGTGTGTGATTTAAAAAAAGAAAAGAAACTACCACAGATATGCAAATAAGATGTGGTAGAAAATGTAGAACGAACTCTCATTTTTATACGCAATTCTCTGTGGAGGTTGTACCCATGTTCTTTCTGTAACTGCATGTTATTAAATTTCGGGAACATTCCTAAACAGTTGACCCCAACAACCTTAACAATTACATACTGAGACTGGAACTTAATTCAAGTGATTGGCTTTGGCCACTTGCATAAGTTCAGGAAAATTATACTTTCTAATCCTCTGTATGGGGAGATAAGGGTTGTTTTGATGTTGAAACTTGTAAAGCAATTAGTGTAAACCTTGGCATATAGCATGCACTCAGGAAATCTTGGTTATTATTTTGTTTACACAACTGGGAGAATAATATATACATTGTGTCATGTACTGTATCCTGAAACTTGTTCTTTCTCCTCTCCAAAATAAATCAGCATGTACAGATTTCTGTCATCCTTGTGTACAGAAGCCATGAAACTCCATTCATATAGATCACTAATATTCATGTCATCAGCATTGATAACCAGGTAGGTTCCAATATTTTGATATTATAATGTGTGTGTTGTGCATGAGTGTGTTTTGACGACATATGGTTGCAAATATATTAATAGGGATAAATTCCTAACAGTGTAGTTGCTGGTTCAGAACTATGTGCCTTTTCTACTGCAGAAATTGGGAAATTACCCTTCAAAAAATTAACAGAAATATATAGCTAGCAGACATACTTGTCTCATCTATTCCCTTATACTGTGGTCAGATTTGGGTTTCATCAAGCTCATTTTTTTCCAAAGGACATGATAAATGGGTTTTGTTTCTTTAGTTTGTGTAGGTTTAATTATGAGTGAGCCTTACTTAGCTTCTTTTTCTGTGAAAAGACTATGAAAATCTCCTGCCTTTTTTAGTTAAAGATAAGAGCTTCTTATACACTAAAAAAAATGAACCTTTCTCATTTGTCTTTAGCTTTTATTTTTATTTTGCTTTGTAACTTTTTAAAATTTTGTGAAGACATTTATCGATCTTTTTCTAATGTACGGGTTTTGTGTCTTTCTCCATTTTTGTGATTTGTTTTCCACTCGAAGGTTACTTTATAAAATTGTTCTACTACTTTCTTTTTTTTCATATTTTTAAAAGTTTTTATTTAAATTCCAGTTTGTTAGCATAGTTTCATGTGTACAATATAGTGATTCAACACTTCCATACAACACCCAGTGTTCATCACAGCAAGTGCCCTCCTTAATCCCCATCACCTATTTAACCTCCCCCCTGATAACTATCAGTTTGTTCTTTTTGGTTAAGAGTCTGTTTCTTGGTTTGTCTTTGTCTCTTTTTTTCCCTATGAACTTCCGTTTTGTTTCTTAAAATCTATGTATGTGTGAAATCATATGGTATTTGTCTTTCTCTGTCTGACTTATTTCTCTTAGCATAATACACTCTAGCTCTATCCACATCATTGCAAATGGCAATATTTCATTTTTTATGGCTGAGTAATATTCCATTATATATTCTATATACCATTTTATACACACACACACACACTATATATATATATATGTATATGTATATGTACATATACATCAACTGACTTATATATATATATAAGTCCATAATTTGCCTATTGTTGATAATGCTGCTATAAACAGTGGGGTGCATGTGTCTCTTTGAATTAGTATTTTTATATTCTTTGGGTAAATACCCAGTAGTGCAATTGCTGCATTGTAGGGTAATTCTTTTTTTAACTTAAAAAAATTTTTTTTAACGTTTTATTTATTTTTGAGACAGGGAGAGGCAGAGCATGAACAGGGGAGGGTCAGAGAGAGGGAGACACAGAATCTGAAACAGGCTCTAGGCTCTGAACTGTCAGCACAGAGCCCGCGCGGGGCTGGAACTCACGGACCGCAAGATCGTGACCTGAGCTGAAGTCGGGCGCTTAACCGAGCCACCCAGGCGACCCTCTTTTTTTTAACTTTTTGAGGAGCCTCCATACTGTTTTCCAAAGTGGCTGCAGCAGTTAGCATTCCCACCAACAGTGCAGCAGGGTTCCCCTTTCTCCACATCCTCACCAACACCTGTTGTTTCTGTTCCTACTACTTTCTAATACATAGTCTTAATATTTACTATCTTGGAGGATGTCCATTGAGTATCTAGATGTTTGGGTTATACCTTCATATCTAGAAAATTCAGAAATACGATTCCCATGTTACATCATGGATACACTTGTCTAAATGTGCAAATAGATATAGAGCAATACACAGATATGTGCAGTCATAGAAAAAGATTTTATGCAGTCATAAGAAAAAGATTTTACTAATCAGCCAAGTGTTATTAAATTTGTCTTCTGAGCCTTGTTCAGATATCTTATATCTTTTAAAGCTACAATTTGCTACATATAAATAATTTGAATTACAGATATTATTAAACAAATAAAAATTTAATTTTTTGCATTTTTCCCCAAAAAGCTTCTGTAAAACTGGCCTTAATTACCTAAAATATCACACACGAAGTTGCCCAAATCAAATAGAAATAAATAGTGCTTAAGCTTTCCTACAGGCCTTTATTTTTCATTCTTAAGTAAATGATGATCAGTACAAACACAGGCTATATAACTTAGTTCACAACAGGAAACAGATATTCAAGCCCACAGAAATTAAAATCAAATGCTTCAAACAGCTAAAATTTTATGGCCACCCTTATTATTTATATTTCTTCAAAGTAACAATAAAGCTGCTATGTTTTAGAAATCTGTGGAAAGATGTAAATAGTTTATTCATATAAATTACTGTAACATCCATTAATGCAGTACAAATACAATATAAAATATCCATTAACTCACAGAAAAAAGGATAGGGCAAGTTTTTATATCACTTGTTCCATATAATGCAGAAATGTATAAAACCATATTCAGATTCATATGCAGATTTATACGGAAAGTAAATTTATACAACTATGGAAAGGGGATTGTTTTTTTAATCGATATGGGGGTCTGCTATTCACAGAGACCTATCAGTAATGAGAGCTTTCAGCTAAATATGTTCTCTAGAGAATTTACCTGAACTTGAAAACTCTAAAAACAACCATATTCATGTCATTATCATGCTGTTTCAAAAAGATTCTCTGTCCAGTAACATGAAATGAACAGACTGTTAAACTCTCATTTATTTTCCATATTCTTTCCCTGCTTTCTCTCCTAGTTTCCCTGGTGAACAGATACTCATTTTTTCAGAGGTACATAACAATCTAAGCCCCAACTCTGTATAAATTACAAAGACCCAGAGGCTTGCAGTTGTGTTTGTGAATTTCTCACTGTAGTTGTGTCTCAAGCAGATGCTGGCCTAGCAGCTATCTATAGCCATTAAGAGCACAAAGAGAATCACGGTGGCCAATGGCTATGGGGAAAAAAATAAACCTCCTGATGGGCCAGCTGCTGTGTTTTGAATGCTGCTGAAATATGAGGACAGGAAGGGCAACATGAGAATCTCAAAACATTCAACCACAGCATCGGTGTTAGTAATGCAAAGATTTTCTGCTTGAACCCATTGAGGGAAGGGCTTATGTGAATAGGGTAGGAGAAATTACCCTGAAATTACAAGAACTTACATTTCTAGGGCCTTATAGATTGATTGAGATGTACCAAATTAGCCAAATCTTTTTTTTTAATATATGAAATTTATTGTCAAATTGGTTTCCATACAATACCCAGTGCTCATCCCAACAGGTGCCCTCCTCAATACCCATCACCCACCCTCCCCTCCATCCCACCCCCCATCAACCCTCAGTTTGTTCTCGGTTTTTAAGAGTCTCTTATGCTTTGGCTCTCTCCCACTCTAACCTCTTTTTTTTCCCCCCCCTTCCCCTCCCCCATGGGTTCCTGTTAAGTTTCTCAGGATCCACATAAGAGTGAACACATATGGTATCTGTCTTTCTCTGTATGACTTATTTCACTTAGCATAACACTCTCCAGTTCCATCCATGTTGCTACAAAATATTTCATTCTTTCTCATCGCCACGTAGTACTTCGTTGTGTATATAAACCACAATTTCTTTATCCATTCATCAGTTGATGGACATTTAGGCTCTTTCCATAATTTGGCTATTGTTGAGAGTGCTGCTATAAACATTGGGGTACAAGTGCCCTTATGCATCAGTACTCCTGTATCCCTTGGGTAAATTCCTAGCAGTGCTACTGCTGGGTCATAGGGTAGGTCTATTTTTTATTTTTTGAGGAACCTCCACACTGTTTTCCAGAGCAGCCGCACCAGTTTGCATTCCCACCAACAGTGCAAGAGGGTTCCTGTTTCTCCACATCCTCTCCAGCATCTATAGTCTCCTGATTTGTTCATTTTGGCCAAATTGGCCAAATCTTAAATCGTACTCTAACTTGCTGCATTTGTAGGAAGCTAGCCAAAACATTAAAATAGAAAGTGTTAAATATATCATGCATTGTATGTAATTCATTTTATGAGCACTGTATTTCTTATTGTTTTTAAGACAGAAAAACTGAAGGGACTCCATGAAAAAAATTTTTTTTCTTTACTCCTTTTCTTGCTTCTGCTCTTGCTAGAACCTGCACACCCTCCCTTACACATGCCTTAATATACATCCCCCTTGTAAAGGTCAAGGAATTGAAGATTTCTTTGGAGTCTTCCAGCACAACAGATAACATCTAAGGAGTGACCGGGTAGGTTGTCAAGAACGCTTTCCAAGACCACTGACTCCAATCACCATGATGTCAAGACCCCTGGCTCCAGGGCATTAGTGACTTATAGAGAACACTTGAGCACTCGTCCTTGTTGGACAAGTTCCTGGATGCCTGAGAGGTCACATACGCCACACCACTGACCTCAATAAAAACTCCAGACCCCCAAGTAAAGATGAGACTCATGTTCCTTTTCCTTTCTGAGCCTCCTAGACATTGTTGTCTGTGTCTGCTCTCTTTCTGTCTTCAATATACTCTGCTCTTACTCCCTTTCGACTTGTGTTTCATTTCCACCCTTTGAGAAGCTGAGGACCCTCTTGGCTGATCCTGCGGAGCCCCCTCTGGTTCCTCAGACCTGGCCAGCCTGCCTCATTCTAACTGGTGGTTTTTGTTTTTTTTAATTACATTAACATTTTTTATTGCTACTGATTAACATTTTCCGATAATTGAATTGCTAAAGAGGGGGAATATTTCATTGTCCAGTTTTTGTTTTAACTGTAAGAAATAATGCAATGTGTCCAAATTTAAAGTGTATCAGTTTTTCCAAAATAAAAGCTCAGATTAAACAGATTAAACAGCTCAGAAAAAGAACAGATTAAGGAAAGAAAGAACAGATTAAACAGTTCTCTGGTTTAGGCAATATCTACAGTAGCCCCAAATTTCAATTCAATTAAAAATGTAGCCAAGTGTTTCACTGAATTTTCGGGATTTTTTTTTGTGAATTTGTACAAACTAGTGACTTTTTTAAAAGTGCAGTTGACACACAGTTACATTAGTTTCAGGTGTACAACATAGTGATTCGACAAGTGTATACATTATGCTGTGCTCACCACAGTGTAGCTACCATCTGTCAGCATACAAGATTATTACAGTTCCATTGACTATATTCCTTCTGCTGCCTTTTTCCCTGGGACTTGTTGTACAAACTGTTCTGAGGAATATGACAGATACGAACTGCCAGTAATTTATAGTGTTATAAAAAGCTGATATATCTTTTGTTTTTTAATCTATATAAATAAATTACTTATCTCATAGTGTCTTTTTAAAAAAATATATTAAACCTGCCCAAAGAACCTGTCGATTCGGCACCGATTACCAAAATAAGTATTGATTTGGTTAAATAACTGGTCATTTAAAGAACACCTGGTTTGACTGAATGACTAAAATGTGGCTACACTAGCATGTTGAATGAATCAAAGTAGCAAAACTAATTGAGAATTAAAGGACAAGGTCTAAAGTCATGGATAATTTGTAGTAACATCATATAGCAATTCAGCCACATTTAAGAATCATTCATTTTCATAGCAGGGCTGGGATTTTCTTTATATTGGTATTTTGATAAAAATTATTTTCCCATGAAATTACTTTTCTTTTTTTACATTTTTTAATGTTTTTTTTTGTTTTGTTTTTGTTTTTTTGAGAGAGAGACAGAGGCAGAGTGTGAGCAGGGGAGGGGTAGAGAGAGAGGGAGACACAGAATCCGAAGCAGGCTCCGGGCTCTGAGCTGTCAGCACAGAGCCTGACGTGGGGCTCAAACTTACAAACCATGAAATCATGACCTGAGCCAAAGTTGGTCACGTAAGTGACTGAGCTACCCAAGAGCCCCTGCAATTATGTTTCTATAACATTTTAGTTAATCTTTGAATTCCTCATCCGAGTGCATCATATTGCCCAACTGGCAGCATCATTTTTCATCAATCATTTAATCTCGATGAGCCAACATTTTCTCATTTACTCCTTGGAATTTAAAGAGGTTAAACTCAATTTTCTGTAAAATTGCTTTTGGCCTTAAAATTGTGGCATTCTCCTCCTTTATTGGATCTATAAATTTTGGTCTATAATCTATATTTATTAAAATTTTGGTTTGTTTTCCATTTATATCATGTTTGTTTTTTAAGATTATGTAGATTTTATAAAGCAAATTGAAAAAATAAAATCTTTTTCCATGACCTGTAATAATTTAAATACTGTAATGTGTTCTAACAATATAGAATTATACTATATGATTTCCTCCAAAACTTTACCTCTACTCTTTGGAACATCAAAGTCAATATACTGCAAAAACAACAAAAGTAATAGCTTTATCCCAGGACCATGTACAAAGCCTAAAATAAGCAATAAGCAGGTAATAAATTCTTTTATTTAGAAAATATCCTTTCAGAATACAATTGTGCATATGTTTATATTCCATTGGAAAGATTTGCCATCATTTTAAACGTACCCAGTAGGAACCAAAAATAAGAATATAATTGTGCTTCAAAGGAAACTTAATCCAAAAACAGCAAATACAAGTAGAATCTTGAAAATAGATCCTAGATGAAAAGATCCTATGATAGATCCTATGTTCTCAAGGTATTAAAAATTCTTATGAGTCTCTAATATTACTAAAGAAATCGGCTTGGTTATACTATAACCCCAGCTATTTTGCATGCCAACTACTGAGCTGAAATGTCAGCTCTTGGACCAAGTTGGACATTGAATGTATACTTTATCCCAAATCCACCAAAAATATAGAAACCAAAAATTCAGCTTACAGAATTCATTTCTATTTTGTGATGGACTATATCAACCTATTTACCAAATAATGGATGATTTTCTTAATTATTTAGTAGAAAAAGTTCAAATACGTTTTTTTAATTTTTTTAAATGTTCATTTATTTTTGAGAAAGAGAGAGAGAGAGCAGCGGAGGGGCACAGAGAGAGGGAGAGGCAGAATCTGGAACAGGCTCCAGGATCTGAGCTGTCAGCACAGCCTCACATGGGACTCGATCTCACAAACCGTGAGATCATGACCTGAACTGAAGCCTGACACTTAACCAACTGAGCCACCCAGGCGCCCCTAAAGTAAATTTTATGGTATGAAAAAATTTCTAAATATAAATGTTTTATGTCCTTGTCACTGTGTCTTTACTGTGTCATGTCACATGATTGGTAACAGATAGGTAGGCTCTACGTTACTAGAGTTCACAGCTCTATTGTACCTTTGCTGAATTACTTCCCCTGTCCCATTTCAAGAGTTGCTGTGATTTGGGGGCACCTGACCGGTCCAGTGGTTAAGCGTCAGACTCTTGATTTCGGCTCAGGTCATGATATTACCATTGTGAGATCAAGCCCCTTGTGGGACCCTGTGCTGACAGTGTGGAGTTGGCTTGGGATTCTCTCTCTCCCTCTCTCTCTCTGCCCCTCCAGCACTAACTCCCACACATGTGCACTCATGCTCTGTCTCTCTCTCAAAATAAACATTTTTTAAAAATGTGATTTTTAGAATCACATTTAAAAATTTTAAAAATAAAATAAAATCACCCACATTCATTTCTGCAGTTTGCTATCCTATTAGCAACATATATATATATATATATATTTGCTTCTAGTTAATTAGATTGGCACTTACTAAAGAGGGTAAACTGATCTTACTATTTATAATTGGTCTTCTGTTCACTGTCATTTCATTGACGTCTCAACCCTTATTTATTCTGTAAAAGGAAGTCTTCTAAAATCCCATTCTTTTATTTATCCAGGGAGAGTGTCGAAAGAACAAAGCCTACATATGCCACAGACAATCTACTCCAGGCTGAGAATGAGTTGCAAGAAGGAAGTATATTCTCCTGGAGGAAACAGGGTGTTCTCCTCATCTGGAAACGGACATTACTGAGTGTGATTCTCAGCACAACACAGCTCTGCAGCAATGACCCTGTGCTGTTGGAGCCAGCTGGCATGTTTTTAAATCCCAACTCCAACACCGCGCCTCCATTTGCTC
Organism: Felis catus; assembly: GCF_018350175.1. Taxonomy (NCBI): domain Eukaryota; kingdom Metazoa; phylum Chordata; class Mammalia; order Carnivora; family Felidae; genus Felis; species Felis catus. The sequence goes on from NC_058372.1 coordinate 56,986,758, forward strand.
AGCTGTAAAATGGTATAGTACCAACTCCAATGGGCCATCTTAAAGATTAAACGAGTTAATATATAAATACGTGGATGGTACTCAGAACCAAGTAAGCAGTATATAACATTATTATCTTAAAGAGGATTTCTAAAATACCTGACGCAGATATAGTCAAATAATTTCATGAATGTATTTAAAAGCAAACATTAGAGTGTGTAAAGTATCTAGCAATCTTTTTTTAATGTTTATTTATTTTTAGAGAGAGTGTGAGTGTGAGTGGGGGAGTGGCAGAGAGAGAGAAAAGGAGAGAGAGAATCCCAAGCAGGCTCTGTGCTATCAGCGCAGAGCCCAGCGTGGGGCTCCATCTCACGAACAGTGAGATCATGACCTGAGCCAAAACCAAGAGTCGGATGCTTAACCACCTGAGCCACCCAGGTGGCCCTAAGGAATCTGGTATGCTTAATTAGGAGTGTTGTTGCCCAGCCCTTTCTACATCCACAGATAATGAAGAGCTCACCAAACATGAGGACAGTAGTTCACAAGTCAACATCTACCTTGTGAGTAAGTATTTGGGGGCTTATTTGCTTAGTTTTACTGACTTGACTGTTCAAAGAGTTCACAGACCTAGCCTCTGCTAAGAACACCCTGGTGAGCTCAGCCTCATATACCAACATGTCACAGCCTACCCTGCTGCGAACTTTCCCGGGCTCAGGCTGCTCCCAGGTGGAGTTCAGAACCTGGTTAAGAGTTCAGAACCTGGATTTCAGGTTGCTGGATCAGAATGCTGGATTTAAACCCTTGTCTGACATTAACCCCTGTGTGGTCTTCCACATGTTGCTTAACCTCTCTTCAGTATGAGGCCAGTAATGGTACAATCTCAAACTAAAGTAAAACAAAACTACACCGTAAAGGGCCTGGTCAGTGGTGGCTTCTCTAAAAGTGATAATTACTGTTCTGATCACTGTTACTTTCGTCACGGTCACCTCTATTATCTTTCTTCATGCTCCCGCCTCCTTGCAGCATCTTCCATTTTCTCTCAGTCTAAGGGAAATGAGTTTAAACTGGCAGCAGACACCAGGAGATTAAGTAAAGATGCTGGAAAGATGAAATGCAAGAATTATCTACTAATCTTCCCAATTCTCCAACGCTTTCTCACACTTAAGTTTTAAAAGTTACTCGAATTTCTACTTTTAAGTTACTAATTAACTGACCTTTCTTGTTGTGGCTGGTTTCAGCAAACAGAAGAGGGAAATGAGAGAGGAATTACTCAGCCCAGAGAAGAGTTTAGGGTCAAGTCCCTTTCCGAAGGCTTATGGTGAGGAGATGGGGGGGAGGGGTGCAATATGAAAATAATTTCAAAAAAGTGAAAATTTAGTAATAGGTTGTTATAACTGTTGGAAAAATGTGAATGACTTCCATACGGGCAAAAGGATGGTTGAGTGTCATTTTGGTAGAATTTTGGGGGTTATCTGATTCTGTAAGAATCTCTATTTTTCACTAGAGTAGTCTACAGCTCTGTCAAGATGGAAGTTAGCCTGCAGAAAACTAATGGTGATGCAGGTAGATTTTCCTTGTCCACAGTCACGTAGACGGCTCCTGTTGGGAGCAATGCAAATGGATTTGTCAACTAAACATATAAATCTCCATAAATCCAATTCTCATTAGAAGTAGTTAGAACATCTTACTAGTTCACTCATTAATTGATGAGTGAAATAAAATACATCACCTATATTTCATTTTATATTTGTAAAGATACATAATTTTATCATTTTGCAAATTACTCTTTAATGAAAAGTACAAAATTAAGACACAGAATCATATGATTAAATCTGCAGCAACAAGAGAAAAGGTCAAGAAAGATTTGGAAGAGCAACTTAACATGAAGAATGTTAAAAGAAATAAGAAGAAATTTCCCAAGAAGACAAGAAGAAAAGGAATTCTATGCAAGGGAAGTAGCAGGCATAAATACTCATGAATGTGAAATAGCATTTATTCATTCAACATGAAGTGAGGTGAAAAAAAAGTTAAGATACAGTTCTTACTGTCAGAAACTTTATAGATAAGTAGAGGATGATTAAAATAAGACAAGTATGACTCAATGTAATTTTAAAAAGTGGAAAATAACAAGGGTACTGTAAGACACAGAGGAAGCGCATAAGTTTAAAAAAGAGAAGGTAGGGGGAGCGCCTGGGTGGCTCAGTCGGTTAAACATGTGACTCAGTTTCAGCTCAGGTCATGATCTCCCGGTTCCCTGCCTTGGGCTTGTGCTGACAATATGGAGCCAACTTGGGATTCTGTCTCTCCCTCTCTCTGTCCCTCCTCCAGCCCTGCTCTCTCTGTCTCTCTCTCTTTCTCTCTCAAAATAAAAAAAGAAGGTAGGAAAGCTTTTTGGAGGAGTTACTATTTGCAATGAATCATGAAAAATTAGTAGAATTATCTAGATGGAGGAGCTACTGTGTCCCTCAGTCAGTTAAGTATTAGACTCTTGATTTCAGCTCCAGTCATGATCTCATGGTTTGTGAGATCCAGTCCCACACAGACAGTGCAGAGCCTGCATAGGATTCTCTTTCTCTCTGTCTTTGGATCCTCCCCCTCTTACGTTCTCTTCTCTCTCTCTCTAAAAATAAATAAATAAACATTTCTTTAAAAAAGAAATTATCTTGGGGCACCTGGGTGGCTCAGTCCATCTGACTTCGGCTCAGATCATGATCTCGCGGTTCGTGAGTTGGAGCCCCATGTCAGGCTCTGTGCTGACAACCTCGAGCTTGCTTCAGATTATTCTGTGTCTCCGTCTTTCTCTGCCCCTCCACCGCTCACACTCTGTCTCTCTGTCTCTGTCTCTCTCTCTCAAAAATAAATAAATATTAAAAAATATTAAAAAGGAAAGAAATTATCTCAGTGGAGAAGGAACAATGGACATCTGAAGCAGAGGAAAAAGAACGTGGAAGCCTGAAACTCTGAGTTTCTGGGAAATTAAAAATGTTTTGAATCAATGGATCTCAAATGCTGGTCCTTGACAAAGTTTTCAACAACTAAGAGAAAAGTGTTAAAAACAAGTAATGTGACTCAATCTATAACACCATAGAAATGGGTCATGAACAATTCACTGCCAGAAGTATATTTTCTATGAAATAAATGTCATACACATAGTCCAAATGATTTCTCTACTTACTCCCCCAAGTTAATATTCAGTCAATCCAGTGCCTGCCTCAGTGTCCACAAATTCTCTCTCCCTCTGTATACTTCCCTTTGTTTCCTTCTCCCTTCATTCACCATCCTGCCCTTAATAATCTCCTTGATCTTTCCTTCTCTTCTGTTCTCCCAGTTTTCCAGATTCTTGAGAAAGACTTTATGTTAGGTACCTAGTGTATGTCTCTGGAGCAAAGTTAAGACTTTTGAACTAAGGTATCTACAAGACAAACAAATCTTTTTCCTGCTAATATTGATCGCCCCTCCTAGATTAAATCAATGTGCTATTATGTTCATAAAGTCTCTGTCTTAAAAAAAAAAATCTGGGGCACGTGAGTAGCTCAGTCGGTTAAGCGTCCGACTTCAGTTCAGTTCAGTTCAGTTCAGGTCACGGCTCATGGGTTCAAGCCCCATGTCGGGCTCTGTGCTGACAGTTCAGAACCTGGAGCCTGCTTCATATTCTGGGTCTCCCTCTCTCTCTGCCCCTCCCCTCTCGCATGCGCTTTCTCTCTCTCTCTCTCTCTCAAAAATAAATGAACATTTCAAAAAAAAATCCCCTTCTTTTCTCTCAAGGATGAGAAGGAAAAGGAAAAAAAAAAAAAAAGAAGAAAAGGAAATGTCTTGTCTTCCACTGCACTCTCTAGGGTGTTTTTCCCCCATAGAGCTATATTTATCCAGTCTAAAGTATCATGGTTAATTCTGTACCAGTGGATTTATTGTTTTGAGTGTGTGTGTGTGTGTGTGTGTGTGTGTGTGTTAAAATGCTCTTTATTTGGGAGCACCTGGGTGGCTCAGTCATTAAGCATCTGACTTCAGCTTAGGTCATGATCTTATGGTTCATGAGTTCAAATCCCACATGAGGTGAGCATCAGCCCTGCTTCAGGTTGCATAGATTGGCATGGATGTGGTATGGAAGAGGAGCTTCTCTCTTTCTCCCCATCTCTCTCTCTGTCCCTCCCTCACTTGCACCTTCTCTCTCAAAAAAAAATTGCTGTTTATTTTATGGAACATTAGTTACAGTTCATAGTAATGAATTTTAATGTCCCTTTTTGGAAAAATTGAAAATTGCCAACCCCAAGTCAGTATCCAAAGTTTTAAACTGTCTTGGTAAAATCCACAAATCAGAGAACTAGACTAGATAACGTCCAAAAGATCTTCTGACAAGATCAGATAGTCAAATCCTTCAAAGCCAGGACTGTGATTTAAACTATTAGGGCTCTGGTCCAGTGCCTTTTTACCATTACATGCTAGAAAACCTCAGAATCTGTTGGGGCACCTGGGTGGCTCAGTTGGTTGAGCATCCAACTTCTACTCAAGTCACGATCTCATGGTTCATGGGTTCAAGCCCTGCCTGCTTCGGATTCTGTGTCTCCCTCTCTCTCTGCCCCTCCCTTGCTCATGCTCTGTCTCTATTTCTCTCAAAAATAAATAAACATTAAAAAAAAATTTTTTAAAGAATCTGCAACACATAGCCTACAAATTAGAAAGTGTTAGCAATACACACAATCTCAGTGGTAGCCCTGAGAAGTAATAGTTTAAGACGCATTTTGGTATTGTACTAAATTAGCATTCAAGTTTTTAATCACAACATTCATATTAAACCTATATAGCATTATATTCTTTGGGCTTGAGGAAGATAATTTAGGTAATTATGCGATCTCATTTCAAGAACTCAAAGATAACATGTCTAAATTATTCATCTGCACTGAATCCTAATAAAACAAGTAAAACAGATTATCTGCAAAGGAGCGTTTTTTATCACCTTTTAATAATAAAAAAAAAAAACTTTCCAAACCTGAACAACATGTTTCATGAGAGCAAAAACATACTCATTCTTCACAGGTGAAATACCATGTATTTGTAATGACTCACAGAGCCACAGTTAAGCAATTTGAAACAACAAAAGCAGAATCTTTTAACCCAGTGCATTTAAGTGAAAAACAAAGATGAACCCAGAAAGCATGAATTCTATAATAATTTAATGAAAACTTACCAATATACATATGACGTGTTGAAATTGAATAATTGAAAAATCAGCTGACAAACAATGAACTGGGTATTTTTCCCCTTTAAAAATCTTCCAACTCCCAACAGGAGATGGTCCAATGAAAGGGATTTAATACTGTTCCACTGTCTATCACACTAGACGTCTGAGAGTCTGTCTCAAGCACTGTTGATTCAATTAATTAATTAAATGATGCTTCTGTTTCAATTGGAATACAAGTTATTTCTTACTGTTCCACAACAATATTTTTTTTTAATTTTTTTTTCAACGTTTATTTATTTTTGGGACAGAGAGAGAGCATGAACGGGGGAGGGGCAGAGAGAGAGGGAGACACAGAATCGGAAACAGGCTCCAGGCTCCGAGCCATCAGCCCAGAGCCTGACGCGGGGCTCGAACTCACGGACCGTGAGATCGTGACCTGGCTGAAGTCGGACGCTTAACTGACTGCGCCACCCAGGCGCCCCAACAATATTTTTAAAAATTTGATTGGCATTTAAATTTCAATTAGCACATTAACAAAAAGTAACATAGTATGTGGAGTGTTTCCTAGAAGACATTGTTAAGAAATGCCAAGGGGCACTTGAGTGGCTTAAGCGTCCAACTTCAGCTAAAATCATGATCTCACTGTTCATGAGTTCAAGCCCCGATGTGGGCTCCTGCTGACAGGTCAGAGCCTGGAGCCTGCTTCAGACTCTGCGTCTCCCTCTCTCTCTGCCCCTCCCCCGTTCACACTCTGTCTCTATCTCTCAAAACATATATAAGCATTAAAAAAATATTTTTTAAAAAGCCAAGTACAAAACAGCATATGCTACCATTTGCGTAAGAAAATAAAATACAAATATCACATAAATCTTCCTATCTTTACAAAAAGAAATACCGGAAAGATAAATCAGAAAACTGTAACATTGGTTACTGGAAAGGTGTGAATTGGAAGGGAGCACAGGGTTTCAGTTGGGAATAAAACTTGTTTGTAAGTATTTTTTTACACGGTCTTAACTTTTAGAAATATGTTAGTATCTGTAAGTTTAAAAAAATCAAATCAGCAAGGATGGGAAATGAATGGGTAAGAGGGACTAAAACTGAAGGCAAATAAACCTAGAGCAAAACTAAATCTGAAATGAATGACCCCAACTGTATTTCAAATGAATAACAAAACCTCAGAGAAAGTTGGGGGAGGGAGGATCTAACCCAAGTGCCCTCAGTGAGGGGAAGGCAAGATATTTGCATAATCTTAAAATGTCTCCTTATAGATCACTTATGAATTGTAAAGGAAGAAAACTTACCATTTGAGAAATCACACCTTGACCAAATGATCCGAATAAACATCACAAGTGAGGAGCAGATAAACACAGTATGCCTTCACGTGCGATGTTCTGAGAAAGATACACCCTCACTTTTGTAATATTTTGACAGAGCGCTGTATAACCTGAGTCTATTTATGAGGAAACATCAGTCAAACTCAGATTGTGAAAAATTCTATTTTTAGATGGGAGATGGGGTAGGGAGAACTATATTATTCAAAAATGTCAATGTCATAAATCAAAGAAAGGCTGAGAAAAATATCCCAGATTGGAGACTAAAGAGGCATGACAACTAAATTCAGTATTTGATGTAATCCAAATCCTGGGAGGAATGTGCTCTAAATGACGTTGTTGGGTCAATTGACAAAATTAAAATATGAATGATAGATTCAAAAAAATATTCTATCAATGTTACATTTATAAAAGGTGATAACTGTAATCGGGTTATGGAAGAGAATATCCACATTTTTAGGAAATAAAACTAAAGTATCTAGAAGGAAAATGGCATGATTCATGGAACTTATTCTCAAATGATTCAGAAAAAAATTAAATATATATGTTTACACATACACCCAGCAATATACACATGCATAAGAATGGAGGCTATACACGGAGCCATCAGCATGTATGTCCTGTCATTAAGACCACTAAGATTGTTATAATTACTGCCACTGCTGACTGTCCAGCATGCCAGCATCGGAGACCATCGATCACCTTCAGCATGGCACCATCTATCTTCAAGAAGGCCAGCTAGTCACCTCATAGCAGGCGGACGTCAAAGCAAATATTGCACTGGACAAAATTAAACAAGTAAGAAAGAATTTATTCAAGACTATTTTAATAGGAGAGGCCAGAAAGCAGTTGAACTCAAATCCTGTAAAGCAAAGGGCAGGAATGCTTGTAAGCACTGGGATGAGCTAGTGGAAAAATACTAAAGAACATTAGGGAGACAGTTGACCAATGAGCCATGTTGTGGTACTGAATCATTCCTGAGTTTGCAAATGTTTTTCTCTGTGATTAGTCCTCTGTGTGTGCTAATTGGTGCTCATTGAAGTTAAGCTCCTGTCATCCCATACACACCAAGCGATAGGGGTGAAATCTTCCTGATGATTACAATTTGAAGGGATGGTTCCCAGGTCCTTGATGAAGACATTCCTGGATTATAAAACTGGCAAGAAACTTTTTAAAAGAATTACACCTCAATGAAGCACAGAAAGAAATTACAATTATTATGTTTTCTAAAGTAAATGCTCTAAGAAAAGGGAGGCCATGGTTCTAGAGTCAGGAAGAACCCTGTCTGAAGTTTATAGTCATTCTGAGGGGAATGTTAAGGTTGACTCCATCATGGATTATATCAGACTCCTTCATCCCTAGAGGAGGTAGTGTTTTGTCCTTTGTAGAATTGGTACAGATGTTACAGATGTCCTTTGTCTTCCCTGACCTCATTGCTTCTATCAGCTCCTCTAATCAAGGAGTGCCTAATCTATTGGCAAGGTAAACTGACCAAAATTGCCTCAGACTTAAGTACCTATTTAGGGCAAAGAAGGTGAGACAAATGACATGAGATCATGAGCTCTACTCTCATACCTTATACTCCATCACCCAGAAGCAGGCAGCAATATAGAACAGTGGAAGGGCCCATAAAAGACTCGGCTACAGCAGTAGATTAAGGACAGCATCCTGTCAGTTTGGACACCGTCCTTTGGATGTACTAAACCAACAGTTAATATATGATGAAATGTTCCCAAATGCAAAAACACATTCATAGAATCAAGAGGTGGAAGGATTGGCTGCATTCACCATAATCCCTAACCATACATTTGCAGAATTTGTGTTTCTCAATCCCCCGACCTTAGGCTGTACCAGATTTGGGAATGGGGGGGGGGGCGGTGAGGAGGCAGTCAGGGAGGAAGACGAGGGGGGAGGACTAAAGACAGAGGGAGGGAAACACTTCCACTAGGATATTCAATAGGATTTCCACTTGAAACTACATGCAACTCCTTTTTGGTAACCTTAATCTCCTCTTGCCAGCAGGTCAGCAGGCAAAGAAAGGAGTTACTCCGTTGCAGAGATAATTAGCTCTGATCACTATGACGAGCTGAGTTGCTACAAAACAAAAGAGTATGTTTTGAACAGTGAATTCACTGGATCATGCCTTTGTGTGTCCATTCAGAGCAATAATAATGAGCAAACAATTGCTGTAATCACTACCCAACAAAGCCAAGAGAAGGGCTCAGAACTGTCAGTAATAAGAACCAGATAACTCAAGCCAAGCTTTGGATGCCAGGGTGGTTCTTGGCAGCTCAGCCCTGGCCAAAAGTGAGAAAAATTTAGCATGGGAGGCAAAGGAAGGAGATGATAATAAATATCAGTTAAAGCCTTGGGACCAGCTCCAGAAGCTCCTTGTATTAAGTCCCTGCAGAGACTGCCTCTGGTCACCACCTTAAGAGACTCCATAACAATGGACTTAATAGAAGGCATAGCAGATCTGAATGAAATAAGAGTGGCTTGTATCCTATACCTCTCATAGTGTCACTTCAAATCCCCTGGCTCCATTTCTCACCCCAGCTATGAATACAGGTCCATACAGGCTTCAAATGCCTTCTTGCAGATGCAGCTTGACAGTCCCTGCCTTTTGCCTTTTCTTCTAAGCTTTCTTTTACTCATGCAGTCCCAAGGTACAAGAAAGTTTATACCTGTGGGGTCACCTTTGACCAAAAGAGGAAGAGAACTGATAATTAAATGCTTTTGTCTTTTATCCCTGGGAGGACAGTTCTACAATATATTTCATAAGGCTCCTCAGATGGTGAGATGTAGCCCCAGTCTACTATAATGGAGGCCAACTCATAATATATCCTTTGTGTTGCCTTTTGCTCTTTCCTGTTTCACTTGTTCTTCACTTTTTTGGTATCACTTCCCAAACATACTGTCTGTTTGAATAGCTTTGTCTAAGACTTTACTAAGTCCACAGTAACCTAGATAAATTGCTTAATTTCTGTGAGCCTCATTTTCATCACATTTACAGATGGGATGTTATTTATAAAGGGTATTTGAGGAATAACAGAGGGAATGTGTATGAAGCATCTACAACAGGATCTGGTCCAAGCAACCACTCAACAAATGGCAACTATTATTATATGTCTCATTTCTGTCACAGATCACTGTAAATTACCTTTCCTCTGAATGAGTTAGAGTATATTTACATGGAAAAATAAACAGAAAGCCAGAAACAAAAATGCCCATTTAATGTGTATTGCTAATTTATTCTGCCCTGGATCATTCTGACACAATTCAAAATAGTACAAATAGTACGAACTTACATTTGTGGCAACCAGTCCCCTCAACAGCTCATATTTCATTCTAATAACAGTTTGAAAACAGATGTGAATCAGATGTGAATTTAATAATTGATAGAGAAAAGTTTTGCAGAGGTGGAAGAGGGCAGGATCTATAGTCGTATGTGGGAATTCACTTCGGACATAAGAGACATCTTCTCCTCTTATACAGAAGACAAAGAAGGAAAGAAGGGTGATATGGCAGCTCGTTTTGTAGGGGTCCCAAGAAGTGGGGTGAACTCAGTTTCAGTTTAAGAAGACAAGGTCATCTGTTGGGATAGGAAAAGAGAAATTGGCAAATGAGCTTAGAATGGGAAGGTTTGGAATAATTAATCCTAGATTGATTATCCTAGAGAGATATCCTAGATAATCCTAGAGAGAGAATATATATATATATATCTTTAGATATATATATATTTACAATTGATATATATATATATATATTTTAGAGAGACTATATATATATATATATATATATTTTAGAGAGAGAGAAAAAGAGAGTGTGAGAGGGAGAGAGGCAGAGAGAAAGAGAGGGAGACACAGAATCCAAAGCAGGCTCCAGGCTCTGAGCTGTCAGCACAGAGCCCAACACAGGGCTCGAACTTGGTAATGGCGAGATCATGACCTGAGCTGAAGTCAGATGCTTAACCGACTGAGCCACACAGGTGCCCCTACCAGACAAAATATATTAAACATTGATTTTCAAGACAATGGATATCAGGCAACAAAAGATAGATTCCTAAGAAAGAGGGGAGAAATGATATGAACCTATGATTGCTCCAGCTTACTGCTTAGAGAAGGTTTCCAACCTGCAGCAGGGGGAGGAGGAATCCAGATTGAAGTAAGTGGTCTCGGAGTTGAGATTGAGCTGGAAGTATGGGGAGATTAAGGCAGCTAATGTTTTCAAGGCAGAGTACTACAGAGGAGAAAGCTGCAAGGAAAGAGTCCTAGAGATCTAAAGTGGGTCCTCCTCCAATCTTCAGGTGAGCACTGATCAGAAATGCATATGAAAAACAAATAATACAGTTTTAAAATGGGCAGAAGACGTGAGCCAACATTTTTCCAAAACAGCATCCAGATACCCAATAGACACACAAAAAGATGCCCAGTATCACTTATCATTAGGGAAATGCAAAACAAAACTACAATAAGATATCACCTCATACCTGTCAGAATGGTTAAAAAATCAAAAACCCAGGAATCAACAAGTGTTGGTGAAGATGTGGATAAAAAGGAACCCTCATGCACTGTTGATGGGAAGGCAAACTGATTCAGCCCATTACGAAAAACAGTTTGGAGGTTCTTCAAAAAGTTAAAAAAAAGAACTATCCTATGATCCAGTAATAATATATTTTTTTGGTATTCACCCAAAAATACAAAAATGCTAATTCAAAGGGATATATGGACCCCTATGTTTATAGCAGCATTATTTACAGTAGCCAAATTATAGAAGTGTCCTTCAACAGATGAATGGATAAGAAGAGGTGGTATGTATACACAATGGAATATTATTCAGTCATAAAAAAGAATGAAATCTTGCCATTTGCCACCACACGGATGGAGCTAGAGAATATAATGCTATGGAAAATAAGTCAGAGAAAGACAAGTACTATATGATTTCATTCATATGTAGAATTTAAGAAACGAACAAAAAGACGAGCACAAGGGAAAAAAAGAGAGAGAGAGACAAACCAAGAAACAGACTCTTAACTATAGGGAACAAACTGATAGTTACCAGAGAGGAGAAGGGTGGAGAGATGGGTGACACGAGTGATTAAGAGTACACTTACCTTGATTAGCACTGAGTAATATATAGAATTGCTGAATCGCTATATTGTACACCTGAAATGAATATAACACTGTATATTAACTACAGTGGAATTAAAATAAAAAATAATTTAATTTAATTTAATTTAATTTAATTTAATTTAAAAATAGCTATCTCTAACAGAGGACAGCTGTGCCCAAAGGAGTGGCAATCTCTCAAGAGGTAACAGTAGCAGAGTTAATATCCTGGTAGGATGGCAGGGAAGCCAGAACAATGAATTTCTAGGATAGAGGTGAGAAAGCCTTCTAGGAAACTCACAAAAATAGATGATAGAACATTAGGGCAGGGAAGTGGGGTTTTTTTTTGCCGTTAGGCTTGTGGAGCTCATGATTTAATGTATAAAAAGAAATATAACATTCTTTTGCAGTCACAACGTGGAAAGAGAAGAAACAAGGGTGAGCACTAGAAAAGGAATACTAACTAGGTTCTAAATTCCTCAATGAATGTGGGTATGCTGGCATTCAAAAGACAACAGTGACGATACGTAGTGATACACACAGATGGCAAGAGGCTTGCAGGGGCCGGCACAAATCCCCTGCCATATTTTCACTGAGGCAAAGAGATAACAGATAAATAAGCAGAATGCCACCCAGTACTGTCCAACGTGGAACATGGAAAATGATGAGACTACATTCAAAGGATGAGTCTCCTCAGAAGAATGCTACTTTTTAGCTAAAGCAAATATGTGGCTGATAAAAGGATATGTGTTTATAACAGAACTGGAACCGGACCGAACATATTCACTCTATCATTCATTTTTTCAACAGATATGTTTTGATCACTGTGCCAAGCATAATGGAAATTGTTGGGAGAGAAAACAGAAGAAGATAGCCCATGGCAGGGAAAAAGTACCGGTATTCTGAGAACGAGAATCACACTAGGAATCAGGAAACAGTGAGGATTCTAACATTTGTGTGATGTCTGAGAATACCAGTGAGGAAACGGCCAAGCGAACTCATAGCAGTTCCCTCAAGACACAGCACTTCCTCTGGTATTGCCAGAGACCTAAGATGATGGAGCAGAGAGCACTAGCTCTCCACCAAAAGTCATCCTCGCCTTCTTCTATACTTATGGGGCTGTAACAGACATATGCATTATCTAATTTCTCTTACAGTTAACCTCGTGACTTACATTTTTCTCCAGTAGAACATCAGCAGCAATCAGGTGTGTGCCTTCCACAGTTTCTTCCCCCTCCCAGCCAGTTTTCATTACCAATCCAGCTGGACAAAAGTGGCATGCTCTAGGGGATGGTGGAGCTTCAAGATGAAAGATGCCTGGATCTCTGAATGGCCATGTGGAGGAGAACCACCCCGCTCAGTTGGCACCCAATCTAAACTCTTACAAGAACAAGGAATTAACTTATATATATTGTATTAATAACAACACCTTTCATAATGTATTTGTTACAGCACTTCGGTCTGTGTGAACTAAGAGATGCCAAAATAATACTGTTTCAAAGAAATTTTGTGAATTTGAAAAGATTTCTTTTTTAAGGAGCTAAAGAGTGAATAACACTGACCTCTGAAGATATTCTCTCCTTGCTTGAGCCAACTGTTTTCCTGAAATGTTTTTTGAGGGCTCGTGGTTGATAGAACTCCAATTAACTTCTCTTGGCTTGAAAGAACTACGTCTCTGAAGAAATCTTTCAATAGTGGACAATAAGCAATTAGTTCATTCCCAAAATTCCTTCCTTCTTGTTCTGAAAAAAAAAAAAAAAAGATGTAATTATTTTCTCCTATGAAATAGGAATGTGAAAAATTCTTTTCCATCCACAATGGAAATTATTATTTGGCAATATTTGTACTAAGAAGGAATAACCTGCTTATTTAAAATAAGAGCTAAAGCCATAGGGGACTGTTACAAATTCACATATTTACTAATCAATGTTTTTTCAGCAACTGCTGTGTACTGGGCACTGTACCACAAACATGACCACTGTCCACATAGAATAGAGCTTGGAATTTAGCAATGGAGACAGCATGTGCACGGGTAATTACAGTATAGCATGACAAGGACTAAGCAGGAAGAACAGAAGCTAAGTCAGTACTGCTAGCCTGGATCTGGGGATCCTAGAAGCATTTCTTAGAGGAAGCTTCACACAAGCTGACAAAAGAAGGACAAGTAGCAATGAGCCACTTGGAGTCAAGGAAGGATCAGAAATTTCCAAGAAGAGGGAATCAGTGCCAAGACCTGAAAGCATCGAAAATGAGGAACTCACCAAATCTTAAAGAGGATCGGGATGGGTGCCACACACTTATTTTGTCATATGATATGTGGAACTGATTTTTGCATAAAACATTGCTTTAATGTTATTTATTTTCATATTTGACTTTTTCCCTAACTAGTCACTCTACATCACTATCAATAAGGGCACATGAAGAAATAAGAGGAGGTGCGGTGTTGACGGGCTGCGGGGAAAGAGGAAGGTGTTAGTGGGCAGAGCTTGCACCTCTGATGGAAGTATTTGTAAAACAGACTTTGGTGAATCTGGGATTCCACAAGGAGGAATTTTCTTCTATTCTGCTTCAGATGCCAGTAACAGCCTCCAAGAATTGAGTCTGCCGACTTTGGGACTATCTCCAACTTACTCTATGTGATTCTTACAAAGGCCAATACAAAAGAAACCAACACAGTTTACCTTGGGGACCCTGCAGCTCTTGAAGTGTCCATTTCACCAAGTACATTTCTATTCATTTTACCTTCTCTCAGGCTGCGTGATCCTTTAATACTGTGTATCTCAATCTCTCTGTATGGCTTACAGACTTAACAAGTAAAAGGACACCCGGCTAACTATGAAATTACGATAAATAGTAATCATTTTTAGTATAATTAGAGTCCTAATATCTGGAAACCCTACTCCCCAGTGATGGGAGATGTTCTGGAAGGTCCCACCTTCTGGAAGGTCATTATAGATTAATATTTTTCCCAGTGCTTGATGTGTCATCCTTGAACCCATATTTCATGGTTATCATGAAAATGCATATACCTCAGAGCACTGATTTTTTGCCACCAGGTTTTTTGCCATCGCTTATAGTACTCTAGTGGGAATGCTTGGGGCAGAGATATGGGCAGGGAAGCTTGGCTTGTAAGCACTACTGAAAGTGGAGAACTGACCCTGCTGCTTCATATCTACTTCCTCAGGAAAAGGGAGATGCATGAAGCTACTTGAAGATGAGCTGTCATGGGGCACCTGGGTGGCTTAGTTAAGATTCTGACTCTTGATTTCAGCTCAGGTCATGAGCTCATGGTTTTGTGAGATGGATCCCACATTGGGCTCTGCACTGACAGTGTGGAGCCTGCTTGGAATTCTCTACCCCCCTCCCTTTGTCCCTCTCCCCACTCTCTCTCTCTCTCAAAATAAATAAAAAAAAATTTCAAAAAAGAAAAAGAAACAAGATGAGTTGTCACACAAAATTCTCTATACATCTTTAAGAGGACAATGTACCCTATTTGAGGATCAGCATGCTAGTGTAGTGGATTCTATGCTGTGGAGGCAGAACGAAGGTATTTTTCCTTACTAGTGAGGCATGGTTCAACTTTTGGTAAAAACAATATGCGTTATGGCAAACATCTAATTGCTCTTACTATGGACTTGGTGGTGAACCTATTAACTTACTGAATCTTCACAACCCTTGAGTATGGGAACCAGATAAGGAAACTAGCCACAGAGGGTAAATAACCGATCCAATTCACACATGATAGTTTAGGACATAAGTTATCAGGCTCTTTCTTTTCCTATTTTTTGGCATCATATCTATGTTTTATTTTAAATATTATATTTAAAAATGATAGTGAGTTAAAATTACAATTCGGTTTGTTTTTTGAGATATGAATATGAAGCCAACCCACAAAGATATAAGTACTATTGGGAAAAAAAAACCACTTTGATTCTGCTAATGATACTTCATATTATGGGAATCACAATCATTATTACTGATCACTAGGATCCAAATGCCACAGACCTAATATGGAACACTGTCTTTGGCTCTTCTTTACCAATATTTTTTAAAGGCAGCAAAATACTTTTCCAGGAAATAATAAATACATACTTATATTTTATTAATTTAGTAAATGTGTGTATATACATAGATACACACACACACACACACATATACATATACATATATTTTGGTAGAATTTTATTTATTCAGGAAAAAAAAAGGAAAAGTCAAAAAAGTTTTCCAACCACACACAGGAAGGGTATGGGTAGGGGGATGTGTCTGGCCATCCAGGCCCAGGCCCTGGCCCATGTGGTTTTGGCAATAATAAGGTGTGTGGAAAATGACTCATAAAATAAAAATACTGTATGTGGAGGATGGGGGAAAGGGGAGGGGCCCATGGCAGTGGAGAGTCTTGGGGGGAAGAGACAAACAAGGTCAGTACTGGGAGATCACAGGTAGGAGGCTATTTCTATAACATTTCTTGTTGATCATACCGCCATGGTCACCTTCTTTGCCTTTCAGCAGAACTTGGTCTTGACAGTCATGGTGACAATGATGTAGAAGGTAGAGTTTCCACCTGTGCTCCTGGTACAAAGACCCATGGTAAAGTCTCTGACTTGCAACAGTGAGTTCCAGATCACCGACCATTTCTGTCCCTCCAGTGTTAGCCCAGTCCTGAGAAAACTTGACCAGTCTTTGTGAACCAGGACACCAACTTCAGCTGGCTTGATATTGATGAAAGTTTTGCCAGGGAGGGTGGCCCAGACAGGAGGACAAGTCCTTATAGCCCACAAAGGCTGCATCCTGACAGATCCCGTAATACTATCCTGTGAAATTGTGATTTAAAGATTGAGCATCTTCTCCTGAAAAATCTGAGGAGAAAACTGAATTTTCTGTTCAGATTCAACATGGATCTCCCTTTCCTAGTCTTTACCAATTGTCACCTCCTGTTTAGTATGTAATATCAATAATATTATAATATTGTGCCACTCTGATCTGGACATTTTTTTGGAGTTCTTACCTCAAATCTTTAAAACTCAATGTTCATTTAAACAACGACTTTCATTTAGTTGAGGCCCATTGAGGACTGACTGGATGTGTAATATGCACCACTCCAAACTGCCTCCTGTCTACCTGGAAAAGACCATAAGATTCTCTTTCCTAAGACTGTGTCTTAACTATCTCACCAGGCACCTGTAATACTAAAGGTCCATTTTGAAAGTCAACCATTATAGACAGAAAGGTACCACTTTCAAAATTACCTTTTATCCTTTTCACAATGGCGACTTGGAGTATTTAGGTAATCCCTAAATCCCTAAACTAGGAATGTTTCAGGAATACAGAAATATTTAGAATTACTTAGGCTCTCAAAAGATGCCAATCTCAAATATTTGTTTCATTATATGTAATGTGAGGTATTTTTATACTTTATGCATTTAATTCTCCTGATCTATGAAAATTTAGCTGAACCCTCAGACTCATATCCAATCACCTCTGGGAAATTGCTTTGGAAATACAAGTTACTATTACATTTACTTGCAGTTTACTTTTAGAGGGTTTGGGGACTCAGAATGAGCTGTGACTTTTTAAGAATTTATACTTGATAACTGTACTATGTTACAAATCTGTATTCAGACATTTTCTTTAAAAAATTAAAGAGTCCTTTCTTTATCCAATTAACACAGGTGTGCAATTTGAAAATAGACCATTTCCTCTATCTGTCATACTTTGTTTTAGTCACACCTGACATTTTATTGGCAGTGCATAAAGCAGCATAATTTAATGAGATGAACACAATTTAAAGATAATATACATGAATTATCCTTATTTATCTAAACAGCAGGTGTATACTTTAAGGTTGTATCTTCACAGACAGACTCATTTCACTAAGTTTTGTTTAAAAAAATAAAAAAATTGTTAAATTCCAGTTACCACACTTATTTGCATATACATACACACACACATATACAAAACCTGACAGCTTACTCTTCTATAACACTATTAATGTCTTCTTAAGACATCTCAACTTAATAAAAATCCTATCTAATAATCCTATAATATAAAAAGATGAGTCATTATAAGGGAAAGAAGGCAGAAGCTAGGAATGTAAGACACACATAGCAAAATTATTTTTTATAAGAATTTTATATTGAGGGGTTACACAAGAAGTATTTTAACATATTATCTTGAAAACTCCAAGCAATGTAGACAAAAACAAAGAGCAAATATAGTTCAATTCCTCTTCTTTCCTTCTCCCATTCTTCCTTTGCCAGCTATAACTCCTAACCATCTGGTGTGTGCTCTACATATTTTCTGTGCCTCTATATGCATATACATTTATCATATTATCCAACCAATCCTTTGTTAGGTATTTACACAAAGGAAATTAAAGAAGCATATATCCATACAAAGAATTATACACAAATATTCATAGCCATTTTATAAGTAATTGTAAAAACTTTGAAACAAACTGAATGTCCATCAGGTGAATGGATAAACAATTTGTAGGATATCCATATACTGCAACACTACCCAACAATAACAAGAAATGAACCATTAATATATGAAATAAGATTTTGGATCTCAAAATGATTATCCTGAGTCAAAGAAGCCAAACAAAAAGAATACATACTCTGTGATTCCACTTATATAAAGTTCTAAAAAAAAAAGGGAAACTAAAAAAAAAAGATAGAAGCCAATTAATGTTGCCTGAGGAAGAGTATAGGAAGGAGAAAAGAGGAAAGAATACCTTGGTGAAAAAAAGAAAGCTCTTAGTTGATTAAATTATTCATTACCATGATTGTGGTAATAGTTTAACAGGTGTATGCATATACAGAAACTTAGTACATTTTTAAAATATGCAGTTTATTGTATGTCAATTTTACCTACACACCACACACACACACACACACACACACACACACACACTCACACACTCACACAAATTACAGGAAAGGCAGATCAAGAGATCCCCTGTCAGCTGGAATTCCAAGTATTCTCTACTATCCAACCCACAAGGAGACGACAAAATAAGTAATTACATCTAGGAATTGGTACTAGCGATGGGAAGACTTTTTTTTTCATATCAGAAACTTCTGCTTTAGTTGAGTTTTTTTGTCATCTGGAGGTATTTGTCTTATTTCAAAAATCATTTCTGAAGATATTTGTAAATGCTTAGAAAATTTACAGAAAAAAAATTCAACAAAAATGTTTACAGTAAATGTCACTGGTGTGAAGAATCATGGGTAACTGTTTTCATTTTTCTGTATTTATACTTTTTCTTACAAACTTTAATAATTTTTTTAATCATTTTTAAAATACTGATTCTCAAGATATTAAAAGTAGTGGTGGCACACTGTCCAAATAAAACCTTTCAAGATTCCCAATCTTTAAAACAGATAACAGTTACCTCTTTCAGGCCCTTGTCACTTTTGTGGCCTCAAGTCTCAGTTTCTTGCTTGTAATCTACCCTTGATCCTAATGCCAAAGGATATTTCTAAATGCATCCCCCTACATAAAATCTTATAGTACAGTAGTCCCGAGTTTTATCAAACTCAAAGTCCTGTTTTTATAAGTATTCTGAAACTCCTTTTACCTTCTGAAATGAAACTAATGTATATTACCTGTGTGTATGTATTGGGATGTAAATGTGTAAATATATGATATATATGTTTGATATATGTCTAAAATATATATATATATTTCTAAATAAATTTCACAATGATCTTGTCTAATAGTTTGGTGGGGCCACTAAAATATTGGCACCAGAAGCAATGAGTAATTTAAAATGGAAGAAAATATTTTGTCTTTATTATGCTCAAAGCATGAATAGTTGGTCAAGCATGGCTTCAGATGCACAACTTCATAATGTCTCTTAGTTTCTCAAACTTTTTTTCTCTCATCCATTTACTGATCAAAGCACAGTCTTTGGATGAAGAAATTTAAAGTCTTGGACCCTAGTGTAATGAAGAGATTGTTATGTCCTAGAGGCAGCGTCCATGACCTTCATAGCATGTTAACAGGGCCTTGAGGAAGGAATAGTATTTGAATAGGATATTAACAGAGAAGGGATATGGTTAGGTCAACTTTTATGTCCCTTCTTGAATTACAAGTTAGTAAACCATTAGGATGAGAATAAAATGGGATTTTTTTTTGGCTATTTTCAAATAAGTTAGTTAAACTGATACTGAGAATCCTACACAATCTGTACCTATTTTTCTAACTTAATTTTTGAATGGTTGACAAAAGCCCTACTGTCCAGCTAAACTGATCAATGTCTACAAATGTCTTTCACGTGTTTTGGAAAGAAGTTTGAAAACTGTAATATAACTTACATATTGGCTCAATCTAAACATGATTTTTATCTGCATTAAATAATCCAGAGTTTAAAGCAACATAAAACCTAGGAGCACCTGGGTGGCACAGTTGACCAAGCATCGTTGATCATGACTTCGGCTCAGATCATAATCTCATGGTTCATGAGCTCGAGCCTTGCTTTGGGCTCTACCCTCTGTTTTCCTCTCTCTCTTCCCCTCACTCACTTGCACTCTCTCTCTCAAAAAACAATTATAAAAACATTAAAAAAAAAACGTAAAACCTGATTGGTTTTTCAACTTAGACTTCCTATTGTAGTTAAGATTTCTGAAGGGGAGCAACAGAATCACATTGATACAACAGAAATACAGAACCATAGATGAGAAAGGAATAGGACAGGGGACTTTTGGTGTTCAGTTGCAATGTACCATTAGTCTAATCAATTGTTACAAAGGTTTCAGTTAATAAGAGTTTCATATCCTTATTCCATGTGTCATGAACATTTTGCTGCAGTAATATTATTTACTCACAATTATTTGTTCTCTTGCCAATTTAGCCATGTTGAGTTTAGTTTCCCTGCCTACGTATTCGGGACTTGTCACATAATAGGCTTTGGCCATTGAGACATAAATGGAACATAATGTTTGTCATATCTGAGAAGTTCCAAATACAATTGCATTGTTTGGTTTGGCCTTTCTTGCTCCTGTGCCCACTGACAGGAAAAAGACCTGTCTCAGAAGCTGCTCCTTCCAGCTTCCGCTCTTTTCTTTTCTTTTCTTTTCTTTCCTTTTCTTTCCTTTTCTTTTCTTTACTTCCTTTTCTTTTTTTTAATTCAGTAATATTTATTTTAGATAAAATAATTTTAAAAGAATACATTTAAAAACCATCTAGATACTAATTTTACGGCATTACAAGAAACCCAAAGACACAATTGAAGTATTCAAATAAATTGTGAGGAATAGGGGTGAAAGTCTAAGATGAGGGCCATCTTAGATCCAAAATGCATAGGATTTGGGAGAATATCTAAACTTGACAAATAGCCTCACACCTAACCTAATGCAGTACAACCCTGCAGCCAAACCCTAAACTTTCATGTAATGTGAACAAGAGAAAAAAACCATTGTTATTTTAAAGTATAGAAGTATTGGGATTCTATTATTACAGAAGAAGCTGACAGTTAAAATTACATTTTGTATTATTTTTTACTAAAAAAAAAACTGGGGATGATGAGTTTGTTTCTAAACACAATAGCAATATAGTTAGATACATGTCACCTTTGTTCATATTGAAAAATATTGAAGCATCACTTGTTTACATTGAACATTAAAATGATTGGCTGAGGGACACCTGGGTGGCTCAGTTAGTTAAGTGTCTGACTTCAGCTCAGGTCATGATCTCACGGTTCATGAGCTCCAGCCTTGCATAGGGCTCTGTGCTGACAGCTTGGAGCCTGGAGCCTGCTTCAGGTTCTGTGTCTCCCTCTCTCTGTCCCTCCCCCACTTGCACTCTGTCTCTGTCTCTCTCACAAATAAATAATTTTTTAAAAAATGATTAGCTGAAATTTTCAGCTTCTTTCAGTTATTTTTATACCATAGTACCAGAATTTCTGTCAGCTGTCAGTTACTATCTTTTGATATATATGTACATCAAAATAATATACATGTATGTATGTATACACATGTGTAAATATACACATAGATACTAGTTTGGAAAATTCTGATGTGCCAAATTAATTTGTAGGAGTCTAAATATTTATTAATTTTTTCTTCATCTATAAATATCTAGTCCATGATATCCTAAATGAATTTTTTTATGCTTTGGTTCATTATCCAAAGAACATTAAGTTAATTGCCCTGATTAAGTATGACTTATTGCTTAGCCAAGCAGTTTTAAGTGAGAATAATCTCAAAACTGTGGAACACAGATTTTTATTAATAAATTCCTTATAAATGCAATCAAATGGATCTCAAAATAATAACTCAATTTAAAAACCTGGATATAAGGGAATCATTTTTTAATTATTTTAATAGAACATTCACAGTATCAAAAACAAAAGAACATTCACACTATCGTAGGCTTAAAAATAAAAACCTTGACTGAGGTATTTTAAAGTATATTTAGAAAATATAATAAAATGATATTGACCACTTAATGAGTAAGTATTTCATTAACCATTATTTAAAATTAAATAGTGTACTTATCAAGAATAATAAAGTATCTGAAATTATTCCCTATTTACAAACCAACAAATTAGCTCACCACAGTTTCATGGATGTTATATATGTTAGAGATAAAGGACTTTATTACAGCTCAGCAAGCCTTCTAGCCTAAGCATACTTGCATTGGTGTTCCTTGCCCACAAGTGCCACAGAGGAAGCACAAATGGGCCCAGATTGATGCTTGCCATAGAGGAGAGGAACTCTGAGTTTAAGGAACCTTAATATTTTATAATGTTCAGTAAGTATGCCTGCCCTTTGCTCTGGAGGGAGACACTACGTCTGTCTTCTAAGGCTGTTTACTATACAAACATCCTTAAAAAAAACAGTGTGAAGCAAAAGGTAGTTAGTGCCTCTCATGCAACATGTGCAGAATCATAAAAGGTTCACAAAAGATTGTCTCTCAACACACTTTCAAATAAATTCTAAGTGGATTTAATATAAAATAAATCAATAAAGCAAATAATTTAAATCTAAATTTTCAAGCTATAAGAAAATATTAAAGGGGGCGCCTGGGTGACTCAGTTTGTTGAGCATCCAACTTTGGCTAAGGTCATGATCTCACAGTTCATGAGTTTGAGCCTCACATCAGGCTCTGTGCTGACAGCTCAGAGCCTGGAGCCTGCTTCAGATTCTGTGTCTTCCTCTCTCTCTGCCCTTCCCCCACTCAAGCTCTCTCTCTTTCTCTCTCTCAAAAAGTGAATAAACATGAAAAAAAGAAAATATAAATGAGTATTTATCTAATATTTTGAGGGAGGAACTTTCTAAGATTAAAAATAATAAAAGAAATTATAGCAGAAAAGGTTGATGGATTAAACTACATACAATTTGAATTGCAACACAGGAAAACCACACAGAAATAAAAGGCAAATGAAAGATTGGGAAAATATTTGCAATAAATATGATAGGTCAGTGCTTAGTATCCTTACTATATAAAGAGATCAAAAATAAAAAAGTATTAATCTCCCCTATTGCTAATAATGAACAAATAAATTAAAAAAAGTTCAAACAAGCTACCAAAATAATTAATTCTCAGCAATAATCAAAGACACAATTTTATTAATCAACAGTGAGCCATCATTCTTTTTCTATCAAATTAACAAAGTGTTTTTAAGTACTGCTTTGATTTTTTTAGTGGTATAATGATAAAAACATTTATACCCTGCTGATGAGAGATTCAAATGTTACAACTTTTCTATAAAGAAAATAAGCATTATGTATCATTTTAAAAATTTTAATAACCTATGATTTAGAAATCCCTCCTAAAGAAAAAACTATAAATGTAAATGAAATTTCATTCATCAAGAATGAAGCATTCACTGAAGCATTATTTATAGGAGTGAAAAATGTAAGAATAGGAGTCAAACTAAATGTCTACACTAAATTATGACAAATCTATTAAGAATGGATATATACTATTTGTATACATCCAAAGTCTTTAATTCAGTCTTTATCAAAATTAAAGTGTGTTCTTTTTACAGAAAATATGAGAGAATGAGAGATTGCTGACATGAGGACTTTTGAGACTATAAAGCAAAATACCACACATCAGTATTCACTCGGGAAAATAAGAAAGGGAAAATATATATCTCTGGAGCACCTCGGTGTTTCAGTCAGTTAAGCCTGTGACTCTTGATTTCAGCTCAGGTTGTGATCTCAGGGTTCATGGGATCTAGACCCTCCTCAGGCTCTGTACTGACAGTGCAGAGTCTGCTTAGGATTCTCTCTCTCTCTCCCTCTCTCTCTCACCCTTCCCCTGCTCTCTCTCTCTCTCTCTCAAAATAATTAAACTTAAATTTAAAAAAAGAAAATAGATACCTCACATATACAACAAAATCTAAAATAAACTCTCCTTACTGTCTATCTCTTCTTAATCTGTTTATTTATTTAGAAGGTCAAAACATGGGGTTCCTGGGTGGCTCAGTTAGCTGAGCAGCCGACTTCAGCTCAGGTCATTATCTCATGGCTTGTGGGTTCAAGCCCTGCGTGGGGCTTTGTGTTGACAGCTCAGAGCCTGGAGTCTGCTTCAGATTCTGTGTCCCTCTCTCACTTTATCCCTTAACCACTCATGCTCTCTCTCTCGCTCTCTCTCTCTCATAAGAATAAATAAAACATTAAAAAATAATAATAAAAGGTCAAAACATTCTGGGAAGCCTGGGTGGCTCAGTCAGTTAAGCGTCTGACTTTGGCTCATGTCATGATCTTGTGGTTCACAAGTTCAAGTCCCGCCTCAGGCTCTGTGCTGATGGCTCAGAGCCT
The DNA here is from genome assembly GCF_018350175.1 of Felis catus. NCBI lineage: Eukaryota > Metazoa > Chordata > Mammalia > Carnivora > Felidae > Felis > Felis catus. The sequence continues at coordinate 57,011,128 of NC_058372.1, forward strand.
GGAGCCTGCTTTGGATTCCCTCTCTCTCTGCCCCTCCCCCATTCATGCTCGCTCTCTCTCTCTCTCTCTCTCAAAAATAAACATTAAAAAAAATTTTAAGGTCAAAACATTCTAATATTCTAATATTCTAATATGTATTCATGGACTCTTGGCATTTTTCAACACTACAAACGCTAACATTCTACCTGTTAAGACTTTTGTCTGAGAAAATGGTATTTATTGACTAAAAGTTGTAAACTTTATAATTTATTTTATTTACTGATGTAGTGATCATTAATATGATCACACTAATCTACTTACGCTTAACCTAACCAATATGAAAGGATTTGCAGATCTTACAAATAAGAATATATCTAAAGATTTTCCTCTTTATAAAACTAATTAAATGTGAGTCTGAGTTAAGAAAACAATGAAGAATTTTACTTTTTCTTCATAGCAAAATACTTGGGAGTTCTCAATGACATGCAAAAAATATTCATGATACAATGCTAAGTGAAAAAAGCACTAAAAATATAAAGAGTAGCATCAGATGTATTAAAATCTATATCTAAAATAATATCAGAATCCACCACTGTTACTAGCAATTGTTAATATTATTTCTTATTATAGGAATATTCATTTTATATATTTATCTATATTTTAAATTTTTGGCTATATTGAACAAAAACTTATTATTGAAAGTTTTAAAAACTCAAAATATATCAGTATCTGATTTCTATTCTATGCAAAGTATGGTAACACACCATCACATCTTGCAGTGTGAGAACTTCTCTCCATTCCCTGGTCCTACTCAATTTCTCTTCAAGAAAGATGTCATGGTGCTTAAAATTCTCCCATGAGGGTTTTCTTCCCTTGGGTTTCTTCAAAATATATAAATATCTCTGAGGAGTTTAGGACACAGAACAGATGAACACAAGAGAAGGGAAGCAAAAATAATATAAAAACAGGGAGGGGGACAAAACATAAGAGACTCTTAAATATGGAGAAAAACAGAGGATTACTGGAGGGGTTGTGGGAGGGGGGATGGGCTAAATGGGTAAGGGGCATTAAGGAATCTACTCTTGAAATTATTGTTGCACTATATGCTAACTAACTTGTATGTAAATTATGTGTGTGTGTGTGTGTGTATACATACATACAAAAGGATAACTATCTCTGATTATATTCAACAAATTAAACTGGACAATAATAATGCAGTATAAACTTAGCAGATGTTTTACTTTTGATGAGTGGAACAGAACGCAGAAGGCAGAATCAGATGGAGGAAGCTACGCAAATGATAAAAGACTCTGGAAGGGTATAATAACAGATACCAATGATGAGTTTTCCTTCTTCCTAGTTGTAACTACAACTGTCTCTGACATCTCGTGCAAGCAAATTAACCTCCAGGATAAGTTAATAGACTGCTTAACTCTTGGCTATCCCTACAGTTGTGTAGTCAAAAAGGTTTTTGGAATAGTCCTCTACTTCTGCATCTATGTTAATTACATGAAAACAATAGTGGATGGTATTTCTTGCTCTGGTTTTGTGTGTGTGTGTGTGTGTGTGTGTGTGCTATCAAATATTGAACACATAAATTGGTGTGTTATCAACTTTTAAAAATGTACATTTGATTTAACTATATGTTTCCTATTGCTATGCAACAAATTACTACTAATTTGGTAGCTTAAAACAACACACATTTATTATCTTACAGGTCTGGGGATCAGAAGTCTAAAATCAGTCTCACTGGGCTAACTTCAAGGAGCCTCCAAGGATGGTTCCTTCTAGACGCTCCTTGTCTCTTACAGTTTTCTGGAGGCTGCTGACTTTCTTTGGCTTGTGGCCACATCACTTCAACCTCTGCTCTTATCACCTTTTGTAACTTTGATCCTCTTGCTTCCCTTTTATAAGAATCTTTGTGATTACATTTTGTCCACACACATAATCCAGGATAATCTTATCATCTCCAGATCCACAACTTAATCATATATGCTAAGCCCCTTTTGCCATGTAAGGTAACCTATACACAGGTTCCAAACAGTAGGATGTGGGATCTCTGGAGGACCATTAGTCTGTCTACCACAGTGTAGCATAAATATTACCAAATAATGTACTAGTGTATTATTTCTTTGAAACTAAATTCAAAGATGAATATAAGATTATAACTCTATTTACAACTGAGTAAAACCTAATATTCTTTTCACCGAACCAAATACATCCTCAATATTTTTAAATGGCATAAAATAAGTTTCAGAGAATGTTCTCATCTGATGCACCTAAGATGTGTTAATAAAGTGCATTAGATGATTTTAAAGATAAAAGTATTCAAACCTCTCTTCTGTGAGCATATGCTAAATTTGTAAAGGGCTTTTTCCTTTTGAGTTTTTAAAGACAATTTGAAAACTATATGTCTGTGGATGTCAGTAATTTATTCGCAAAGAATATCATTTAATTAGGTTGTAACTAGTATAGTTGTTGCAACTGTACCCTCAGGACCCTTTGAAAATAAGAAAGGAACGATTCAAAGTGTTTCTTCTGATTAGGAGTAAGCAAGTTGCTGGGAGACAGGAGTGGCACTAGTAGAGAAGAAAATTAAAACCTCTGTGAAAGTTCTAATGCCGAATCTGATTTTTTTAATTCTGACAATGCCAAGTAGTATGAGGAACAGAGAGGTCTGGATTCATGGTTTGAGCTAAAGGAGAAAGCAGTGCAGTGGAACCGCAAACGATACAATAAGCACCGTGAGCTCACTTCTGTGACTAGAGAATGAAAGTCTGTCCTGTCATTTCCACCAGATATAGGTCAGGAAAATGCCTCCTCATAGAAAAAGAGTATTATTTTTAAAAAATATAAAGTGCTTTAAATTCTCCAAAAATTTCCCATAAGTTTCCAAGGTACTTAATATGAGGCGAAATTTTATACTGACTTTTATAAAAGCCAGAATTTGTTGACTTTCTAAGAAAGAACTCTTTGGAAAACACAGATCGAACATTTCATTAATAATATTTAGTCAACCTAGAAGACTGGCAATAAGCTGACAGAAATATCCTTGTATTTTTGTTTTATTTTGTTAATCACTTCCGCATGCTACAGATGCAACCAAAATTTTATTCTGATTAAAGAAAATCATAAATAATCATTTAAAAATATAAATCTCAATTCATAAGCATCATCAGATGCACATTCGTTGTCCACTGTGCGCAGGGCACTAACTGAATACAATGGATGCCAGACCATGTCATCTTTGCTCAGACTCCACAATGGCACCCAGTCTGACCCAGAGAAAAGGTGAAGTATCTTCAGGAGCCTACAAGGCCCCGAACATTCTGCTGCCAACAGCCCCCCTTCTCTGACTTTATCTGCTGCTCCTCTCCTCTCTTGCTCTCGTGACTACAACCTCACCAGAGAACCCCCATGCCGGCTCCTGCTTGAGGATATTGGCCAACCCCGGAGTCCTCCTCCTCAGGTATCTATTTTGCTAGCTCCCTCACCTCGTATCAATCTTTGCTTACATCTCACCCTCACGGCGAGGCCCTCGCTCACTACCCTTATCCAACGCCTATGCAGCTCCTGCACCAACACCACCAGGCTCCAATCCCCTCCCCTCTGTTCTTTTCTTCTTTCTGTAGCACTCTCCAACATCCTGTGCAACTGACTTACTGGCTTTGTTATTGTTTCTCTCTCTGCACTAGAATACAAGTTCTATAATGGGAGCTTTTGTCTGTTCTGTTGATTGATGTATCCCAAGATCATAGAACTGAAACAGAGCAAGCATCATTAACTGTATGTTGAATAAATGAACACAAACTGAGGACAGGAATTTTTTCAATCACACTTTAATCCTTGCAATAAACTGTAAATTTGATAGCATTATAACTTATTTTTACAGATGCCTAAACTAAGAGCCTGCAAAGTTAAATAATTTACTTATATCATGCAGCTAGTAAATAACCAAGCTGAAACTCAACTCAAAATTTTAAACCTTTTCCAACATACCTCACAACAATACCAGTTTTCATTCTTTAATTCAGTAATTATTTCCTGAGTGCCTAGGCCATACAAAGCATCATGGTACAGAAATTATAAACAAGAATAAAATACGGTACTTGTTCTCAAAGAGGTGACTGTCTGATAGATTTTCAAAGAGAACACACAGGTTGGGATGGAATCCATCTGGTCAGCCAGCTAAACATGCAGGGTTCTTAAGCTTCTCCCTGACCAACCTATCTCAGCAAACTTTGTCTCTCCTGGTTGGAAGGTTTCAGCATAAACAACAGCTTCTCTAACATCCTACATTTAATCATCTGAGAAAATGGAAGGCCCTCTGAATTCTATTTAGTCTTGAAATGTTTTACAGCCTATAATTAGAGTATAGTTACTCAGAAGTACTTCCATTGCCCTTATCCTGTTTGTTCTGCAGAGTTTCCAAAAGATGGGTTCTCATTTTCTAATGATTTATGGATTGTGGACATGGAGAGGATAAATAATCACCTAAGTAGAGTACTCCAGGCCAGGGTTTCAGATATTCTCCAAAACACCTAGAACTTTTACTGGAAACGTAGCAGGAGCAATATACCAAGATAGTGTTATGGACTGAATCATTATATCACTTCAAAATTCAAATGTTGAAGCGATAATCTTCAGAGTCTTTGGGAAGTGAGAATAGAACCTTCATGATGAGATTAGAGCCCTCAAAAGGAAAGGAAGACAGCACACTCTCTCTCCACTGGCACACGTCAAGGAGAGGTCGTGTGTGCACACAATGAGATGACAACAATCTGCAAGGCAGGGAGACAGCCCTCACCAAGAGCCAAATCTTCTGGTGCCTTGATTCCAGATTTCACAACCTCCAGAACGGTGCAAAATAAGTGAAAGTCTGTTATTTGAGCCACCCAGTCTGTGGTATTTTGTTATAGCAGCCTGAACTAAGACATTAAGATATTACAAAATAAGAGTGCTGGGTGAAATAACTAAAGAGAACTATCAAAAGCTTTCTCCATCTGCAGCCCCTTTCGACTGTCTTAATAATGGACCTCGTCCAAACAAGGATTCAAGTTTTCCTGCTATGGGAAAGGAAGTGAACCAAATAAGCCTTTTAGAAAAGGCACTGTACCATTAACATGGGAATTGTTCACATTAGATGTGAGAAAATGTTTACTGCTTTGAGTCTAAGTGTTACATTGATTACTCACAAGATCCTGATTGGTTTTGTGAGGTCTATAAATCTCCAACTAATGTGCAAGCTAGTCTAGGAGATTTTAAAAAAATGCATTTTTAATTTAGTGTGTGGCTTAAAATAAAAGATGGAATGGAAAAGAATGTTCTGGCTAGCTTTTGAAGGATACAAGACCTGGGCAAACAGAGATGAGGATAAATGGAAGTTCAAATGAAAGGAGCACCTGGAACGAAAGTAGGCACAATGTTGCAAACTTCCCGAGTGAAAATAAAATTTACCACTAGTTCAGTTTCGCTGGGCTATGGGATCTTCGAAGGCCAGTGCAGACGGTAAAGACTAAGGAATATAAATATTGTTCTATAGACAGCTGTGAGTCACTAATGTTTTTTGCTCAGGGGGTGACAATATCTGAACTGTATTTCAAAACGATTCATCCATGTGTAAGACAGATTAAATATCCATATTATTAGAGGAAAAATAAATAATAAGGAAAAGATATGCTGCGTAAAGATGTCAACACATAAACACATGAAACTTTTTGTAAGATGACATATGCTTATTTTGTCATCCAAGAACCAAAATAGGAGACATAGGACTGGACTTGTGCATAGGTTACCTAAATTACTCCCTCTTACCACGAATGACCAAGTGTGTGCCACCCCAAGAACTCAAAAGTTAATAGGTTTTTGGATTATTCATTATTCTGTCTGAAAAGTTCTCTGGAGAACCCACCCACTGAGAAGACCTGAATCCTCCAGCCTGGAAGAAGCTGTCTTTTTGTTAATTATAAGAATCCAACCCTCAGAGATACTACTGTTTTGCATGAATAATGAAAAGCACATTAAGCTCCCATGAACAACTGCTATTCGGATATTGAGAAGAATACCTGGCACTCTTAGCATACCCTAATGCATAACTGCTCTGATCCAGCCCACTCTGGTGTTCTCTCAGAAATGGAGCCACTGGACAATAAACCACACATTTAAGCTAATTATGCTGTGGTTCCCATCAAATACAAATTACTTTTAATAAGCATCCCTCATCAACATTATGATGTTATGCAATATTATGAATTTCCTTTGTTCTGTAACGAAGTCTATTTGAAGTCTTCCTTTCTTTCCTTGTCTTTGAAACTATTTCTTAAGTTTGCTTTTTGCAGTGTCTCTTGAAACTTGAAGCTCTCACCCCATAACCTTGAGCTATTGTGTGAATTTCACATTCTCCATCCTTTCTTCCACTGGAGTTAACTCACCTCAAGAACCTACATCCATGGTTCTCACATCCCTATACCATTGGGCCTTGGAAGTCTTCTTTTTCTGTTCATTTGTTCATGCATTTCTGGGGCTGTGGTTGTTACCAATGATACTTTTAAAGTAGATCACCAGTTCTATATTTTTTATAAAGGGATAATGATATTATGATGATTCACTTGTAGGTCTTCCCCATTGTGTGTGGGGTTCATACTAAGAAGAAACAGAACTTCTGCAATAATAAAATACCTTCCTTGTTCTCTCTCTCTCTCTCTCTCTCTCTTCCTGAAACTAAGCTATGAGGACAGTACATGCGATGATTTTCTATTGCCAGATCAGGAGATATTTTAAGTCTTCTTGTCATTTATAATCATAGGCTTTACCAATGAAGCCAAAGAAATGTAGCCAGCCTGCTGTTCATATTTGCATAGTCTATATTTTCTATAAATATGGACTATTGAGAAGCTTGGATATATTAAAATTGATACACCCTATCAAATAGACATCCTATTAAATAAATATCAGACTCGAATTCACTTGTTACGTTTTCCTATAATTTAAGAAACTTATTGGGTTTTGGGAAAGGAAAAAAAATCTCACTATAATGAAGCCAAAATGGATCTTTAGGCTATTTTTGTATATCTAGGGTAGAAAAATAATAATTCTGTGCATGATGATTATAATGCTGGTGATAACTGCAAATTGGATAGATATGTTTTTGATTAGACACAAGTCACTAATGAGCTTAAAATGAAATGTTTCAAAATACAGTTGCATTTTTGAGACCGCCTACATTTTTAAAAACAACATAATAATTAAGACTAAAATAAAAAAAAACTTGACATTTTTGTTTTTCTTAATAGATGGCAATTAAGTCTTATGATTGTTCCAGGCTTGATATGCTCCTGCTTGATTATCCTTCTCTCCTCATCGTCCTCTCTACATGTATTATTGCTCAGAAAAAAATTTATGGATATGCAATAAAAATAATGGCTGCCTCTTACCACCTTCCACACAGATTGTCCCAGATACATTACAGATGTTGCTTCCCAGTAACCCCACAAAAGTATGAGGTCTTCTTCTATCCATTTCATGGCTGAACACAGATATCTCGAGTTTACACAATGGAAAGTTCCAGCTGCAGGGCGCAAGTCCAGGTCTTTTGCAACATCAAAGAATCACTGGATTGATATATACTTACCTCAAGATAAGTTTATCAACAAATCATGTTAAAATTGCACAAAAATTTTCTCCTCCTTTTCCATATTCCTTCCTATTCTTCTTCCCACTTGGGAAGCGTTTCCAGCGTAACTTTCACTTCTGTGTAAACTCTGTAAACCCTCCCCTTCCTCAGCTATGAATAGTGCGGTCAGCCGACGTTCCTATGAACTTTAGGGACATAAGCCAGGATAAATTATCCAGTAGTTATCAGAACACGGGGCATCTGAGTGGCTCAGTTGATTAAGCCTCCGACTTCGGCTCAGGTCATGATCTCACGATCTGTTAGTTTGAGCCCCTTGTTGAGTTCTGTGTTGACAGCTCAGAGGCTAGAGCCTGTTCCAGATTCTGTGTCTCCCTCTCTCTCTGCCCCTCCTCTGCTCATGCTCTGTCTCTCTCTCTCTCTCTCTCTCTCTCTCAAAAATAAATAAACATTTAAAAATTTTGTAAAAAGAAGAACAGATAAACAGTTCTCTTTCTCAAGTAGCTGACTGCATAAAATATCACTGAGGAGGTATTTTCTTCTTTTTTAATGTTTACTTTTGAGAGAGAGAGAAGGAGAGAGAGAGAGAATGCAGGTAGGGGAGGGGCACAGAGAGGGAGACCGAGGATCAGAAGTGGGCTCTGTGCTGACAGCAGTGAGCCTGATGTGGGGCTCGAACTCATGAACCTTGAGATCATGACCTGAGATGAAGTTGGATGCTCAACCAACTGAGCCACCCAGGTGCCCCGAGGGGGTATTTTCTTAAAAGCATATTTTTGGGGACCCACCCTGAAGTCATTCTGTTTGAGCAAGATGAGGCCTAGGAATCTGTGTCTTCAACAGCGTCCCAAGGCAATTCTCATTCACAAGCAGGTTTGAGAATTATTGGTTGAATCAAAAGCAGAATTGATAGTCAATAATTCCTTAAGGCCAAGATTAAGAACAACTCAGCTGCACATTAGAATCACCTTGGGAGGTTTTTTATTTAAATCCTGAAGCTTAGGCCCCAGCCCCTAGACCAATCTCATCAGGATGTTTGGGGGTGGGACCCAAGCATCAGTGTTTTTCAAAGCTCCCAGGTAACTGCAATGTGCAGCCAAGGAGAGAACCATTGTTTTAAGGGGTGGAAATAATCAGGCAGCGTAGTTTGGTTTTGTTTCCCCCCAGCTCCCTTCTCTCTGTGCCTTCTTCCTCTCTCTGGGCTACAGTCACAGAGCTGTCACCCTGAATGTGACGACACATCAACATCTGTCCGCAGCTTGGGGGTAGCTCCAACAGGGAGCCAAGAACTGGGTTTGCAGCTTCTAGTTAGCCTGCCTTCCACTAGAGCAGAATACTTAAGTATCCAAAACTGAAATCTGAAAGAGAAATGTATCCTAATTTCACTCATTTACCCAACAGCTATTTAAGCTAAGGGTAAGCATTACCTTGCACTCATGTAAAAGAAAATGTGGATGATTTTCTATTTCTGACTTGCTTACCTGCATCCATTCACAAACTCTGAATACACACTCACATGCTTATGCATGTAATCTCCATTGCAAACTCTTGCTTAAAACTTTGTCCGCTTGTGTATTTCAGGACTTAGATGGGAAGAAAGGAAGGTAGGAATGTTAGGAACTCTGGGCCGAACTGGACACAGAAAAGATAGAATTAAAATCTCAAAGATTGGGGCGCCTGGTTGGCTCAGTTGGTTAAGCATCTGACTTCAGCTCAGGTCACGACCTCACAGTCCATGAGTTCGAGCCCCGCATCAGGCTCTGGGCTGATGGCTCAGAGCCTGGAGCCTGCTTCCGATTCTGTGTCTCCCTCTCTCTCTGTCCTTCCCCAGTTCATGCTCTGTCTCTCTCTGTCCCAAAAATAAATAAACGTTAAAAAAATTTTAAAAATAAAATAAAATAAAATCTCAAAGATTATTGAAGGTTAGAGGTAAAGGTGCCCCAAGCAGAACATATATGTTTACATAGTATTTCTCTGTTATTCCAATTCCCAAAGGATATTGTCAGTAAAAGCTTTCTTTAAGTTGGGTAGGGGGAATAATTCATATTCCTGAGAGAAAATAGGAAGCCAGAAGCCTGACACTGACATAGCCATGAGCATCCTGGGTCAGGCAGTCAAAAGTTAATGAGGTGATAACGGACTGGAGGACTAGGAGTCATTGACACCTGCTGGCATTTTTTCTGGAACAGGTTTGAATACACTTGGTATCTAAAATCTACCGCTACTCTTTTTTTTTTTTTCCTTAATGTGTTTGAATCCGGTCCAGGGTTCTCTAAATCACCTCAAGGGTTGGGATACTTTCCTCAGTTTCTGTCATAAGAACGTAAAACAGAATAGCAAAAGTCTGACTGGTGATTGGGAAGTAGAGAAAAATTGGAAATTATCTCCAGTTTATGTCTAAGTCAATTTAAATCAGGGGCTGGGCCCAAACTCAAGCAAGACAAGCTCACAGTTTTATGAGCCAATTCAAAATGAGTTTTAAAACAAATTTAGAACCCAAAAGGCAATTTAATTCAAAATTCCTCTAGGCAGAAAACCAATGGGGCTTTAAAACATGGCAAAACGCAAATAAAAGGGCAGATTCAAGGGTAAAAATATTTTACAAGTTCCAGTGACAGCACAAAAATTCTATTTAAATATGGGATAATAGGAAGATGACATTGTACAGCATTAAAAAAAAAAAAAGCACTAGGCTGGAAATTAGAAGATCCTGATATTATTTTGGCTTTGCCAGTGACTAACAGCCCTTGGGCAAATTATATAAAATTTTCTGGGCCTTAGCTTCCTCATCCTTAAAAGAAAGGTGAGGGATAATTGGCATCTTTCACATTCCTAAAACGTTTAGTTCTGTATCTACTTGAAAATCTCACACTTTGGGTTGTCTGAAAGGTTTACATCATTTGATTGTCTCATAAGTGAAAATCACTTTAAAATCAAATTTGATACTTACAATTATTTCCCCCTACAACAGACTAAAACCCAATCTGAACTCACCCTACTTAAATTTAGTATTTAGAAAATTAATAGCATTGTACTAAAAAGGCAAGAAGCTTTCAGAATTGAGAAAATATTTCCAGGTTGGTAAAATATTTTCTCTAGAAATTGTTTGTCCTCAGTCCCTAAAACGTTACCATTAAAAGAGACCACGGAGTCAAGTAACTATATCTCACTGGCAAAAAAAAGTATAAAATTTTTAGTAATTGCTGGATGGGATATTTCAGTCAATGCTTGACAAGCATCTTGTTCTCTTCCCTCTTACAACCTCCTCATTCTCTCTGAATCCTTTTTGCTATCATCATCCTACTTCTCACCAACAGAAAAATTTCTTAGCCCTCGGTTTCTTCATGAGTTTGTGGTTCTGAAAATTGTCTTGCCCCTTCCAGTAAGTTTTTCTTTTGTTGTCCAAGTGGCTCCAATATTTAACATCATAGAAGCTATCACCTTTATTCATGAGAAATTCATTAAGTATCTAGAGGCAAGTTTTGGAAATAAGACTTCTTTCTTAGAAACGTTATGCCTGTAGGTTTATTGCCTAATGTAATGGCAACTATCCAGTTTTAAAATAAATAAAGACACTTGATTTACCATGCAATTCATAGAAGCTAAAAGGTGAATCCTATTGTGAATCTCCATTGATTTAGAGTAAAGCACAGGGAAGCTTACCATATAATTCTGTTGTAAAATGCTATTGATTTACTGTACGGTATATAGAAGCTCATGGTGTGGCTTTATTGAGAGACTCTTATTCACTGTGCAGTAGCATGAAACCAACTGAGTCACTTGGTAGTGAAACCCTCTGGTTTGATATGGATCTCAGAGGATTTTATTGTGTCACTCTCTGGTAACAGAACTTGAAATTTCATTAATTCATTGTGAATTTCTCAGTAGAAGCCCTTCGTAGGCTGCAATGTGGCTCTAACCAACCATGAACAGTAGCAAGCACAGTGTCCTGTGTGGAAGTCATGAAAAAACAACCTCAGGAGAACAGTCTCTGGCATAAGATGAGTGTCGCTAATCTTCCTTTTAGTAAGAAGGATGAAAGATTTTATCCTCACCAAAAAATTGTTAATACCAAAGTTCATAGCATAAATTTGAAAGGAGAAAGAACAATGTGATAATTCATCATAAGATTAGTTATATTTTATAAATACTATATGAAATAGCCTGTGATTATCTTCACTTGCTCATATTTTATTTCTTATTTAGAAAAGTGTATTAATCACTATTTGAACTATGTAGAACTAGATGAGGTAGCACAAAATAAAGTAGATTATTATCTGGGGATAATTTTTTAAAGTCTTCAGGAAAAAAATCTTACAAGATTTTCAAGTTTGAAAATAATGTAAAAAAATTAAAGTGTGCAAAATTGTGTGTTTCTTGGTCTAAATACTGTTACCAATTCGTAATATTTAATTTCTAAGTTTAATGTCCTCATTGAGGACAATTCTTTGTTTAAAAGGTTATAAATCTGTTACTCTTTAGAATAAGTTTACTTTCCTTGAAATTTAATAAAGCGAGCTCTTTTCAGAAGAAATCCCAGTGTCAAACACTATTTTTGTATATGTGAGGTTTTTGTCCTTTACATAAATTATTCAAATTTGTCTTTCTCTTAACCCTGCATATTTCTTTTTTGACTTAACATGAAAATTGTACTTGGTAGTAAGCAAATGAATGAACAAGCTTGCATTTCAGTCCTTTGTATTGTTCAAGAAACACACTGTGATTTAGTATGTTAGAAAGATTCCTTTCAACTTCACAGGCAGTTGAAAATCTATGCTACATGGGATTTCTTCTAGAAAGTTCCATCTGCAAAAGTCATCTTCTTACATGTGTATAAAATATAACTGTGAAGAATAATGTTTGAAGGACTGCTTGAATTTGATATACTATTATATTTTCTGTCAGTCAAAGACTACCTCTGAAGTGTATTACAAGTAAAAAAGTAATGTTTTTAAATTATACATATTGAAAGAAAGAGAAAAAGAAAGAGAGAAAGAAAGAAGGAAGGGAGGAAGGGAGGGAGAGAGATGAAAGAAAGAAAGAGAAAGAAGAAAGAAGAAAGAAAGAAAGAAAGAAAGAAAGAAAGAAAGAAAGAAAGAAGAAAGGGAGGAAGGAAGAGAAAAGCAGGGCAATTGGGTTGCTCAGTTGGTTAAGCATCTGACTAGATTTCAGCTCAGGTCATGATCTCAGTTTGTGAGTTTGAGCCCCATGTCAAGCTCTGCACTGACATGATAAAGTAGTGCTTATCTTGTCCAGGAATTACTTGGATTGGGAAGGAGGAAAACAAACATTGAGGCCTGAAGACATCAAGGTTAAGTCTAAAACTGGTCCCTATCCTTGCTTCCTTTATACAACTCCACCATAAATATCTCCAAGAGAACTCCTTTTTCAAACTACAGCCCCCAGCTGGGAAGGTCTCAAACCATATGGACAGGGTATTTGTCACAAAAAATAAACAATACTATAATTTGTTTGCAAATATTTACTGTGTGTTTAACAGATGTCATGCACTAATTCAGGGGCTCTCCATGCATTAACTAATTTAATACTCACATTGACTTTTGAAGTTTTATTTTGAGCCTCCTTTTCCAGATCAGAAACTGAGCATGGAAAGTTCACAAAACCTTCACAAGGATACAGAGATAGTGAGAGATAGAGCTGGGACTCAAACCCAGAGTCTAATTCCAGAACCTTCACCATTGAAAATTCTACACTAGACCTCCCCAATAGGCATAATGGCTGTCCTTCAAATCACACATTTGTGTGTGTCTTTATGTAGGGGTTTAAATCTATTGTGGATAAATACACTTCTTTCTCTTTCATTCCTGTGTATGCATGTGTGTTTGTGTATGTATGTGTGTGTGTGTGTGTGTGTGTGTGTGTGTGAATCTGATGTGCATAATGCATTTTAGAAATATCAGAATCTTTTACAGGAATGTGGACAAATGCAGTGTGTACAATGTGTTTCCTATTGTGAGTGTATATCCTAAAAACTGCTTCTGCCTTATGAAAAAAAATGGAATTTAGAATTAAGAGGCATTAAGAGAATTAAGAGGTATTGCATAACCCCAACTAGTACCAAATAAATACCATGTGACTTCTTGATCATGCAGGAATTTTGCCTCCACAGAGTACAGATAGCTCAATAAGGTTAAATGTCCTGCCAAAATCGCATTCTTAAAAATATCCCAAACCCAATAAGTTGGAAGTCATTCAATGAAAGACTATTCTTTATAGAGCCTCTCTCCTTCCTTAAAGGGGTAAGTGATGAACTGAAGTGAGATCATTCACATGTCAAGAAGCTTTTAACTGCCTTAGCTGCAAACTTGATTAATAGTCATCACATTGGCCCTAATAGCACAGCAGATAACATACTTTTTTTGAAGCACGCAAAAGCCTTTCTTGAGTACTAGGCAGATATCCTAGGTGTGAGAACAGCTGTTTGGCTCTGTGGCAGTTTAGAATAGCAAATGTTAGCCCCAGGGGCACGAGAAACTAGAAGCATGGAAGTAGCTTCTTGAAGGCAGTGGAGTCTTTGTGTGTTTTCCCCTTAGATTCGGGGCTTATGGAAATCTCTGTGAACTACTGGACAGGTCTTGATCTTGAAGGTCAGTGCTTCTCAACCCTAAGCATGCAGAGGAATCGCCTAGAGCACTTGTGAAAACACATATTCCTGGGCTTGAGAGCTTGCATTTCTAAAAATCTCAGAGGTGATGCTTCTGCTGTTGCAAGGTTCCCTTTGAGCAGCGCTGAGCAGCACTGTTTTAGGGCATCCTTGTAACCACTGTGATTCTCAAAGCTGCCTCAGTTTCTCACTATTTTTTTTTTCTCTTCCTTCATATCAGTGAGACAGAGAGACAGCTCTGGGAAACCAGGACATGCAAAAACAATTACTGTGCCCTGACCAAAATACCAAAACAACCTGCAAGGCCGTCATACAGCATGAGGCTTCTTTGACTGGGTACATGAGTATGAAAAATGAGTGTCCCTGAAGAGAATCATTCTATTGTACCATGAGCTCCAAGGGCGACAAGTGACCTTAGGGTACTGTTTCATACTATAAAGAGAAGCCAAGAAGATTTGAAGGTGAGTGCATGTGGGGTCCAATTCAGATGCTTTCTGCAGATCTCAGTCAAGACATTTCTTTATTTTCCGCTCAGTTTTAGGTTTCTGTTCATCTAACTCATAACAAAGTTTTCAGTAACTGTTGGATGGTTAAGTCAAATGATCACTCATTTAATGTCACATTTTTAAAGGAATATCCAAAGAAGCTTAGCACAGTACATTTTGAGCTAAAAAGGGAGAGTTATTGCAACAGGCCTGCTGCTGTGGATAAGCAGGATATCTTTATTTATCAATGATACAAACGTGGCTTAAAGAAATTAGCTTACTTGCCCAAAATCACATGCCAAAAGCATAGAGGGAAATAGTTGACCTGAGGCAAACTGGTGTGCAGGATGAGGTAAAGCCATAGCTGAAGCTGCCCGGTGGACTGTGTAGATCCTTCAGTGGGTAGAGGATATGACTGAGACTCAGTGAGCCCTTCAAACAGGAAAAAGCTGAAGACAGACTAACGTGGGTAGGTGAGAGGGATCAAGGGGGAAGACCCGACCATGTGAAGAGAAGAGAATACATGTCTCACCAGACCTCCAGTGCTTAAACAATGAATGGCAGCAGATTATCAGTAACCTGGTGAAGGGACTTCTCCTAGTAGGACACCAGTCAAGACTGAAAGAATAGCAGAGGACAGATATGGAGATTTTTAGGCCAAAGGTCATGAGTTAAACACTGGACACTTAATTTGAGATGCCTGGGGGATATGCAAGTGGAAGTGTATTTTGAGCCATTAATTTGGAAGTCACCTACTTGTAGATGGAAACTGAAGGGATGGAATTTGCCATGAACACTCACTGGGTTTTCATGTCATCCCACACAGGTTCCCCCCTCTCTGTCCTACCCACATTGTGATAGAGGAAACAGCCACGGTTGTACACTATGTCTTGCCCTTGCAGGCCACGGTTAACTGTATGAAGAGTGGGTACATTGCCCAAACTGAACCAGGCAATTTAGAATTGGAAGTAGAAAGTCCAGCTTCAGGCTTGTTGAACATAAAAGATATAAATCTGGTCCGTTGTATCAGCAGCCATTTTCCATTGTATACAGAAAGATATAGAGAAATCCAGGCGATGGCAAGAGAGAAAGCATAATGCTAGCATAAAGAGAGACCCAGAGATAAGAACAGAGATGCTCTGGTTCAACTACAGTGCCTTGGTCCCTGATTAGATCCATTTCTGGGACCTACCCACATGCAGGTTCTTATGGCCCATGAGGCACACCTTCTACCTCTACCAGAGAAAAACTCTAAGACTTCCCTTTTGTTTAATCAAATTCAATTTGATTTCCATTACTTCAAACCAAGAGTTTTAATCAATAAAAAGTAATACTAATAATAGATAAGAGGTTATGGGGACACTTTTTAGAATGAGGAGAGGACTTTTTAGAGAGATGACAAGGATCGTAAATAATAACCAACAAAAAGTATCAGACAGAAGAGAGAAGTTCACAGGAGATTGAGAAGTGGCCATAAAGAAGAAAACCTAGAACCTGTGTTGTCTTACAAGTCAAGAGGAGACCATTTCAACAAAAAAGCAGAGTCCAGCTGTGTCAAATTCTACCTGTCTAGCAGTCCTGAAACATAAAGAAGGAGACATGGCCAGTGGATTTAACAAGAGGGGAGGACATGGCTGTCAACCTTGATGAGAGAAGTATGGAGTAGATTGCTATGGAGCTGTCAGGAGTAAATAGTAACAGGAGGTAGAAAGAGCAAGGATATGTAACATAATCAATAAATTTGATTTAAAAGAGAGTATGAAGGGTATTTGAGATGGATACAGTTTTTTTCCCCTTCCTGGGATGTGTGTACATGTATTATATACATTGGAAACATGTCAACATGTTTAAATTCTGGCGGAAAAAAACATCAGGAATGGTCTGCACAGGAGATAAGTAGAAGTAGCATAATGGTAGCATTAGGGCTGAGAAGGCCAGAAGATTGGGGTCCTGAGAACACCTGAGAGACGCCTCTTCCATTAGATGAGAAGGTCAAGTAAGATGCCCGTTCACTGTCGGGGAATGAAGGCAGGGGTACAGCCTGACCCAGCCTCTGTTTCTTCTCTCCTTCCTAGCCACACCTCTTTTCCTTCTTCAAGTCCTGGAGACAGGGATCCTGATAACCCCTGCCCCTGCGGGGAATGAGTTCGGAAGTCAAGGACATACAGACAAGATACAGACTTTAGTATTACTCGATCAGTGACATTCTCCACTCTGCTGTTTTGTTGTCTTCTCCAACATGTATCTGTCCTCAATCCGTAGACATTAATAAATATGTCTTACTCTCTCAATTAAGTTAAAAATTCTTTGTGACAGACAAACATGTATTGTCCAGTTTTGCAGCTTCCTCTTCAGAATTTACATGCAAAATTATCTCAAAAACAATTATTTAATAAGTTGATTAGAAATGTTGCTTAGTATCTAAGTCAATAACCACCTAAAATCTCACCATATTTTTTCACTCCTGACGCTAAAGTATCCTAATTTCTGATTACCTTGTGAAAGGTGATTTAGCCTATGTGTTTTCTAGTGATGTGAGAAAGAAAACTATCATTTGGAGGAATTTTTTTAATTTGTAGAGGTTTGAGAGGCTTTTATAATCTGATTTATTTAAATGGACCTCCGAATAAGTAACAAATTATAGCCAGGTTTTTTATCATTCTTTTTATAGCTTATTAAATATTAAACATTTCTTCTTTAGTCCTTTTCAGAACTATTTATTCCAAATCCATTGCAGAGTCATCCAGAATTTTAAACACCTGGATTAATTTCAGGCATCACATAATGAAGCTAATGTTTCCATGGTTTCATATTTCTAATGGCTCCTGAATGTACCCTTCAGTGTCAGTAATATTATAACCTTCCTCTCTCCTTTCCCCCTACCCTGATATTGAGCCTCTACTTAATATCTGTTAACCTAAAGATACTCAAATGCGAGTCATGTGATTGGAGATGCATTTATGCTGTTAGTATTTCTAATACGTTTTTTTTTTTTTTTCCAATTTCTATTCATTTAAGATCTGGTTACTTTCATGTTTAATATCAGGTTTTGTGATGCATTCCAAGCCACAAGTTCTGTGTTTGATGGTCCGCTGCTGCCCTCTAGCTTACATTTGCAAACTTCCCCACAATGTAACAATTTATTCAGCAAATCCCTTGTATGAGTCCAGTAAACAGATACCCATTCGTTTTCAATGAATCATACATTGGAGGCCCTTTATTTGTACAGCTATTAATTAAAGTTATGCATTTCTTTCCTTTCCAGATAAGATTTACGCGGATTTATAAGTTGATTAACTGATCATATTACAATAGAAGAAAAATCTTAAAAAGGAAAAAATTTAAAGCTCCCTCGTTGTGTGCCAGATTCCCAGCCGATTCTCTTTTCACCTGAATTTACACCTTCTCCTTTCAGGTAAGCTGACTGTTTTAAAAATCAATGTGCTTTCTTATCTTTTATTCCTTAAGCAGCCAGAGAGAAGTATCAAATCTTTTATGCTCTCAGTGAATGCTGAACACTTGTCAAAGGATATTTCTGAAGACAGAACAAAATAATTTCAGTTCACATTCCGAGGACTGTCAGTAACTTCAAAAACAGCTGTTTTTGTATTCAAAAAAATTATAAAACTCTTTAAGGCTTGGGTTGCTATTCTTCTCTGAGAAAAGTTCTGAAATAGATACTGTTCTGACATGAAACTCCTTTGTGATGAGATTTTCTGGCCTTGGACAGAGTTATCAGCTATTTGTTACCTGAACAATTCCGTATCTGCTTGGCTGAGGTTTATTTGTAGTCAAACATATTGGCTAAAACCCAGTGAAACGACATTAAATTGAACATGTCGACACATTAACAGAAAAGGAAGATATGTTTATTTAAGTATCTACTTGCATTTTGGTACCCAAAAGCCTTAAAAGTGAAATATAATGTGCAGCTTAAGTTTCAGTGTTGTTCTCAGCTGGAACTGTGTAGGGAATGACATTTGCATATAGCACAGAGACCATGATGCCCCAAGGGTGGATACCTGGATTTGATTCTCAGTTCTGTCAGCACTTAAGTACTGAGTCTTACCTCTCTTACATTTAAAATAATGAGTATACCATGCTCATGCAATTGTAGAAACCATCAAACGAGGCAATGAATGAGAAAGCACGAGCATGATGTATGCTCCAAACAAGGAGTTTAATAAGCCTTTGTTTACTCTAATATAAACATTAAATTGTTCCTATTCTTCTGATAAACGGCACTCTCTATCTTGTATCTTCTTTTCCCCTTATCAAAGTTTCGTGCTCTTTGTGTATCCTTACGTACTGTTTTTCGATCTTTGCAAATTCGAGCTTGTTTAAGCAGAAGTGAATTTATTAAGAGATATTAAGTAATTCACAGAATCAGGGATGGTCAGAAAACCAGGTTTGGAAGCTACACTGACTGTTCCACACAGACCATAAGCCACTCCCACTGAGCAACTAGTACTACCAATGCCAACCCAGGATGCTACCCTTGGGACTCTTGTCACTGCTGCCTCCTCAGGTTTACCCAGAGTGAAGTCCACAAGGGTTGAATTATTGCATCTGATCGGCAGAGCCTGCACCAAGGCTGCAAGAAAAACTGGAAAGGTGAGATTCTAACTTCTACTTTGGACAACAGGAGACAAAAAGTGAGGAATTCTACAAACATAAGAAAGTTAACTTAAGGGTTCAATGTGGCCAAAAAGCATGATCACTCCACCTTGCTCTCTGTTTTTTGTTTTTTGTTTGTTTGTTGTTTTTTTCTAAGATCCCCATCAAGCTGATCAAATTGTTTACCCAAGAGTTCGTAGAAACAGAGAAGCTGAAGAAGTACATCTAACGGCAGAACGTTTAGGGCTAATAACAAAGCACAAATCATGGATTCTCTCAGCTGTCCCCATTTCTACTTTTCACTCTCTCTGGGTATATGAATATGTGTAAGAGTATGATACTGGACAAGCATAGAACTCCATTATGCTTACACTATATACATTGATTGATTGATTGATTGATGGATTGATTAAACATTTATTGAATTCCTTGTAGAACATCTACAAGAAATAGGAAATATAAACACAAATATGAATAAGATCTGTGTCCTTCATTCTTGAAACTCACATCCATAGGAAATCCGCCATATGAACTGATAACTAAAGGTAACATGTGGAGCATGTTAACAGAGAAGATGTAGGGCACTCTACACACATGTAGTGTTTAGAGACACTAGTTCTAACTCTTGTAGTGGGAAACCCAAGATGAAAGGTATTGCCCCGTAAGACTTATATCACAAACATATTGGTAAGTCTATTTTGTTAAACAGAAACTGGAGCTATGTCAATAGACTGTTGCACATTGCTGATAAGTTCAGGTCTTACTGTGTGTGCACTTTCAATTTTTATTCATATTAAAGTTTTTGGATCTTTTATTGCCTTCAAATCATCATTTCAAGCTTCGTTATGATTCAGACACTGTAAAATGAAATTTTAGATCATAAAATGTCCTTGAAAATAGAAACTTCTTACTATGATACTAATGTTTTAGTTTCTGGTCTTAAAACATTATAGTTTTTAATTTACATTTCTTATGTATACTCATTTAATAACCAACTTTAAATTCAGGAATCACATTTTCCCCTAAGCTTTGATTAGAACAATTATAGTTAATGAAAATAAGAAAGTAATTTCTGTAAAGAGATTCATAAAGCATCCTTTTCAAGCCATAAAGCAGCCTTGCAAATAGTTTCTTCAGCATTAGGTCTATCAAAAAAAATTATTCTGTTCTGCTCAAGATACACAGATCCAAAACACTTTCACTGTCTTCTCATCTTTTTTTCTGGGTCTACTCTGGTACTGCGGCTCCCAGCAGAAGAGTTAGCGCACAAAATGTGCCCAATAAATGCTACTGAGTGAGTATCTGGCCCTTTTGCCTAGACCTAAAAGCTAGAAGCATTAGCAGAAAGTCCCCTCAAAAATAGAAAGCATGCAAACAGGTAAAGAAATAGAAAAGAAACAGATCATTCCATTTTTACATCTATCACAATTTTTCTTTAACCCTCAACTTTACTCTTGGCCAATGTTACTTTGGTTTTACCTTTAAAAACAAGAATATACATCAGCCCACACCTAAAGGAAATCTCTGTGAAGATTACCACACCAAATTATGTTGTAAGATCAGCCGAACATTTTTTGTCAACTCACTATGGTACAATTAACATCAAAGGTATTATTCCGGGTTACATAATTTCCTCACATTGCCATCCTGAATTTTGTAGTTTTTTTTTAGGTTATGCTGATATAACATATATATATATATGTTGTATATATATATATATATATGTTGTGTATATATATATATACATATACATATATATATATATACACAAACACACTGATATAACAACTTGATTAGCAGAATTTTTATAGCACCTTCTATCTGTTGTGGAAAAAACAAGCCAAAACACTAGCCATGTTTCATGAAGGCCCATGGATGACAGAAGTGTCTATACAGCTCTGTTAGGGTGGGAGATAGTACAGTTTTTTTTACACGTGTGGATCCTTCTGATTCAGATTCTCAAGAATTGGAAAGATTGAGGAAGTAGTCTTTCACTGTTTCTTATATCTTTATTCTTTCATTCTCAAATTCCCCAAATGTCCCCCACACACGTATATATACACATACAACTCGGGCACATGCACTCGTGCACACACACACACACACACACAGGTAGGAAGATAAGTTTTGTCACAGAAACAAAGACCCAAAATCACGGCACCTTAGAGGAGAGTTTCCTTCTCTCCCAGGTAAAAATCTCAATGTAGGCCATTGAGCAGTTTCCACCTTGTAACTCCATCTCATGTGGGTTCCATTCCCGAGGGCATTACTCTAGCTGCAAGACCTGCAGGTTAACCAACAGGAATGGCACAGGCAGAAGGATAGAGAAAGGGCGGGAAACAGAGAGTGTGCCCTTTAAAGAAGTTTCCCAGAGTTTCCATGCAGCACTTGTATTTACATCTCTTTGGCCTGAATCTAATCACATGACCACACTCAGCCACAGTGGAACTCAGAAATGTCATTTTTATTTTCCATCATGCGTTTCAACTGACACATTTAGGTGTTACTATGGGGAACAGAGAGAGAATGAATATTGGCAAATAACTAGCGAGCTGCCATGGGGTTCCTCCCTGCCATCCTTCCCATGATGTAATGTGTGGGATTCCATTCTCAGAAGTTTCTGGGCTGATTCCTTTCCTTCTCCACTCACCCAGCACCACCTTGCCCTCTACCTCTTAATCCACCAAGAACGTTATTCTCCTGCTCAACAGAGAAAAGAGGGCAGCAATTAGTGATGGACAGGCGACTTTGTTTAAGCTACTGGGTGCTATGAATTTGAATAGGAGGATCTGAGCCAAGTCTAATCCTCTGCTCTTGTGTTTGCTATCTAAACTGAGGCCACTGTCAGTTTTAATTGAACATAAAATCTCTTGTTTGATCCTAAGCAGTAGAATAGGGTTTTCACTTGCTAGTCAGTGGATTTTGGATTTCCTCCCAATGAAGCTAAACTTTAGGGATAGTTAGCAAAATTATCTCATTCAAATGAAGATCTGGAACATTTAATATTCTCTGGGACATACCAATCTCTGTGGGCAGTAGAATCAGTCATTTAAAGATAAACTTAAGCTGCAAGCATAGCCCTCTTATATAGGCAGTTGCTCTGACACTTCACAAAGCACTACAGACATCTTCAAAGAACAGAGCGAAGCATGAAGAGCCCAGCCACCCCCCCCCCACCCCGCCACACATACCCATTCCACCTGTGTTTTATGCATGGGATTCTATATGAGATATTGCTTAAAGAAAAATTTTCATGACTTTCAAATATTTGACCTCATTGTTCCCAGCCAAATTTTATTTCTTATGGATTTGTTTCTCATGGACATTATAGTCCTGAACTTCCCAGGCCTTTCAGAAACTAGTAAAAAAAACAGTGAAAAGAAGGGATATAGGTGAAAACTTCTGCTAACTTGTCATCATGACATATTTTTGAAAACTCACTTAACTTATTTAGAAAGATCACAATGATGCTTGCAAAATTTGCTTCGCAACACAGCTTCCACGTTGTTACTCCATCTTGTGCGGGCTCCATTCCCAGGAGTGTCACCCTCGACACATCACCTGCAGGTTGGCCAACAGGAAGGGTAATGGCAGAAGGGTGGGGAAAAGGCAGGAGACAGAGCACCTGTCCTCCAGAGGTCTTGATTAGTGAGATTGTATTAGTAAGCATTTTTGTCTTTCTGGCAGTCACAACCTATGTGTATAATTGAAATTAATTGAAATCCTTTGGGTTTTTTAGTCATTTAAATTCTGTTTTGTAATTCTTAAATTCTTAAGACTTCTTTTATTGTGTGAATGTATCTGTTGCCCAAAATAACTGCATATTTCTATGTAGGTCAACATACACAGAGGAAATGATGACTGACTGACAAGACCTGGTAAATTTGCATAATACAGCCGCACCACAACTTTATTGTTTGTTTCTACTGTCAGAATCTCTCAGCAGTCCCACTTCATATCTGTCAAATACTCCATGGGGACAAAAAAGAGCGAAAGCATTTGTAGTCTTTTTGTTGTTAATTATAAAAATCCAATCTTTTCTTTCTGGGAGATCAACTACTTAAGTAAAAATCACATCTCTGAAAAAAGAGTTAAGGGTGCTATTCTAAATAAAATATTCTAAGAATTTATTTCTCTCTGCATCTGTTTCTTCATTTTCCAACTCATATTTTTTCATGGCAACAAAATAGCGAATAAAAGTTTCCCCGAGAGCCTGTCTCAGGCATTGATCTTCCTCCAGTGCCACAAGAGCATCTTCCAGTTTCAAAGGAATCTCGGAAGGTTTTGACTGATAGAGGTCCGTGCTGTCATCTGGACCAACCAGGACACCATCGCTGCTTTGAAGTCCATCCAAGCCTGCAGCAACAGTAGCAGCCAACACCAGGTAAGGATTCGCAGTGGCTGAGCCCAGTTTGTTCTCTATCCGGGTGCCTTTCTCACCGTGACACTTGATATTAAAAGCACAGCTGTTATCATTGTATCCCCACGTTGTAGGCACACTGTCCTTGAGGTCTTTACTCTCCTTAGAATAACGCTTTCGGCAGCTTACAGCGGGAGCCATCAAGCAGCTGAGAGCAGCAGAATGCTTCAAGAGTCCTGCCAACCATTTTTTCCCAGTGATCGTGAGCTCCTCAATCCCAGAACTGCTGCAGAACATGTTTTCCTTCCCATCGACATCCCAGAGACTGTGAGACAAAATTCCTGAATTGCAGAATCCAGTCTCAATGAAAAAGCTGGCGATGTAGTTATATTTCCTTGCCACTTCTTTGACACCTGTTCTGAGGGTAAATGCATTATCAGCTGCACTGATGCCAAATTCGGGCAAAAAACAGATTTCCATCTGACCAGGCCTGGTAGAGGAGGAAAAGCTCTCAACATTGGCTCCTGTGTGATACAAACCATCAACGAGTTCCTGGATGAAAGGCTGGTCATGATTATTTAGCAACGTTGAAGCAGGAAAAGATATGGTCTTTGAATTGATAATTTCAGGCACGGCAAAAATGCAAAAATCATAGATGAAGGCAGAGAGCAAGGAAAAGCCAGAATCTTGTAGCTGGCTCAGTTGCCTCTTGGCAATGTACCTTGGGGAAGTCAGAAGAGGTTCACCGGTCACAGTGAATGTGTCACATATCACTCTTGCCGTTCTCTCAGCCCATGGCAACACTCGAAAGGTTGAGAGCTCTGGCATCAGGACTATGTCACTATTAAAACATGTTGCTCTTATGTGATCCACTTCGTCGTCCTTAGGATTCGGTATCAATTCAAGATAACCTCGAGGCATGCAAACGCCATGGATCACTTTTTCCTAAAGAAAGTAGACACAGCAATCAGGTTTTGAAACTTGAAAACAAACAAAAGGGTGGAGGTGGGGGTGAGACACTGCTGATGAGGAAAAAAAATGTGTCTAATGTCTGCTGGGTAACATTAGCTTAGTATCAAGTAAATTTCATATATTTTAAAAATAAACCCCCAAAGTTACTTTTATAAGCAACTGTTAACCTTTTTAGCCTTCAAGGCTTTATATGTTCTTGGATCTGAAAGTAGCAGTCCTAAATAAAAGGTACAATGATAAAATGTCTTTATCACAAACAACAAAGGTAAAGCCTTATGAAATTATTTGAAATGATTATAACCTAGCCCTTTTCAAAGCACTTTTTATTTTATGGCATAGTTGCTAATACTTCAGATAAGATTTTATTTTGGCTTATTCTATTGTAATCCACACAGTTAACTGAGAATCCTCAGTTCTTCCCAGAGAGACTAGTATGGGTCAATCCTAGGACACACATGACAATTATCCTATTCTAGGACACACATGACAGACATCCTAACACCAGAGGAACCGGGTCTACTGAAAGCTGCACTTCTGTCTTCAGTCATTTTTATAGCCCACTAAGAATGACTGCCTCGCAGCCTCACAGTACCAGAAACGTTGCCTGTGAGCTAGAGTTCCAAAATGTTATAGCCTTCAAGTCAGCCATGAACTGGATGCTACCAAATCTGACTTCTAGCCCGAGGTCTTTCACCAATTACCTATGCGAAGTTAGGCAAATCACTGGACTATGTGCCATCAGCTTCCATGTCTGTGAAACAAAAGTGTTAGACTAGATGATTGCTAAGACACTTTCTAGCTATATACCTCTTGGGGTCAATAGATTTGGTCATTTATTTAACTTTTGCTATGTGCCAGACAACAGGGACATGATGAGGTTATAAAGTTGAGCAGACACATAAAACAATTTCTAGAAATAGTGTCATAGCAGTATAACAAGGCTTCGTGTGTTGAAGGTTACACTGATGGTAGAGAAAGCTAAATATAAAGTCTGGTTCCCATAATGTCAGTGTGCATCATGAGGTTAATAAAACATACTAACATTCTTTGAGCCAAATTGTTTCTTATATTACCTCCAATTCCAAAGAGCATGGGTACCAAAAAGGGGCCAAAGCTAGTAGAGGCGATCTACTGGTCCCTCTTCTGCCTTTGACCTTAAGCCACTGTCTCCTTCACTTTCCACCATCTATACACATGTTTTCAAATGCCATTTGGCTTAGCTGATCCAAATCTGCTTTTGCCAGTAATAAAGTAGAGAAAGTCAAGCACTATTTGGTTATTCAGTGCCTGCTTAATTTTTCAACTCCCTCAAGGACCTGTATACACACATACATATTGTGGAATTTTAGAGTACTTTAATATAAAATCCTTTCATTTGAATTTTTACTGTAAGAAATAATATTATTTCCCTACTTTTCAATTTCTTCGTTTGAAAATCTGTCGTTTTGTATGTATCTAACATGAGGGGTAATATTATTTTACTCATGAGACTTCCGAGAGTTCCTGCGATTTAAATCTGTTTGTGCTCACTTGATTGTGAACAATAAAGAACGGCTTGTTACCATTTCATTCCACTAGGCCTTCACAAATTTAAAGAATAGTAAAAAGTCACACTGTATTCTTCAAACGATTTAATCTGTATTTTTCCGAGCAATCTTTGTTAACACTATCATTTTCTTTTTTCGTTTTTGGACATTCTGATTCAAACTACTCTATTAGTAGGGGGAAATATATAAATGTATACAAACATGTCATGTTCATGACCACAAATTAAGTTACCTTGTATATATATAAAG
Source organism: Felis catus (assembly GCF_018350175.1). Taxonomy (NCBI): domain Eukaryota; kingdom Metazoa; phylum Chordata; class Mammalia; order Carnivora; family Felidae; genus Felis; species Felis catus. Next base: position 57,037,592 of record NC_058372.1, read on the forward strand.
CACTAGAACAACTTCACACCCCAATATAGATCACCAGGAATTCAATACTAATTCTTGCAAAATAGCTTAAATCTCTATAAAAACTGAAATTTGGATCACAACAAAGTCCACCAAAGTCCACCATCTGTCACCATACAACGTTATCACAATATTATTGACTATATTCCCTTTGCTGCACTTTTCATCCACATGGCGTATTTATAACTGGAAGTTTTGTACTTTGTCATTGCCTTCACCTATTTCACCCATCCCCTACCCCATACTCCCTGGCAACTATCAGTTTGTTCTCAATGAATCCGTTTCAGCTTGTTTGTTTGCTTGCTCCTTTGTTTTCTTTTTTTGAGATTCCACATGTAGATGGAATCATATGGTATTTCTTTCTTTATCTGACTTATTTCACTTAGCATAATACCCTCTAGATCCATCTATGTTGTCACAAGTGGCAAGATCTCATCCTTTTTGTGGCTGAGAAATATTCCACTGTATATGTGTTCCACATCTTTATTCATTTATCAATGGACACTTAGATTGTTTCAGTATCTTAGCTATTGTAAATAATGCTACAATAAACGTAGGGGTAATATGTCTTTCCGAATTTGTATTTTCATTTTTGGAGGGTAAATAGCCAGTAGTGGAATTACTGAATGGTATGGCATTTCTACTTTTAATATTTTAAGGAATCTCTATACTGTGGTTTGCCACAGTGGTTGCACCAATTTACATTCCCGTCAACTGTGCACAAGGGCTCCCTTTTCTCCACATCCTTGCCAACACTTGTTATTTCTTTTTTTTTTTTTAACACTTGTTATTTCTTGTCTTTTGGGTACCAGCCATTCTGACAGGTGTGAGATTATATCTCATTGTGGTTTTGACTTGCATTTCCCTGATGATGAGTGATGTTGAAAATTTCTAAGAAACAAATTTGAACCTGTTGGAATTCTTGTAAAAAAAAAAAAGTGTTTTTGGGATGCTCAGTTTTTCCCAAAATAAAACAAATGATAAAATTACAATTTAATATTAAAGTGATGAAAGTAAGATATCTCTTAAAAATAAACTTCAAGGATGCTTAACTTTTACACTTTCATATGTAATACTGACTAACATCCCTTCCTTCTAAGAAATGTTTCAGTGATGCAATAAATCAGTCATTAAAAAAATACATGACATAAACTGGAAAAAAATCTCAAAAAGTCTCAAAACATATCCAAAACTACAATATTTCTTAATATCACTATTTTCAAGAATTTAATCATATTCATTAAGTCATCCAACAACAATAAGGTATTTTCTTATCAGAATTAGAAGCTGAAAGGGATGTTCTTTTTATCTAGCAAATTCTTACTATTTAATCTTTTTTTTTTTTTCATTTGATATTTGCTCTTGGGTCTTCTGTTGCAATTTTCTCATGTCAAACAAAATATAATCTTCATAATTGCAACAAGAGAGAAAAGATAATTCTATAGAGGGAAACTATTCAAGGCAGAAAAACTAAAATTACCAGTCTTAATTAGTTTTGTATTTCTATTGGGTAAAGGAATTGCTGCTTGGGCCTTGAAAGTATATGTTCAGCTCCTTAGGGAGCAATAATGTGTTTGGAGAGGGACAAGCAAGAAAGAAAATAAATTATTGGTTTTCAGCTTTAATTACTGTATAGATTACAAGAAAATAAGAAAGATTAGTTAGGACCATTTGCTTGCTCATGGTCGTGAAATTACATTTAATCTTAACTCCACCTGTAAAACTCACTTGGAAAAAGTGTGCAGGGATACTCTTAGATCTGGACACACCATGGAGGTCTGTTGCTTCAAATCGCACAAACTGTAGGTGATTTTTGACCATCTCTTGCTTAATGTGCTTCATTCTAGAGGAGATATGGGGTGTGGTCGGAAGCTGAGTGCCATCTCTGGTGTTATCTGTAAAATAGAGAATGGCCCTAAGTAGTTAGATCACGATGAACTGAAAAGCAAAAGGAAGCTACACAGTAGTGGCTTCGTCACCATGATTGTTAACAAAAGCATCATATACTCATATACTCATATACTGTTATTGGCTTAGAATTGGGGATCTTACCTTTCTTTCCCTGCCTTAACCATATTCCCAAGAACATGGTCTCTAAACAGCCTTAGAGACTGTTTAGCACTTGGGGGTAGGTGAAAGATAACCTAATGTGAATAAGGCATCACACAAGTCTGCATACAGATGACTATCATTGAAAAGACTGAGCTTCTTGAACTAACTAGTAATGCCTTCATTAGAAGTTCCTGTATGATTAAAGGAAAAGTGTTTGGTTTTTGCGTATTTTCTGCGGGTTTCCATTTTGTGTTTCTTGTTTTGTTTGCCAAAAGGATTTTATAATGGCATCTAAATCTAAGACATCTACATGTCACTGTCAGATTTAAATTTTAAAATCAGTGTGAGTGAGCCAACAAAAGGGTTCTTCAAGGATGAGAGTGTAAGAGAGGAAAAATCTAGAGTGAGTATTCAATTTTAAAACCAGAAACCTAACCCCAAATGTGTGTGTGTGTGTGTGTCTATGTGTGTGTGTGTGTGAAGGTAGGTATGTATATATTTTCAAGGCATTTAAGGTAGACTGCAAATTCTAAAACTTCAGAGCTAGAAGAGAGTTTGGAGATAAATCACCTAATTCAACTAACTGTCTAGCTTGAGTCCCAGAGAGGTACAGTAAGGTAGTCCAAATCATGCTCTCAGTCCAGTGCTGAAATTGAAACTAGAAACCAGACCTCTTAACTCCCAGTTGGTGACTTGTTACCATAAAGTGAATGAATATATATAAAGCACATAGATCTAAAGGATCTGGCACATAATACACATCATACATGTCAGCTACTGTCCAAACTTTGAGGAGAGGTAGCGGACCGTGATGATTCAACACACACACTGAAGCCTATCTGCCTCCCTCGGAATCCTGCCTGTGCCCTAGACACTTTTTTTATCCTCTCTGTTCCTGGGCTCTCTCACTGATGCAATATTACCCTCTTCATAGGCTTGCTGTGACGATTAAACAAGTTATTTAACAATCCCTGGCAGACATTAAGCATCATATAAGTGCTTCTGAAACGCATAAAGTGAACACAATTACTCTAACCCTAGTAATGGTACCATGATCATGTCTGAATCTGAATACTCATCAATCTGTCACATCACTGATGTTGAGCAGCTATAATTTTAACGTGATACCTGAATATCCTTTTTTGATATATAATTGGCTTTAAAAATAGGCATAAAGATTGACAGTTTAAAAACACAGATTAAGCAGATTTTAAGTATGTGAAGCATGAGGAAAACAAATTACTGGTTCCACCTCTACAAATATATTAGAGATAATGTCCTGTCACTGATACATTTGGCTACTCTGAGACTCCTGAGGCTTTATAACTACCTTCCATTTAACACAAACAATTAAGCTGTAGCAATTACAATGTTTCATGCTAAATTAGCAGTTGCTGTCTTCCCAACCTATCCTGAAGTATTGGGTGTTCTGCCCAGGTTGAACAATTCTCTTTACAGAAAATAAAACTGATAAGCATTTTAAAATATGGAAAACTTCTGGGGCCAGTTAAGGACTGACCTCAGCTTAGGTCATGATGTCACGGTTTGTGAGTTGGAGGCCTGCATTGGGCTCTGTGCTGACACCTGGAGCCTGCTTCAGATTCTGTCTCCCTCTCCCTCTGCCCCTCCCCTGCTCTCTCTCTCTCTCTCTCTCTCTCTCTCTGAAAAATGAATAAACATTAAAAAATTATAAAATATGGAAAATTTCAGACAAGCAGTATTCTAAAAATAATAAGCAATTAATATATAAGCTATAAATATTTTAACAACATAAAAAAATCAGTATTCATCTCCTATCAAAGGAGGAAGGTCATTTTATTGGTTCATCCGTAATATAATCACAGGCAATCTTATTAGTTCTTTGTCTTACCTGTAGCTTCTAACATTTCTACAATAAATATGCATTCTTTTAAAATAAGAAAAGTATGTATCCACTCAAAATATGTTGTTTAGTTACCATGTTTTATTTATTTATTATTATTATTTATTGGACATATATCTAGGAAGAAGCCAGAAAAAGCCCTGCCCTCATACAGCTTTATATTATTGAATGGGGGAATGATAGACAATACATATGCCATTGAGTGCAAAGGTGGTATACTTTGCCATGGTTAAAAGTGCTGAAAATAAACAAAATATAATCACCTGGAGTAATAATTCTATGAGATCTGATCACAGTGCGGACAGGTCTAACCCCTGATTCATTCAAAGATCGCCAAGTTGACCTGTGGCTGGACAATAAGTAGATGTATTCATTTGCTAGGGGTGCCAAGACAAATTCCACAGACCAGGCGACTTATGTACAAATTTATTTTCTTACACTTCCAGAGGGTAGAAGTCTAAGTTCAAAGTGTCACCAGAGTTGGTCTCTTCTGAGAGCCGTCCCTCGTTGGCTCGTAAATGGCTGTCTTCACATGATCTTCCCTCTTTGGGTGTCCTAATCTTCTCTTCTCATAAGAAGAGTAACATTCATTACTCCTTTTAAAACCCTATCTCCAAATACGGTTACAATGTGAGGTATGAGGGGATAGGATTCCAACCACCCACGAATTTGGGGCAGACACAATTCAACCCCTAACAATATATCATCTCATTTCCATTTTCTTGAGTCCCTATCACTGCCCACCATATTGTTTAATCACATGTTTACTTTCTGTCTTTCCCCACTTGCATGTCAGTTCCAGGAGAACACTTGACTTGCTGCTGTATCCCCGGTACCTGCATATCAGAGATGCTCAATGACCACTCCTCTAATCCTTTCATAAAGGGGTGTGTGAATAAATTCATTAATTAACAAACCCTGCATGATTTGACCTCATCTAATTAAGAAGTAGAAATTGGCATCACATGTTTTGGTAATTTGATATCTTTTTTTTTTATTTAAAAGTTTAATTCTTCCATCAAATATGAGAATTCTATGCAACCTAATTTCATTTTCAAGGAATCAACTAATCTTACTGTATCGTTGTCTGAATTTCTCTTCTTCAAATAAATCATACTTGTTAGTTACAATTAAACCTTTTGGTCAGGACTTCCCAGATGTACATGATGAATAGCAGGCAGATAATTGCTAGTTCGGGGACTCATTTGTTTTTCTTGCAGTATGGTTCCTGGGAGATGTTCTCCTTTCCTATCCCCTCAGAGGACTAATAAATTAAATCAATCTGCTTTTACAGAGGAAGTTTTCCTGCTGTGAGTGTTTGGCTGGGGGGGGGGGTGGGGGGAGATAAGACAACAATACAAAAAAAATTAAAATTAAAATAAAACCTCAAAGCTCTATAGCAACTAAAATGCCTTGGAGAAATGTCTGTGTTCAGTGACGATGAGGACATATTTCAGCCATAGAGAACAAGCTGTGGTCACTTATAAAAGGCAGATTGAATAGGTGTTTGAGCTTTCAGAAATGTCAATTTAAAAAGGGAAAAGTGCACCTAAGAGTACTGTGCAACACATTTAGCTTATGGAATATGCCTTGGATGATGTGCCACACTCCCTTCCCAGGGCCTGCCCTCCTTCCTCCACATGGCTTCTCTGACAGACACCCTCTTAGAGCAAATGTGACCCCACTCTCCAGAAGTATCATGTCAGCCCAGGTGGCAGAATAACCAAGTACAAAGCAGCAACAAAAACAAAAACAATAAAAAAAAAAGTCCGGAGGGGGGGCCTTCTTTGAAAAAAATATTTTTTTTTTAAGTCAGAGTGGTGGGGCACATCGGTGACTCAGTCGGTTAAGCAGTTAAGTGTTGGCCTCTTGATCTCAGCTCAGGTTATGATCTCATAGGCTCATGAGTTCGAGCCCCAGGCATCGGGCTATATGCACTGTCAGTACAGTCTGCTTGGGATTTCTCTCTCTCCCTCTCTCTCTCTCTCTCTCTCTGCCCCTCCCACTGCTTGTGTGTGCCCTCTCTCTCTCTCAGAATAAATAAATAAACTTAAAAAAAAATAACTTTTTTTAGAGTCAGGGTGGTATCACAGAGAAGAAAACACCATGTTAAAATTTCTAGCATTTATTGGGGGATGGATTTTTCATACATATCTTTAAATTCTGTAATGGTGGTTTGTTGCAAGCTATAAACTTTTTGGTGCTCTGGGCCTATAAAAAAATGAATCTAGCCTGGGGCCAAAGAGGGAACTTCTGAATGAACCAAACTGAGTTAATAATGATACCCATAATCCTAGTCATAGTCGGTTGGTGCAAAGAGAGCTCATGACACAAATTCCTTCCACAGATTTTTTTGACGTAAGACTAAGAAATGGTAAATTTCATCTCAATTTTATGGCTGAGACTATATGAAACAAGGGTCACAAACTGTTCATGGAAGAGCCAATGTGGCTAGCAGATGTTTTCTCACTGGTTGTCTCACAGTGTTTGGAAACATTTAAAATAGTTGACACTTGAAAATCTGAAAATTGCATAGAAAAATCTTCAGTTCAAGCTTCTTTTGAAGAAATTAAATTTGGTACCACTGGGTAATTATTTCTCCATAGCAACCACTGGCTGGAGCTCTGAGGTGGCCTGAAATGGGGCACAGATCCTCTAATCCATGGGTTGGCAAATGCTTTCTGTAAAGGGCCAAAGAGTAAATATTTGCAGCTTGGCAGACCGTATGGTATCTGCTCTCGCAACCACTCAACTATGCCGCCATAGCACAAAAGCAGCCATAGACAATACATAAACCTTACTTACAAAACACGGCCAGCAGGCTGAATTTGTCCTGTGGGCCACAGTGTGTCAACCTCTGCTCTAGTTCCTCACAGCCAGCATCACTGTTTCTTTATACAAGCCCACCTTACTCATTTGTATTATTTACCTGGCCCCTATGGCATTAGCATCAATAGTTCCTGAGGCTAGACTGTCAGCGCTCACCTGCATTTCATGGAGAAACTCACAAAGCCAACGCACAAAGAAATGCAGAGATGAGAAATGCCACCGTGGGCAGAGCTGCCTCACAAATATGTTCACACGCTAAGTCCTGAAACCTAGAGAATATGTTAAACTGCAGGCAATTAAGGCTATAAACCTTAAAATTGGGACATTGTCTTGGATTATCCAAGTGAGTTCTTAAAAGCAGAGAACTTTCTCCAGCTGTAAGGAGAAAAGAGATGTAGAAGAAGGAGAATTTGGAGAGGTTCCAAACGTGAGAAGGATTTGACTGATTGTCTTGGTCCCAAGACACAGGACCACACAGAGGCTTCCAGAAGGCAAAGGCCACTCCAGGTGACAGCCAGCAAGGAAACATAAACCTCAATCGTACAACCCCAAGGAAATGGATTCTCCCAACGATCTGAATGAACTCCCTAGAATCGCTGGATAAGAATACAGATGGACAACACCTTGACTTCAACCTTGCAAAATCTGAATCAGAGAAACCAGCTGAGACAACCCTGACTTCTGGCATACAGAACTATAAGGTAATGAATTGTATTCTTTTAAGTTACTAAATGTGTGGTAATCCGTTATGGTGGCAATGGAAAACTAATACATATGGAGTCCTGATAGCATTCACTTCTCAGGCTCTAGTTCCTCCTTAGGACCTGTGTGTAGTAAAGAATTTAACCTTACCAAAGGAGACCTCCTTACCTTTGGCTCCTGGAAGATAATCTTTAAGACTTTGGAACACCCCGCCTAACGAGAGTGTCTTTGTTTGTGATCTCTGGGCCACACTAGAAAATCTAATAATGTCATTTTTCATGGGAGCTTTGAGTCATGTTGTATCAGCTTGACCCCCCAGAGAAGCTGGAGACGGAGGTCTGCCACATGGAACCCCGCTATGGAGCTCCAGTAAAGACTCTGGAGACCAAGACTCAGGTAAGCTTCCCTGGTTGGCAATACTCCATACATATTGTCACACATCATTGTCAGAAGAGTGGTTCTGTCCATGACTCCACTGAGAGAAGACAAGTGGAGGCACCATGCTTCGAACTTTCCTGGACTCCCCCTGCTGGGTCTCTTCCCTTGGCTGATTTTAATCTGTATTCTTTCACTGTATTCTTGAGTATAATAGTTTTCAATGAGTTCTGTGAGTCCTTATAGAAAATTATCAAAACTAGGATTAGTCTTGGGGAATTCTCAAACTTGCAATTGGTGTCAGTAACGACGGTGGAAACCTAACTTCACACCCTGTCATATTTCTGTCTTTTCAAACCTTGTTTGTTCAACCCTCTTATCAGGGATTCCCTTATGGAATAAATATTTCATTTTTTAAAATTTGTTTAAGGATTATTCATTTTTCAGAGACAGAGAGAGACAGAGCATGAGGTAGGGGGAGGGACAGAGAGAGAAGGAGACACAGAATCTGAAGCAGGCTCCAAGCTCTAAGCTCAGCACAGAGTCCAACACGGGCTCGAACTCACAGACTGTGAGATCATGACCTGAGCGAAAGTCGGACACTCAACCGACTGAGCCACCCAGGTGCCCCAATATTTCATTTTAACTAGTTTCTGTCACTTGGATCCCAGAGATTTTTAACCCATACACAGATAGACCAAAGTACTTATATAGCTATTAATAAGCCAGAAACTTAAAATAGAAGAATTTCACTTTAAAAAAAAGACTAGAAAGATCAACCATTGCAACCCTGCCATTTTCTTGATGAGCAGCCTAGTGGTTAAAGAAAACTAGAAAGTCTTTTATAAATGATAGATATATAAATTCTTCGATGACTCCGAGACTAGCATTCCTCAATCAAGGCCACATTATTTCTTTTTTTTTTTTTTTAATATATGTAATTTATTGTCAAAATGGTTTCCATACAACACCCAGTGCTCATCCCAAAAGGTGCCCTCCTCAATACCCATCACCCACCCTCCCCTCCCTCCCACCCCCCACCAACCCTCAGTTTGTTCTCAGTTTTTAAGAGTCTCTTATGCTTTGGCTCTCTCCCACTCTAACCTCTTTTTTTTTTTTTCCTTCCCCTCCCCCATGGGTTTCTGTTAAGTTTCTCAGGATCCACATAAGAGTGAAACCATATGGTATCTGTCTTTCTCTGTATGGCTTATTTCACTTAGCATCACACTCTCCAGTTCCATCCACGTTGCTACAAAGGGCCATATTTCATTCCTTCTCATTGCCACGTAGTACTCCATTGTGTATATAAACCACAATTTCTTTACCCATTCATCAGTTGATGGACATTTAGGCTCTTTCCATAATTTGGCTATTGTTGAGAGTGCTGCTATAAACATTGGGGTACAAGTGCCCCTATGCATCAGTACTCCTGTATCCCTTGGGTAAATTCCTAGCAGTGCTATTGCTGGGTCATAGGGTAGGTCTATTTTTAATTTTCTGAGGAACCTCCACACTGCTTTCCAGAGTGGCTGCACCAATTTGCATTCCCACCAACAGTGCAAGAGGGTTCCCATTTCTCCACATCCTCTCCAGCATCTATAGTCTCTTGATTTGTTCATTTCGGCCACTCTGACTGGCATGAGGTCATATCTGAGTGTGGTTTTGATTTGTATTTCCCTGGCGAGGAGCGACGTTGAGCATCTTTTCATGTGCCTGTTGAAGGCCACATTATTTCTATTTCAAATACAAATTTGGGGGCAGTGGCTAGAATGACACGTGAGTTTGTTTCCCAGTCCTTACCAGAATGGCTGGAGTTTGTGTTAAATTCGCTACAAGGAGCACTGGCTGATGTTTTGAGGCGGGAGGGTTTTATCACTGTTGTCTGATTCTCAGAGTCCTTGTCATCTTGTGGCAGATGAGAGTCTGCAGAGCCAGGTCCCACAACTGGTTTGCTCATATCCCCCAACTTGTGGCACACCATTTGGTATCTGATCCTTTCTTTAATAATAAAGAAAAAATGTTAAAACACACACTGCCTTGGTTTTCAACCGTTTTTTAACATGATATGGAGAGGAATCTTTGAGAAAATAATTTATTCCTGGGCAGTGACATACCAAATGAGGGGCAAGGGGAAAGGTCTGCACCGGTTGCAGGCCATAAGGGGGCACATGGTCTGCAGAAAATTCTAAAGCAATAATAAAATCGATGAGCACCCTGCTTGCTTTTTATTGTTACCATGTACCAGCCATCCCTGTGCCCCTGCCTTGGAACACCACTGTTCCTGGATTGCATCTCTTGCCCAGATTAACTCCTAGTTTCAGCACTGTTTCAGATCTATTGAGTTTGGTTGAAATCCCAGCATGTGGCATGAAAACTTGTTCCACATCTTTATTGTGGCCTCCCAAATCCTTGGCAATGATCTTTGCAATCAATCTCGGAGCAGAAATGTGCTTCCCTGCTTATGCATATATTCTCTCTGTTGTCTTCTTTTTGCCCCACTATCAACCTAGTTCTGCTCCCTTTACATTCTAAATATTTTGATTGGTTATTTTTATATAGTTTCGTTATACCCTTATATTTGCTATCTTTTGTGTTGCCTATGTAGAACTAAATTTCATTTCTTTGTTTTTGTTTCTCCCTTCGATGAAAAGAAAAGGTTTTGTAAAAAGGAGAACTAAATAGAGATTGCAATTGACATCATATTCCTGAGGGATAAGAGTAACTAAGTTACCTTTTGAGTTGGATATATCCATTTCTCCTACTTCAGTTGAAAATAGATGTTGTTTAGTAACTTTCTTTCTTGTTCTTCTTAATTTACTCATCCTGTTGGCTTCAGTCTCATTACCTTCATCTCTCGTGTCCTGTAATAATTAATAAACAAAAACCAGATAACAGATCGTGCACACAACTAAATCTGGATGTCAGGAAAGCATGGTGACTGGATACTTAAGCTTTAAAGTGAATGTAAGAGACTTTTATAATGAGGTAAATTTTGTCACTTCTGTCACTTGAATAATTCAAAATTAACAAACCCAATATTCTGCTTCAGGCTGGATATTCTGTACTCCTTTTATACCTGGTACAGAAATATAATTAAATAAATTGGGATCTTGTCCAACTAGTCAAGATTTTAATCTTTATTTTTTACTCTGGGATATTTTATATTATCCATGCCTAAACCCATTTAAGCGTAAAATCCTCTTTTTATGATTTCTATCTTTTTTTGGATCTCTAACCTTTTGACCAAAAGCACAAGTACCCGAAGAATTAGATTCTACTCTTTCTTTTCTCTTACCCTCAGCCTTACTGCATCAATATTTACTTTACTTCAAAAGTAAATTAAAATATAAAAAATAAAATAAAAAATTCAGTTGCATTTGTACATATTAGTTTCTATGGGTAAAACAAATGTTATACTCAAAACAGTTTTATAGCTTGGGAAAATGTAAAGAAAAATATTTTAAAACAAAATAACTTCCCTTTTACAATCAAGTTCTAATCCTTGACAGAATTCTTCAATAGACCTGTCAAGGGCTATTCCCAGCAAGGAGCTGGGCAGTGAAGCAGGGGCTGAAGGGGGAAGAGCTCGGGCATCTCTGCGCCAACAGTGGGCAGAATCACCCCTGCAGTCCCAGGACATGAAGGGTAACATTAAAAAAAAAAATAAGAAAAAAAAGCAGACATTAGTATTTTTCATGTTTTTTTTTTTACAAACTCCTCATTGTAGTGTGAAGGGAGAAATAAGTGGCAGGGTCAGGGTCAAAAACTATAGTCTAAAATGTTTTGAGCTATTGTCTTTTTGAAGAGCAGATTCTGAAAGATTCTGTATCTGGGAGCAAGTTATCTGGGGAACAGCTGTACACATTTGTCAATAAGACCAGTTCAGCCTCCAAAAGCTAAAAGAAGAAAACAGAATTCAACCTGTTGGTGTTTATATGTAATCAGGACACATTGTTATTATTGTTACTACGTTTTAAAAGGTATATTTCATAGGATACAATCTTTTTTGCCATTTTAAAATTTCACATCTTAGGGGCGCCTGGGTGGATCAGTTGGTTGAGCATCATCCGACTTCAGCTCATGTCCTGATCTCCAGGTTCATGAGTTCCCCCACATGGGGTTCCCTGCTGTCGGCGGGGAGCCTGCTTCAGATCCTCTGTCCCTCCTCCACTTGCGCTCTCTCAAAAATAAATAAACATTTTTTAAAAAATAAATAAAATAAAATAAAATAAAATAAAATAAAATAAAATAAAAGTAAAATTTCACATCTTAGAAAATTGTGGTCCCCTCTACTCCAGACAATTTTATATTTGAATGATGTGATACTTATTGTGAGATATACAAGTTTAATTTTTCCTAGCAGTTTATCATTTTATTTACATATTTTCCAATACACTTGTGAAAGAATTCTGACAGTGATATCCTGACTTTATTGTACGTATTCAACATTTCTAAAATTGCATTGCCAGAAATGTACATCATATAATTGTACTTTTGGTAAATGTTTCTATAAATACATGACTAGCTTTATTAAGAAGTCTTGTTTAGACAAGGAAATAGTTGGTCAGGTATGTAAATATGAAAGAAAATTGAGCAGACTAACATTTGTGTTAGTTGACCCATTAGGTATCCTTCATATACAGATAGAAGGAATCAAATGAGATAGACTTTAAGATTTCCTTCAGCTTTAAACTATAACCTGCAATTGAATAGCAGTGTGCTAAAATCGAGCCCTTTGTCAGGCACATTTCTCAGCATAACCCTCACAGTAATAGAATCTCCATTTTACAAATGAGAAAAGTGAGACCCAGAATAATTTGCCAAGGCCCCAAGAGGGAGTGAGAGATGTAGTTTACAAACACATCTTCCAATTGCCAAAATGCCATTTTGCTTCCCAAATGCCAGAGACGCCCGTTTAGAGAAAGCTCATTTTAATAAGAGTCACCTGTGAAATTTTATGCTTTTTAAATGTTGGCAATTAATTCAAAGTATAAGGTAGGAGGTAAAGAAGAAAAGAAAGTTTCTCAACTACTACACAGCCAGGTCTCAAAAAGACTGGAATGCTGCTCAGAATATGCAGTTCTGGAGGCCCCCAGCACAGTGAGAGCAGCGGTGACGGCGTATCTCTTCCCTAACGTTGGTATTTAATGTGGTCCTGAGACATGATGGTCAAAACATCTAACTGTTATTACAGCTAATAAAAAATAAAAAATACTTTTATTGTACCTACTATATGTCACATCTCTTCTAAATGCTTTGCACGTATTAATTCATTTAGTCTCAAAACAACCCCTTGCAATAAATATATTATCAACTGAGTCAAAGGAATACTAATTAACTAGTTCAAAATCACATTTCTCATAATTGGTAAAGCTAAGGTTTGAACCCAGACATTGACTCCAGATTACAAATACTTAATGCATCCTTAATGAACACCACCAGAATACCCCTGCATCATTGCTGGGATGCTGGGAAGCATCATTGCTGGTTCTAGAGGGCCCCTGCAGGGTGAGATGTTAACTCTTTAGGTGATGGATCATGAAAGTTCCAAAAGCCCAAGAGGAATAGTAGGTTAGCTACAGAAGTTAGGAGGGTTGGGGGAGCCTTAAGGGACTCTTATCAGCACCTGTTTACCAACTAGTTTAGAAACTTTTCTTGATCTGTCAGACATTCAGCAATATAGTTCCAATTTACAGATCTCCTGGTTGCACCATTATGTTGGACAAGCAGTGCCTGATGTATGTAGTAAGCACTGAAACAGACTTTAATCCTTATTATTATTCCCTAGGCACCCTGCATTACTGGGGTTGTCTGTGGGAAAGATACCTCATTCTAGGTTACCTCCTGGGCCCCTGGCTCTTGGGAGATGGCTCTCACTGAGTCAGGCCCTAATCCTTTATCTGAACAGCTCTAGATTCTGAACAATAAACTAGGGGAACTTCTCAGAGAGGTGAGGGTATGCCAAGCAATGTGAGGATTCTCGGGGAGGGTTCCGAGAATATACTCATGCCTGGACTCTGTAGTACTACTATTATTAAATAGGCAGAATATTTTATAAACAGTCTCCACACAGCCAGGGAAACTAGGCCAAGCTTTAAAAGAAGAAGGGATACATACGCTGAAGATAGAGAGAGGTGAGGTAAGGCAGGTTGGAAGAACCGGGAGCACAAGCACAGATACACAATTTAATTTTGATCACATGACATAAATATGCAAATCCAATTCATGCTTAGCTTAGACAGTCTCAAAATTCCACTACAGTAGGTTGATCCTGACTTGATTTGACATTCCCAACAGAGAGGCTTTTCCCACTTCAGAAATGTTTCTGCTATCATTCCATTAGAGGACTCCTTTGTCTCATACATGGGACTGGCCTCAAAGAAGTTTTCATATTACAAGAATTTTCATAATTCATGTTTCTCTCATCACATTGTTGCTTTTGAAAGTTGTTTTATGGCTTAATAAAAGTTTGTCATTTTGCATTTCAACCCAGTGGCTTGATCAAATTAACTAAAAGAGGCTTAACCTAAAGGGATTGTGCCAAGCATTAAATTTAGACCCTAATTTGACCTAATAAGTTTCCCTTCAATGTATTAACCAGTGTTATTTAGATTCTAAATATCACTGATTTTATTCATTTACTTTCAATTTTCTCTAACAGCTACTTTTTTAATATCAATACTTTAAAAATCATTGTTTTGTCTCCTGTATACTGGCTAGAGTCTGAGGTATAATCACGAATGCATTTACCAAACACTCTGACTTCATTAATGATGGGGTGCAAGAAAAAGAAAGCAAGCCAAAAACAAATCTCATCAAGTTTTAACCTCTGTGAGAAATAATGGGAGAGGCACCTGAGTGGCTCAGTCAGTTAAGCGTCTGATTCTTGGTTTCCGCTCAGGTTGTGATCTTACAGTTGGTGGGTTCAAGCCCCACGGCCAACTCTGCACTGACAATGCAGAGCCTGTTTGGGATTCTGTCTCCCTCTTTCTCTCTGCCCCTCCCCTCCTTGCTCTCTCTCTCTCTCTCTCAAAAATAAATAAATAAACTTTTTGTTTAAAGAAATAATGAGGGTGCCGGGTGACTCAGTCAGTTAAGCATCTGACTTCAGCTCAGGTCATGATCTCGCAGTTTGTGAGTTCGAGCCCCACATAGGTCTCTGCACTGACAGCTTTGAAGCCTGGAGCCTGCTTCAGATTCTGTGTGTGTGTCTCTCTCTGCCCCTCCCCCACTCACACTCTTTCTCTCTCTCTCTCTTTCAAAAATAATTAAACGTTAAAATAATTTAGAAGAAAAGAAAAAAGGAGAAAAAAGTATCAATGATTATCAAATTTAAAAGAATATGTCAGGGAGAAAAGAGTGTGTCTTCAGTTTCCTTAAAGTGTGCTCTTCAAAGAAAAAGGGAGGAAAATGTATTCAAAATATTTACAGAAGAGATACTTCAAAGACACATCACAAACTTACATCAATGAATCTAAAACCATCCATACCCATTAACTACTAGTTCTACTTCTAACAATTTGTTCTAAGAAAATAATACAAAATATAAAGTCATGCATGTCCAGGGTCACTTTTTTTATAATAGCAAACACTTGAAAGCAGAGCACAGTGAAGTAGGAAGAGTGGAACAGATTGTGGTCATTCTGTTCAGTGAGTTCACCATTTAAAATGAGTGCTTCCATTTCCTATCTTTGTCACCTGGATTACCACAACAGTTACCAAAATGTCCTCCCTGCATTCTCCATTTTTACCCATCCTCCACACTATGGCCCATGGTCCTTCTTTAAATCACAATGTTGGTATTACTATTTCTCTGCTTAGGTTGCATCCAGTTTTCCCCCACCTTTAAGAAAAATTCAGATTAGTATTCTCTGAGGCCCTGCAGAGGCCAGTCTCACCAATGCCTCCAGACTCCATAGCTGGCCATTTGTACACACAAACCTTATCTCCACCCATTCAAAACTAATTTTATCATTCCTCTGTCCCACACTGATTTCTTTTTTCCTACGCTCATTGGTTTTCTAGCCTGTCCTAAGGAAATGCAATCTACTCTTCTGGTCACAGCTCAAAATTAACCCCCTGGACAATTTGCTGTAGCCACTCCATTCAAAGATGGCTGATTTTTTTAAAATTCTCAGTGAAAGCAGATCCCTTATCAAATTTTGTAATCAATTATTGTCTTCTTCATCACAATTGGTAAAATATTCAGCCTTCTCTTAAAAATCTCTGCTTTGTAAAATAATTCTCAGTATCATTAAAGTAGCTTCCTTCCATTTGTATACTTTTCTCTCCAAACCACAAGGCAACAATTAGTTTTTGGGGTTCCTTAAGTGCCAAGGATATATTTAGGCATCCCTTCTAGAATTAACAACCACTGCCACTATAAACCAAGGAAGCACTTATAGCCTCAATATCCACTTGGGCAAACTAGGGTAGAGATTATGTTGATCTGATTATAGCAATGGCTGTAGGGATGGGGAAAATGAACATACTACAGATATATTTGGGAGGTAGACTTAACAATTTGGTGATTGACTTGATATAGGAGGTGCAAGAGACAGAGGGTCAAAGGTGATAGGTTTCTGACTAGAGATCCCAGGATGAGGAGGAAACCTGAGACAGGAGTTGCTGGGTTGTTTTGTGAACATATGGACCCTATGATGACTGTGTCTTCTGAAGGCCTACAGCAAGCAGGGGTCAGAATCCAAGAGATAAAATGAAAGTAAAGAGCATAGCCCTGAAAGTGGCTAAACCATTAAGAGAAAGAGCAGAGACTGAGAAAATAAGAGGACTAAGCTAGAGCTGAAAAAGGACAACACTTAATAAGTAAACAAAGAAATGGAATCCCAAAAAGCAATCAGAGAAAAAAAAATGACAAGAAGGTGAAAGAAAAAGTTGGGACAGAGTGGTTTCATTGATAGCAAGAAATAAAAGCTGTATTAAAAGAAGGGAGTACCAGTAGGCCTACTACTGAAATGATAAATAAGGTTGATATTAAGACTAGTCCATTGTTGAGAAAGAATAAAATCATGCCATTTGAAACAATGTAGATGGAACTGGAAGGTATTATGCTGAGTGAAATAAGTCAGTCAGAGGACAGATATCATATATTTTTACTCATATGTGGATCTTGAGAAACTTAACAGAAGTCCATGGGGGAAGGGTAGGTGGGAAAAAAAGTTTCAAACAGAGAGGGAGGCAAACCACAAGAGACTCTTAAATACAGAGAACAAACTGAGGGTGGATGGGGGGGTAGGGGAGAGGGGAAAACTGTGATGGGCATTGAGGAGGGCACTTGTTGGGATGAGCGCTGGGTGTTGTATGTAAGACGATTTGACAATAAATTATATTAAAAAAAAACATACGTTGTATAAATGTACATCTTCCATATTATCAAAAACAAGAAAAAAGGGAAAAAGGCTAGTCCACTGCGTTTTACAACTCGAGTCACTAGAGGCATTGGTAAAGGCAGGGTCAGCGGAAGAAGGTGGACACCAAAGAGTTGAGGAGGGAATGAGAGATGCTTAGTCCAAGGTCCACACACTACAAACACAACAGAAATATTCTCTACTATCAAGCGGAGACAGTCAGAAAATACACCTCAAAAATAACAAGAGAAAGAGACAGAGACTTTGACCACTGGAGAAGTGCTGAAGGGTCTAAGAAAAGCGTATGTTGCTTTTAGGAAGAACGGCTTACACATTTTTAAATGCTTAATGAAAGGAGTTAATAAAAAAGATGTTGAAGGGAGAAGAAGAAGGATAAAGCAAGGTCCCTGAAAGGGCAGAAAAGATGGAAACTAGAGTTGAAATGAAAGGTTTAACTTTAATATATCTTCCTCTATAAGAGGAAGAAAGGAAGATAGAATGTTAGAAGGAAGAGAGAAGAAAAAAAAATAAGGAGGAAAGGGAAATTAAGAGGAGGAGGGGAAGAAGGGAATTGTCAACATCTAATGAGGGCTATTCAGGTGACATAATTGTGCCTCATGACAATTAAGTTCACCCAGGAAGTGGCAGAATCTGGATGCAAAACTAATTTTAAACATTTGTTCTTTCTTGTCTATTCTGGATAAGAAAGGTAGCCAGTTATGAAGCTTCCAATTTTCTTCTCTGGGTGGGAGATGCACAGACAGTATTAGAATGCAAGACTAGAGGTTTAAGAAAAATGGAAATGGTTGACATTGCCACAGCAGAGAATTCAAAAAAGCCAACTCAGGAAACAAAAGTGCCGAGTGCCCCACAGAAATGGGAGATTTTTAAGTTATAGTGGCATCAATCTGTACAGGTAAATTATTTTTCCTCCATAAAATTCTTCCAGGATTTAGGTTTTGTGAAGATACAAACTTAGGAAGACAATAACAAAAATAAGTTAAGGATACTGGCAAGAAAGACTAAAATAATGAGATATGGAATCCAAGAGAGATGAAATGGGAAATGAAACCAGGAAAGACCGACAAGGGGAACCTAGTCCAATGACTGGAGAGTCTTAGAAGGTGGCATTTTATATGTATCCTTGTGCCAAATATATTGACTAGAATAAAATAGGAATTGAGTAAATATTTTCTAATCAGTGAATGGCAACCAAGGCCTACTTTGTTGGAATATAAGGCCAGAAGGGAACTTCAACTCAGATCTGTCCTTCATAAGTGATTTAAAATGAAATCTTTGGATATCCAATAGAATGAATGGGTTGATGTAATCAAAACACTTTTCCTAGATAAAATGTTACTGGATTCCCTCAGTTTTCTCAAGGTGAGCTAAGAGAAAGGAATCCCTGCTGGGGAGCTGCTCTGCAGTGACTCTGTCCCTTCACCCCATTAATTCCACCTTTCCTTTAGGGTTTTCCTCACTGTATTTATCCTCAAAGCCACACCTTATCTTCAAGGTTATGATTATGTCCTTTAAGACATACACAAAATCTTATTTCCTATTTTTCCTCATAGCATAACTAAAACATGCTGATATTTCAAAAGAATTTTCTAAACATTAAGGAACAATAAAAAAGAAAATAAAAAAGAAAGAAATTATAAAACACATGCTTTCTATTGTCTTGGTCATTAGATATATTTTCTTCAGTTCTGATCTGTTCCCTGTCTTACTCAAGACCTGTCCAAAGTATTTGCCTTTTTAGTTCTCTGACTCACCAACCAGATAAATAAGCATCCTTTGGAAACTTATTTGGAAACCTAGAACACTTCTTTATGGTCTACTAAGTGATTCACTCTTTCAACCAAACTGTTTCTGCAAAGTCACTGTAGTCTTACCCTAAATTAGAGTCCCTGATATCATTAAGGACAAAGACCCAAATGACCACCATTTCCCAACTTAAAGAAAATAAGACATTCTTAAGGAGACATTACCCACAGATCTACTTATTTCCAACGCTAATTCTCCATCAATATATTTTTTAAATAATTTTAATCCTTAAGCTGTATTGCATTTTAGGAGGTTCCATCTGAATACATGGATCTCTGGAGACTTTTGTTACAATGTTCTTTATTACAAATGCAATAATCCTCATTGCAAAAACTCAAAGGTCAGAAGCTCATGAAATAAAATGGAAAATTTTAAAAACAGTAAGAGTCCTCTGTTCTCCTCTAAACTTTAGATTTTTTGACAAGCAAGTATTTTCGGAAAGTCATTTCTTACCACTCCAAATAACTCTTATAATGGCTCATCTTATAATATAAGTTCTTTAATAATTGTTTCTAGTAATGATTTAATGTGTCAGTACTGATTGGGACTATGCACATTTTGAAATATATCAAAAATAGAAACTGAAAAGAATAGATATAGTACATTTATACACCTTGTTGACAGGAGACTTACTGGAGCCACCCTCTTTGTATGAAATTCATTTATTTACTCAACAAGTACTTAGTGAATATCTAGAAGAGGCCAGTCACTGGTTTGGATGCCATAGGAGAAATAAAGATGAGCTACTTGTTCCATGGAACATAAATATAACACGTGATAGAAAGTGGTGTAAGTATATTATATGAATGAGGAAGGTGCCCCTAGAACCATCTTGCTGATGCAACAGCTGAGTCTTTGAAAGTTATAGTAACTACCCCCCCCCCGACTTCACACCTAGAAAATAGCAGAATCCAAACGTGTGGTTTGAAATTCTTCTTTCATTTTTTCCTCTTATTTACAAATTTTACAGACAACAAAATAATGAGTTGTTGTTGTTGTTGTTGTTGTTGTTGTTGTTTTGAGAGAGCGAGATAGAGAGTAAGCAAGGGGGTGAGAAGTGGGGGTGGTGGGCAAAGATAGAGGGAGACAGAATCCCAAGCAGGCTCTGTGCTATCAACACAGAGACAATTGTGGGGCTCAAACCCACGAACCAGGAGATCATGACCTGAGCTAAATCAAGAGTCAGGGGCTGGATGGGGCACCTGGGTGGCTCAGTTGGTTAAGCATCTGACCTCAACTCAGGTCATGATCTTACCATTCCTGAGTCTGAGCCCTGCATTGGGCTCTGGGCTGACAGCTTGGAGCCTGGAGCATGCTTCAGAATCTGTATCTCCCGCTCTCTGCCGCTCCCCCTACTCGTTCACTCTCTCTCTCTCTCTCTCTCTCTCTCAAAAATAAACATTAAAAAAAATTTTTTTAAAGAGATGCTCAACCAAATGAGCAACCCAGGTGCCCTCAAGCAACAAAATATTGAAAACTAAAAATGTTGCCTTTAAGAATGCTAAACACTGAGCAGTTTTATATAAAAGGCAGCAGGAAATTCAAGTTGTTTTTTTTAACTTCACATTTTAACACAGAGTTCAGTAGCATCCCTGTCTTTTGAGGTAAACCTAAGGTAAAGGTAACTACAGATACATTCCTTGGAAGTTACAGAGAATCAGAATTTTACTTAACTATAATGGGCTAAAAATAGGAGGAGCTATTTGGAAACATGTCAGGTTTGTCATCCTCAAGCACATTTGTGGTGGGGTTGGATAGTCAATTGTCAGGGATGACCCAGATAATTTCCAGTTCTCACCACTTTTGCAGTAAAATAACCTAGATCCAAGTTGGTAGGTTAGATGGAACCCTGTTCCACCTATATATCCATCTCCGCCCAAAAATTATAGAGAAACTATCATTGTAAAGAGCCTCTATGTGAAAGAAGGGCCACAATGTTAATTATTGGCTGCCCCTACGCTGTAAATGATGTGAAGTGCTCGGCATCTCACTTCCATTCCCAACAAGATGGCAAAATATGCAACAGCAGAACCAAGCCTACAGCCAATCTCTCCTCTACAGGTAAAATCTTGAACACAACATTCTATATGAGAAAAGTGTGCAGAGTCAATAGTTTCAGAGAGGGGAAAAATGATTTTATAAACATCTAACACCATGTTATTTTCACAATATGAAGCTAAAAAACAAATGAAGCTAAAATAATAAAGGACAAAAAGTTTGGTCAATTTCCTGAGCTTGATGCTAGTACTGGCCTTCTTTTTTTACTGAAAAATAAATTTCCATATTTACCTGAGAAATGAAGATTTTGTCTCTAAAAATATCCGTGTAAATAAGATCAAAGTAATTTTTGCAGTCTCTGTGATGGGCATAAAAACAAATATGTTTCAAAGGTGAGAGAAGACTTGTAGAAAAATTTAAATATACATGTAGTATATAATATATATTTATGGTTATGAGTTCTATAATATAGAGTGAAATAAGATCCAAGAACTTTATAGAACTGTCAGCAAAGATATCAGCTAATAGGCCGCTGCAGATAAAAATATTGGGCCTCATCAAAAAAGAATATTTTCAATGTGACAGGAGGAGTTCCATCTTTTAAAAACAATGTGATGTGTTTATGGCTAGAATACTAAATATAGTTCTAGTCACTGCCCCTGGAAAAACATTAATGGGCTAGAAGTGGATCAATATGTGTTTATTTATATAAATGTATGCCACATGTAATTGTTATCATTATCACATAGAAAGGCAAATAGGGGCACCTGGGTGGCTCACCCGGTTAAGTGTCCAACTCTTGATTTCAGTTCAGGTCATGGTCTCACGGTTCATGAGATGGAGCCCCAGGTTGGGCTCTGTGCTGATAGTGTGGAGCCTGCTTGGGATTCTCTTTCTCCCTCTCTCTGCCCTCCCCCACTCTCTCTCATAAATAAACAAACAAACGTTTACCAAAAAAGGTAAATAAAGTTCTACCATGTAAAAGAAAAAGTGCAAAACTCCTCAAGGCTATAAAAATGAAAACTTAAGGGAAACACTGCTGGTCATCTACAACATAGTAAAGTGCATATGATGAATAACTCCTGTTATTCAGTAGTTCTGAGCACTATTCTAAGCCCTGGACTTGTATTAACTCATTTAATCTCTCACAAAATCTCTTCCAGTCAGTACTATTAATGTCCAAATGAAGCACAGAAAAATCCAATACTTTGCCCCAGCTCACCCAGCTAGTAGGTAGTACAGCCAAGATGAAAACACAGGCATTCCGGTTTCGGGGAGTGTATTACGTATGTGAAACACAAACCTAATTTTTAACATCAAGAGAGGTATTTAAAGGGAGGTAGATTCAAGGTAAATAAAAATAAACATAAAATGAACTAAAAACCTTAAAATCTAAAAACAAAACTGAATGTTTAAGAGACAAAACATATTTAAAATATAAAAATAGAATCAGAAAGTCTATACAGAGTTGCACAGACAAGCATAAAGCAGGGAAAAGAGGGTAAGTTGGAGTAGGGAAATCTCTAGCCTTGAGTCCTACTTCTAGAAAGTCAGTCATAGCTTCCCACAGAGCTGCACTTAATGCCCCAACACACACACACACACACACACACACACACACACGATACAGGCTGCAGAGTAGGATGAACCTCTGGTCTCACCCACATGGGGTCCATTCGTCCTGCAATCTGGAAGCATCACCCCTTTGTGTCTACCTGTGCAGGTGTTTTCCTCTGTGTCTACCTCACAGAGGCATAATTTACAGGGCAGAGAACAGATCTTACCCAACTTGCTTGGCATATCACCCAGCTCAGGACCACATGCAAGGTTTTGATAAATAGCTTTTAATTATTATGATGTCCTGCCATTTCCATCAATTTGCAACTTCACACACCCATAGGGTCTACTTTCAGGAATAAGAATGTGTTTTTGATCTATTGTCTGTTCACTGCTGCTGAGAATTTGGCTGAACACACGACTTTATGACATTGTTTTGAATAGAGAATCTCAGTAAAATATTCTTTAGGGAAATACCAAATCTAAGATTAATAACTGTTCATTTTCACTGAAGATTCTACCAAAGAATTTGTTCAGGCTGGGGAAGTAACCACCTGGGAGAGTTTCTTCACACGCACAATCTTCCCTTTTGATTCATCGAGTCTTTGTTCAGCTGCTGTGTTTTTTGCAGTTAACCTCACGCTGCTGCAGCCCACGTTACCAAAACATCTGGTATGGAACAAAATCATTGTCCTTTTCCAGACATTAGTTAAGTAGAAACAGAATGTCACACACCATCTCCCTCCCACCTTCCATATTCTTTCTCTTTCTGAGAATATGACCCTACACAGGGTAACCACAGGGATTATTCAGAGGAGAGTTGGGTCAAGTGGACACCAACACTCACTTTTATTACATCTAGTAAATATAATGTTCTATCCCAGTTATCAAAGAACTTTTTCCCAAGACACAGGGTTTGTCTCTTGCCATGAAAATTGTGTACTTCAAAATCATATTGCTAGTTTTTCTATTCTCCTAAGAGTGAATGAATACTCAACATTTGGTCTAGACTGGTCTTGGGAGACTATGACACTTAAAGATTTTCACAAAAGCTGGGCCACCTGGGAATACAGCTGGGGGTGGGAAATACAGTTTTGTCATAGGCTCAGGTGTAATAAAACCTAGACCAAGAAGAAGTTGAATAGTTAGACGCCAGTATTTGAAAAGGTGAGTGAGTTACCTGTGTGGTTCAGTTGGTTAAGCATCTGACTCCTGATTTCTGCTCAGGTCATGATCTCACGGTTCTTGGGTTTAAGCCCTGAATTGGGCTCCACACTGACAGTGCAGAACCTGCTTGGGATTCTCTCCCTCCTTGTCTCTCTCCCCCCTCCCCTGCTCATGCTCTCTTTCTCTCTCAAAATAAATAAAACTTAAAAGAAATTTTTTAAAAAGGTAATGATGTGCATTCTAATTACTTTCCCGAAGTCATCATTTATTTTCAGCTCCAAATTTACTTTCAGATAAAATCATTCTATTAAATGTGTCCATCATTTGACACCTCTGACAATGACAGGACACTGTGTGATGAGCCACAGCTACTCCTCAGTGAATCCCTTCTTCACATACTGTTACCCAGTTTCCGTGTGGAAAGTGCATTTGTTGTCTCCATCCCAAAGCACACAGCTCACACTCATTCTACGCAGCAGTGACCCCACTCTTCCTTAGCCTTCAAGCTGTCTTCTCCATTAGATGGAGGAGGGGGGATCAGGTCTATTTTCTCTATGCCTCTATTTCAAACACAGTGCATTGTCCTACCACTATGCTTTGCACTTAGTAGATGTGCTTCTTGTGTTTTATTTTCTTAAATCCATCTAAAGAAAACCCACATTCTCCAAGATTCGACCACAATGCACCTCCCAGTCTACCTTTCAGTCTTCCAGAATGGTCTGTCAGAAATACAAAAGTAAAAGTTGGGTACATACCCATTAAAAACTAGTGAGAAGTGCTACATGTTGACAACTGAGTATTTTAATATATTCTAGAGCAGATGAGAGGCTATCACTATTTAAATGCCATGCATTTCAATTATAATTTGAAAATGGGTTCTCACCTTTAGCCACTTAACCTCAAAGCATTTTTATTATGAGACAAAAGCTTTGAGAAAAACAAAGATTGTGCTCTTAAAAACAACCAAAATATGCATAAAAGAATTCTACACCATCCTTATGCTTCCTAAATGCAGTGCCCAGTGAAGTTATTTTCAATGATTATTCAAACTAAATGAGCTTTTCTAATGCAAATTCTGAATTTAGTTTTGATTATATTTATAAACTCAACGTGTAGTAGAGGAGAGTGTCTTCACCAACTTCTCTGAAGCAGACATAAAACAAGTATAATCATGCTGCCCTTATTCATACTGGCACTCAAATAGTTCACATAGAATAATAAAAAGCTTTGCTGTCAGTATTTTGGTAAATAGCATTTTAACCATTAACTTCATACCTCCTGTAGAAGGTCCCCTTCATCATCCATCTCACACTTTTTTATTTAAGTCCACTTTGGAAACCACAATCCCCAACAAATGCGTTCAACACGTATTTATATGTATACCTGAAACAAACACGGCAGATGATGAATTCCATTGAGGCTCTTTTCCAGAGGGGTCTGGCAGGTAATAAAAGATAAACACCAGACTCTGATGTGTCATGCCCAAGGCACAGTATGCTGGAAATGCACTAGAAGAGTCGAATGACAAATGCTCATTTATGCCTGACTCCCTACAAACAAAGGACATTGCAGAGCTTAAAACTGTGTTGATTGACTTTTTCTCCAACATACTGAATTTTGTTATATAACAATTGTATTCTAGAATGAACTCTATTGTTAGACTCAGATGATGAAACATTTATTAGACAACTATGCAATCACAGTCCACAGACAAAACACAAATGGAAAAATACAGTTGTAAGTGACCCAGATTTATACCAATGGCAAAGATCCACTCATTTGTAATTCCCATTTTTTTCTTCTCTTCTCTTCTCTTCTCTTCTCTTCTCTTCTCTTCTCTTCCCTTCCCTTCCCTTCCCTTCCCTTCCCTTCCCTTCCCTTTCCTTTCCTCTCCTTTTGTTTTCTAGGGTCCTTTCTAGCTTCTAAATTAATTCTGGTCCTTTGCTATATAGCCACAACCATTTTTCTTTATTTACCCTTTCTAATTTTACAAATGTCACTCTCTGACAAACCCCCGCCCTTCCAAGCTGGCCACAAGGAACATAGGATGATCTACAGGTTGCCCCCACATGGTCCAGAAACAATCCTAACTCACTCAGAGGAATAGGGAATGCTTTCTCAAAGAGAGTTTGAAATTATGCTTCTGTTGCCTTCAATTGTGACTTCGTGTTGGTGGGGGAGAGGAGGGAAGTGTTCTGAATCAAATCAAATCCTCTCTAAGCATTTTCCACGTATGAGTGTACAGTCTCCATAGCTGATCACTTCTGTTCTGGACTCTGGCCTGAGGAAGCCCAAGCCAACACTCCAGCCCATCAGCCAGGCCTGACTCTTTTGTTCTATTTCCATAACTGCATATTGTTTTATGTTTGTTGTAATCAACTCTATTTTTTCCTTTGCTTCTTTGCTCATCTTTCCACCTGTCTCCCTTCTGTCCCTTGTCTACCGTATAAACTTCAAGGTCTTCTCAGTTTACCCTCTGTGTCTACTTCTAATCAAACCATAATATAAAATTCAAACACATTGTTTATAATAGTTTCTATATTGCTGAAAAATTTTGTTCTCTGTTCTTAATTACAAAACTTAATATCTAAGAAGTTTTTCATTTCTCTCTTAAAACTTAAAAAAATCAAACTGGACCTATTTGCCTAATTACTTTTGGTTGATTTTTCATAATTTAATCCAAAGCCAAATGCTGATTTTCTTTGGAAACTTTAATAAATCATGGGGTGCCTGGGTGGCTCAGTTGGTTGAGCATCTAACTCTTGTTTAAGCTCAGGTCATGATCTCACAGTTCTCGAGATCAAACCCCATGTCAGTCTCCACATTCACAGCACAGAGCCTGCTTGCGATTCTCCCTCTCCTTTCTCTGCCCGATCCTTGCTTGCTCTTTCTCAAAATTAATCAATAAACTTTAAAAAATTTTAAAAATAAAGGCAGAGTAAAAAATTATAGCTGAAGTTTTCATCCTCTTTCTTTAACCCTCCAAATTAACAATTAATTCTAATTCTAATAAGCAAAATAAAATGAAAATATTGTTGTATTATGAAACAGGGAGTTGATACATTTCTGAAGAGTAAATAAGATAAACAATGAAATCTTACCAGGCTGTTAAAACATCTTCATTATTCATATATAAGAGTTTTCCTGTCACATGCAGAGAAGTATTACTTGCAATAGTGACACAAGCCATGCATTGTAAGTCAGAGAGATCTTAATTCAGAGATTCCAATTTCCAGTAACAACCTATCCACTGAGCATCTTTCCAATTCTGTTGTACTCACTAGCCTGTACCCCATCATCTCTCACCTCCCAATCAAATTATCTTTGACCCTCCTCACTCTAACCCTCGAGATCAGCTACTTTAAGAAGTCCCGTCCACCACTTCTTCCACCATTCTAGTTGTATACTTACTAAAAATTAGTTGTAGTTCTTTCCAAAATTGCTTATCCTAACTGCACTGGTTCTTGCAAATATGCAGTTTAATTAAATGTGTAAACTAATAAAAAGAAAGATATTTAACATTGCTTCAAAGCTAAGGTGAATTGGGGCGCCTGGGTGGCGCAGTCGGTTAAGCATCCGACTTCAGCCAGGTCATGATCTCGCGGTCCGTGAGTTCGAGCCCCGCTTCAGGCTCTGGGCTGATGGCTCAGAGCCTGGAGCCTGCTTCCGATTCTGTGTCTCCCTCTCTCTCTGCCCCTCGCCTGTTCATGCTCTGTCTCTCTCTGTCCCAAAAATAAATAAACGTTGAAAAAAAAAAATTAAAAAAAAAAAAAAAAAAAAGCTAAGGTGAATGTTTTAGAAAGATTTAAAAATGATACAAGTCTTAGTCTGCTATGCTTAACAAAATACCATTGACCAGATAGTATACAAATATTAAAAATGTATTTCTTATGATTCTGGAGGCTAGGAAGTCCAAGACCAAGACACCAGCAGGTTCAATGCCTTGTGAGGACCCCTTTCCTGGTTCATAAATGACAGTCTCCTCACTGTGTCCTCACATAGACCTTTCTGGAGTCCCTTTTATAAGAGTACTAATCTCATTCACAAGGGACTCAGTAAATAGCAGTATATGTCTAATAATACTTGTTGCTAAATACTGTTCAGGTAATATGCCTGTAGAAAATAAAGATAATTTATTAGAGTATAGAATTTTCTTTTGGATTGCCTTGTGATCATCTTTAAGATCTTACAACACTAACTAAAATAAACAATTTTATATTATTCTTACATGAAGCACTATGATAATGGTTTATGCAAGAGAGCCAATATAAGATTCAAATCAATGGATGTATACTCAAAACAAGGCATTGATCCAAAATCAATATATTGGCTAATAAGTGTATAATTAGATGACTTAAGTTAATATATATATATATATATATATATATTTAAATAAGTATGCCTTATGGTACTTTATTTTCGCTGATTTCCTTGATTAACCAAATATTTTTTTACTTGATGGTTTAAGATGAAAGACCTCCTTTATTTTTATAAACTTTTCTTTAAAAAAAGTGGATGAGGCTTTTTGGAGAGAGATGTCAGATATAATATACACATTTACTTTTGCTGGTTTCAAAAAAAATGAACTAAAAGGCATAAGTGAAAAAGGAAAAAGAAAATGGAAATGAGGACAACAGAAAAAAGATTTGGATGGTAGAAAGCATGTTGAAAAATTGTAGCAAACTTTTAACAAACCACAGTAAGCTAATCCTAAGTAATCAGTGAGAAAAGTCAAGAAACAATGCAGCGTGCACTGTAGAACTTTCCAGAAATAAGAGAAAAAAGCAAAAAGTAAAAAAAATAAGGTCAAAGAGACTAAAAAAGAAAAAGATGACCAATCTAGGAGGTTTGATACATGAATAATAAGAGCCTCAGAAAAATATAATAGAGAAAAATAAAGGGGAAGGTATCTTCAAAAATAGTCATTTCCCAGAATTGAAGGCCATGAGTTTTCAGAATGAAAGGTTACACTGAATAGCTAAATGGAATAAAATTTATACATATCTAGTCTATTATAAAATTTCAGAACACTAACATATACAATGTATGAAGAATCCAAAAGAACCCAGACTTCTTAATAGAAAACAATGGAGAAAAGGTTTCAAAGTTCTGTGGAAAAATACCTAACCCATTATTCTATACTGAGTCAAAACTAACCATCAAATGAACAAACTAATGACATGTTTCACATACCACTCATGTACCCTTTCTCAGAAAACTAATGAAGAATATTGTTTTCCAATGTAGGAAACCAAAACAGAAGAAAACCACAGGCCCAAGTAACAGGAGATCCACATGGGGGAGAGTAAAGAGAATCACCAGGAACCTGATAAGGTGAAATCTCAGAATGACGGCTGAATATCAAAAGTAAAGTATTGCCAGATATTTTCAGAGCAAAGTCTCAAGAAATAACTTTCAAAAAGAATAAATTAATAAAACATCTCTTGTGTCTAAATTTTGGGGGAATAACTGAGACTGAATTTCTAATTTTACATAGGATACTTATACATAAGCAACTGGGAAAAAAAGACAATTGCTAACATCACGGAAAAGAAAAAAATGATGTGGGTCAGGAAAAAGAATCGTGTAACAATACTACACAGCTCAACTGTGAATAGCTTTACATAATAATGTAAATACTAAGTTTTGATCCTTATAACATTACAATGCTTTATTAGAACAACTGTGGGAATTGAAAGTGTACATGTATATTCAGCAAGGAAAGACAGCTAAATTCTCATTTATCCAATGTGAGAAGTCAATAGTTAATGCCAAAAACTTAAAGATGAATAAATAGTAATGTAAGTACAATTTTTAGAGATAACTGAGTCAAAACAAAAAGATCCAGCTGAAGAAATTGAGACTAGATGTCTTGGGAGAGGAAACAGAAGTGGACTGAGGAACTGTTTGCCTCTTTAAACCATGGGCATATATATCTTTAATAAACACAAAAGTTAGTGAGGGTGGGGATGGTTGAAATGTTGATTTCTCTCTTCAAAAAGCAGTTCATTCAATTGTGTTTACTTGATCTCTGTTTCTTTCTTTCTTTTTTTGGTAAGTGGTCTTATGTAATTTCTTTATGTACAGTTAGCCACTTAATCCTTTTACATAACTTAATATAGTGTTTACCATATCATAGAGCATTTTATCTGTTTCCGTATCTCCCACCAAAGCTGTGAATTCCTAGAGAGTTTGGACTCTATTTTGTAACTCAAGTACCTGGAATACTGCCTATCTCATAAGAGATCAGTATACTTTTGTTAAATGAATGAATGATGCATGAGAAAAACTGAATTTATTATCTAGGGAAAATATGGCACACTTCTATTATGAGAATTAAGTATATATTGCCAAAAAACAAATAGTCTCTTATGCCATTCTAAATCAAATTTTTATGATGACTTAGTTTCAAGTGATATAGCCTCTATCCTGCAGTCACTCACCATAGCCACTGAAGTTATCATGAGTGCTTTCTTTCTATTAGACAAAGGACTGAAAACATCTACTGTCAGACATCTTCACCCAGAAGTGACAATTTGCATTCATGATTACTTTTTAGGTAAAGTCAGAGCCCTTCATATAATTTATATACCAAACATTTGAGTGTTCTCTGACCAGGTTGCTGCTTTAGAAAATACTGTATATTATTTACTCTTATTTCAGGTTTCTTGAAAATCATTCTAAGATTGTTCAATTAAGAATGATTCTTGGGGCACTTGGTTCACTCAGTCAGTTAAGCCTCCAACTCCGGCTCAGGTAATGATCTTGCAGTTCGTGAGTTCGAGCCCTGCATTGGACTCTGTGCTGACAGCTCAGAGGCTGGAGCCTGCTTTGGATTCTGTGTCTCCCTCTCTCTCTCTCTGCCCCTCCCCCGCTTGCACTCTGTCTGTCTGTCTCTCTCAAAAATAAATAAACATTTAAAAAAAATAAAAATAAAATTGTTTTAAAAAGAATGATTCAGGGGTGCTTGGGTGGCTCAGTCAGTTAAGCATCCGACTTTGGCTCAGGTCATGATGTCACGGTTGGTAAGTTCGAGCTCCCCATTTGGCTCTGTGCTGACAGCTCAGAGCCTGGAGCCTGCTTCAGATTCTGTGTCTCCCTCTCTGCCCCTCTCCAGCTCATGCTCGCTCACGCACTCTCTTTCTCTCTCTCGCTCTCTCTCAAAAATAAATAAATATTTTCAAAAATTTTTTAAAAGGAATGATTCACAAACCGAACACAATATTCTTACCACCTAGAAAGATAAGCTGTATCTTCTGCTTGAATTTAAATGATTAATGAACAATGTTTTCTAAAAAATAGAATTGTCATCTGTACACAAAATATTTTGAAAACATAAAGATATTAGACTCTAAAACAATAGGGCCCACGCTCATTTGAAAAATTTGATTTCCATTGTATGCTGGCCGCTATAAAAGATGGTAGGTAATAAATTAATGGTATATGTTTCATGTCTGTTTGGTATACTTTACATCAGACTACAAATAAATACGTTTCTGATGGCATCATAAGTTTTAAAGTAATGGGTCTTTTTTTTTTTTTTTCAACGTTTATTCATTTTTGGGACAGAGAAAGACAGAGCATGAACGGGGGAGGGGCAGAGAGAGGGAGACACAGAATCGGAAACAGGCTCCAGGCTCCGAGCCATCAGCCCAGAGCCTGATGCGGGGCTCGAACTCACGGACCGCGAGATCGTGACCTGGCTGAAGTAGGACGCCTAACCGACTGCGCCACCCAGGCGCCCCATAAAGTAATGGGTCTTTAATTAAGCAAACATGCTTTAGAAAAGGAAGCAACTGAGAAAAAAAAAAAAGTCCAAGAAGATCTCTTTCTTTGCTCACTGATTGAGCTTCTTCACTGAACGCCCTTGTGCCTATATCGTGTGCTGCAATCTCTTTACTTTGGAACTGTGACCAAGATGAAGCTGGAGTGTTGACACTGCTTCCTCCACTCCATTTGAGAAGTTTGTAATTATGACAAAAGCTTTAGCAATTTTGCAAATATTTAGCACTGCTACATTATTGTAATAGATAAAATAAGATACACGTGCCTAGTTCTTAGTGTGTACAGATGAATGTCTAAGTGCTTTACAGATACGAACTCATTTAACCTCCCCCCAAATTAATGAGGTACTGCTATTATTACCACCATTTTACAGATGGAGTAATTGAGGGACAGAAACTTTATGTATCTTTTGGAAGCCCCACAGCTTAAGTGGCACAACCAGGATCTGAACTCTAATAGCCTCGCCCAGACTCCACAATCTCAGCCATGAGAGGACTCAGGCTTAAAAGAACACAGCACCTAAGAAAGCATAAACATATGCATAAATCTACAGTCAGGAAACTCAATAACCCTTGCCCCTTTGCATTTATAAGAGCCTATCAGGACCCATACAGGTTAAAGGAAACTCTGCTGGTGTCATTTTTTAAATTTTTTTCTAATGTTTTATTTTATATTTGAGAGAGAGAGTGAGAGAGACAGAGCATGAGCAGAGACATGGAGACAGAATCTGAAGCAGGCTCCAGTCTCTGAACTGTCAGCACAGAGCCCAATGTGGGGCTCAAAACCATGAGCAGTGAGATCATGACCTGAGCTGAAGTCGGACGCTCAACTGACCGTGCCACACAGGCACCTCTGGCGTCATTTTCTGATCTCTAAAACTGACTGATGTGAGTAGGAACTCATTGGACTACTTGCAGCAAAAATTAAATTGTCAATCTATTTTAGGAGGGCACAGGTACTTTTTACTTTGTGGGAGTGAGGTTTAATATCATATATTTAACATTCCTAAATACTGAAGACTTCAGATGGAAATCTGCATAGGTAGAAGTAGGCCATTCCATCTGTAGAAAGTATGATAGTTGAAGGCTGAGGAAAGAGGCAAAATTTTAGAATAGCATTTGCACAGAATTTGAGACCAACATTTGGTCTTTCACATTATTTTTGTCTCTCCTTTCTGCTAATTTGATTTTTTTTTCCCCTCAATTTTTCAGAGAAAGGAAAATCCTTGTAGGGAAAGGAATGTTTAAAAGAAACTGTTGAAAGATAATTAACATGCACAGATGACTTTAAAGGATAAATCAGGGCGGGGGCACCTGGGTGGCTCAATGAGTTAAATGTTAGACTCTTGCTTTCTGCTCAGGTCATGATCTCACAGTTCGTGAGTTCGAGCCCCGCATCCATGTGGAGCCTACTTGGGATTCTTTGTCTCTCCCTCTCTCTCTGCCCCTCCCACATCTCTCTCTCTCAAACTAAATAAATAAACTTTAAGGAATAAATCTGGGTATTTAACCATGAATGGGGATCAACAAACTTTTTTTCCATAATCCAAATAATAAATATTTTAAGCTTTGTAGGTCATTGTTGTGACAACAGCCATAGACAATATATGGCCAGTTTGCCAACCCCTGACAGAGAATTTGATCGACAAATGTACACATTTATACTTTGTGATCTCTCAAGAGACTTTCTGTTTTCATTCTTTTAAATAAAAATATGTAATAATATATTCTATATATCACATATCATTTTGAAAGTAAACTTAAAACATTTAATAAGACACAGGAACAAACATATTTTTGCTTTTAAAAACTCCTTTCATCAATGTCCGATTTTCTGGAAGAATTCTTATTTAGCACATTGCCTCATATTCTGTTTAGGGTCAGCAAAAGTAAATATAAGCACTATTTGCTTACTATAATTTCCTTTCTTCTTATATGCTTTGCATCTTTTTATGAGGTATACACATTTTTTTCCTCAGTGTGATTTTTTTTTTTTAGTGCTTATTTTTTATTTTTGAGAGAGAGAGAGTAAACAGGGAAAGGGCAGAGAAAGAGGGGGACAGAAGATCCAAAGTGGGCTCTACACTGACAGCAGTGAGCCCAATGCAGGGCTCAAACTTATGAACCACAAGATCATGACCTGAGCCAAAGTTGGATGCTCAACTGACTAAGCCACCTAGGCACCCCTCCATAGTATGATTTATGATTTGTTCCTTAAAATGTTGATTGAAAAATATGTTGTTTAAAGTCCAAGACATCAAGTCAATTTTCAAGACCAATTGTAATTTTACCCAGGGAATTTTATTATATGAAGAATTTATAGGGGTGCCTGGGTGGCTCAGTCAGTTAAGTGACCAACTTTTAATTCAGCTCAGGTCACGATCACAGGGTTTATGAGACTGAGCCCTGCATTGGGCTCAATCAGCACAGTGCCTGCTTGGGATTCTCTCCCCTGCTCTCTCTCTGCCCCTCCCCTCTTGTGCATTCACACTCTTTCTCAAAATAAATAAATATTAAAAAAAAACAAAAAGAATTTATAGGGGCATCTGGGTGGTTTAGTTGGTTAAGCATCTGACTCTTGATTTTGACTCAGGTCACAATCCCAGAGTCCTGAGATCAAGCCCCACCTCAGACTCCTTGCTGAGCGTGGAGCCTGCTTAAGATTCTCTCTCCCTCTGCTCCTTTCCCCTGCTTATGCTCACTCTCTCTCTCTCTAAAATAAAAATAAAATAAAATAAAATCTATGAAGTAAAGAATTTATAAAATGTTAAACTTCACTCTTGAACTAAAAACTATTAAAGGAAAAACAAATTGGATGAATGATAAAGTCAATTATTTCACTTATACATATTTATGTGTATATATTTAACGTCCTTTTGGAAAATTCTTGGTTATTTGCTATTCCACTTATTCATCTTTTCATTGATACTGCTGCAGTCCAGCAATGGATGGCAAATAGGCTAACCATGCATGCAGCTACCATAATCATTTGTGTGCATGGATACATGGAAATAACCAAATCTGTGATAGTAGCACAAGATACATTAAAAGTCTTACTGTTATAAAATCAGTTTTCAGGAAACCGAATGTTAGTAAAATGTTTAAGAGATAGATGGGAAAAAACAGTGAATTGTCATAAGTCCATAGTCAATATTGCTCATTCACAAGCATTTGTTCAATACCTACTATATTCAGGGACTATATCAGCCAAATGATTAGAGTCATTGAGCCATGAACATAAGATTCAAGTCTTTCCCCTACCACTCTTCTGAGACAACATATGGGAAGACTGTTCAACTCGAGTACTTCTCTTGCCAAAAAATGTACTCTAATTGAGTGGATCCAGAGAGGAGTGACTAAAATGATTAACGGAATGATGGGATTCATTCTCTGAGAACAGATTGCAGGAGCTAAAGTTTACTAAGTACCAACCAGGGGAAACAGTGTGTTGTTTACCACTAAGTTACTGCCTTCTGTTGAATTATTTAGCAGGACTAGAGGAGCAAAGGATGCAAATTAAGTACAAGATTAAACCTATTCTTTCATTGTACAAGAAACAGTGGAAGAAAATGAAACCACAATAATTCTGGTTTTACTTCACACTTATGTATGCATGTTACAAAACAATGTATAAGACACAAAGTTCTTGCCTTCCCAACACTAACTGCTGAAGAAATAGGATAGAACATGCCCAATGGAGCTAAGGGCCTAACTGATTTGTGAGAATAATAGATAAGTGCAAAGGAGAGAATAGTCTTTCTTACCACTTCCATCAATCACAAAACCATAGTTTAGGGTCAGTGCAAGGCCATGACAACAGTGACAGGATACTTGCACTTTATCTTTCTCCAGATTTGTGTTCTAGAAGCTGCATGGGTTTGCTCCTCTTTCATATGTGTCTAGCTGTGACAGACAACCAGAAAACTGCCATTGACACCCTTAACTGAAGAGAATATGGCCAAGCATTGTGAAGAGTAATATTTGGACTCTCTCAGGAGTTCTGGAACTCCTGATTACAACAGCTTCCAGTAGTCCCCTCCACCTACTCAGCCCCCGCCTCTCCCCAGTTCTGCCTAGAAACATTTCATTTCCTAAGGAAACGGTAGATCTGTTTACAGGATTGAGATTTTAAACCCATCACTAAAAAAAGTAGTTTGGGTGGGGCTGTGTAGAGGCTTAGTGATTTCATGAATGAGAAGATACACACATTGGCAGGGAATGTGAGGATTTTGCTGTTGTTGTTGCCCTCTTCACTTGCTCTGGAAAGGGAATTTCTCCTGTCATCTTCCCCTTCTGTAAATTCAATGAGGCAAGAAGTACAAAATAATGCAACTCCCTGAAAAAAGTAGGTGACAATTATGCAGATTTGATAAAATGAAAAACTAGTTCAAAACCATTTTAATACAATATTTTCAATCATTATTCATATATTTAGCCAAACTCCATAAAGTTAAAGTCAATCATGAATGTTGGAGCATGAAATCTTAGTTCCAAGGAGCTTGCTATCACATATAATGAGTAAAAAAATTACTCCCAAACAGCCAGAGCCCTATTTAGAGAAAGAAGGGGAGTGTCACAGAAAACATTTTTATAGCACCATTAATTTAACAAATTTGATAGTGAATGTTGTCCAGTCCATGTTTTCTTCTCTTACTAAGGACATCCTTCCAAACACTGGGACAGTGCTTAAAAATTATTGAGAATTCCAAAACCTTTCATTTGTGTAGATTATGTCAATCAATATTGACCGTATTTCAAAACAAAATAGTAATGAACAGAGTACATGTTAACACAAATAATATATTTCAAAGAAAAATAACCATATTCTCCAAAACGCAAAAAAGTAATAGAGGCTTGACACCATTTCATATTTTTGCAACTCTTGTTAGTGTCTAGAAATTGAAAATCACTAGAACCTCACATCTGCTTCTGCATTCTACTGCATCACCACATGCCAGGCAGCCCCTGGACAATTCCACTGTATACCCGTGAGAGAATAAGAGTGAAAAAGGCAAATAGCATCTTATTATGGAAATAATTTTGATGTCATAATCTCCTCACAAGGTGTGGGGATCCCTGGGTCCCTGGACCACACCGAGAACTGCTACTGCAGTGGGGAAGAGCCAGCAGATTAAAGACCCGAGTTCCAGATGAAGCCTTGAAGGCACATCACTTAATTTTCTAGATCTTGGTTCCTTTGCAAAATGAGGATTGGGGTAAGATGATCTCTCAGGTTCTTCCCAACTCTAATATTCTGTAATTCTGTAAAATATTAAAGAACAGGAGACACACTCATGGTCCCCTACACTTATTTATGCTCCTTGTGGCGTATTCCAAGTTTAATATAACCTCTTCACGTCCATGCTGTAATTGTCATAATAGGAAACTGATCTTAGAAATTAACTCCAACTGAGAATTGAAGCCTGCGTGGCTCAGTCAGTTAAGCATCCCAGTTTGGCTCAGGTCATGATCTCGCGGATCATAGGTTCGAGCCCAGTGTCAGCCTCTGTACTGACGGCTCAGGGCCTGAAGCCTGCTTCAGATTCTGTGTCCCCCTCTCTCTGTCCCTTCCCCACTCACACTCTGTCTCTCTCAAAATTAAATAAACGTTAAAAAAATTAAAATAAAACAAGGAAATTAATTCCAACTAAGCACCTAGCATGACCAGGCCAGGGAAGAACCGTAAAATTTCTATGTGTAGAGTTATCTGACATAATAAATTAAATAAAATAAAAATAAAGCTATGGCGTTTCTAAGGGCAAAATGGGATTTGAAATAAATAAAGGACATTTTTGGAAAAACTGGTGAAATTCAAATACATTCTCTAATTAGTAGTACTGTGCCAAGATTAATTTCTTAGTTTTCTTAGTTTTGGTAAATGTTCTGTGGTTATGTAAGATGCAAACATAAGAGGAAGCTTGAAAAAGAGCATACTAGAACTCTGTACTATTTTTGGAACTCTTCTGTAAGTTTAAATCATCTCAAAACATAAGGTGGCATTGAGGGCACTGTTATATCACTGTGACAGAGCTGATGGGGAGAGGGGCAGAGCCGCCCTTCAGATCCCTCCATAGCAACTCTGCTCCTCAGGCCCTCGCTGTCTCCTAATCATTTTTTAAGAACCCAAAAGATTTTGAAGGGAAGTAGCCCAGATATCTCAGAACATGATTCAAGATCCCATATAGGAATTTAATTTTTAGAAAACTGATTAAAACTGGGAAATTTATTTTTATAATGTTTATTTATTTTGAGACGGGGGAGGGGTAGGGGGAGAGGGAGAAAGAGAATCCACACTCAGTGTGGAGCCTGCTGAGGGGCTGATTTCGGGACCCTGAGGTCATGACCTGAGCTGAAATCAAGAGTCAGATACTTAACACACTGAGCCACAGAGGCACCTGAAAACTGGGACATTTAAATGTTATTATCAGTGAATGTTGAAAGTACAGCTATTCAATTTGCTACTTGCTTTATCAATTCAATTAGATGAATAGTGAACATTGTTTACTCATAGCCCTTATGGATACTGGTGCTATTTTGTGTTGTTTACTGCCTAAAATCTAAAACTCTTCCTGCGTTTGGGGGAAAAAAGTACCTATGTTGAGAGTCTTGGTGGAAGCAATAGTCAGCTCTCACTACAGAGGGTGAAAATATCAGATTCTCACATTTCTCTCCCTACAATTAACATGTATGCACCTCATCTAAGAAAAGATATTTGTCCTCTGCCCAGCCAGTCAGGCAGAGCTACCAGGATTCTCAATCCAAAGCTCAGAGTCCAAGGCTCTAAGGGAAACTCTTCCAGATGGAAGCACATCTGAAGAGCCATAAGAATACCTGGTGGGTCTGAATGTATTAAGAAGAAGTTTAGACCATTGATTGAGAGTTTAGGGTCAAACTGATAGTTCATAGAGACATAAGCAAATGAAGAAAATAAACTGTAATTAATCCCTAGGAAAACAAAGAGTTGAAGTAAAGGAAAAATGATTATAGTATAATATTTGGCTGAGCCATCCACAACATTTATATTCATGATAATATAAACACACAAAATACTGTAAACTTAACAATGTGATTATATTAGAAAGACAGAAGACTGGAAATATGTACTACTATCAATATTGATTCAAGTCCCTGTGTCTTTATCAGAACCCGCTATTGTCCTCTGTGGCACTGGTTCATAGGGAACCCAACCATCATCCATAACTTTACTTCTATGAGAAAATATATTCCAAATCCTAATCAAGAAACTTACAAATGAACTTTTGGAACAGACACCATTATCCCACAAAAATAAAGACACCCCTTTAAAGAATCATTACATTAGCAGTAGAGAGATAAAACCTAGGCTCAGAAATATATGCCTTGGGCTTGAGGATTCTTTCTTTTCTCTTTAACATGTTTTAGTAAGGTGGTTTCTTTATTTCTTCTTTTTTTCCACTTTTTTGTAAACTTTAAATTTATTTCTTAAATGTGTAATCAATAGTCTTATACCTGTGACAGATAGAATAGGGTTCATCTAGTGATAACAGGAAACCCAAAATAAGAGAGGCACAAACAAAATAGAATTGTATATTCCTCCAAAAATAAGATTTAAAGATAGGCGAGCCAGCACTTGTAGTGTCATGGATCCCTGTCCCCTCTATCTTATTTCTCTGCCAACTATAGGCATGGCTTTTTCCAGATGGGCCAAGACTGTTTTAAGATAACAGATAGGTGAGCCTGGGTGGCTCAGTCCATTAAGGGTCTGACTTCAGCTCAGGTCATGATCTCAGGGTTGGCTAGTTCGAGCCCGGTGCTGGGCTCTGTACTGACAGCTCAGAGCCTGGAGCCTACTTCGGATTCTGTCTCCCTCTCTCTCTGCCCCTCCCCTGCTTGCTCGCTCTCTCTCTCTCTCTCTCAAAAATAAATAACCATAAAAAAAAAAGATATCAGATATTGTGCTTGTTTCAACCAGCAGGAAGAGTGAAAGGCAAAGGTGCCTATGCCTTTTACTTTGAGATCACAGTACAACCTTCATGCTTCCAGCCCATTGCCCATTAACCTGGAATTAATCACATAGCCACCCTACTGGAAGGGAGGCCGGAAAGTATGGTCTTTACTGTGGGCAGCCATATTCTGAGCTGGAAATCATGGGTTCTATAACGAAATAGCAGAGAAGAATGGACCAACTAGCAGTCTCTGGCCCCACTTCAATTTCCAGAACTAAATGGTATGTTTCTGAATTCCATATTACAGTATGTGACCTATTTGTTGATTCTTACACTAATTCTGCACTGTTTTACTTACAACAAATTTAAAGTATACTTTAGATATGCAGTGGGGCTACAGAGAGGGAGGGAGGCAAACCATAAGAGACTCTTAAGTACAGAGAACAAACTAAGGGTGGATGGGGGCATGGGGGAAAGGGAAAATGGGTGATAGGCATTGAGGAGGGCACTTATTGGGATGAGAACTGGGTGTTGCATGGAACCCAATGTGACAATAAATTATATTAAATAAAACATATGCAGCAGGGCAAATCTTCCTTCATTGTTCCCTTTTCAACATTTTAATAGTTGTGTGCATTTTCCATTACAGATGAATTACAAGACCAAAATAAACAAGAAAAAAAATCCATTTGATACTTTGGATTCACATCAATTGTAGAATATTTGGGGAAAATTGACATATTTATTCACAGTGTTGTTATTACAATGACATGATTATTTATTTAGGTCTTTTTTGTGTTCTTTAGTTAAGTTGTAAGGTTTTGATTATTTTCTCAAATGTGCAACTTAAAGTCCATTTTTCTCTGCTTCCATTTATTTTGTACTCTGTCATTTTTCCATAAGTTCATTCACTTTATCCATTCATAAGTTAATTCATTTTTTTTTTCCAAAATCACTTATTTCAGCATGTTCTAAAAGGGATCTCTAAGGTAAGGTACTATTTTTCACAGCTGATGATGGCATACATGCTTTATGAAATAAAATTAAATAATTCATGCCAAAGTCCTTTGAAAATTCAGAAAAGTTACCAAGTAAATATCTGTTCTGTTCTTATTTTTAATTAATCATAACTGAAACTGTGCAAGCTGAATCGCAGAATGACTAATCATGTTTGTGAAGCCTGCTTAAATAACTGGTAACTCATTTAAAATCCAAAATAATCGCTGAGTCATGCATGACTCATATAACAGAGTCCACTAGTCAAGGAATGACTTGTAAAGAAATATTACTAATATTAAAAAACAGTAAATTCTGGGGGCGCCTGGGTGGCGCAGTCGGTTAAGCGTCCGACTTCAGCCAGGTCACGATCTCGCGGTCCGGGAGTTCGAGCCCCGCGTCAGGCTCTGGGCTGGGCTGATGGCTCAGAGCCTGGAGCCTGTTTCCGATTCTGTGTCTCCCTCTCTCTCTGCCCCTCCCCCTTTCATGCTCTGTCTCTCTCTGTCCTATAAATAAATAAACGTTGGAAAAAAAAAATTTTTTTTTTAAATTAAAAAAAAAATTAAAAAAAAAAAAAAGTAAATTCTGTGAATGAGATAATAAGGTAGAAGACTAAGTCTCTCTCTAGCTCTTGAAAGTTTTCTTAAATTTCAACAGAAAAACATTTTTATCCAGTATATCAAAAACATTTATTTATAATAATTGAAAACACAAATGAGTTGAACATTCAATATTAGGTAGGCATTTGAAGAATATAGTCTAACTGAGAAACCACAGCTCTGGAGTCAATGACCTTGAAAAATAGTTGCCACAAAAGAACAGACTATCAGCCTGAACTGCCAAAGATGTGGAAATGTAATTAAGCATTCACAATGAAGATCTATGAATTCTCTTTTTTTTTTTTAAGTTTATTTTTATTTATTTTGAGAGAGAGCACAATCAGGGGAGGGGTAAAGAGAGAAGGAGACAGAATCCCAAGCAGGCTCCATGCTGTTAGTGCAGAGCCTGATGTGGAGCTGGAACTCAAGAACTATGAGATCATGATCTGTGCCGGAAGTCAAGAATCCGACACTTAACCAACTGAGCCACCCAGGCGTCCCAGAAGATCTATGAATTCTTGACCCACTCTGGTTTCTATTTTTATTTTGACTTAATGGCTCAACAACCATTAGGCAACATAAAATCTCTACAAGGTACTACCAAGTGTTTTAGAGAGACAAAGATGAACCAAATCCAGATCTGGCCTGGAAGAATTCTCCATTCAGTAGGAGCAATTATTCCTACAGTTTGTTACTTACCCTAACCCAAGGTGGAGCCCTCGCTACACTAGAGATATAAACTTCAAAAAAATAAAACAAAAGCATTCAAAGGAGAAAAGGTTAATGCAAAGCTCTTTGAAGGAGTTAGCATTGGAATGCTGCCTTGAAACAACATTTAAGATTTGTAAAGATGAGGGCAAGGAAAAGAGGGAGAAGTCAAAGCACTGAGCTTGCCGTATACTGGACACACAGGGTGAATTCTCGATTTAATGATACGTGAAGGAAAGTAGAGAGAAACAGGTGACACAGATCTTGATTTTCAGTGCCCTTACTTACAATGAGGGACCTTCAAAGTGTGGGTTGTTTTATTATCAATTTAAGCAAGATTCACTGAGGGTCCTATTTTGTAATGTGAATTTATGGGAGTATTAAAAGCCAAATTAGAAAATGTTTGTAGCTGCACAGATGACAAGCATGGTCAGTAAAATTCTAAAAAGACCCTCAAAATTCCCAGCCCTTGGTATATGCACACCTTCTCCCAGTTATTCAGCAAAATATTAATCGAGGTGTTGCTATGAATGGATTTGGGGATGTAATTAAGGTCCCAAATCAGCTGACCTTAACAGACAAAGAAATCAGGGGTGCCTGGGTGGCTCAGTCAGTTGAGGGACCGACTTTGGCTCAGGTCATGATCTCGCGGTTTGTGGTTTCAGGCCCCGCATCAGGCTCTGTGCTGAGAGCTCAGAGCCTGGAGCCTGCTTCCGATTCTGTGTCTCCCTCTCTCTACTCTCCTCCCCTGCTCACACTCTGTCTCCCTCTCAAGAATAAATAAAGATTAAAAAAATTAAAAATTTTAAAAATTTAAAAAGACAAATCATCCAGGAATACCTGACCTAATCACAAGTCCCTTCAATATATGTGTGTCTCGAGGCCAGAGACAGGGAAGTTAGAAAGAGCCAAAGCATGAGAGGAGCTCAACAAGGGAAAATGTTTCCATTACTGGCTTTGAAGACGGAGGAGGCTCTTTATGGCAAGGAAGGTCGGTGACCTCTGGGAGCTAAAATTGGCTCCTGGTCAACAGCCAGCAAAAAAATGGGGACTTCAGTCTCACAACAAAAGGAACTGAATTCTGTCCACAATTTGAGTAAGTTTGGAAGTGGCTCATTCCCTAGAGTCTCCACACAAAAACTCAGCCTGGCCAATACCTTGCTTTCAGCCTTGTGATACCTTCAGCCTAAAATTCACTCACCTCATGCCAAGACATCTGACCTACAGAAGTGGTGATATCACATATTTGTGTTATTTTAAGCCTCTAAGTTTGTGGTAATTTGCTAGCAGCAATAGAAATAGCACAAGTAATGAAATATAGTACTTTCTACCATTTTAAAAGATCTGCTCTTTACCTAACCAAGTATTCAGCACATACTTAGGGAAGGCAGTGTTTACGGACCTGCTTGTCCAGGTCAGCTTCATAGGACAAGAATACATTTCAGTAAATTTCAGTTGTTACAGACTTGCCCAAAGATTTGGAGGTGAATTACGTGATTTTTGCAAATACTTTAAAATTAACTACTCAACAAGCAAAAGTTGAAAAGGTGTTGAGTACCTATCTTGTAAATTAATTAAACCTACTTATAACAAATAATAAGTGAATAAGCTTTGGAGTTAAGAGAATTGGATTTGTAGTTATTTGGGCCATGCAGTATTCAACGGGTACCTTGATTTCTTCCAGTCTTACTTCCTTTATCTGTAATATGGAAACAATTACTGTACTACTTACTCTACAGTATTGTTACTAAGACCAAATTTACTAAAATATACAAAAAAATTACATACTGTAAAACAGTTCACAGATTTTAATTAAGATTATTACTAGGTCTAGAATAGTTATTTGTCTATAAGCCACCGATTATCTCAGTGCATTTAAATTAGCCTGAAATAGGGTTGAGAAGATTTAAAATTTTTCACTTTATTTCCAGTTTGAATCAACATCCTACTTAAAATAGTGCTACACGCACCTACTACAAAGTAGTAGGAACTACAAAGTAGACATTGGTTAGTAGAAGAATTGGTATTTTATCCTAATAAAAAGAATGGACAATCACTGACATCTAAATATATTTACGGGAGGGGGAAAGCAGATATTTGCCTTATAAATATCTTCGATTTGAATCTTAAAACTAACAGCAATCCAGTAATCTTAACTCCTTTGAATTAGATTGGAGACTAATGTATTTTTTAAATGGTGTTTCATTTTTTTTTTAATTTTTTTTTTCAACGTTTATTTATTTTGGGGACAGAGAGAGACAGAGCATGAACGCGGGAGGGGCAGAGAGAGGGAGACACAGAATCGGAAACAGGCTCCAGGCTCTGAGCCATCAGCCCAGAGCCCAAAGCGGGGCTCGAACTCCTGGATGCAAGATCGTGACCTGGCTGAAGTCGGACGCTTAACCGACTGCGCCACCCAGGCGCCCCTTGAATTAGATTGGAGACTAATGTATTTTTTAAATGGTGTTTCAGAGGAAACTGGTTGGCTCAGTTAAGCGTCTGACATTGGCTCAGGTCATGA
Organism: Felis catus; assembly: GCF_018350175.1. Taxonomy (NCBI): domain Eukaryota; kingdom Metazoa; phylum Chordata; class Mammalia; order Carnivora; family Felidae; genus Felis; species Felis catus. The sequence goes on from NC_058372.1 coordinate 57,081,900, forward strand.
TCTCACAGTTCATGGGTTCCAGCCCACATTGGACTCTGTGCTGACAGCTCCGAGCCTAGAGCCTGCTTCAGATTCTGTGTCTCCCAATCTCTCTCTCTCTCTGCCCCTGCCCTACTCATGCTCCCTGTCTCTCTCTCTCTGTCTCTCTCTCTCTCTCTCAAAAATAAACATTTAAAAGATCAAAAAATAATAATAAATAAATAAATAAAATGGGGTTTCAATTACACATACTATATATCTTTTCGAACCTAAAAATTATTTCAATATATTGCGGAAGATTTAAGGAAAATTAGGCCACTTCCTCCGGATTTCCTAGTATATCAGTGGAAGAATTTCTTGTGATAACTTTGTAGAGTACTTAACAGTAAGTGATTAAATAAACAATTTTAAAAGAAGAAGGAATTGAGATAAAAATGGTCTTTGCAGAAAGAGAAATGCAGTTAGAGGAAAGAGTATGGTTATATAAAGTGAATTATACTAGTATATTTTCAGGCAAACAGTAGGTGGCAACATCACCACAGTCTTGTTTTGGAAATGATTGTATAACACGGAGATAAAACAGGCTAATGATTCATGAAATATGGGACTTTCCAAAACTCATGTATTAAGAGGGATGTTTATGCATGAACGTATTCTTTGTTTTTATTCTTTCTATTTTAGAATATCATGCTGCTGCCTTATCAGAAGGACTTCACTGAGATCATTAATCTTAATGTTTTCTTTGTGAGGCATATTAGATTGTTCATCTAAATAAAGGGATAGAATATTTTTTTCCTCCCATGAGTTGGCCAGATGAGGTGGTAGAATTAGATAAGAGTGAGGATTAATGGAAGCATGGACTCTTTATTTTATGTTTTTAAAAAAAAAGCCATAGCGTCACCTCAGTAACTAGAGTTTGCAGCAAGTTGCTGCAGGAGGCACATCTAGTGGTCAAGGGAAGGCGGAAGCTGCATCAAGTTTCCTTTTCTCTTTACTCTCTCGGTAACACTGAAGGTTGAAGACCTGTGACCCTGTGTGCAGTTCTCACAGACAAGTTTCCAAACCTCAGAAGCCATTTTAGGAGATAAATGCTGGAAGTCACTGTGGCCTTTGACGCCTGGGGTTATTTTTATTTTCCAGAATGATGAGATTTGTTACTGAATGTTTTCCTAGTGGACAATGAAAACGCAGCTCTTGAAGGTGAGCAGAAGGCGCTGCTTTGCATCAGCAGAGGTCAGTGACAGCAAAGGGGAAGGGAAATGGAGCAATCCTGCCAGAACTTGCTGTCACTTTCTTTGAGTTGCACAACAGGCAAGAGGCTGACAACACACAGGATATCCTAATCCTAAGTACCCAACAGTCTCCTGGGCAGACGGTCTCCATCTTGGTCATAGCCCCTTCCTGGACATCCTCAGAGATATTTAAGACTCTCCCTACCAGAGAATCAATTCCTACAACAGAGTATTTTTTAGGGAACCATAATAGAATATGAAGTAAAGTTTTTTCCTCTATACTCCTCTACAGTTATTGACATTTTTTCCTGGATTTATAAGATAAGAGAGACTAAATAGTAGCAAAGAAAAGAATAGGAAAAAATAAAATTTCTTATCCCTACACTTGGCAAATATTTATTGAGTGCCAGGGACTGTTCTAAGTACGTGGGGTATGTAATAAACAAAATACACCATGCCTCTTTCCTCATGGAACTTGGAATCTGCCAGGGGCAGACAGAAGTTAAATAAATGGTAAATGTTGAGTGGTATATTCATTTCCTAGAGCTGCTACAACAACATGCTACAAGTAATATGAGTTAAAACAACAGAAATCTATTGTCTCACAGTTTTGGAGAATAGAAATCCAAAATCGAGTTATCTGTAGGGCCATGTCTCTCTGCAATCTTCTTTGCCATTTCCCTAGCTTTTGGTGGTTGTCCATTGATCTTTGTCATTCCTTGGCTTGTAGATACATCACTTCCATTCTCTGTGTTCACATGGTACTCTCCTCATGTCTCTTCATATACCCTTCTTCCCATATATGTCTATGTCTATGCCCAAATGTCCCCTTTTTATAAGGACACTAGTCATATTGGACTAAGGCCCACCTAAACAGCCTCATTTTAACTTGGCTACATCTACAAAGACCCCATATATAAATAAGGTCACAATCTGAGGTGTTGGGAGTTAGTGCCTCAGCACACCTGTTGGTGGGGACACAATTCAACTCATAACCTATACAGTGAAAAAAAAAAAAAGAAACAGAACAAAATAAATTGAAGGTGGCAAAGGTGGGGGGAAGGCATGTTTAGATAAGGTGGTCACAGAAAATGACATTTGAATAAAATGAGATTTGAACAAAGAATTGAGAAATCGGAGCATGCAGGTAAATGAAAGAAAAGATATCTGCTCCTGAAAATAAGAACTTTAAGTGACCCTCGTCTTCGTTCTTTAAAAGATTTTCATGATTGTAAAAGAAAGGTCTATGAATATTACAACCACAAATCATTCTTTTTAACTCTGAACAAGTTGATGTTTTTCAGTTAACTTATCTTTAGCAAGAATAGTGGGGATACTGATTGATTGTAAACTTAAATTATTATTCTTTAAACAGATATTTATTTTACCCTAAATATTCATTTTACACATTTCTTGTGCCTGGGGACAAAGCAGTAAATAAAATTGTACAACTCTTTGCCCTCAATGAGTTTACATTTCAATAAAAGTAAAACTGAATTTGACTTTTCACCCTCCCTCCACCACTGGTTTGGAATTTGAAGAAACATGCCCTATAAGAATAAAGTGCATCTTTGTGGAAATCAACAGTTGTAAGAGCTCATTGGAACCCATAAAAGTTATCTGGTCGAAGTATTCATCTGATAGTGAATCTTTTATAAGACTGCCCTTAATTTAGGCACTAACTTGTGTGTCAACACCTTTAACAACATTCACAAAACCTCCAACTTCACCATCTACTAGAATTTCTCTGGCCCTCACTCCCTCTACTCCAACGACGCAGTATTGCTGCTTTTCCTGGAAAACACCAGGCACTACATTTGCTGTTCTCCAGGTACATTCTTGGCTGGCTGCTTCAGCTCCTTCAAATATTTATGAAAATGTCACCTTCTCATGGGCATCATGTTCCCACCTCAGTGTCCTTATTCCCTTTCTTTGCATTATTTTTCTCCAAATCTCATAGCGTCACCTCTTTTCTTTTTAACTCATTTATTTTGTTTATTGTCTGTTTCCTACTGTTGGAATGTAAAATTCATAAAAGCAGAAATTTGTATCTTTTTATTTACTGCAGTGTCCTCTAGAGTGAGAAGCATGCCTTGCACAGAATAACTGCAAAATGAATGTTTGAAGAATGATCATTTAAACTCACAATTAGCAGCCCCTCTGTGCTAAGGGAGTGTTGACAGCTTGTCCCAGGTGGGCCACATCTGAATTAACACAGAGCACTATCTTTAATTATAGTTGTGGGAAATTCAAAGACATTCCCTCAATTTGGTGTTGCTCATATTTGTCTTCATAAAAGGCAAGGATGTGTCTTTAAATCTCAATAAGGAACGGAAGCTCAGCTCAAGTACACTATTTTATACTGAACGAATTCATACACGGATAAAACTTGGAGAGGTTGGCTCAGGGAGTTCCACCAGTAATTTCACCAAACATCCAGCGTGATCTGTAGATGGAATAAGTCGTGTGACTTGCACACATACATGCTGCTTCTTAAAATATAAATAGAGGTCCATTACGATTAGTAAGTACATATGGGAGAAACAATTTGGCATTTAGCTTGGCCATATTCATATGTAGATATATGTTACATAAGAAGTGGAAATGATGCTAGGTGACTTGAAATTTATTCTGATAATGAAAAGACTCCCAGAGTAAAAGAATGTAGTTCACATCAGGCTGCTTAGGGTTATAAGCAGAGCAGTGGATTTTTGACCCTATTTGCAAACTAGAATCACCTGGGAAGATTTGCAAGCACGGATGCCTAATCCTCACCCCTAGACGTTCTGTTTTAAATAGTGAAGGGTAGGACCAAGTGTTTCCTTATGCTTCCAAGGTGATTCTAATGTGCAGGTAGAGTCAATGCAGTAAAGAACTATTCTCTGGGAAATGACCAAGGAAATTGTTAGACTTGTATATTGAGTTTACAGGACTGTTCCCAGAAGCACACTGTACTAATAGGAACAGGGTCTTCAAAAAGGGTCAAGAAAAAGAGGCAAAGGCCACATTTCTCTTCGAGGTATTTACAACAGGGGTATTTATAGGCATTATCATTTATGATAGTGGAAATACAATAATTTCATTTTATGATAAAGATATTTGAACTGTTTGTGACATTCCCTCAAGTAAGAAATCGCATTGCAAAGTTGGATCAAACTGCTGAGAGTACCCTAAGGTAGATCCCAGAAGAGAGTAACAAGATTTACTTGCATGGTGTCCCAGGCACAGGCATAGAAGTCAAACCAACCTGGGTTTAATGCCCAATTCTGTCCTTTAGCAGGTGTGAACATTCAGAGTTTAATTCTTTATCTACCAAATAAAGATAACAAAACCTGCCTCAGAAAGACTTGTGAATAGGCCATGTGACCAGTAGAGTCTCCAAGGGTCCCACACTCAGATGGGCCTTTTGTTTGCAATTTTATTGCTTTGTGGTCACTGTCTTGAAACTTTTGATAATTTTGTCTTTGATTTTGACTTTGGTAAGTGAAGTCTTATGGGACAACAGAGTAGCCACTAGAGGCTTGGCGGTGGGATCACATAGGGCCCTACCTACCCATCTCTCCAGGAAGAGTTCTCAAGGATGCTCTCCTCGCCCACGAGCAACCACTGTGGCCTTCCACCTGCACCTGAGCCTGGGAATGGCTTGGATTCAGATGTAAATGCCTTGCCTGCCAAGTCACAGGGCAGGGCCCTGAGCTCCTCTGAGGGTCTACATTTGCCCTGCAAGTAACTCCATGCCAGGGGGAGCAAATTTCCAAATAGCTTTGACAGGTAGAGAAAGAAACCTTGGAAAAGAAGAAAAAGTGTTTTCCTTGCTTTTTTTTTTTAACTTTTTTTTAATGTTCATTTATTTTTTAAGAGAGAAAAAGTGCAACAGGGGAGGGCAGAGAGGGAGAGGAAGACACAGAATCCAAAGCAGGTTCCAGGTTCCAAGCTGTCAGCACAGAGCCCGACGTGGGGCCTGGACTCACAAACCATGAGATCATGACCGAGCTGAAGTCAGATGCTTAACCGACTGAGCCACCAGGTGCCCCTGTTTTTCTTGCTTTTTGAACAAGAAGCCCACATTTCCATTTCACATTGGGCCCTGCAAATAATATAGCTGCCCCTACTTGTGAGACATAGATTTTTATTATACATAACTCTTGTGCATACATCAGAAAGAAAACATGAGGCAAATAGACTGGCTCTGTCAGAGTGGAAAGCCTAGCAAACTTCTCCTTATTGGTTGTCTTCATCCTTGTCAACGTGCTGTTCCCTTTCTACGATGCACGTTGTTAACTATTGGTAGGCATGTCTCTATCTAAGATTTTTCTAAGAACTTAGAGCATAATCTAGAACATATTTTGGATGCTTTTCTCCTAACAATTTCTATTTTCTAGGTGCTTTGCAACAGGACTAAGGTGGGTCCCTGCCACAGCAATTAAACTCATAGGACTTCATCATGCAAGAACTAAACATCTCTAAACCACTGGACCACAAGATTTGCTTTGTAAATCAATGAAAATGACATTTTCCTCTAGGGAGACTTACATCAGAATAATAAGAAGTTTCTGCTCTGCAAATGATTTGAGACTTTGAGCTACCTTAACTTCTTTTTTAGAAATAGGACATAGATGAAAAATCAATACAATCTTCTTTAGAGCCATCTGGTGTTGATTTTTCTGCTGTACCTCCTGAGAACTCAAAAGAGCCAAGAAGAGAAGGAAGTAATTGTTCTCTGTTCACTGCAGCTGCCAAAGTAGTCACCAACATTTTTTTTTTCCTACATGCACCTATAAATGAGAACCAGCACCCAAAACAATACATGTTTTATGAGCCTAAAGACATATTAGCCAAATATGGAATTATTTGGATTGCTGAGACAATGCTAATGACACTTGGTCTTATTAAGCCTTATAATTGGGCAAGGTAATTTCTCGTGTCCAGGGTGGTAGTTGTAGGAGAAAAGTAGAGGCCCTGAGAGTAGTGTGGTTAAAGTACTGCTTATTCCTAGTTCATATTTTTACAGCACCAAACACATCTTCCCCTTAGTCTTTCCTTTGCTGAATAAATACAGTATTCCCAAATGTCTTCATTTTAAGGATGAAGCCCTTTAATCTATGCTTACGGTCATTGATGTCTGCAGGATCCTCTCCAACCTGCATCTTCCTTGAGTTGTTGACTTTAGGAATTATGTGTACATAACTCATACAGATGATGAGGCAATTTTGTGACTGAAAGTCTCTGATTATGCTACTACTCCTGTTACATTTATCACGCAAAAGAGATACTGTGAATAAGAGTCCTCTGTTATGTCTCACTTCACCTTGAGAACCAAATGAGGTGAACATTGTATCCTTATTTTGCCCAGAGGTTAAGTGACTTCCCTAAAGTCACACATTAAATATAAATAGCGCTGAAGGGATTTGAACCCAAGCAGTCCAGATCCCATGTTCTCTCCCCACAATGTATGATTCCTTATTCCACAGACTCTACTTTGTACCAGTTTATCTGGCCCATATTCCCTTGCTGCTTTCTAATTATGCTTGAATTTTCTGTGTATGGTCTCTCTGACCATTGATATACTTCTCAAAGGCAGGGAAGAAGCTTTCTCTTTCTGTTTTACTTACCCAAAGGGCTTACTACTAAAGGCAGACCACAGAGCATTTCTGAGAGACACCCTTGGGGCTCTCAGCAGACAGCAATGCAAATAACAAACACCCAAGAGTACTATTTGAAACCAAAGAAACATCAAAAATATTCCCCGCCCACACTTCTCTTAATCAATACTTTCTATTTATTCAGGCCCAAGTTTATGAAGGGTGAAGATTGTCTTGATGAAGAGCAAGCCCTCTGGCTACTAATGCCGACATCTAGAAAAATCACAATGCTTGGATTCAATATTCTGCACTATAACTCCCTAATAGACCCAAGCAAATGGCAAAGGATACACTCAGCCTTTTCTGAGCTTCTAAAAAACATTCATCCATCACATTTCTCTTTAATTTCTTTTCTAATTATCTGACTGCCTTTTACTTGAGCCCAGTAGAATTGTAAATATGAGAAAGGAAAATTAGCAAATAGGCTTAAAATGAAGAGGAAAGTGGGAGATTGGTATTTTATTTGCATCAGGTCATCCACTCTCCATGTTTGAATCAGTTTGCTAGCTGGAATAAGATTTCTCAGTGAATAACTTTCATTAAAACATACAGGGTGCATATTAACAATGGTATACATTCACAAATGGCCATTATTTTTACCCTAACATCACGCAGCAGAAAGAAGTGGTGTTCCTGTTGCCAAACCCAGAAGAAAACAGAAACAAAAGAAAAACATACTATGTAGGGTGCCTGCCTTCAGCTTTTCTAATCTGGGATAGACTGCTTCCATTTTAACAAAATTACTGGGATTGCAAGGGCTACTTCAAAACGAAGCAGACACATATGCACTGATCCTCTTTGACATTACAGCAATCAAATTTTAGACTAATTTTCCTCTCACATAGAAGCTAAATACTGCTAAGGGAACAGCCTGTCTTCATCTGGCTTATAGTAAACATTTGCCACTTGGTATTCAGGAGCCAGTTGGATTTTTTTAATCTTTGGCAATAGACACTAGCAGATCTTTGATAAGCTATGGCAAGCCAACAGGGAGAGAGCAGCGTCAGGACAGATGCAATAGTCCCAGCAACCGAGCAGGCAGTAGGGCAGAGATGGATAACCATCATCTGTGTGCCCCGAAGGCAAGTGTTCAGCAGTCTTACGATTGCTGCTAAGCTGCCTCCCTCACTCTGCTTTTTGCCCTAGCTCTCTGAACTCAGCCTGGGTGCGTTTGTTCATGCTATCATTCATTCAACAAATATTTATTGAGAACTCACCATGTGGCCAGAACTATTCTTCCTGTTGGGAATATAATAATGGTCAAAAAATATACGGTTAGATATGGAACATAAGAATAACTAAGCAATGGCTGCCTCTGTGGCCCAGTCATTAAGCACCTGACTTTGGCCCAGGTCATGATCTCATGGTTCGTGAATTTGAGCCCCACATCAGGCGAGCTCCAGGCCCACTTGGTGTGAGCTTGAGCCCCACTTTAGGTAAAACACAAACCCTGCTTTGGGTGAGCCCCACTTCTCTCTCTCCCTCTCTGTTTCACTCTCTCTGCCCGTCATGGGATTCTCTCTTTCTCTCTGCACATTGCTCACTTGAGGCCTCTCTCTCAAAGAAAAAAAAAAAAAAAAGAAGAAGCAAGGAATTACTTCATCGTGTGATAAGCAGAAAGGAAATTTAAGTTGCTATAGAAAGGGCATCTACTGCAGACTTGAAAGATCAAAAAAAGTTTCCTGCAGGAGGTGATGTCCTGATTGAGAAAAAGAGGATGAAAATTTAGACAAATGAGGAAGAACTGGAAAAGCAACCTAGAAATGGAACATCACATACAAAAAAGGATCAGAGGTAGGCAGGTTCAGGGAACTTGAAATTCAGTCTGGCTGCAGCTATGAGTATAAGAAAGATAGCAAAAAATGAAATGAGAAGGGTAGGCAAGATATATGGATTAGCCTGGATTATCCAGGTTACACTCAAGTAACAAATAAATACCAAAATATCAGTGATTTGACACAATGATAGCCAGGCCTCATGAGAGATATGTATGCAGTGTAAGTTGGAGGCAGGCTGGGAGTGGTGTGGTCCAGTGCACACAGTCACTTAGGGATGGATCTAGGATGATGGACAGGTCATCATGTGGCTGCAGTACTAGGAATATCTGTCTTTCTTCGTCACCCCAACAGGGAAGGAGACATATGAGTGTCTTTTATATATTTCAGCCTAGAAGAGACACACATCACATACACCCATGGCTCATTGGCTAGCACTGGTTACATGTCTCCTGCCCCAGTGACTGCAAGGAAATAGAGATGTAGGGGAGCAGGTGGAATATTTAATGTGTATTGCTGTCTCTCCGTGTAGACATGATATGGATGGCCTTTGTAAGCCATGTTAAAGTAGTTTGTGCTTCATTCTGAGGGAAAGGAGGAGCCAGGGGACAATTTTAAGATCATTAAAGGATCGGATTCTTATCTCTTTTTGTAACACTGCTGGGGGTTTGCCCCACTGGCCTGCTCACCTCCAATGGGATAGGTGTTGTTCAGAGGAGAAGCCATGGAAGTAATGAGAATGAGAAATGGTGAAGATAAACAGGAGAAAGATTGATTGCCCCCTCCATCCCTCAATTAAAACCATGTGCTTCGGGGCACCTGGGTGGCTCAGTTGGTTGAGCATCCGACTTTGGCTCAGGTCATGATCTCATGGTTCATGGGTTTGAGCCCTGCACTGGGCTCTGTGCTGACAGCTCGAAGCCTGGAGCCTGCTTCCGATTCTGTGTTTCCCTCTCTCACTACCCCTCCCCCACTCTCTCTCTCTCTCTTTCAAAAATAAATAAACATTTAACATTTTTTAAAAAATTAAAAAAACAAAACAAGACATGTGCTTCTTCGAGTGCTGCATACAATGAATGCCTCAATAAAAACTGAGCCCCTACTTACGATGCAGCAGTCCTGGGGAAGATGGACCGATCACAAACGGATATGCTTTGGTAAATAGAAGTAAATAAAGGAAGCACCATGAGTCCTGAGCTCTGAACATGAGGAGCAACTACCGTGATTGAAAAGTCCATTCCTTCCCTCTAGACACAAGCCTCAGTAGACATCCAGTGCCATCAGATCACAATGAAAAAAGGGCTTTTGCATAGCATTCAGAGTTGGTCACAGCCCCTTTGGGGGTGAATATTTGCATATGGGAGGAAAAATAGGAGAGAAAACCCATGGGCAGTTGATGTCATTTCTTTCTTTATCTATATTACCAATAAAATTGCCTCTGTAGTTTTTCTCAATGACTGATATTAAGAGATTTGTGTGATGCAGGTGTGTCAAAGCAGATGACATCAGGTCTCATTTGCGTCCTGTTGTCCAGTGGTCAATATCTAGATGATTAGCAAAACTCCACAAAAGCTTTTTAAAAATACAAACTCCTTAGTCACATACTCATTTTACTGAATCAGATTCTCAGAGTAAGACTCATGGAGCTGTATTTTTTTTTTTTTTTAATTTGCCAGGCTTGGAAGATGAAATGAAAATGAAGGGGCAATCCACCATGAAATTATTTTCTATCTAAAGACCAACTATAAATTTTAGTATTTTGCAGTTTTTCCACATTATTTAAATGTGGGTATCTCAACTCATTGTTCTAAAAAAAAAAGTTTTCCAAGAACCAGAGACCCAAATCCTACTGTTGAATTTCTGTGTCACATGGCACATTGGTTGGCACCCAGCAGACATCTCAAAACTACAGAATAGAAGGCAATAAAATAAAAAAGAATTGGTATTCTGGATATAGATGAGTCTGCAGATGCATATCACAAGGAAAGAAATAACATTCCTCCCTAGAGCACAAAACTATTTATATGTTCAAGCTGGTCTCTCTTGGTAGAGACGCCACAAGCATTTCCAACCTAAATCTGCCCTGTTTGACAGGCAGAATCTTACATGATTGACTCGAAAGGATTCACTTTCTGGATACATTTTTTTTTTTTTAGTCTTCATAGCAAAGTTATGAGGAAGCATTTTTATTTGTCATGTTGTAAGTTGGCCAACAAGGTAGAATTGTCACTGTTGCATCAAGATGGAAAACAGTCGTTTGCTTTTTTCCCCTAAATACATGTGTGCCCTTTATCCTCATTCTACATGTCACAAGTTTTTGTCTTCTATGAGTCTGTTTTTTGCTTTGCATTTCATACAGGTTTGAATACTTTCTGTAACTTTATGTCAACACAGAAACTATTTAGAACTGGACCTCACTCTGCAGAAGGAAAGCATGGGAATTTCTTTTTTCAGTTGAGAACCAAGCAAGTAGCTATTAAAAGTGATTGTTATTGGGGGACACCTGGGTGGCTCGGTCGGTTAAACATCGGACTTCAGCTCAGGTCATGATCTCATAGTTCGTGAGTTTGAGCCCTACATCGGGCTCTGTGCTAACAGCTCAGAGCCTGGAGTCTGCTTCGAATTCTGTGTCTCCCCCTCTCTCTGCCCTCTCCTGCTCACACTCTGTCTCTCTGTCTCTCAAAAATAAATAAACATTGAAAAAAACTTTTTGAAGTGATAGTTACTGGGGTGTGTTGGGTGGCTCAGTTGGTTAAGTGTCTGATGTGATCTCAGCTCAGGTCTTTATCTCAGGTCTGTGAGTTCAGGCCCTGGATTGGGCTTGGCACTGGGGGTGAAACCTACCTAAAACAAACAAACAAACAAAAAAATGTGATGGGTATTTAAAACTGTGCACTAACAGTGAAACTTCCTAACATAAAATTTTATTATTTATTTCCAATCACAAATATATGCCCAATGCTGAAAACCTTAGAAAACATCAAATCAGAAAGGATGAAGTTGAAATCAGTTTTTAGGTCTACTATGGTATATTGGTTCACAATTTGATTCCAATCCCCTGTGGCATTTTGTATGATGAAGAGCTGAAGACTAAGATACTCATGGAGCTTGGTGTCCCTGTATGCCCTACCTTCCACCAAGCAGATATACCCACACAGCTTGGGAAGATGGAAAAAGGTTGTGTCTACACTTCCACATCTTGCTGTCAAGCACAGTCCTGCTGGCAATATTTTTCTGCCACAGTGGTAAGAGAGATAGCAGTGTCTGTTCCCTGGCTTAGTGGCTACACCATTTTGCTGGTGCAGCTCTCAGCTGAGTTTATCTAGTCCTGGAGCCAATGATCATGGCAGCAGCTTCCAGATCACAACAGAGAAAGTGGCCAACTTGGCAAGTCTAGGACTCATTTCTGGAAACTCAGTCAAGAACCTGCTTCCCTAGCTCCTCCAATGATTTTGTAAGCACATAATTTTCTGATTAATTTCCTTTCTAGAAAATCTTTTGTCACCTGTAACTGAACCCAAATTGTTTTAATGATAATCTCATCAACCAGAGGCAATCACTATTAACTTTTCATTGTCTCTCTTTATAGTTATATCTGTGTGTGTGTATATATATTTATGTGTGTGTATGTGTGTATACATATATATGCATATTTATATTTTTTAATGGAATGGTATAGAATATACTGGGTTTTTAGCCTGAATCTTCCCTTAGCTATAGAACATAAACATTTTCCCTAATCAATATACTCACTTCAACAGCATAATTTTAATAGGTAAAAGTCATCTCACAATTTATTTAACAAATCTTGTATTTTTGGACCACTATGTTAATGCTCAAATGTCAGTATTATAAGACACTGGTAAATATTCTTATATGAAGATGATAACATCTTTGGTCTCCTTCAAAATTTTTCTAGGCATGGTAGTGCTAAACCAAAAAGTATGAACATATTAAGTCTTCTGTTACATGTTATCAATATTCTCTTTAGAAAATAACATGTTTCACTCACACCAGCAGAGCAGGTACACCTTTCCTTAGGTGGAAAAGAGAAGAGTTAACAAATATGTGAACAATATGCTTTCAATCACTCCGTGTAAACTGTATATCGGGAAAATTCCTGGAAGGAAACACCCAAAAGGGTGACAGGGATTTTATCAGTGTTGCACGTTGATAGATGATTTAGTCTTTTTTCTATTTCCTAAAGTTTCTGTAAGATCACTTCTATCTTTTAAAAATGCATGTACTCAGGATCCACATAAGAGTGAAAACATATGGTATCTGTCTTTCTCTGTATGGCTTATTTCACTTAGCATCACACTCTCCAGTTCCATCTACGTTGCTACAAAGGGCCATATTTCGTTCTTTCTCATTGCCATGTAGTACTCCATTGTGTATATAAACCACAATTTCTTTATCCATTCATCAGTTGATGGACATTTAGGCTCTTTCCATAATTTGGCTATTGTTGAGAGTGCTGCTATAAACATTGGGGTACAAGTTTTCACTCTTATGTGGATCCTGAGAAACTTAACAGAAACCCATGGGGGAGGGGAAGGAAAAAAAAAAAAGAGGTTAGAGTGGGAGAGAGCCAAAGCATAGGAGGAGACTGTTAAAAACTGAGAACAAACTGAGGGTTGATGGGGGGTGGGAGGGAGGGGAGGGTGGGTGATGGGTATTGAGGAGGGCACCTTTTGGGATGAGCACTGGGTGTTGTATGGAAACCAATTTGACAATAAATTTCATATATTGAAAAAATAAATAAAGCCAAAAAAATAAAAATAAATAAAAAAATAAAAAAATAAAATGCATGTACTAATTATAATAAAGCAAGTAAGTTGGCCTTCTTTAAACGTGTGCCCTTTAGTAACTGCAGCAGATGGAAATATGCCATACAGTTGTATGAGAGGGTAGAATAGATGGAGATTATTTGCAACTTAAGAAAAAAAGTTTATAATGGAAAACAAACAGGTAGATGTGCATTAGTTTAAACTCACTGGTAATCTGTGTGCCAGTGTCCTAGGGAAATAGTTTGGATCAGAGTTTCTGGTAGTAAGTAGGTGGTCACAACACACTATACTGTTCTGGCTAGGAAAATACTCTCCTCTGTTCAAAATTTAACCACTACCCTTAAATTACACCGTTAGGTATTTGACCTTGGCACTGAAAGAAGACGTTTATACAAAGACAAACTTTGCTTTCTTCTCTAGACCCCACTCATCTGGGAAATAACTTCTCCAGATAAGTAATATCAAACAAACCAGATTTTTCTCAGGAAATTCACCCAATGGGAAGGTTTTTCAGTACAACTTTTTTTTTTTATTTTTTTTCAACATTTATTTATTTTTGGGACAGAGAAAGACAGAGCATGAATGGGGGAGGGGCAGAGAAAGAGGGAGACACAGAATCGGAAACAGGCTCCAGGCTCTGAGCCATCAGCCCAGAGCCCGACGCGGGGCTCGAACTCACGGACCACGAGATCGTGACCTGGCTGAAGTCGGACGCTTAACCGACTGCGCCACCCAGGCGCCCCTTCAGTACAACTTTTGATGATATTTGAAATTGTTGTGCCTAAAAAACAAAGGTTACTACAGCTTATCCCATCACCATGGATTTGCGAAGCAACCCATTCACCTGGAAAAATTTTACGTTATGTCAATATATAGCCATGATAACTTTAATTACAGTAAGAAATCATATTAAAATGTAGGTGACTGCATTTTAGTCCATCTTGTCCAAACCTAGACAAGCAAGCAGTGGACCTCAGACGTTGCCCCCAGAATGTGTCATTATACCTGAAAGCATAAGTGTCATCTAGGGAAACAGAAATATATCTCTCTGCCATTAATCGAATGTTAACAAAGAGTCACTAAGGGATAATATTGCCTCTTCAATTCCAAAAAAGATGTTTTTTCTCTCACTACGTGACAGCTTTTAAATATTACATCATATTTTTGCTCTCATGGTGGACCTACCAGCACATATGTTAAATTGTCTGATAACTTAAAAATAAGGGCAATTCCCCAAATGCCACTTTTTTTCAATTATTACTATTTCTCTTAATTTTCAAGAAGAAATGGAAAGCATAAAATGAGACCCATGAGTATTTTCTTTCCTCTGCAAAATATATTAAATTAGATAGATAAGCACTTTAAAATACATAGAAGGCCATCCACATTGTGGAGAGCTTCATATTTCTAAATACATGCATGTAAGATATCTCTTCACTCTAAATACTTACCAGAAATAATAAAACTTTAGCTATCCAAGGGAAATCTGGATGGCTCAGTCAGAAGAGCATGTAACTTTTGATATTAAAAAAAAAAAAAACTTTAGTTATCCAACATTATTTGCACGTATGCACACACAAACACACACACATACACAGTGTATTGGATATGTCTTATACACCCTTTCAGATTCTTCTCAAGTCACCTCTCTTTTATTCCGTCCATGGGTGAAGCAATCAGTGCACATGCCTTCAAACACTTCAGGGCATGTGCCCCTTGAGAGTGCCTGGCCTCAGTCCAGTCCCAGAAACTTCTTGCCTTCTGCCCAGGTGTTCTCCACTGATGCCACTGTGTGGGATGCAACAGAAGCATGCTTTGCATCTATGCATGTGCTATCCAGAAAGGCAAGGCCAATTATTTGACCGACAGCAGGTCAAATAGGACATATTTCACATGACTGAAATAATTGAGCAGCTAGTTGTCTGTGGAGACATCTACTTGACAATAGATTCTCATTTTGCAACCCTCTCATTTCCTGCTTTGCTCCGTCTATCATTCATCTTTGGTCCTTGGGTCCATATTCCTCAATGAAGTGTTTGAAAACAAGTCCTTGTCTCAAGTTCTGCTTCCGGGGACCCAAACTAAGATATAACTCTAGAGCATACAATTATACATAGGAATTACAATAGTCATATACTGTTAGGTTTGTACAGTGCCAGGGTGGGCAAAAATCAACATCATTACCATCATTAGCCTTGAACAAACAGAAGAGATTGTTTGAGTCAATGATCTTCATGCGTTAGTGTAAGACCCACATTCTAATCAATGAAAGTTACAAGCATATGTATTTCAAGTTTGAACGACTGCTTAACTTTTCCCGCTTTTGTTTGCTTTAGAATTAAAATTTTAAGTGTCTTTAAAAAGACGGATTTCTTTGCAGAATCAGACTTACAAATACAGAGAATAAACTGATGGTTGCCAGAAAGGTGGAGGTAAGGAATGGGCAACATGGGTAAAAGGGAGCAGGAGATAAATGCTTCCAGTTATGGAATTAATAAGTCATGGACATAAAAGGCACATCATTGGAAACAGAGTCAATGATATTGGAATAGTGCTGTATGGGGACAGGTGGTACCTACACTTGTAGTGAGCATAAGACCATATAGAAAACTTGAATCATTGGTGTATACCTGAAACTAATGTAACACTGTGTCAGCTATACTCAAATTTAAAAAAAAAAAATAATTAAAAAAAGGAGAGATTTTTTTTAAAAACTCCTTCTCCAGAACACAGGAGAGGAATCAACCAACTCCAAGGTTCATACCCAGAAAAAAAGGAACATATACCTTGCTTAACACACACACACGCACACGTGCATGTACCCAGAGTGACAAGTACATATTCACCAGGGATAAGTACCCACCAGAAGAGATTAGACTAAAACTTAGAGATAAACATTTGAACAAGGCTTTTTTTTAATCCAGATATCCCACACTATCTGATGATTGCAGTGCAAATTATGTCCTCATGAATAAAAATGAGGCATATCACAGATTATATTAATTCTGCTAAATCTCTACTGAACTAAGCTCTTCTCTCAAACTGTGCTGGGCCCAGACAAGTCAAAAGAACCGAATAAGCATTGTGATTATGCATTAACATAACTTCTAATACCTGTATGGTACTTCATGGTTTATAATTCCTCTCACCTAAGTTGCCTTATTTAATCCTCCAAATCTCTGAAATAGTTGACTTTACCGTCCCCACTTTACAAATAAATAAAGTTCTAAGAGGGTAAATAACTCACTTGGGCACAATATCCTACCTGTCCTAAAAGTCAAGATTTGCATAAACTATTTCTTGAGTCACTCTTTCAAACTCTCTTTACCTCATTTCTATCACTGGTTTTCCATGAAGACCTTATTCCATACCCCAGCTTCTCTCTTAACTACTAAATACTTTATTATCTCCATTATTCTATGAATGAGTGAATGAATGAATGAATAAGATGTTCGTATGTTGGGACCAGATAGCATTCACTCAACACTTGTGAAAGAATGAAAAGGTGAAATTATAGAGATACATAAAATTTCTAATCAATTTTACAAATAGCCAGAGGTTTAAGGAATTATTAAAAGACATGTTGGAATTATAGACTCCTACTTCCTTAGTTGGCAGTTTGACAGAATCTTAAAAAGCCTCTATGACAGATTCCTTGTAAATATGGGAAGATTGGACACATGCAGCTTAATCTATAAGCTAAAATTAAGTGGGCAAAGATATATCATATGTAAACTTTTTCCTTTATGTAGCTTAGGTGGCAAACAAATTTACTCTAAGCTAGCCATTGGGAATGAAAACCAGTGACTTCCAGAAGGTTTTGTATTTTGCTTTTATTTGTATGTTTTGACTAACTCCTCATCTTCTTTCTTGACTCTACTTTGGCAACATCTTTACATATTTCCAAACCCATTTTCTGATTTTTGCATCCACTTTCCACAAGATATTGATTCCTCTGTTTCTAATAATAACCAGTTAGCCTAAATGTCATTCTTAAAAATTCTGTATACCTGGGGTGCCTGGGTGTCTCAGTAGATTGAACGTCCGACTCTTGATCGTGTCTCAGGTCATGATCTCACAGTTGGTAAGTTTGAGCCCCATGTCAGGCTCTGCACTGACAGTATGGAGCCTGCTTGGGATTCTGCTCTTCCTCTCTCTGTCCCGCCCCATGCTCTTTCTCTTTCTCAAAATAAATAAATAAAGTTAAAAAAAAAAAAAAAACATAAGGAGCTTCTATTAAAAAAAAATTCTGTACACCTAATAATTCAATTTTAAGGGTTTTGATGCTGTATGATACCTTGACTATAAACACAGCCCTGAAGTTCAGAAAAAGAATCCCAATTCCTTTCCATGACTCAAAAAGTATTTAAAGAGAGTACAGTTGAAAAAAAAAAAAAAAAGAAAGAAAGAGAGAGAGTACAGTTGACCCTTGAATAACATGAGGTTTAGGAGTGCCAACCCCCAATGCAATCAAAAAATGCATGTATAGCTTTCGACTCCCCCAAAACTTAACTACTAATGGCCTATTGTTGACAGAAAGCTTTATCGATAATATAGTCAATTGACACATATTTTGCAAGGAATATGTATTATATACTGTATTACATAAAGTAAGCTAGAAAAAATGTTATTAAGAAAATCACAAGGGAAAAAAAAGAAAATCACAAAGAAGAGAAAATACATTCACAGTATTGTACTGCATTTATCGAAAAACATTCATGTATAAGAGGACCCATCGTGTTCAAACCCATCTTGTTCAAGGGTCAGCTATAATCTATTGAAAGAAAGGTAATGTGATTTCTGTAAGGGCTCTCATATTTCCCTACTAGGATTCTTTAAAAGGGTAAATTAAAGAGCACCTGGGTGGATCAGTCAGTTGGGTGTCTGACTTTGGATTTTGGCTCAGATCATGATGTCACTGCATGGGATTCTCTCTCTCTCTCTCTCTCTCTCTCTGCCCCTTCCCTGCTTGCATGGGTGTGCTCTCTCTCTTTCTCTGAAAATAAATAAATAAACTTTAATAAATAAATAAATACCATGGTAAATTAATAGATGAATAGGGACGCTGAGTCCTTTCAATCAGAGGTGATCTTAAAGGTCATCTACACTACTGGAATATATTCACAGAAAATATTTTATCACAGGTAAAGAAAAAAATTAGATAGTATCAAAAATTAGAGCATAAAAATAGAGAAATACAACTAATGGGGGATATGCCACAAACATCAGCATTGTTATTAATTTTAATCAATCATTTTAGAAATAAGAGTGCAAAGTATAATTTGAAAATGACTCTTCTGGGGCTTGAGTTATAAAGGTAAGGGGAAAGTTTAAGATATTTCACAAGCTGGAAAGTTGGTCAGAAAATTAAGATATGAGCTTCTTAGTAAGTAAGGTAAGGTTTTGTTATGAGCTAAATTACATCCTCCCAAAATTCATATGGTGAAACCCTAGCCCCAGTACCTCAGAATGTGACTGTATCTGGAGATGGGGTCTTTAAAGTGGTAAGTAACTTAAAATGAGGCCATACAGGGTGCCTAGTGTCCTCCTTATAAGAAGAGGAAATTAGGACACAGACATGGACAAGAGGAAGACCACGTAAACACACAGGGAGCAGACAGCCACCTACAAGCCGAGGACAGGGATATCAGAAGAAACGAAGCCTGCTGACTGGACCCTCCCAAATGTGAGAAACTGCATTTTGGATGCAAGCTATCCAGTCTGTGGCATTTGTTATGACAGCCCCTGCAAACTAATACAGGTCTAGAGTTACACATACATAGTATAAATAATGGTCCAGGAATAACGGGTTCAGGAAAACGAGAGAGAACATATGGTCAGTCTAATGTGGTCCTAACAGACAAAAAAAGCTATCAAATCATTGACTAGCATATGGCAATGAGTTGAAAGCAGAATAGAAGATGTTCTTATCTTGTATATTCACTCAGAAGTCATCTTGGGAAGCACATATTTAAGCACAATGCTCAGGAAGTAGTAACTCTTGCTTAGTCTGCAAGGATGAAATACAAATAGAATGAAAAAGAAAGAGGAGGAGGCAGCAGGGATGGCAAAGGGTTAAACCTTATCTAACTCAATTTCTAGAACCACCTTTAGGAGTAACTACATTTAACATTATTGTCCCCACTTTGCAAAGGGGGAAACTGAATCACAGAGATTAAGTAAATTGCCTGGAGTCACACAGTAATTAGAAGAGCTGGAATAAATAATAGATCCATAAGAAAAAAAAAATCACAAAAAAATAAAAATAAAATTTAAAAAACCCCTCTATTTTCTACTACTACTCTTACAATTTGTTACTAACAGAATACAAAGGAACTTTATTTTATTTTACATTTTCAGATAGAAAGGGAAGGATATTGGTTGATTCATTGCTTATCTTTTTGTATTTCTCTGTGTTCATTTTTAAATAAGCAAACGTAACACAGGTTCAGTTTAGAAAATACCAGGCTTATTCCAGCAAAACAACCCATTGTCTTCTTTTGCTTCTACCCTTGACCCCATTGCAAAATAAATACAATTTGATATAATAGAGGAAGAGAAAGGAATAGGAAAATTTGAATGAACTGTGTGGTTTAACTTCCATGAAAGCATGGCTTATGTTTTGAACAATGATTCTTTGTGATTCCCTCCAATCTTATTTGTGTACAGAACTCTTGCTTGCTACTATGTTCTGTGAAACCGCTACATGGTTGCATTTCAATAGTAAGTATGTAAACCAGTTAATAAACAACACTATTTTGTGAATCTACCTTTGTTATTGGAAAAGATTGTGTCAGTACTATCATTTCAATACAGGACTACTCAAAGGTGGTGCATACAGAAATAAATTGTCATGATCACAAAGTGCAATTATTTTAAAATTATTTTTGGCAATAAAAAAAAATTTGGTCAGGGCTCTCAGGAAATAAAGTGCATTAGTGATACATACATGCTTCAAAGTTTAACTCCTTTTTCCATCTCCCCACCAGGCCAAAAAAAAAAAAAAAAGAGAGAGAGAGAGAGAAGTTTTTTTATGTTGAAATTAATCTTGCCTGAAGGATAGGTACCTTCAATGAATGCTAAGTAGGGAGACTGTGGGAAAAGCAAGGGAAAAGACCCTAAGGGTCTCAGAAACTGCATAAAGATAAAGAATAATTCTAAAGCTGAGGGATTTGGGCCCCTTCTTTGTGAATAAGCATCTTTAGAATTTGCTACATAATATTTATTGAGCTCCAGAGTGTGTTTGCTGCAGGTGGGTTCTTTTAAAAGAGAAGGAGAAAAATCTAAAATTAAAAACAAAACAAAACACCTTTATTTAGAATAGTTGAAAAAAGGAAGAAAAAAAATTCCATAAATTTGATTTAACTGTTACCTCCTTAAGATACATGATTCACTGCCAAATTTGCCACATCAATGTCACATACTTTTTTGTTACATAAGGAACATATTACAGACAAATTGAAAATCAGAATTGAATGAGTTCAGATAATATCCCTTAACTTTCTTAATTCGCTTTCAGTTATTTGAATTATAACAATGTGAGTTGGAGAATATGCACTACTTTTCCTTTTTTTTTTTTTTTTTTTTGGATTGGAGATCATTTGAAATAATTTGATAGCCTCAGTTTAAGCAAATAGTATTACTAAATATTGTCAGACTTAATTGCTTTACATGATATATTTGCAACATATAGATAATCTGAGTGGTCAATCCTATTTGGGTTTCAAAACCCATGGCATTTTCAAGTTATCTTAGTTGGTGTAGGTTTAAAGATTCACAAGGGAAGAAGGACCAAGGAGTTGTATCTCAGCAACTACTCAGACAGGCAGCTGGGACTGTAGTTCACTCAGGACATACAATATCCTTGGAGGACTGAGAGCAGCTCTTGTAAGAGCAACAGGAATACCTGCAGAAGTCTGTTCAGCAGTAAGCTTCTGTTGCTTCCTCTGACGAGGACCCTCTCCCAACTTGAGAGTGGGCTGATCTTAATCTCTGATTCTACTATTTCTGTCTGCCCATAGTCTCTCCACTTGTCCTCTCTCACCTCAGGGTACCTGTCATAAGGCTTTTACCACCCTCTGACTTCTTGAAGATTCGGTGGGTCTCTTGGCTTCTGCTCTATGAGTTTTTTCTCCAAGGAGAACTAGTCACCACCCAATATTGACCACCCTTATTGAGTACAGCTTAGTAACAGGCTACTCCATGGGCTGATGGCCAGGGCTTTAGTTCTCCATATTGTTTCAAAGGTTAATCCTTTCAACTAAGTCAACTGACCCATAATAGCAGGAGTTAAGTGACAAAAAAGCATGATGTTTTCTATAATATTAAAGATAATATTAAAGTTGATAATATTAAATAATATTATTTAAATTTTAATAATAGTAAAGATAATATTTTGATAATATTAAAGTTCAAGAATTTTTTAAAACAACAATGCTGGTTTTATTCCCTAACACAAAAGTTGTGATTACTTAATTATTTTCAGGATTTCCTGCTGTCAACATATTCCTAATTCTCTGTTAATATATTCCTACATAATTTTGATATAGATCTCATATTCATTCCAAAAATTACCCTTGTTTTGTTTACTTCCTAATACACAGCATCTTGCAGAGTGCCTGGCATATGAAAAATGTTAAATAAAAGTCATTCAAATTAAATCTCTGAAACAAATCAATAATGACAAAAATGCTTGGGTTGATGTTCTAAGGAGGGCTTAGCTTCAAGCCTGAAAAGTGAGAAAACCTGCTCGGCAGAGGCAGGAGTCCCGGGCATCAAGTCCATTGGCAGGGGCACCGTTAACAGAGAGGCAAGAACATTTCCTTATAAGCTGTTAACTTCTTCAGGATTCTAAGAATGGGGGAGGGGCGGAAAGAGCGGGAGTATATCAGAGGCTACACCAAAAGGTGAATAAAATGGACATCCAGGACCTTTAATAACCAAGACACCTGGTTAAACAAGAAAAGACATCCTTCTATCTTAATGTAAGATGAAATACAGTCAGCTGTCCTACATGAACATATTCACGTTCTTACAAATGTAGTTTCTGTAAATGTTATAATGCAAATGCATATTTTTCCAGTAACCTTTTAGAGAATGACATTGTATCCTGGGGAATTTCATATGGAGATTCCATTACACTGGCATTATTGGTCTTCCAATCCTGAAAAATTATCAGTATGTGAAATAAAACACAAATTCAATATTAATAAATATTTGCCAATGCCATAATTAAAATGCACACAGTGAGTATGTGACCATGCAAATTGAATGTTTATACCAACCTGGTCACAGGTAAGTTCAATAAACTATCCTATAACAATGTCCTGATCATACACTCAGAGTTTTTTGCATTCTCTAGCTATAGGATTTTTAGGATTTATAGGATCTTACACATTTTTTACACAGAAAGGTCCTATTAGTTCTATTAGGATTTATTATTAGTTCTACTATTAGGATTTATACATATATTCATTCTATTAATTCTATGTGTATGTGTGTATGTGTCTCTACAAGTCCTATTTGTTTTGTTTCTTTAGAGAATGCTGACTAATACAGGTAATCAAAATGGAGTTAACCAGGGGTGGCTGGGTGGTTCAGTCAGTTAAGAGTTCAACTTTGACTCGGGTCATGATCTCACGGTTTGTGAGTTCAAGCCCCACATTGGGCTCTGGGCTCACAGCCCAGAGCCTAGAGCCTGCTTTGGATTCTGTGTCTCCCTCTCTCTCTCTCTCTGCTCCTCCCCCATTTGCACTCTGTCTCTCTATCTCCTAAAAATAAATAAACACTAAAAAAAAATCTTTTTAAATGGATGTTAACCTTAAAAAACTGTTTGCCTTTGTGGGCTGGCAGTCATGAAGTACCTGGGAATGTAGGGCTGAGGTCAGGTGGATGCAATACTAAGGATGCAATAGAGACTACTTCTGAAACAGAAAGTGTTACGAGGATATATACTATATATCAAATCTGCGAGATGACATAGAAGAATTTAGGGGGAAACTTAGAGCACAAAATGCCTAAATTAAAAAATAATAAAGGTCTCAAAATAATGGTGTCAGCTTTCACCAGAAAAATACGGGGCGCCTGGGTGGCTTAGTCAGTTAAAATGTTGGACTCTTGATTTTGATTCAGGTCATGATCTCACAGTTGTGAGACTGAGCCCTGCATCAGGCTCTGTGCTGACAGCATGGAGCTTGCTGGGGATTTTCTCTTTCTCTCTCTCTGCCCCTCCTCCACTTGCATCTTCTCTCTCTCAAAATAAATAAATAAATAAACATGAAAAAAATTTTAAGAAGTTAGAAAAATAAAAGATCTAATGAAATCCAAAGTAAGAATAAAAAGAAAATAATAAAATCAAAGCATCAATTGATTACATAGAAAACGAAAACAATAAGGAAGGTTTATAACACCACACCAAAGCTGATTGGGAAGATCAATAAAATTGATAAAACTGTAGCCAGACTGATTGGAGGAAAAGAAAGAAAGCCATATCTGGAATGAGGGAGTTGACATTGTAACAGGGAGAAACTTAGTGTGGCTACTATATATCACTCCTATTTCCCTTGATGTTGTGATCTATAGCTTAGAAACTTCTGCTTAGCCTTGCACATAGACAGGTTACAGCTAAGATTTGCAAAAAATACTTTTTACCTAAAATCTACCTCACCCAAGGAGATAAGGAAATGTGTACACAAATGATTATGCTATGTTTAAGATTTACAGGAACAACATGACCAAACTCCTGGACACAAAGATCAACTGACCAAAGACAAGGAACTTATACAACCTTTAGATGTAGACCCTCAGATGTCTACAGATGTCAGTCACCTTTTGACTCCAACCCCTTCTTGCTTCCCCCTTTTGCTAACATAAAAGAAGTTTATGTGATTTGCTTTTAACCAAAGGAATGTAGAGAAGGCAATGGGATGTGCATGATTATATAGATATGATTACAGAAGAGGATCGTGACTATCTTGCTGAAGTGTCTCTTTCTTCATTGCTGGCTTTTAAGAAACAAGCTGCCATGGATTCTACAACCACAAGGAAGTAAATTCTGCCAACAACCTGATAAAGCTTGGACGCAAAGCATTCCCTGGCCAAGCCTCTGATGAGAACCCAGCCCAGGTCTGCAACTTGACTACAGCCTCATAGACCCTAAGCAGAGAACCCTGCAAAAGGTCCAGGCTCCCAAGTCTTGAGAAACTGTGAGATATTAAATGTGTCTTTTAAGTCACTAAGTTTGTGGTAATTTGTTACATAGCAATAGATAATGAATATAACTATGAGTGAATTTATACTCATGCATTTGATAACTTAGACAAAATTGACAATTTCTTATTTAGTTTACCCAATCTCTCCCAAGAAGAAATAGATAATATATGGAATCTACAAAGAAGATTCTAGAACTAATATGTAAGCTTAGCAAGATTTCAGGATATATGATCAGTATACAAAGAATCTATTGCATTTCTATATACTTGCAACAAATAATCAGGAACTGGAATTCTTAAAGGCATCTTTTATAATATGAAAAATATTAAATACTTAGGGTAGGTATATCTGACAAAAAGATATTAAATGTCTCTCTAGACTGATAAAATCTTTCATTAGAGAACATTAATGGCCATCCAATGTTATCTGCTCAGTCTTCTCAAGCTCTTTAAGATTGTTTTATATGCGTCTAAACTTCATGATCATGTATTCATTTTACATCACTGTCGGAAACAAACAACTTATCTTTTGCTAAGTTTGAACTATTTCCAAATATTATGGTAGTTCTTATCCACCGACTTTGAGGTTAGATGACCTTATTTTAAATTCTAGCATTACAGTTAATAGTTGTATAACCTAAGACAAAAATTCTAATATTTTGTACCTTAATTTCCTGACTTATAAAATGGGGATAATAGTACTTAATGGTTCTGGCAAACAGAGTATTTCTGTGTGAGTTCTGCCACTCTCTTACTATATGAGTTGGGGCATGTTAAATAATATTTCTGGTCTTCAGTATTACCTCATCTGTAAAATAGGATAATAAAAATACCTACCTCATAATGTGGCTATGAAGATTGAATGCCTTAATTGCACACCTGAAACTAAAATAACACTGTGTGTCAACTATACTTCAATAACAAATTTTCCAAAAAAGATTAAGTGACATAAAATGTATAAAATGATTTATATTAGTACTCAGCATGCAATAAATGTCAGCCTCCATAATGTTGGAAAAGGCTCATATACACGTACAAGGTTTCATAATGTTGCTGGCTATAACTATTTTTTACTATTATCTATAATTGGACCATTTCAAAACTCAGTAAATAATACATATTTGTCACATGTTTTTATTTTTTCTAGGCAGCCATTTAATCAAAAGTAGGATTTATACTATAAAATTGAGTAGCTTTGTTGGAATGAATATGTGAATATTTAATATGACCTTGAAATATGAGATACCTGAGACCATTAGGGTTTTTTTTTTTTTTAATGTTTACTTTTGAGAAAGCACAAGCAGGGGTAGGGGCAGAGAGAGGGAGACAGAAGATTTGAAGCAAGCTCTGTGCCGACAGGCAGACAGCAGCAATCCCAATGTGGGGGCTTGAACTCACTAACCGCAAGATCATGACCTGAGCTGAAGTTGGACGCTCAACCAACTGAGCCTCCCAGGCACACTGACCATTAGTTTTTTAAACTGTATTCATCAGTAGACCTTTTTTTCCAAAAAAAATTCTTCTTAGAAGACTAGATAGATAGATAGATAGATAATCTCAAGTATATAAAGCAAATAAAAGGGAAGTTCCTTCATAGAATGATAAGCCCACAAGGCTGAATTTAGTGGGCATCTAGTATGTGCCAGGTACACTTCTAAAATTGTATCAACCCCATAGTGAACCATAAAGTGCAATAAACACAGCTTAAAAAGTCCCTCCTTTGAAACTGTAAGCCACTCGAGGACAAGAACTTTATGATATATATCTTAACCAAATATTTAGTTCAGTATTGGCCACTTAAGTGAGCATTGAGTAAATATTGTTAGGATTGGGTGCACAAAAGGATCTAAGGAAATCTTAGAGTGGCCCCATATACTAGCAAGCAGCTATTACCTCGTGCATTCCTCAGTGTTTCTCAGGATGCACAATGATAGTCCATCTCTGAATGGCCTCAAGACACCAAGGACTCCTTCCTGAAATTTACCAAAAAATGTGACTAGCTCTCTAAGGAATAATATTGACTGCCCCAAAGATCTCCAAAATTATCTTGGTTAAATTCTGTGATTGAGAATTTCCCCAAGCACGAGGAATTATGATCTGTGCTAACACCTGGACACAGCACTCTCCCCATTGTTTTCAGTTTTCAGTTCCAAGTTAGGTATCAAGTAAGGGGATAGAAAGAAAAGGGAAAGTAGGCAAAGGCCTCCGAGATAAGACACACCAGGACATAGCTTGTCTTGTGTGTTACCTGCTTTCTAAATGCTATATCTCTCACCTTCATTACTGAATTTCAGGATCTGTTCTTGAGTATAGAACCTTTGATCTACAGTTCTATTGCACTGCTTTTGTACTACTAATGGTTCTAAGAATAATAAAATGATCTCTTATTGAGGCTTTATGAGGTCCCCAATATTGGATTAAAATACTTTTCAGGCATTATTAAATGATCTAGCACTCAATGAATATTTGGCAATTAAAAACTCCAAAAGAAAATATTTTATGTAGAAACACAGGTAAGATAAACACACAAAACAAATAAGAATAAAATGAGTTTTTATTATAACCTAACAGTAAGGGCCAAGAGAAAAACTAAAAATAGTGATTTTTGAGGATTGTTTTTAGGTACTTAATAAATGAGGGCAAATTAGGAGCAAAAAGTATTGATTAGAAAGTTATTTCCTGGTTTAAGTATACTGAGTGAGAATAGAAAATTTTAGAGGGCATTATAATACCCATAAATCATTACATAAATTTTGAAAAAGACAATTTCTGAATTAAAGTACCAATGTTGAACACCCCAATTAATAAAATATAAAGTAGAAACATATATTACAGAGGTTATTCATTAGCAGAACGATCTGTAATTTAATACTAATCTTTAATTATTTGGCATCTAATCCTGCAAGACATCCTTGAGTCTCTACAAAATGAACCCTGAATACAACTTCTGCATCTCAAGAAGGGCAAATGATAATAAGAATAGTTATATACTTCTCTTAAATCTATAAAACCTTTTTTCTAAGAAATGAATAGATGATATTATAAAATTAGTTCAATAAAAGATTGGTTGGCATTTATTACATAAATGATTGTTTATCCTAACATCTAATTTTTACTCTCTTCTTACTTAACCGATTTATCTGTGACAAATAACATTGCTTTATGAACAGCCTGAGCCCTGTTTTAACTAAGTGGATCACTGGACTAGAAATAGAGATTCCTGTGCTATATTTCTAGCTCTTAGTAGTTCTGTGACCTTAGGCAACCTTCTCAGCAAGAATCTCAAATCATCATAATCAAAACTAAAATGTCATTTTCCATCTACAAGATGTATTGCATAAGAGCTGTTAAATTATTATCTTTCTTTATATAAATATGAGTTATTCCAAATAAAAGTAAAATATCATAAAATTATTTCTACATTAATGCCATATCTAATAACTTGTAATGACTTGGCTTTCATAAGATAAGATCATAAGCTCAAAAAGAATAGAGTTTTGATTATTATTTAAAGTTAGTAATTCTTATAAAAATATATAGTAGCTTTCACGCATGTATATACAATCCATTTATATTCAGCTAAATGATCACAATTATCTTAAAAGTTAGAGGTAAGGGGATTCACTAGTCTTGTGGCTATTATTAGTCTTGGTGGCTGTAATAAGTATAAGGGGGGCAATCAAGACCAGTGGCAGTGGAATCATAAAGCCTGAACTGCTTTTGCAGTGTGCTCTTTGGTGGCCATGGTCAAGTTACAACATCCCTAGGCTAGAGGAAATGAGGAAAATAATAGTATCTTGGTTTTGTTTTGTTCTCTTTTAGAAAGGTTAAGTGAGTTCGTGGATGTAAACTGGCACCTGATGCACCTGAGGTGTTCAAAAACGTCCAGTTTTATAGTCTTTCAAGACATTCTATGAGAACTTGATCCTTTTATTGCCATATATACCATGAAACTATCTCCCAATTTCTTGAGATAGCTAGAGTGACTCCTGCACCTAGAAGTCAAAAGAGCCTTCCTAATATACCATTATTTCATGAAGTTCTAAATTGCTGATGGATTTTTTTAACCTTTAGCTTTTTGAACGTTTTTTTTAATTTATGTTTGAGAGAGAGAGAACGAGAAAGTGGGGGAGGGACAGAGGGAGGCGGACAGATGATCCAAAGTGGGCTCTGCATTGACAGCAGCGAGTCCGATGTGGGACTTGAACTCACGAACTGCGAGCCCATGACCTGAGCCAAAGTCCGACACTCAACTGACTGAGTCACCCAGGTGCCCCTGTTGAAGGGTTTTATTTTCCACATGGATTTTACTTTCTACCACAGATGTTGGATAAGTGGTGTTGTATGAACTTTCTTTAGGTTCATTTGGGCATTTATTATTTTTTCATCTAATTTCATCAGATACATGGAGAATGTATATGTTGGGGTGAGGCCATTTATTTGATCTAAAAGGTAAGATAAAATTTTTCCTCATTTCCTATTTTCTTGGCCACTGAGGGAAGAAGAAAGCTTATGTACCTAGGTCCTTTTATTTTTATCTCACATTTCATCTTCCTCTTCCATTTCCAAAGATGATGCAATTTAAAAAAGAACAAAAAGGGCTCTAAGTGGCTCAGTCGGTTGAGCACCCAAGTCTTGATTTGGGCTCTAGTCATGATCTCACGGTTTGCAGGTTCAAGCCCTGTGTCGGGCTCTGCACTGACAGTGTGGAGCCTGGTTGGGATTCTCTGTCTCCCTGTCTCTCTGCCCCTTCCCCGATCATGCTCTCTCTCTCTGCATCTCTCTTAAAACTAAATAAATAAATAAATAAATAAATAAATAAACAAACATGAAGAAGGAGGAGGAGGAGGAGGAGAAGGAGAAAAGGGGCACCTGGAAGCCACAGTTGATTGAGCAACTGACTTTTGGTTTTGACTCCAGTCATGATCTCTTGATTCATGGGATCAAGCCATCTTGAGGCTCCGTACTGACAGTAAGGAGCCTGCTTAGGATTCTATTTCCCTCTCTCTCTGCCCCTCCCTTGTGATACTACCAATAAACAAACAAACAAACAAACTTTTAAAAAAGAAGAAGAAAACAGAGTAGGGTTTAGCTAGAGTTGTCTTCCATGCCTCCTCTCTAAAAAAAAATTACTGAGAGGTAGCATGATTCATTACCACTGTCTCAAGGGCTCCCAAGATAGAGAACTTCTGCCAACACTGGAATACATGTTTATATTAGAAGAATTTAGCATTCCCTAGAGAACAGGTGAACAGTCAATGGCCCAAGGAAACCTACAAGATGACATTGAGGGCCAAAATGAGAAATGATGAATACATATTTTTGATGTACCAACTCCTGTCCTCTCTCAAGTCACTCAGTCCTGCTTTATATCTCTCCTTATTCCCTTCAGGCTGCCACTAACAAATGAATTTTTTTTCAAAAAAACTTCTAATAGCTGAATATGGTTTCAAGTGAACTAAGTCTGCTTGTAAATTAGTGGTTTCACTATTTTGTACCCATAACAAATAAAGTGAATATATACTTTACACTTGATCTTAACCAAAAGGCCAAGAAGCGATGAAATGAATACATACGTTAAAGGAATGTTGAACTCAAAGAAGAAAAATAAAGAACAGAGTCTTTGTCAAAAACTTACATCAAACAACACTAAAAGGATTACCAAGCACAGCTAGTGCCAGTTATTAAGTTCCTGTCTGTCGGCTCCAAACCACCCTCTGGATGCTGCTTTGCAATGCTGAATCTGGGACTTTGAAGACCACGCAACTGCTTTTTCAACTGATTCTTGGAGGCAGTAGAGAGAGCCTACAAGGCAGGAGGAAGAAGAGAGATGTGCTTCTTCCTGTTTGTTTCCCATTCCTGTGAGCCTCACCCCTTTCATGCTTCTTCACCTTGGGAACAGCAGTCCCTTCCCATGGCTGTCACTGAATCTGGTTTGCAGTTTTACCAACATTCACAGAACCAGCCCAGCACACCCACACCTTCCGCCTCAAGGCATCCGCACCAGCTGAGCAGCAGAAGTCTGAGTTTCAGCTCTGCAGGACCTGTCCTCTGAGTTTCTGAGTTATTCTAATTCTAGAGCCTTCTTTGTTCTCTCAGTCCTATGAGTAGTTGCCACCTGATAGCTGTCACCTACTTGATAACTAGAACTCACCTTTTACCCTTTCAGCTACCTGGTTAACAAATTTATATTTAGTTAACAACTCTTCAAATTCTCTCTATTGAGATGGCAGGAATGATTTCTGTCTCCTGTCTGGACCGTGACTGATACACAACTTAACACATACAGAGTGGTAGCATATAAACTGACTACACTGAGTTTGTTTTAAAATAAAATGTATGTTCAAATGGGCCAGGAAAAAGGTAAAAAAAATGTGTAATTGTCAGAGTTTGTAAGATGGAGTGGAGGAGAAAAATGATAAAGAAAAGGAAGAGAGGGCTAATATTTCTTCTTACAAAGAGGTAAGACAAGAAATACTGTCCATCTAGCTGCAGTAACAGAAGTCTAAATATAATTTGAAGTGCATAGGTGACCTGTAGAAGTAGGAAAAATGACATAGGACAACAAAATGAAGACAGGACATAAGGAAGATCGAGTGTAAGCAAATTACATTATAACATAACAGGATGATGTTTAGAGTAGGATGATGTTTAGAGATGACATATTTTTTAAATTTTTTAATGTTTATTTTTTTCTAATTGTTTTAATGTTTATTTACTTTTGAGAGAGAGAGACAGACAGACAGAGTGTGAGAGGAGGAGGGACAGATGGAGAGGGAGACCCAGAATCCGAAGCAGGCTCCAGGCTCCAGGCTCCAAACCATTAGCACAGAGCCCCACGAGGGCTTGAACTCATGAACCAGGAGATCATACCCTGAGCCGAAGTCTGATGCTTAACTGACTGAGCCATTCAGGCGCCCTTAATGTTTATTTATTTTTGAAAAAGAGAGACAGAGCATGAGTGGGGGAGGGACAGAGAGAGCAGGAGACACAGAATCTGAAGCAGGCTCCAGGTTCCAAGTTGTCAGTTCTATTACTTTTTAATTTATCATCTCTAGGCTTTAATTTATCATCTGAGTGGCTCAGTCGGTTAAGCGTCCAACTTGGCTCAGGTCATGATCTCATGATTCATGGATTGGAGCCCCACATCAGGCTCTGTGCTGACAACTTGGAGCCTGGAGCCTCCCTCGGATTCTATGTCTCCCTCTCTCTCTGTCCCTGCCCTGCTCATGCTCTGTCTCTCTCAAAAATAAATAAACATTAAAAAAAAAAAAAAAGGAATAGAATAAGCACATCATTTACCTATATAAAGATGAACCTCAAAAAATTAGAAACAGATGATTAAAGTGTTTATCTATGAGGGTCCTTAGTGGAGACATGCAGTAGCAGGACGAAGGATACTCATCTTTCCCGTAAGTGTTTCCATTCAATTTTTAGTATTGTATTAATTTGTTCAAATTTACATTTTAAAAATGCAAGAAAAGGGACTTTCACTTTTGCAATAACGGAGAAAACTACTTTTCCCGAGTCCTCCCACTAATTACAATTAAAAACCCTGAAGATGTTTAAAACAGACATTTAAAAAAGCTCTAGAAGATGGAGGGAAGAAGGTAGACTGGCTAGGAAAGTTAGGACCCAAGGAATAGCACACTGATGAGATCCCTGGGTTTTCTTTCCACCTCCTATATTCCAGACATAGAAGTGAAGAAGCCAGCAACTAGGAAAACATCAATGAGCACAGACTAAAAAGCCCCAGCAAGTCTGCTCTTTCTACCCAGAGAATCAGGAAAGCGTCAACCTACCAAGACAGAGAAGTTATAGACAATAGCTGCTCTTCTCCAACCAAACACAACAGAAAACACTATGCCCTACCCCCCACCCATGCCAGCAACAGAAGCTCAACCT
Organism: Felis catus; assembly: GCF_018350175.1. NCBI lineage: Eukaryota > Metazoa > Chordata > Mammalia > Carnivora > Felidae > Felis > Felis catus. Next base: position 57,114,433 of record NC_058372.1, read on the forward strand.
CCATGCTCACAGCGTTGAGTGGAGACCGCCTGGGGGATCTGTACTTTCACCACAGCCCAGCAGAAATGAAGCACCCTTCCTCTTCCCCACTGGGGTGGTACCAGAGGATGTCTAGTGAAGAATTCGGATTTTCACCACCAGGCAGAGATAATGAGAACTCCCCCCACCCACCCACCTTAGGATATCTGTGGAAGCTACACAGAGAACATTAGAAAGGCACTGAGGATGCTGGCTCCAGGAGAAAATCTGTGATTTTTCAGACCTGATCACAGGAAACTACAATGCTTTACCTAGCAAGCCTCAGCAGGGAAAGCTTCCCTCCCCACACCAGACTTGGTACACAGTCAATGCACAGCAGACTCTAAAGGGACTCAAGAATTCAGGCCCACCTGGCTGGTCTTGCTCTTATGCATAGCTGCATCCTTAGCCCAGGTGCATCCATTTGGACGTCTTCTTACTTTGGAAACCTGAAGACAATTCTCTACTCAGACTCAGGACTGAGTACTTTTCTATTCCTAGTCCTTTGCCCTCTCCTTCCTCCTGACCCTTGGATCCTTAAAACAGTAGTAGCCTTTTCTTCAGCGATCCTCAACAGTAAGATTATATCCAGACCCCCCACATCTGTGTTGATCTATCTGACCCTCAACTGGTTCCCCATTCCATGGGGTAAAACAGAAAAGGGAGGACCCAACACTTTCTCCAGTTTAGCCTTTTGTTTACATTATCACACTAAATGACTAAAAGCTTGACTGTTATTTTATTTTGTCATGTTGTTGTTTATTTTTTTATGTTTTATTTACTTTTGAGAAAGAGAGAAAAAGAGAGAAAGAGTGAGAGACAGTGAGTGGGGGAGGGGCAGAAAGAGAGGTAGACACAGAATCCCAAGCAGGCTCCAGGCTCCAAGCTGTCAGCACAGAGCCCGATGTGGGGCTCAAACTCACAAACCACAAGATCATGACCTGAGCCAAAGACGGACGTTTAACCAACTGAGCCACCCAGGCACCCTGAAAGAAAAATTTTTAATAAATAAATAAATAAATAAATAAATAAATAAATTTCTACAGATTTAAAAGAAGTAAAATTATATTTGGTGTGTTTCCAACTACAATGGAATCAGACTAGAAATCAATAACAATTCTAAGAAAATCTCTGTGCATTTGGACACTGAATAGTACACTTCTAAGTAATCCATGGGTCAGAGAGGATGTCTCAAAGGGAATTTTTTAAATGCTTTGAACAGAATGAAAATGAATATACGACATACCAAATATATGTGGTCTACAGTAAGAGCAGTGCGGAGCAGGAAATTTATAGCATGAAATGCATATATTTAAAAAGAGGAAAAGTCTTAAATCAATAATCTAATTTCCCATTTCAAGAGACTAGAAAAAGAAGAACAAGATAAACCCAAAGAAAGCAGAAAGAAGTAAATGACAAAAATAAAAGCAAATATTAAGGAAATTGAAAAGAGAAAAACAATAGAAAAAAATCAATGAAACAAAGAGCTTGCTCTTTGAAAAATTGAATAACATTGACAAACCTCTAGCAAGACTGACAAAAAAAAAAAAAAACAGAGAGAGAGAGAAAGAAGATACAAATTACCAATATTACCAAATATCAGGAATAAAATAGGAATGCAAAAGAACTTCAATCTAAAATGAAACTGGAGGATACAAAATAGAAAATTTCACGCATGTGCTCTCTGAAAAACAAAACTTAAGGACTGAGAGAATGATTTTCCACAAATGCCTGATTTATAGAAAACTGATAATGTTGAAATTTTCTTAAATGTCAGGGAGTTGGCTGGGGGCTACCTCATATCAACTTTTGGGAAATTTTTACTTACGGTTTCTAGAGATGTGAACAAGAAATGACCCAGGTCAAGTTGATCTCACAAAATAAGCTAAATTAAGCTTAATTGTATGACTGGACTAGTTTTGCTTACTTGGGAAATTTTCAAAGCTGGTCTCCGTTTGTTTTTGATTTTCACAGATTCTCACTGAACTTTCTCCTCTTTACATTCCCTGCCCGTAAATACAACCTAACCAAACCCTCAATGGGCTCACCTGTAACTTACTACAGTTTTTGTTTGCCGAATTACAATTTTTCTGTTATTCCCAAATAAACTCATCTTCTTGACAATTTTGAGCTTTCCTTGGTTTAATTCTTTTTAGGTCAACAAGGGTATATCACTATAGACCCTGAAGACATCAGAAGGGTAATAGAGATTACTAGAAGAGGTCTGTACACATAAATTTGAAAACCTAGATAAAGTGGACCAATTCCCAAACAAAACAAAACCACAAACTACCATAACTCACCCAGTGTGAAATGGATCACCTGAATATCCTTATAACCATCAAGGAAATTGAATTCATAATTTTAAAAGTCTCAAAAAAGAAATCTCCAGGCCAGATGGCTTCACTGGAGAATTTTACCAAACATTTAAAGAATTAACACTAATTCTATCGAACATCTTCCAGAAAGGAGCAGAGCAAGGAACACTTCCCAATTCATTTTATCAAGCTAGTTTTGCCCAGATACAACACCAGACCTATTGTATAAAAAAAGAAAGCTAAAAGAAAAAAAAAAAAAAAACTATTTGCAGACCACATATGCAACAAAGGACTTGTATCTATTTTTTTTAATTTATTTAATTTTGAGGGACAGAAAGCACACGAGCAGGAGAGAGGCAGAGAGAGAGAGGAAGAGAGAAGTCCAGGCAGGCTCCATGCTGTCAGTGCAGAGCCTGACATGGGCTAAATCCCACAAACTGTGAGATTACAACCTGAGCCAAAATCAAGAGTCAGACACTTAACCAACTGAGCCCCAGGTGCCCCCAAGGACTAGTATCTAAAGGACTAGTATCTAAAACATAAAAATAACTCTTAAAACTCACTAGTAAAAAAACTAATAAATGATCCAAGAAGAAAATTGGCAAAAGATATGAAGAGACCTTTTACTGATGGCAATAAGCACATAAAAAGATGTTCAACATGATTAGCAATCAGGGACTTGCAAATGAAAACCACAGTGAGGTACCACTACATACCTACCAGAATGGCTAAATGAAATATAGTGACAAAAAATAAATGTTAGCAAGGATGTGGAGAAACTTGACTGCTGGTAGAAATATAAAATGGTACAGCCACTCTGGGAAGCAGACTGGCAGTTTCTTGAAAAGCTAAGCGTGCAATTACTACACAACCCAGCAATTGCACTCCTAGGCATTTATCCCAGAGAAATGAAGACTATATTCTCGCAAAAACCTACATATGAATGTTTATAGCAACTTTATTCATAATAGCCAAAAACTGGAAACAGCTCAGCTATCTATCAGTGAGTAAACGATAAGACAAACTGTGGCATATCTGTATCATGGAATACAGCTCCATAATAAAAATACATGGACCTTTGATACATGCCACAATTTGGATAAATATCCAGATAATAATACTTAGTGGGGAAAAAAGCCAATCCTAAAATGTTACATACTGATTCCATTTATATAACATTCTTAAAATGATAAAATTATAGAGACAGAGAACAGATTAGTAGTTATCAGAAGTTAAAGAGGAGATAGAGTGTAGGAGGGAAGTAGATGTAGCTATAAAAGGCAACATGAGGGATCCTGGTGGTGACAGAAATGTTCTGTGACTCTCTCTATGTCAATATCTTGACTGTGATGTGTACTATAGTTTTGCATGATGTTACCATGAGAGAAAACTGGGTAAAGGGTAAGAAAGATCTCTCTATTATTCCTTACAACTACATGTAAATCTACAATTACCCAAAATCAAACATTTTAAACATTTTAATTTTTTTTTTTTTTTTTAATGCAAGGAAAAAGACCACAGTTCTCAGCCAGTTGACATGACAAGAAAATTCTCGGAAAGAAGGTACAGTTCCTTCAGGTCATGGACCATGATACCCCACTTTTTCTCAAAATACAGAGTGGTCATTTCACATTGTATTTTATAAGACATATTACCTCCCTAGCATCCAATTTTTTACGATCCACAGGGATATGGTTTCCCTTACCAAATTTTGGAATTCTAATACAAATTAAATTTAAGCTGATCCAGGTGGGAGTTGATAAACCCCATAAAAACAATTATAGTCATAAGGAGATGTTGTAAAATTGATATTAGAGCTAACTATTCAACCCACAACCCCTTCCCACCCTCCACCTCCTTCACTCACACACACACACACACACACACACAAGCACGCACACGGTGCTTTTCTTGTATGCATGTGCCAGGAGTGTATTCCGGGTCACCATCAGCTGCATAAAGGTATTGGTTTTAAATTTTCCTCCATTAAGTATAAGTCAAGAAAAACCATTACCTTGACTTTCTAAATAACTACAGCATAGAACAGCTCATGAAATGAACATGCTACGCTTTTCCATCTTTCATAGTTTTTAGACACTGTCCTTTTGTATTCAGATGAGAAGCCCAAAGCTCCTAACAGTTACCTAAAAAAGACTGGCACTTGGGAATTTACAGACCTTCCCTTTTTATTGCAGTTACTTCGTTTCCTTTCCCGCCCCCCCCACCCCAAGATAACAAATACTAATGCCATTGTTCTGTTGCAAATTTGTATTTTTTTTTTACTCACCCCAGGTGTAGAAAACTAAAACTATAAGTAGAGAAAGAGTATAGGAAGGAAAATAAGCTATTTTTGATGTGCCTTCACAATGTAAAGTGCCTCAACACAGATTCTCAATTCTTTAATGTGCTAATCTGAAATGTCTGGAAAATAAACACGCAGAGCATGAAAACAGTTCATAGTAGTTTGCCAGTCAAATTGGTTCCCTTCAATTATATACTTTCTAACCCTTTTCCTAGCAACTCAGAGTTTTTTTAGTTACTAAATTATAATAAATTTGTTTTTCTCTTTGTGGATAGCTCGGTTAAAATAAGATTATGAAAAGGGACACTGTCTTCTTGTGACCAGATGATGGAGAACTGTTAACCAATAATCAAATTACCTAAATGTTAAAAATACTCTTGCTCCCTCAAAATTCTGCTCCCACCTAAAATCAACCTGAGATATAATGAGCAGATAAAATTTATACCAGTCAGTTCAAATAAATTGTAGCCTACAATGGAGACCCATTTTCTTCAAGTTATTGATTTGAAAAGCTATAACATGTACCTAATTATCTCTATATCTCTAGTATTTCACAAGACAGCACAATAAATGCTAGTGTAATCATTTCTAACTCCACATGTAATTGCATCCATATGACAGAACATAAATTATAGCATTTAGATTATGTTGTTTTCATAACAAAGTAAGCCATTAAAAAAATAAAAGTTATTTATGCAACTCTTCCCCATGCTTAGACCAACATTCCTGTTGCACTAGGTGTTTTTTTTCTGTAACCAAACTCTACTATTAATAACACCTCAATATAAAAATAAAATGTTTTCACAATAAAGCAGGTCACCCACCCACCTTCTTCTCCAGTAAAATGTTGCTTGTGTTCAAGTTTTCATCCTCCTCCTTAAGTAAATCTGCATTTAGTTTTGTGGCTGGGATATGAGATATTTGTCCACAGGCTTGGACAAACAAACGAAGAGGGGCATAATTCCTTTAAATAAGCAGGACATTCCAACACAGCCAGCACAAACTCTAGACGCTCGATCTTGTGACCCAGAACTATCTGTACATTTCTGTTCCTATTCAGTCACTCACAGTCAAAGGAAGATCCTCAAATATTAATGACCGGTAGAAATATCAGAGTCTCTGATGTTTCAGCTCTCACAAGGTAAAATTTTGCCTGAGAAGCTGTGACTCAGAAAATTTTTAGTCCGAGAAAATTATAGCAAGTTCTTGACCTCAGCAAAGGTCAAGGGAAGCAGAGAAAAGTCAATGTTTGACTTTAATGGCTCTGACACTTTGGGTTTAAGTCAATAGCTAGCTATGGGAAACATACACTTTGTTAGGCAAACTGCATGAGGCTCCAGGAATAGGCAGACAGGCATGGTCCCAACAGCACAGAGCCTGCAGTCCAATCAAAGGCAATTATCAAGCAGGTATTACAAGTGGGAAAAGTGTGACCAAAACGTTGTAGTGGGAAAAATGTGCTTTTGAACACAAGCTTCACTTTTTATGTTTTGGGACTGTACGAACCCAGATGCCATATTTTTACTTCCTAAATCACGAGCATCCTTTATCCTCACTACTTTGGGCTGTTTTTTAATAGGACAGATTTTATTGTATCTCCTCAGACCGACTATGAAAATTATACACTATATCGTGTAGGACTCAGACCAGATAAAAGTAAAGAGACTCAAAAATTATTTACAAAAGAAGCCTGAAGGCAGTGATTACAGAAGCTTATTCAACTGCCTAACAATGCTACCAGAGACCCAGTCCCCTCCTATCATTCCGCTCCTACCCTGAGCCTATTGTCCTTCACCATCATGCCTGTTGCCTCATGACTGACTGCAAGATGATTGCTGCCCTCTGGCCATCCATGTCTTCATTCAAGGGAAGAAAGGAAGAATAAGGGAAAACTGCCATCCATGCCTGACCCTTTTTATCAGGAAGGCCAAATTTTCCCAGAAATGACTACAACAGACTTCCTCTTACATCTTACTGAACAGAATGAAGTCACACGATGAGCTTCTTTGCTTTCTGGTTCCTGATGAGGTTTGGGCAAGTAAGTGATATGAGCAAAGATTGGAGGGTGAAATTTGAGAGAGGTCAGGGAATTCCTTCCCTGTTCCTCCCCCTGTCCCTTTTCAGCACTGCAGTTCTGTCAGTGGCCATATCTTCCCATAACTACAGTGCCTTCTGGGCACACGCCTCCATGGCTCCAGCTGTCTCTGCACTCTGGCAACACACTTCACTTCTTGACTTTTCAGGCCTTGGAGTCGTAACAGCCTTCCACCGTAGCTGATATCTGGGTGCCTTACTAATAGCTTCAACCCCACCTACAGCTCTGTAAATGGACTTGTTATTAAAATAGTTTTAATCGGCCATCTGAGTAAAATTCTGTTCCAAACCAGGACTCCAAGTGAGGTTCATTGACCTTTTCCTGCAAAGGAGGCTGGAAAAGCAGCTGGGATCAGGCACATGCCTCTCCAGACAAATGTTTAAGTAAGTTAACCAAAAAAAAAAGTAGGGATACGGCAATTTAATAGGTGCCTAACATTGCCTGCAATACATGATTTACGATTAGAGATAGTTTAAAAAGCAACTTGAGTAATAGTATCTTTTTCAATTTTGTATTGCCTTCAACTAACTCAGTATCTGACAAAATACAGGTCTGCTAGTGAGTAAATAATAATATTTTATTCTTCCAGAAAGCTTTGCAGTCTACAGTGTGCCTTCATGTATATTATCCCATTTGATCCGCATAAATAATCCTGTGAGTAAAGCAAGACAGGCATTTTTATCCCCATTTTATATATGAAGTATCAGAAGTTCAGAGAGAAGAACCATTTTGCCTTGGGTCGCACAATTAGTAAGTGGCGGAATTCAAAAGCAAAGTCAGCTTTCTTTTAATTCCAAAATCAGGGTGCCGAAGCTAAGCCCTAGTCAGTATGTATGGCTGCGGGTTTAGGGCACATCACCTAAATCCGGACGTTGGGTGAGGCAGTGCAGAAGAGAAAGAGCAATGTCTTCCACAGCTTCTCTGATTCTCAGATGTGGGCCAGCAGAGAAAATGGAGGACTCAGTTTACCTTGAAAAACACAGGTGCTGCTTCCAACGGAATCAGTAAAGAGCATGAGTTCTGAAGTCATATAAACGTGCGTTGGGAACAGCTCTGCCACTTACTAGTTATATGACTTTGGAGCGAGTTTACCCTTCATGAGCTTTATACTCCATAAAATGCAAGTATTAAGTACGAATCTTACAATATTGCCATCAGGCCTAAGTGAGATCATTTTTTAGCGTGATTAGCTTTAACTCAATAAATGTGACATCTTACATTCATAACTATTATGGTTAGAAATGATCTTGGATTTTATACATTTTTTTTTGCCTTTCATTTCTGCTTTCTCTATACTTCTACATTAATGCTGATAAGCTTATCAAACAACTCTCAGTAGGAGTAAATCTCTCAAGTTACCACACAACTTCCATGGCTTCTAACCATTCACACGATCCTGAAAGCTGACATTGACATAAGTGTGCTATGTGCCAGGTGTTCAGGAAGTAAATTTTTAATGTTTTTAACAGTTAGGACTTTCTGGAAAAATTTTACTGGGACTTAGGTTAAAGGAAAAGCCTTGAAATCTAAAAGATTATTGAATAGATAATAATTCATGTCCCCAGAGATATGTGTTTGCACTTCTAGGGACAGACGAGACCCCAAGCCATAGAGACATTCCAAGGGTGGTAAACCTAAAAACACTTGTCTTATCTTCCCCAGGAGACATTTACTTACATTCCAGAGAGTAAAAACCCAGGGTCCTTCCCTCTCTCTTTCCAAGGAGAATTTGTTTACAGTAGGAAGGAAAGTGTCTTGGCCATCCCTCTCCTATATAAGCTCCAAGCTCTTTTTGTGGGGGGTTCCTGTCCTAAGTACAACATAAACTTCCATGTATAGGCCTGTCCATTGGGTGTCACTGCATCATCCCATAAGGGAGGATAATTAGGGGGAAACACAATAAATAAAGGTTATTTTTGTAAAAAAGTAATAATCTGTCCCTATCCCAGCAACTCATGTCTACTTTCAAGATAATACAAATAAACAGAATTATTAAATATTGCTCACCAGGCAGTATTGTAAGTGCTTTACATAAATTAACTCATTTATTCCTCATAACAATACAATGTTAGGTTCTCTTATTTTTCCTGCATTAACATGGGACACTGAGGCACAGAGATATTAAGTAACTTGTCCAAAGCCTCCCTCCAACTAGTAAATAGCAGAGGCAGGATTTGAACTGAGAAAGGATAGTTCCAGGAGCTTTGCTCTAAAATACCATGCCACGCTACTTCTAACCAACAATCTTTCTCACTGAATATTCATGATTCACACTAAACCAGTATTCACTTTGTCTCACAGCTAGAAATCTCCTATTCATTCATATCCAATTACTTTCTTTGCCAGTTGAAAAAATTTTTATAAAGAAATTGTCCTTCTGCCTAGTCTTTGTAGGTCTTGAAAGTATACAAGTAGCTATTTAATGCTTAATATAAAATATTCAGTCCTCAAAATAATTCTGCCAACTCTTCTTTGTTTTGCTTTGTTTTTAGTAAGCTCTGTGTGGAGCTAGAACTCATGACCCCTAGATCAAGACTTGCACACTCCACTCAGTGAGCCAACCAGGCACCCCCATGCCAATTCTTCTTTGAATGGACTACATACAAGCCAAAGTATACGTATGTTGATGGCCATAGGCTAAACTGATAGGTTAATTTGAAAAGTCCCCTTTTTTTTCTATTGCTTTAAGATAAAATTGTCTCTGATACTTGAGTAGTTTTAAGTATTTCCCTGTACAGAAGTTTATACTTTCCCACTCAGCTACTCCTGCAGAAAAACCTCTGTGTTTCCATCTGGGACTAGCAGGAAACAGGACAACTGAAGAGTTAAATAAACCATCTATTTACGAAGGAGTAGACAGTAGTAAGAGAAACCCACAAAGGCTGGTGAAGCTCCCCAGTAGCAGACCCTATGAGGAGCCATTACCACCCCTTGGTCTTAAGGGTTAGAGAGAGCTACTAGAATACAGAGAGAGAAGCTATACAGACCTACTTCTTTTGATTGCTCCTCACTTTAGTGTGCTTTGCAGATATTGTGGTTTTTTACAACGTGAAGGTTTGTGGCAGCCCTGTGTGGAACAAGTCTATCAGAACCATTTGGTGCCATTCTTCCAATAACATCTGCTCATTTCAAATGTCTGTGCCACATTTTGATAATTCTCGCAACAGTTCAAACTTTTTCATTATTACTATATTTGTTATGGGGATCTGTGATTAGAAAATTTAGATGATGGCTAACATTGATTAGCAATAAAATGTGTTTTTTTAAGTTTGTTTATTTATTTATTTATTTTGAGAGAGAGAGAGAGAGAGAGCGCGGGCGCACACGAGCAGGAGAGGGGCAGAGAGAGAAGGAAAGAGAGAATCCCAAGCAGTTTCTGCACCATCAGTGTGGAGCCTGATGTGGGGCTTGAACTCATGGACCGTGAGATCATGACCCGAGCCAAAACTAATAGCCAGATGTTTAACCGACTGAGCCACCCAGGCGTCCCAGCAATAATGACTTTTTTTAACTAAGGTATATACATGGCTTTTTTAGACATAATGAACTCTTCATAGGCTAAAATATAGTGTAAATGTAACTTTTATATGCACTGGGAAACCAAAAACTTCATTTGACTCACTTTATTGGAATGGTCTGGAACAAAACCCACAATATCTCTGAAGTACGCCTGTAGTTGTAATAAAGGGGCTGTCCTCAGGAATTGTGACATTTAGTAGAGGGACAAACCCAACCAGTGGCAGCCCAGCATAAAGGAAGCTGGAAGAATAAATACTCCAAACCCATTTCCCTCCCATTTTCAGATCTCACTGATGTTTCCAGTTTGCCAGACCTAACCTGTAATCAGAGAGGGACGGAGCCTTTGGTGTAGTCCATAAAGGTCAGCCTCCCAAGACACAAAGCAGAGTGACAAAGGAGGGAAAACCAATAAGGAGAAAGGAACAAGAAATAACAAGCATAGTCTGGGATAAAAGAGCTTCCACTACCTGTTCTTTGCAAAGGAAATTTCTCAAAAAAAGCAGTTTCCTGTTCATTAGCTACTTGTGTTAAAGGGCAAGATGTACACAATTAAGAGCTTCTCTGCAATCAGCAGCAACAGCAAAGTTATCATGTGCCTTGAGCCATTTATGAAGGACAGAAGGCTCTGATCTACCATGGAGATGCCAGCTGAGTTAGAAGACATTGGCTGTGCAGGTGGAGATCCCAGAAGATAAGTGTGGCATCAAAGGAAGACTGCCTGAGGCCAACCAAGATGGGACAACTAAATGCGATTTGTAGAGAAACTAGACTCTGTTCCAGATAAACCTTGTTCAGCCAAGGAGAAGATTCAATTAAGACTGAAGGATAAATAGGAAATTGAAGTTTACTGAGCACCAATTCTGTCAGGTTTTACCTGTGTTGTTTCATTTGAAAACACACATTTTGAAACTTCTACTTAAAGCTGGCTATTACTAGCTTATTTTTAGCATATCTGATAAAAGAAATTTGATGAATTATAATGGTGATAAGTAAATAAAGTTACAGCAAGGACTGAATGGACAAGTCTCCCAGCGTCCACATTCCCCCAACCTACCCACCCACCAAGTCTATTTATTATCCAGAGAACATCAATTCTTTTGAAATGTAAGTCAGATCATGTTATTTTTCTGCTTGAAATCCTTTAATGCTTCCCTGCTTCATTTACAATAAATTCAAACCTTGCCAAGTTAACAAAGTCTTATCAGAATTTTCCAGACCATGCATCATGGCTCATTAATGTGTCATAAAATAAGTTTCTACAGAAACCTACAACTAAGGCCACCCCGTCTTGTTTTCAAATTCAAATGTTACATATCCAGAGGGAACTTTCCTGAACACCCTATATAAAGTAGCCCTACCAACATTTTCAGTTTCTTTTTCCTTACCCTACTTTAATTTTCTCCAAGACTTTTATTATCAAATGAAATAATTATGAATTTGCTTCTCTGTTTTATCTGTCTTTTTTTTATTTTTATTTTTTTGAGAGAGAGAGAAAAAGAGACAACATGAGCAGGAGAGAGGGGCAGGAGAGAGAGAGAGAGAGAGAGAATCTTTTTTTTTTTTTGATTTTTTTTTTTTTTACATTTATTCATTTTCGATAGACAGAGACAGAGCACAAGTGGGGGAGAGGCAGAGAGAGAAGGAGACACAGAATCCAAAGCAGGCTCCAGGCTCCAGGCTATTAGCACAGAGCCCGAAGTGGGGCTCGAACTCACAAACCATGAGATCATGACCTGAGCCTAAGACGGACGCTTAACCGACTGAGCCACCCAGGTGCCCCGAGAGAGAGAGAGAGAGAGAGAGAGAGAGAGAGAGAGAGAATCTTAAGTAGACTCCATGCTCAGTATGGAGCCCGACATAGGGCTCAATCCCACAACCTGAGTTTTCAAAATAAATTGTTTTCAAAATAAATGAATTGGTCCACTCCATTTGCAAGTATGCTGGCCCTTATGACCAAGGACCCTCTACCCGTAGATTTTCCTGCCCTTTTACCCCAGACTGGCCTTCTTGGCCAATTGTGCCTGTTCTTAAAAGGAAGGAAGCAATGACCACCATTCATCACACAGAAAGGCAGAAGGAGGATTGGCCCAGAGCATGCTGAATAAGAAGTTTAGAAGAATAAGGAAATATTCTAAAAAAAAAAAAAAAAAAGCAAGGCCTTATTAATTCATTCATTCAACAAATCTTTATTTGCTAAATATTAGTGCCCTAACATGCCTCTCACAGCTCTAAGCATTAGGGATAAAATTATGAGCAAAATAAAGAAGGTATCTACCTTCATAAACTTATATTCTAGTGAAAAAATAAAGGAAATAAACAAGTAAGCCATGAATAAAATAGAATCCTATTAGATAGCAATAAGCCCATGGAAAAAATAAAATTAAATACCTGGGTACAGGAATGGGTTGGGTGGGAGTTACTTTAGCCAAGGAGGTCATGGAAGGCCTGTGGGTCTAGTGACATCTCATCTGAGTAATGAAAAGGAATCAAAACCATGCAAAGATCGAGAAAAGTAATCTCTTGGCAACAGGAACAGCAGATGCAAAGGCCCTTAAAATAGAAACAAGCTTGCGGGGCACCTGGGTGGCTCAGTCAGTTAAGCGTCTGACTTCAGATCAGGTCATGATCTCACAGCTCATGGGTTCAAGCCCTGCATCAGGCTTTGTGCTGACAGCTCAGAGCCTGGAGCATGCTTCAGATTCTGCATCTCCCCCTACCCTGCTCGTGCTCTCTTTCTCTCAAAAATAAAATGAACCTTAAAAAAAAAGTTAAGGAGGGGCGCCTGGGTGGCGCAGTCGGTTAAGCGTCCGACTTCAGCCAGGTCACGATCAGCCAGGTCACCGATCTCACGGTCCGTGAGTTCGAGCCCCGCATCAGGCTCTGGGCTGATGGCTCGGAGCCTGGAGCCTGCTTCCGATTCTGTGTCTCCCTCTCTCTCTGCCCCTCCCCCATTCATGCTCTGTCTCTCTCTGTCCCAAAAATAAATAAAAAACGTTGAAAAAAAAATTAAAAAAAAAAAAAGTTAAGGAAATATAAACAAGCTTGTAGGATGGCTAGAGCCTGGTAAACAAGGAGGAGAATTGAAGAAAAGATCAGAGAGATCACACACTCCAGATCAAATATGCACTCAGTCCAAAATACATGCTGTTAATGTTGTGAAACAATGCAAATGCCAAAATGATTCTTAAAAGAGAGGAACTATGATGTAAAAAAATTAATAATCATCAAGGGAAAAAATCACAGTTGATACTAATAAAAACAGGGAAAAATTGGAGGATTAAATTGGAAGTAAGAGGTAAAGAGGGAGAAATTTTCATTAAAATTTATATTACAAATAGCATAAACTAAAAACTATTAGAATTATACAGTAATGCAGGGATCAAATTAAACCAAGCCAAAGATGGAATTTCAGATCAGTACAGGAAAGATAGATTATAGATTATTTGATAAACAGTGTTGCGATAACTGGGCCACCACTGGGGGAAAAAAAATACAAGGTAAACCAAAATAAACTCTAAATGGGTTAATGAAATTATAAAAATACCAAAACACAGATGCATTTTTATAACTGTGAAATGTCACTCAAAATAAGATACCAAACTCAGAAGCCATAAAAGGAAAAAATGGGTATATCTGAGTATATTTAAAGATTCTGAATAAGGGGCGCCTGGGTGGCTCAGTTGGTTAAGCGTCCGACTTCGGCTCAGGCCATGATCTCACGGTCTGTGAGTTCGAGCCCGGCGTCGGGCTCTGTGCTGACAGCTCAGAGCCTGGAGCCTGCTTTAGATTCTGTGTCTCCCTCTCTCTCTGACCCTCCCCCATTCATGCTCTGTCTCTCTGTCTCAAAAATAAATAAACATTAAAAAATTTTAAAAAAATAAAAAATAAAATAAATAAAAAATAAAGATTCTGAATAAGAAAACTACAAACAAAGGCAAATGAGAGAGTGGGGGAAATGTTACAATTCATAACATGAGCAACTTCTCCCCCTAATGTATAACCAAGAGAAAAGATCAACAATCCAAATGGACAAAATGGACAAAGCCTAGAACACAGTTCTTAGACAACAGCCCTTAGAAATATGAAATGACATCCACCCTCTTAAAAAGAGAAAAGAAGTTAAAACTGCACTGAAATATCTTTTTTTTTTAACCAATCAGATTATCAAAGATCTAAACATTTAATAACTCACTCCTTAAGGCTGAGGCTAAAATCAGTCTTCCCTTAGATGGGGAACTTCTTCTTCTGTCCTGCTCTGCCTACCCCAAAGTACACAATGCCTAAAAGACCACAGAATGTATTTCTTGAGTTGACTCTCTAATGAAGAAAAGGAGTCCAAAAGCACTATTAATTATAGAAGCTGTGGCAGAATTTGAAAATGATTAATGGAGTTAACATTATTTGTTGAAATTCTGGAAATCCTAAAACCATTTTTCTCTCGTAAGATTTAGGGCAGTAACCAACGGTCCCTCCAAATCTAGTCTCTTCCTACTCTATTCTCTGTCCACAGTATCATGAGAATTACCTTTCAAAATTTCAGAGAATGAGGCCTCTGATTGGCTCAATTGGTTAAGCATCTGACTTCGGCTCAGGTCATGATCTCACAGTTCATGGGTTTGAGCCCCACATCAGGCTGCATGCTGGTGGTGTGGAGCCTGCTTGGAATTTTCCTTCTCTCTCTCTCTCTCTCTCTCTCTCTCTCTCTTTATGCCCCTCCCCCACTGGTGCTCTCACTCTCTCTCTCTCTCTCTCTGTCTCTGAAAAATAAATAAACTTAAAAAAAATCCCAGATTATTAGGTCTATGTTGTACTAATAAATATTTGGTATTATTTAAATATTGTGAACTGTATGTATATAATTCAATAGAAATTATGTTTGTTTTAATCT
The DNA here is from genome assembly GCF_018350175.1 of Felis catus. Lineage (NCBI taxonomy): Eukaryota > Metazoa > Chordata > Mammalia > Carnivora > Felidae > Felis > Felis catus. The sequence continues at coordinate 57,129,573 of NC_058372.1, forward strand.
CATGCCTATATGATAAAATCCAAACTATGAGACAGGAGGTCGTTTTACATTCTGGTTCCAAACAACCTTTTCATCTAACCTCTTGTCATACCTTTTGAACTGTTCTTGTCCTCCCCTTTGAACTGTTCTTGTCCTCCACCAGTTTCCCTTAGTTCCAACCACCCCAAACCACTTTCTGTTCTCCAGATTGAATATTCACTTGCACATCTCTGATCCTTTGATCCCTCTGGTAGGAACAGTCTCCCTCTGAGCTCCAACCCATTGGACCATTTATCAAAACTCTGGTTATCAAGGTCCAATCCAGATGTCAAATCTTCCATCCCTATACACATGGTCCAACAACCTGGTCAGAATTTATTACCTTTCCTTTGTGTTTTTATAGCCCTTTATTTATAACTCTCTCCTGACTTTGAAATGCCTTTGTTGTGATTAGTTTTCATTTATTCAACACTCATTCACTCATTCATTCATTCAAAAAGTACTGGTTGAGTGCTACTTTATTTCAGATGCTGGTACCAATCAAAGAAAAAAAAAAAGGCAAAGTCCTCTAAATTCTCATAGACTCTAGTCATGAGTAAGTTTTAAGTTCCTTGAGAGTCAGTTTCACTTTCCACAGCACCAAACACAAGTTCCTTCCTGCATAGAGCAGGTATCAAAAGTTCTGCCTGCCTGTTCCCCCTTTCCCATAGAGAACTGTCCCTCTGCATTTGACACAGGTTTGTTAACTGAAACATGTCAAAATACTGTAGAGACTGTCTATTTGGAAGCATCTAAGTAATAGTCAATACCACTGTCTTGGCAAATACCAGTTAACTCACCCACGATAGCAGTCACCTGGAGTACTTTTTTATCACCTAGGTGTAATGGTTTATTTAATCATCAGGACGTGATGTCTACGGAGTCTTTTCTACATACCAGGTATTGTCTGAGGTTTCCATATTCACACAGTTAATTGTCTCAACAGCTCCAAGAGATATTGTTATCTCTTTTTTATAGACGTGGAAACTGAGGAAGGCTGGTTAAATCGCTTGCCCAAAATCACATAGGTGGTAAGGGAAGGAGCTGGCCTTGGAATTCAGGCAGTCTGGCTCCTAAGTCTGTGTTCTTCACCACTACATCTAAGGATATAGAACGTGAACATCTTTTTCAAGATTTGATAGCCTAAAATGATTTAAAGATGACCATGAATGCAGAAGACTGTTACTACATAAGTGGTTATAATTCGTTAGACTCATTCATTTGTAAGAAATAGAGATTTTGTTTTTCAATTTACCTGAAACAGTGTAAGATGAGGAGGGATGGTAATAAAAGTTCAAACATGTGGGAACCCCCCAAAAAAGGCAGGAACCATCTAGAATCAACCTCCATAGGGCCAGAAACTATAAGGTCTTTGCAATTCCTAATCTTCTCTGTGGGTCTGAGAAACAGGACTTCACAAGTAGTCTTTACTTTACCATTCCACTGTTAACCCACCTGCTCCTGGGTCCCTTTCTCTTTATGTTGTCAACTAGGTTTCTTTGCATCATTCTCAGCCAAAATCCTGAGAAGGATCTGGTTGAATGAGCTCAAAAGTGAGAGAGCCTTTTGTCCCAGGCCCACTTCTGGAGAACTAGCAGGCTATGGATGGCTGCCCTTAGGCCAATTCCATCTCCAGTCAACTCAGAACAGGCTAGAGGAAGGGAGTGGACAGAGTCACTCCATCCAAAACACTTGAGCTAAAGCAAACCCTGGGTGTAGGTAGCTTCTCTGGAAAAGCACTTTGTGCATCACAAACACTCGTATTATGTCGTGCTTCATATAAGAATTAAGAACATGCGTGATTACCTTTAATATAAGGATAGATCTAGGCAATTATGTTTTAATAAAATACTTAATGTATGTGGCAGTTGTATAAACTCTCACCTGAATTATTGCAGCTGTCTGCCTACCATGTTCTTCTCTCTACCCTAAGCTCCCCTACTATCTATTCTTCACACAGCAGCCATAAGGATTTTTCCTAAAGCATGTCATATTACCTCAAAACCCACCATGGCTCCCTCATCTCTCTCCAAGTAAAAGCAAGAGTTCTAAAGATGGTCTAAAAATGCACACAATGGGCACTCCCCTTCTCATCTCACTGACTAGATTTCCTCCCCCTCACTCTGCCCAGAAAACTGGCTTTTTTACTGTTTCTGGAATACACCAAGCACACTCCCACCGGCCTTCTCTGCAGCCCTCACCTCCTCCAGTCTTTGTGCAAATCACACCATTTCAGTAAGGCTTACCTTGGCCACCCTAATTAAAACGGCAATCACCCTCCATGGGTCCAGCCTCCCTATCACCCTCTACCCTGCTTTATTTTTTTTCCATAATACTTAACAGCTTCTGACACACTTTATCAGTCATGAATGTATTATGTTTGTCATCTGTCTCCACAGGTCAGGGATTTTGTCTCATTTGTTCACTAATGTATATTTCTCACTAGAGCAGTATCTAGCACTTAGAGTATGCACCCAGTAAAATATTTCTTGAATGCATGAATGAAATCACCCTAAACAGTGTAAAGTATAACCCATCTTATTTCTTATACCTAAGAGTTTTGATGCATTTCTAACATAACCTTGAGCTTTTCAGCTAATACTGATTTCAAATTGATGTGGGTCAGGGATTTTATTTGAGGCAAGAAAATTCCAACATGGTTGGAGAAAGCGATGTCCAACAAGAATCATTTCTCTGCTTAATATTAGTTAGCAAAACAGACTTGCTTGTTCATTTTTGGAGATCTTTCTAAAATAGTGTAGACTGCTGTCAGTGTGCCTACCAATAGCAGCCTTTCCTTTTTTATAAACAGTTGTGGAATGGAATATCTGCTAAATGGAGGGCTGGCATGTCTCTACCACAAATAAAGTGCTAGCTTTTTTGACATCTATTGTGACCACTCAGATGTTTCCTATGTTTATGTGCAGGTTCCCAGCTGCAGGTTTGGTTTGGGGTTGCCAGAAGTCTGACTACTAAGTAAGCAGTGTCACTATAGAATTTAAATAGTAGTCTACAAAATAGAATATCTGGTTTTGCTACCTTATGCGGCTCCATGTTCTTAGGACTCATTTGGGATTTAAAAAAATTGAGACATATATATGAATATTCTTGTTATTCTTAGGGTTAGTATTACTTTGGAAACTACAAATATTATAAAATAATACTTTTCATGTCTAAACTTTTTACTTATTTTTTAAAATGCTTTAATGTTTATTTACTTTTGAGAGAGACAGAGCACACAAGCAGGGGAGGGGCAGAGAGAGACGGAGACACAGAATCCCAAGCAGGCTCCAGGTTCTGAGCTGTCAGCACAGAGCCCAGTGCGGGACTCGAAGTCACAAACCATTAGATCATGACCCGAGCCGAAGTCGGATTCTTAATCAACTGAGCCACCCAGGCACATCCTCTCCCCCACCTTTTTTTAATATATATTTATTTATTTTAAGGGAGACAGATAGACGAGAAGTGGGAGAGGTGCAGAGAGAGAGGAAGACAGAGGATCTGAAGCAGGCTTCGTGTTGACAGCAGAGAGCCTGATGTGGCTCAAACTCACGAACAGTTGAGACCATGACCTGAGTGGAAGTCAGACACTTAACCAACTGAGCCACCCACGTGTCTCACGCTTTTATTATTTATTTATACCTATAACCTATGGGCAGTCTTCATAGAACTCCCTTTTAGAGTTAGTTTGTATCTGCTGACTTCAGGTATTATAATGCTTTAAGGCATATTATTGATAATTAAATGATGGATGGTATTTATCCCTAACTCAAGGTAAGAGATCCAACTAGAGTTCAGATGCCATAGTACAAGAAACTGAGAGCCCAGTGAGCTGTGACCATTGAAAATTTTTGTCAGCAAAGGTTGTCTGATTCTTGTTGCTACCCCAAAGTTGTATTTCTTTCATTAAAATATTATTTCGTACAGCTGTACCTCATAACGTAATAATATTTCAGTACATAACAATATTTCATCACAGAATGAGGTGCTTTTAAGTTGGGAACAAAACAATCTCATCTTCAAGTTGTAAAGTACTTGGCAAACCTTCAGAATAAAAGGCACCTTGCAGATATAGAACATTACTATCTCACTATGCTATTTCACAATGTCCTAAATACTTTTTTGTTGTACTAGGAAAAAAATAAATAAACTTAGAAAAGACTCTCCAAATATAAAGAGGAGATCTGGACACCTTACATTCCTTTATCAAAGAATCAAAAATTCAGATTTGTTTGAAAAACTAAAAACTAGCTTATACCTAAATCTCCCATGACTTCACCCTCATTTACTGAATGTTCTATGGAAGATTAAATATCTTTATGCATGAGTCAAAGGAACAACTTTTTGAGGTATTTCAAGCCAAATCTATGAAAAGTTAAAAGCTTTGATCCAGTTACATGATGCATTGAACCCATATTTTTATCTCCAGCTTTGCCCCAAGTATCTATACAATGACAGTTACAAATTTTTAAATGGATAAACCGGCAGGGACAGCAGTAAACAGGAGATCTAATGTAAGGCAAATGGGAAGAGGGGAAATAGAAGGAAAAAAAGGAAAAAGAGAGAAAAAGGGGGAAGAAACATCTAGGATAATAGTGAATAGAAATCCAAAGATTATAGTTGTTCAGATTCCTAGAAAGCAACCAGTCCAAATTGGATCAAGAACAAAAGAAAGGGTATCATCTTGGAAAAAATTAATACATGATGTATGGGCTATTCAGAAGAGATTTTTTTTAAGTGCATAGGTAGAATTTGGAGATGAATTAGTGATTGAATCCTAGAAAGCAACAGAAACAAAGCACTGACTGAACAACACCAACTCCAAGAAATATAAGAAGTTGAACAAGAGGTGTGAGCATAGTACACTATGTAGCTTAGCTGTAAATCATAATCACATAAGAATATAAACACAGATTATTGATTGAATTAAAAATAAGCAATACTGCAATTTTTAAGAAGTATGTGTGTGTGAAAGAGACAGAAAACAAAATGATCATCTTCCTTATTAGAAAAGGCCTGGGTGACTCAATCAGTGAAGCGTCTAGTTTTGGCTCATGTTGTGATCTCATGGTTTGTGAGTTCAAGCCCCCTGTCAGGCTCTGTGCTGACAGCTCAGAGCCTGGATCCTGCTTCGGATTCTGTGTCTTCCTCTCTCTCTGTTCCTCCCCCAATCGCACTCTGTCTTTCTGTTTCTCTCTCAAAACTACAGAATAAAAAAAATTTTTTTAATAAAAGAAAAGCAATAGATAATGTCTAAAAGTAAAAAATAAAAACATTAAGAAGTATGTTATCTACAAACATGAAAGTAAATACCAAAATAAATAGCTGAACTACTTGAAAGTTATTGTTTCAAGGAAGCAAAAAACAAAAGTGAAAAAGGGACAGAGGGCTGCCTTTTTATATGGGTTTGATAATACCACTGGAAAAGTATTCATTAATTAAAATAGATTGAAAAGGTAAAAAATCAAAACACAAAGCTAAGTGAAAAGAGCAACATACGGAGAAATATATACTTCATTGCATTCAATGGATCCATTAAAATGATCGTCTGATTTTTAGTCTGTTGATAAGGTGTATCATATTGATTGATTATCAAATTTTAAGCTGAACTTGAATTCCAGGGATAAACTCATTTGGTCATGATGTATCACTGAATTCAATTTTCTAATACTTTGCCAAGGATTTTTGTATTGCATCTATGTTCATGAGGGATATTGGAATTTGGTTTTCTTTTCTCTTAATGTCATTATTGAAGTAATTTGGGCTCATAAAATGAGTTGTGTTCTCTCCGTTTTTATCTTCTGGAAGAGCTTGTGTGTGTGTAGAATTAGTATTGTTCCATCCTTCAAATCAATTAATTGGTAGAATTCACCAATGAAGTCATCTGAGCCTGGGTTTCCTTCATAGAACAGTTTTTCACTGTAACTTCTATGACTTTTAATAGATATAGAACTGTTTGAGTTTTCGATTTCTTACACGAACTTTGGTAGTTTCTTACATCAAGAGAATTGGCCTAGTTCATCTAACTTTCCAAATTTATTGTCACAAAATTATTCATAATATTTCTTTATTATTCTTTTTAAAGCATCTGAAGGAACTGTTAACAGTGTCTCTTATTTCATTCCTAATATTAGTAAGTAATCTTTTCTCTCTCTTGCTTTTTTTCCCCTCTGTTAGTCTGGCTACAGAATTATAAGTTTATTGACCTTTGTAAATAAGTGTTACATTCCATTGATTTTTTTCTTTATATTTTTCTGCTCTCTATTTCACTAATTCTTTCTCTTATTTTTATTATTTCCTTAGGCTTACTTTGTACTTAATTTGCTTTATTTATTTATTTATTTATTTATTTATTTTATTTATTTATTTTAGTTTTTAAATATTGAAGCTTCTATCGTTGATTTGACATCTTTCTTCTTTTTGAATATAAGAATTTAATGATAAAATTTTCTGACCAAGTACGGTATAGGTGTGTACCCACAAATCTTGATATGTTATATTTTCGTTTAATTCAGTCCAAATATTTCATAAACTCAATTGTGATATTTGCTTTCTTTAGAGTATATTGCTTAATTTTCAAATATTTAAAGATTTTCCACATATTTCTGTTACTGAGTTCTATTTTAATTTCCTTATAGCCAGAGAACATAATTTGTATTATTCTATTTCAATCCAGTTAAACTAATCAAGATCCGTGTTAAGGCCTAGAATATGGTCTATCTTGGTGAATGTTACATGTGCACTTGAAAAGAATATGTATTCTGATGCTGTTGCATAAGGTTTCCCATAAACAGTGACTAGTTCAAATTGGTTGACTGTGTTGGTGAAATCTTCTATATCTTTACTGATTTTCTATTTTGTTCTATTAATTACTAAGACAGAGGATTGAAATCTCCAATTAGGATTGTGAATTTACAGATTTCTCACTTCAGTTCCATCAATGTTTTTGTGTCAGGTATTTAAAAACTCCGTTTTTATTGGCACCTGGGTGGCTTAGTTGGTTAAGCTTTGGACTTCAGCTCAGGTCATCTCACGGTTTGTGGGTTTGAGCCCTGCGTCGAGCTCTGTGCTGACAGCTCAGAGCCTGGAGCTTGCTTCAGATTCTGTGTCTCCCTCTCTCTCTCTGCACCCCCTCCTTCTCATGCTCTGTCTCTCTGTCTCTCAAAAATAAACATTAAAAGAAATTTTTTTTAGTAAAAACTGTTTTTAGGTTCATGTACATTAAGGATTGTTAGATCTTCTTAATGATTTAACCCCTTTATCATTATAGAATACCTTTCTTTGTCCCTGATAATATGCTTTATCATAACAGCTACTTTACCTGTTATTAATATAACCACCCCAGCTTTTTTGCTTTGTTTTGATTGTTTTGTTAGTGTTTGCATTGTATATTATTTTCTGTCTTTTTATTTTTAATCAACATGTTATTATATTTAATGTCCAAAACAACTCTATGAATTAGGTACTACTATCATTCCCATGTGAGAAAATTAAGATAGCACATTCAACCCTACCTTGCACTGCCTCTCCACTCAGCCTGTTTCCAAAGCACCTGGTTGTCTTCTCCTGATGCAACTTCTCAAATATGTCTAGATCATAATATTTTCATTTACATTTCAATATAAATAAAATATGAAAATAATGTAGACATTTCTGTATAATCACCATGGAACCCAGTAAGGTTATTACCATCTTGCATGAGGAAAATAAAAACATGGTTTAAAACATTTTTGTTCTCCTGAATCGGCTCTGGGGGAAAAATCGTGGTAAGTTTTCCTCACTGCAACTAATTTCTGTTTAAGTTAACTAATTATGTATTGGCAGATAATAAACTTAAGGCCAAGATCTAAACTAGAAGTTTCCACGGTTACTTTATTTAAGGAACTAAGCCAAAGCATCCCACGAATAACACCATCTGGATCTCAGTTACTAGTTTATGCCTCAGAAGAGAGTGACAACTGTGAGCAGTGGCCCCCTGGAACATGCCACATTGCCCGACAAACTCAGTGGAACCTCCTCATCTGGCAGGAGCTCCTTAGAGCTTGGGCTCCAATCTGTCATGCCACATTGCCTCTGCCCCTAAGAAACTGAAAGTATGATGGTGGGCCATTAGCTCTGGCACTAGCCAGGGAATAGGGGTTTGGAAATTGATATGTAGAGGCCCTTTTATCAAGCAGAGAAGGGAAGAAAAAGTTATTTTGCCACAAGATCAGGCCTTAGCCCATTGTTGTCCAATAAGATTTAACTAACACTTTTACATGCTGACCATAAACTAGGCAGTAGGTTGGAAACTTTTATTTATGTTAGAGTAGTAAAATGCCAAACTGATATTCTCACCCTTCTTCCTATAGAGGCTATTAGTTAATTTTATCAAGTGACCAACTATAATAGCATTCGAAATAAAGGATAGCACCTATAATTTTCTAAATTTCTTCACTTTAGTTTCTATAACTATGACAATGTTGTTGTATTTCTATACATCTTTCAGATACTTCTTAGTATCTTAAGAAGAACCCTGAGTTGGGATCCTAAAGACCTTGGTCTTAGGAGGAGCTAAGGTTGGGTAGAGGACTCTGTGAAAGTCATTTAAGCATTCTTGGTCTCATTTTCACCACCCATGACATTAAAAATTAGACTGGGTGTTCACCAGGGACCTCTCTAAGAGTCTAAAAATCCTTCAGAGAAAGAATGTACTTTGGAAACAACCAACCAGGTATATGTTTTTTGAAGTGTTAATGATTGATAGGTTGTGACACTGAAATCAGTAAAACACGAATCAAATATTTACACATACCTCCCATGCAGTGTATTTTCCATTATGGGAAGGTATTGGGCAATGGAAAATTTCTCAAATACTTTTACTGGAAGAGACTAATTAGGCTCAGGTTCTTTGTTACTATTATGTAAAGTTCATACCAGAGCAATAATTATATGTGATGCCCTCTGTTTATTCACAGACTAAAATATTATATTAAGAATTATTTAGCAAGTTGCTCTCAGACTAAGAGGCTTATGATTTGCCAAAGAATGAAGTGCTTTACATAAGATGGTGATTTTACCTAAAAAATATATATCTCTTGTTGTTAATATTGTTAACAATTATAATTCAAAATATCAATAGTGTTCTCATGAATTATAGGTGCTATTCCCTAAGTCATCCTAAAATGGAAGTCAGATAACAGGGTTTATATTCTTAACTCAGCTACTGACTTAGGAGACTGTAAAGTGTCAAACCACTTGAATTTTCTCAAAAGATGGAAACAATTCCATTCAACCAAGTACCCCAATTCTGTCTGTAGACAGATAGAGACCATATTAATTGTTCCCCATGTGTTAATATAGAAAGATTTGAAAAACACCAAGCTGCCTAAATGTTCACTAAAGTTTATTACAAATTGATTTTCATGCTCTTCTAAATTTTAAATTTGATATTTAAGTTTTCAACCTGTTCAGGATAAATTTTATATATATAGTACTCACTTTTTAAAATAGATTTTCCCTTTATTTGTCCTAAATTAAATTTTTTGAAGCTTTAGTGATTATCTAATAATGCTGGAATTTTAGGGATTTGATGACCAAGTCCGCACTCTCCCCATCCACACCCTTTATTGTGCAATAGACTTTGATTCTATCTCCTGGGTCTTTGGGTCTTTTCCACATCAGACTCCAGTCTTTCAAATCTGCTTCTACGTGGAAGGTTTCCATTCTCTAATTTTCATTTCCTTCTCCCACCGACCTTTATTTATTTTTAGCTCTATTGTCTTCCTTGAGTATGTTGCCAAAAAAAACACACCATGGTTTTTTGAATAAAAGAAAACTATGCTTTATTTTCTCATTATAATAACTTCCCTAACTTCCCAATATTTTACTTGCCTTGTATTAAATGAACACATTGAGTGATTACTTGAAAATCTACCCTTGAATTCAAATTGATATCTCAGAATCCTTTACCTTGAAATCATACTTTGTATTATTAATTACTGGATGCTAACCATTACCCTTGCCTATACTGAATATTATTTGCCACTTTCTTGTTTGTTTCTATTATGAGGAGAAATCTTCTTACTTCCTTCCCTTCCACTATTACTTAAGTGGAAACTATGTTTCCCGGAACACACCAGCCGAAGGGAAAAAAATAATCACAATGGTAATCAAGCATCAGGATTTTTCTGGTTCTGTCCTAGCATGCTCTGGGGAAAACTGAGCCACCAAAAAAATTAAGAATGTGTTCTTCTGAATATTGTATTGGCTGTACTCTTCTGTTCTAGCTTACTGAAGTGATGTCTCCTGTCGCCCTTGACATCCAATGCAGTAGCCAGAATGGGGTTTACTGAGGGGGTCTCTACTGTCCCACACAAAAGCATGCACACTATTGCAGCCCACTGAAGTTTACACTGAATGCCTGGTATTGAAGGGGCCAAGTGTTCCCCAATGGAGCTTGAACTTCTATAGCTACTGGCACCATTGCCACTGCCATCAGGAAGTATAGATACCTCTGCTTTTTTGACTTCCACTTGTCCTCCATTTGTACTCCCTCATCCTGGAATTTAAACCTGAATTCCAAGAACCTAAACTAGAGGATAATTCCTCCCTCAAAACATTGGCTGGCCATTCCCAACCCACACATAATCTAACCAACAGTGGTAACTTTTCCCACATAACAAGTTATTTTCCATGAAGTTCTTTGTTGCCAGAATGTGTTCTACATATACATGATCTAATTTAATCTTTATGACCACCCCCCCCAAGTTGGTGGTGCCACCAGTTTTACAAATGAAAACACAAAGGCATCAAGAAATTAAATTAATTACCCACATGTCACAGTTGGCAAGAGATAGAGCCCAGAATTAAATCTGGTCTCCAGACCCCAAAACCCCAAAGATTAATATGCAGACTTCTCTACTTTCTAGTGACTTGTGTTCCAAATATGTTATTTCCTAAACATGACATTATACTCTCTCAATGTCAGGCAGTCTTGGTAGCCCCACATCACTTCATCATAAGACAAGCCCATGATAGGCTCTTGAAGCAAACACAATTCTAGCTCCACCTCCAATTCTTAAGTGTAAAAGTCAAGGGAGTTTGAGCTGTGGAGACAAAAGATTCAACATGGACACATGTTCTGCATGTATTGGCATAGATCCCTTAGCTGCAATTTTTTTTTTCCTCCGTGCGATTGACTAATGGCACTGTCAGGCTTTTCCCTTCTTACCCTTCTGCAAGATTCAAAGTCTTTCTCTTTCTTCCACATTTTCTCTAAAAGTCATAAATAAGCCACTTCTTATTCTCCCAGACAGAACATGAACACTTCTTACCCTACAAACTTACTATCTTTGCAAACCCCTCTCGAACTCCATATCACGTTGCTCTAAAATATCTACAGATCTGTCTTGCCCAGTAGGCTCTGAGGTACTTGAGAACAAGGACTGTTATTCAGGGTGTTATCCCTAGTGTCAGGAAATAAGAACTCCTGAGAAACCCCATGACCAATATCCACTGTTTACAGATATGTATCCCTAGATTTTGTCTTTCGGGTTTTTTTTTTAATTTTTTTAACATTTATTCATTTTGAGAGACAGAGTGGGAGTGGGGGGAGGGGTGGAGAGAGAGAGAGAGAGAGAGAGAGAGGAAGACAAAGAATCTGAAACAGGCTCCAGGCTCTGAGCTGTCAGCACAGAGCCCAACGTGGGGCTAGAACTCACAAACCATGAGATCATGACCTGAGCCGAAATCAGACACTTAATTGACTGAGAAACCCAGGTGCCCCTGTTTTTTGTTTTCTAAGCCTCAGTCCCTAAGCAGCTTATTTCACACTTCTTACACACATTTCTGACAGCAGAATAATGTGCCCAGAAGGCCCAACTCTACACAACACACTTGCCATGAATTCAAATTTTGCCACCTTAATTACCGATTTGTTTCAGTTTTGCTGCAGTCTATTCCATAATCCAATGCGTCCAAGATCATGATAAATGAGATCATCTGGAATGAAGTACATGTAAATATACAGGTGGCCCTTGAACAACACAGGTTTGAACTGCATGGGCTCACTTATATGCATATTTTTTACAGTACTGTAAATGTATTTTCTCTTCCTTATGATTTTTTCAATAACATTTTATTTTCTCTAGCTTATTTTATTGTTAAGAATACAGTATGTTGGGCACCTGGGTGGCTCAGTCAGTTAAGCATCCAACTTCAGCTCAGGTCATGATCTCATGGTTCGAGGGTTTGAGCCCCATGTCAGGCTCTGTGCTGACAGCTCAGAGCCTGGAGCCTGCTTTGGATTCTGTGTTTCCCTCTCTCCGTGTCCCTCCCCTGTTCACGCTCTGTCTATCTCTCTCCAAAATAAAAAATAAACATTAAAAAATACATATTTTAAAAAAGGAACACAGTATGTCACATACAGACCAAACAAAATATGTGTTAATCTGGTTATATTATCAGTAAGGTGTCCAGTCAACAGCAAATTATTAGTAGTTAAGTTTTGGGGAGTCCAAAGTAATACACAGATTTTCAACTGCATGGAGCCTGGTGCCCCTAACCTTCATCTTGTTCAAGGGTCACCTGTATTTCTTTTGATTTTAGTAAATATGAATTTATTTTCAAGTGTGTCTTAGAAGAAAATATAAGCCACTGACCAGTATGTTGAATCCTGAATATTTTTTTATGAATAAGAATTGCAAAGGGAGTACTTGAATACCTAGATGTTTGAAAGCCATTGCTTTATTGGTTCCTTTTTCCTTTCTCTTTCTTCTGCTTCGTCTTCTTTTTTTTTTTATTTTTTATTTACCCAAAGTCATTTATTTAGTAAACCATGATATATGACCTCTCACCCAAATATTCTAACTTAACAGCGGAGCATGACTACCACAAATACCCTGAACTTGGCATCAATCCAGAAAAATACGGAATGCTTCATGAATTTGCGTGTGATCCTTGCACAGGGCCCATGCTAATCTTCTGTGTAGTTCCAATTTTAGTATAGGTGCTGCTGAAGTGAGCCCTTCTTTTTCTTTTGATAGGAGAAATAGCACAGCAGCAGAAGCTGCTCTAAAGCAGACACCTGAATTTAAATGATGGCTTCCCCACTACTTGCTCTCTGACACTGACAAATTTCTTAACCTCATTGTACCTCTGTTTCCCCAACCGCCAGATGGAAATAATTGCATCTACCTCATAGAGTTGTGAGTGTTAAATGAGCTAATATTTAAAAACATTTACAACAGTGCTGGACACATATTAAGAACTCTAAAAGTGTATGTTGATGTGATTATTATTATTTAAAAGAATGTTTTATGTTATTTATGATGGAATACAATTGAGGCTCCATGAAGGTGTGCCTCTCATTTTGTTCTGTCTCTCACCCTTGTACAATGTTACATACATTTAGACTCTTATTTGGGAAGCAAGTTGTGATAGATTCTTGTAAATATTTATGATGCTCAGCAGCTTTTCTTTATTATAATATAAAAGTAATACTTTATTGTTTTCTCTTAAGGTTTTGCAGTCTTGTAAGGACTGATACATTCCATGTAACTGCTGACTCTCTGTAAGAACTCTGGCGTATTTATGAGGCATGATGTTATTTGAGAAACCACATTGCTGGGAAAAAGCAGGTCATGCTTGTCTGTACTCAGCCAACCTAGGCTTTGATGTAGAGCCTTTAAGTGTGTGAATAGCACAATGTGGGTAATGACATAGGAGTTGAAAACCCAACCTTTATATAATGTTTTGTAGTTGAACGAAGTGTTTTGAATATATTGCTTTCATCAATATTCAAAAAAAATCTGAGAAAAAATAGTGTATCCATTTTGCAGATGAGGAAACTTTATTTCAGAAAAAATTAAATAGCACCCACAAACACTAGGCCAAAAATGGATAGTACAAAATTTCCAACCAGAATGTGGATTAGTATTTATTTTTTAGAGATAAACATGGAAATATTAATAAAATGATTATTTGGATTACTTTCAAAATAATCTAGTCAGGAAAAGGAGTGTAGATGAAAAGAAATTGACCATGAGTTGATAAATATTAAAGTTGGATGATGGATATTTGAATTTAATTATTCTATTCCATCTACTTCTGTACATTTTTAAATTTTTCAACAATTAAAAAAAAACCTTTTTCTTTATTGTGTTGTTTCTGGAACCAAAATGTCAGAGTGTGAATCCTGGCTGTGTTATCTGCTATTTGTCATTGGGCAAAGCTATGCCCTGTTGCCTCATCTGTAAAATGGTAATAATAATAATACTTCCCTCATAGGGAAGTTGTGAGAGTAACTGTTGCATGCAGCGACTGCACAGAATAGTATTCTGATTCCCAGTTCTTTGCTTTTTTCCATAACAAGCTAATATCCATCTTGAACAAAATATTAATAAACTCATCCATTCTTTCAATACATAAGCACCTAAGGGCTCTGCAAGACCTGTTCTAAGCACTGGGGATACAGAAGTGAACAAAATAAACAAATTTTACATCCCTCAAGTTTCAGTGCCAAGAAAAAAAAATGTGTGTGTGTGAGTGTGTGTGTGTGTGTGTGTGTGTGTGTGTGTTAAATACTAATGGAGAAAAATATAGCAGGATAAGGAGGATAAAGAGTGATTGGAAGGGGATAGCCATTTGATACAGGATGATAAGCAAAATTGCCAGTATTGTACCAGAGCCCACTCTTGCCAGCTCACAAAAGCAATTATTTAAGTTTCCAGGAATTTTGCAAGCCAGTTGTAAAACAGTCGTCACTAAAAATTAAATTCTATCAACCTAAAATTAAATTAATTTTATAAAAACAAAGGTAATAAATATTTAAAACTAATCACTTCCTAACTATTTGGCTACATTTTATTATTATCCATGCTTTTGAGGTTATGCATGCCTCCTGAATCTGAATGGTAGAAATGCTGTGTAAGGGAGTGCTACTGCTGTAGTGTCTTCCCAACTCCATCTTAAATAACAGCACTGTAGGGGTGTCTGGATGGCTCCCTTGGGTGAGCCTCAGACTCAGGCTCAGGTCACGATCTCACTTCATGAGTTGGAGCCCCACATTAGGTTCACTGCTGTCTGCGCAGAGGGACAGAGGATCTATGCCCCTCTCTCTCTCAAAAATAAATAAAACATTTTTAAAAATTAAAAAATAATAAATAAATAAATAACAGCACTCTAGAAGTCTGAAATTGGTTGGCCATGGTGGTAATATTTACACCAGGAAATTTGATAAATGCATCAAATCAGGGCTTGATTTATTGTTTGTTGATGGACATCCTAAACTTCAGACGATGATGAGTAAAATGTCAACAGTTCAGATGAAACTTAAAATTGGAGATGAAAGAAAGGAAAGTCAAAGTTGACTCCAAGGTTTTAGGTTTAGACAACTGGAAGGATGAGTCGCTGTTGACTGGGATGGACAAGACCAAGATGGCGTTTATCAAAACCCTAGGGAGGGATGAGAAGAATTAGGAGCTTGGCTTGGCTTTGGACAGATTAAATATGAGCTGCCTGTTAGACATCCAGGTGAAGATACTGAATAAACAGTTGGATATTTGTGTGAGGAGTTCAGGGGAACAGTTTAGGCTGAATGTATATATAGCTGGTACTTAAAGTTTCCGGAGACTGACCGAGATCCTGCAGGAAGCCGGTTTACACAGGACAAAGTTAAGTTTGAGACCTGCAGAACTCCAACATTAAAGGGTCTAGAAAATGACAAGGGACCAGCACAGGACACTGAGAAGGTAAGCCTGTAAAAGAGGAGAAGAACTTACAAGGACAAAGAATTCATTTAAAGTGCTATTTATTTCTTTGTCCTGGTTCTGTCCTGCAAGGCTTTCAGGCAGTAAACAATGAAAACAAATAATAAGCTAATAAAATTTAAATAGAAAAAATCTGTGTCACAAAAGAAAGGCCAAAAACATGTGAACAATGAGAAACAACAGTATGGTTTATATGAAATTCATGTTTGGTTCTGAGTTTTGTAGAACACACAGCAAAAAGGAAACACAATCAATGTATTAGTTTGCAAGAGTTGCCATAAACACACACACACACACACACACACACACACACACACACACATATATTGAGTACCTTCAACAAGAGGAATAAATTTTCTCACATTTCTGGAGGCTGGAAGTCCAAGATCAAGGTGTCAGCGGGTTTGATTTTTCCTCTGACCTCTCTCTTCTTGGCTGGCAGACCGCCACCCTCTTCCAGTGTCCTCAGATGGCTTCTTCTCTGTGCATGAACCACCCTAGTGTCTCTCCCTCTTCTTATAAGGACAGCAGTCCTCTTGGATTAAGGCCCCACACTTATGACCTCATTAACCTTAATTACCTTTTTTTTGAGTCCCTATCTCCAAATAAAGTCACATTGGAGGTTAGGAATTCAACACATGAATTTGGGATGGGGGTGGGGCCGGGAGACACACAAATATTATATTACTCCTTTTAAGTCAATATTATTATAGAATTCTTGGTTTGCCCTACTATCACTTTTCAATGATTTTATTGAATGTACATGTGAGAAAGTGTCCAGAAGGAATGTTCCTGAGCTGAGCAGAGGAACTAGGAACTTGGTATGCACCAGTGTGCTGTCTTCAGAAGTGCAAATGTCCTAAGAAATAAAGGCTGCTGTTTTTCTGATTTGATTGCATCTTTAGGCTTTGATACTGAGAAGAGGGGTAATCAGGAAGGAAAAACTCTACATAATCCTTACTAAAAGCCAAGCCAGATGCTGGGAGGTAATGCTGCAAATATCACTGTAAGAAATAAAAGTAAAAATCAAAGACCTAGAAAAAGTCTTTGGAGCAGGAACACTAAGATTTAAGATATGATGGGGAGTCATAAAATGTATTAAGAAAATTATCTGTTGAAAACATGACTCCTTTATTCTTTAGGAGATGTTTAAACACATGTATTTATTTTAACCCCCAAAAATAAATGTGTAAAGATGCTAGAGACCTGTGACATCTTGTGCTGTAATAGGGCATTTTTATTTCCACTGGTTTCCTTGCTCTGATAAGCCATAAACCTTAAAAAAAAAAAAATGAGCTTGATGTCTCTAATTTGCATTAGCATATTTATCATTCAAAAAAACACTTGAGGGGCTCCTGGGTGGCTCAATTGGTTAAATGTCTGACTTTGGCTCAGGTCATGATTTCACAGTTCATGGATTCGAGCCCTGCATCAGGCTCTGTGCTGAAGCTTGGAGCCTGAAGCCTGCTTCAGATTCTGTGTCTCCCTCTCTCTCTGTCCTTCCCCTGCTCACGCTGTCTCTCTCTATCTCTCAGGAATAAATAAATATTAAAAATATTTTTTTAATTTAAAAAAACAAAAAATACGTTTACAGGGTCAAATTTACTTAACCAAGGAACAGTTTTACTTAAACTAAAAAAAAATTTAGAATAGTGACTTAATTTTTTAGCACAATCCACAGTAAATATGTTATACATTACAACCCATTGCAGTCACCTCATATAACAAAATCTTCACAAAAAATGCTAAAAATGTGAATTTTTTAATTTGTTTCTCTTTTTTTTCCAACACGAGTAACAATGCCCTTAAATGGTTTCATGTACTGTTAAACCATTGTAACTCACTGTTTAAAAAGTACCACTTTTGGTGATGATGCTCACTCATTGATGTAGGCACAGACTGATGCAATGACACAATGATATTAATGGATATACAAAACGTTTCATTCCTTGGGGTGCCTGGGTGACCCGGTCGGTTAAGCGTCCGACTTCAGCTCAGGTCATGATCTCACGGTCCCTGTGTTCGAGCCCCCTGTCGGGCTTTGTGCTGACAGCTCAGAGCATGGAGCCTGCTTCAGATTCTGTGTCTCCCTCTCTCTCTGACCCTCCCCCATTCATGCTCTGTCTCTCTCTGTCTCAAAAATAAATAAATGTTAAAAAAAATTTTTTTAATTAAAAAAAAAAAAACAAAAACGTTTCATTCCTTGGCCTTTAAAATCATCTGATCCATCCACATGACCATGCACCTACTGCCCATTAGAGCAAGCCTTGACCACTCTTTGATGTTCCTCCCTTGACTCTCAGACTTTCCCACTGAAATATCCTTTATAATAACAAAGGAGAGAGACTGGGCATGCCACCCTGATGGCTTTAGCACAACCCAAAGCAGCCTAGGCAAGGGTAAATTGTCCTTGAAGTCCTACGTTTTGTCTTAAAAATTCATGCAAAATTTGCATTTGACCCTGTAATGTGGGAAGTAATGTAATGTAAACTACCATTAAACAACTGACATTCTAAAAAAGTGCTCCAGGAAGGTTTTTCTACAGATTTTCTTGCAGTGCCCACCACAGGTTTTGTCACACTCTTCTAAGCAATTGATCAGAATCATTCTTACTCTTCCACTCAATCACACCCCAATTTGATCCAGGATTTTTTTCTGTTTCTCCATCTCTAATCCTCAAATTCCAACTTATTTCCTGCCTCTGCAGCCACAGATTTACCAATCTTCCTAATTCACCTCCTCTTTGTAATTCTTTACAGCTTCGATGGTGCACAATCTTATCAATTCTTGTGTCCAGTGAGAAACCTTATTCTAGTTCCCTAAGAAACCTATTCCAAACACCAGCCCATTAGTTCACACTTGACTCAATCAGGCTTGACCCCTTCTTGGTTGAGAATTTATTAAAAACTAGAGTTGGAGGCAGCACCCAGTTAAGCAACTGACTCTTGATTTCAATTCAGGTCATGATTCAACCAACAGTCAGTGAGATCAAGCCCCTCATTGAGATAGAGCCCCTCATAGAGTTCCCTGGCGAGTGTGAAGCCTGCTTAAGACTCTCTCTCCTTCTGCCCCTTCCCCGCTTATGCACATGCATGTGCATGTGCCTTCTCTCTTTCTCTCTCTCAAAAAAAAAAAAAAAAAAAAAAATAGAGATGGGGGTGGGGACAGCTGGTAGAGAAATGTATCAAGATTCTAAAGTTCCTCAGGAGAAAACAGACTGGATTTTAGTGATGCCTGAAGTACTTTAACATTAGGTGCTTAATAGAGGCACTCAAAACTACCATCTTCATGAATCAATGGAATCTCTTACCTCTGTCAGGTTCCCAGAGAGATTCAAGGATAAATTTATGGAACACCCATAGATACTAGTGCAAGACCACATATATATCTACAACCCACTATTGTAGGAGAAGCCTCTTATTCCACCAACCAGTAAAGGTAAAAAGGCAGCTCTCTCCTTGAAAATTATGTTCAATTCCAGACTATCTTTTCAAAGTGTTGGTATTTCTACCAGTCAGGATGGGGTAAAGGATGGGACCTCCCAGTTTAGCCAAGTCCACCAATTAGCTGTGCTCCGGGAAAGAAAGTTTGACACATTGTCCTGGACTCAATTTAGGGGAGGCCACATTAGACCTTCCATCACAAGATCTCTTACTGAGACTCCCAACTCCAGCTCATGCTTAAGTTTAGTCCTTGACCAACATCTCATCTGCAGTACCTCTGCTCTCCTGCCCCAACCACATACCCCCTACATACATAATTTTCTGAGAGAAATAGATCACAACAGATTTCATATCAATTTTTAATTTCTCATCACCATGTAACAAATGAAAAGACCCTTGGCCAATGTGGTTGAATGGAGTCTCTTATTGTCTTTCAGACTGGGGTCCAGGTCCTTCTCATTCCATTTATTCCTCTGCATATGCCACATGGATTTCTTTCACACAAGTCCTTAGGATGTCACTTCCCTATTTGAGTCTCATTCTGTCTCTGGAAAATTTTCCTTGGTTATAATTGCTCAGTGTTAGCTGAAAATAACAATATGCATCATAATTATGTAGAAAAGCTAAGAACTAAAATTCTGTCTCATAACCTTCCATATTCAGATATAGATACATGCTCTAAGCCAAGATCCCCAATAGGCAGCCCTCATCCATATATTGCCTGCACTGGGCTTCGTTTGACCCATACATTTGTTTGTAAGTTGACTTGGTAGCCCATATTTGGATCAGAAGATTTTTATCCAAATATCTAACCTTTTATGAAAAATCAGAAGATCTGGCAAAGTTTGGCCCATATTCTGACATTCCCACATGACACATCCAGAGCTAAGTGGCAATGCCTCCTTTAGATGTTGCTTCCTTTCTCCAATTCAATCCAATAATAACCACTTTCCATTTTCTCTCTAACTCACAAACCCAGTGTGAACTGCCATTTATCATTTATACTTGTGCTGCTGATTTTCTTAGAATACAGAAATATGTCTTTGCATTCATGCCTACATCAAAGGTAGAAAAATGAAACATAGGATTCCTCATAGATTTTGTAAAAAATGAGATAAAAGTATATACTTTGGTGGAAGTAAAAAATCATCCCTACGGGTTTATTCTCTCTCTCTCTCTCTCTCTCTCTCTCTCTCTCTCTCTCTCTCTCTTAATGTTTATTTATTTTTGAGAGAAAGAGAGAGAGAGAGAGAGAGAGCAAGTGGGGGAAGGGTAGAGAGAACACAGAATCCGAAGCAGGCTCCAGGCTCTGAGCTGTCAGCACAGAGCCCAATGTGGGGCTCGACTCCACAAACTGGGAGATCATGACCTGAGCTGAAGTTGGACGCTTAACCAACTGAGCCACCCAGGCATCCCTATCTCTATAGGTTTAATATAAAGCATGTTTTAAGTTGAAGGCATTCAACTTAGGACATTATTAGAAACCACTATAAGAACTATGACATCTACAAGGAAAAATCAAATGTGATGAAATAGAAATAAATAATAATAAAAGGAACTGAGGTTTCAGGGTTTGTTTGGGGTTATAATAATGCTGCTATGATATACATTTACAAAGCAGGCTGTCTTCATTCGTATACCTCGTCATACAGCTCCCTACACCCTAACCTCCCACCTTCATTCCCATCCTACCACACTGACTTTTCAGTTTGCAACTTCTGCTCTAAAAGAATAAACCTAGAGGCACCTGGGTGGTTCAGTCAGTTAAGCATCCAACTCTTGATTTCATCTCAGGTCATGATCTCACAGTCCTGAGTTCTGTGCTCTGTTCAGAGTTGGGCTCTATACTGACAGTGTGGATCCTGCTTGGGATTCTTCCCCTCTCTCTGCCCCTCCCCCACTTGCAGTCTCTCTCTCTCTCTCTCTCTCTCTCTCTCTCTCTCTTTCAAAATAAATAAATAAAATCTTTAAATTAATTAATCAACTGATCTATAAAATGAAGTGACACCCAACTACCTCCTATCAACCCCATGGACCCACCATACTTCTCATCTAAAGATACCATAACAACGTGGTATTTTTCAGGTTACTAATGATTACAAATCATGGAGAAGTCACATGTGTATACTTTCAGATGCCTGGAAAAGCTCAGTGACTTAATGGTGAAACAAAACCTGAGGCATTTATACAACCGGATGCTTCAAATAGGTTGGAGGTGAATTTTATCTCCTGTCCTAGACAAGTGAAGAAGCATATGGAAATAAGGACTGAAATATGCTTCAAACTTGGTATAGAGTATTTCAGACTTGATACAGAGTATAGACAAAGGCTGGTTGATATGGCAGCAACACATTTCTAACATTTGGGCTAATGATAGTGAAATAAATCCTTTAAGCACTGACTAGGCAATAAGGAGGAGGAGGAAGAGGCAGTGGCAGTGTAGGCGGCCTGGGAGAAAGTCAAAAAATGTTTTGGGCAGATCAGCATGTAGTCACACACAGTGTTGGGATGCCAGCAGGTCATGCTCAGAACAGTCTGCCCTGGAATCAACTATGAGCCGGGGCTGCCGAAATCCTGGCAGGCCCAAGGAGTGCTGTAATCAAAAGCAGCCCTTCCCAGGACGGAGAGAACAGGTGGTCTGGAGCAAAGTTCAGGCAGGTAGAGTACTAACTCCTTCTGGCTAGCATCATTCAGATAAAGAACATAGTGAAGATCATGGACATTGTTATGTAGATTTATTTATTTATTTATTTATTTATTTATGCTGCTAGATGTAATGAAGACATAAGAGATAGAGGCTTAAGGAGAGATACTTCACGTAGCAACAAAATCATTAAAAGTTCACTTTGGTGGGGCGCCTGGGTGGCGCAGTTGGTTAAGCGTCCGACTTCAGCCAGGTCACGATCTCACGGTCCGTGAGTTCGAGCCCCGCGTCAGGCTCTGGGCTGATGGCTCAGAGCCTGGAACCTGTTTCCGATTCTGTGTCTCCCTCTCTCTCTGCCCCTCCCCCGTTCATGCTCTGTCTCTCTCTGTCCCAAAAATAAAAAATAAACGTTGGAAAAAAAAAAAAGTTCACTTTGGTGTTATAGTACCACCTCATGATTATATGACTTGTCTGTTGCAAGTTTCCAAACCCGGTTTCTCCTATTCTTGGAAACCCAAGAAGCTCATCATCAAGCCGATGTGACAGAAGTCGCTGGAGCAGTCTGACAAAACCAGGACAGCTCTGGTTAAATCTTAGGGCATAATAAATCACCCCAAAATGTAGCTGCTTAAAACAACCATTTATTGGTTGCAATGTGAGGTGTCAGTAATTCAAGCAGGGCTCAGTTGGGTAGTTCTCCTTAGAGACCCTCATACAGTTGAGGTCCAGATATTGGCTGGACTACAATCATTTGAAGGTTCGGCTGGACAGGATGTCCAAAACAGCCAGCAGTTTGCACTGGCCATCCGCTGAGAGTTCAGCTGTAGCTGTCGACTCAAGGACCTCCATCCTGTCTCTCAGTGTGATTGGGTCTTCTCACCGCATAGCCTCTGGTTTTGAAGAGTCGGTACCTGAAGAGGAAGAGTCCGAAGGGTGTGAAGAGCAAACAGTCCAACAGACCAAGGAAGAAGCTATAAGGCTTCTGACTTCTGAACCCTGAAAGTCATTCAGTGTCATTGGCACTGAACTCTGTTGGTCAAGGAAATCACTAAGACTAGTCTGGACTCAATGAATCCCATCATTCTATGAAAGGAGAATCAAAGACTTTGGCACCATCTTTAATCCACCATAAATGCCTTCCCATCATGCTTCTGTAAATCTTCCATAATTGCTTTTTCTACCTTTCTTATGGTATCCATTCCCATTTAAATTTGGAAACGGATATCCTTTACATTAAAGCCATGGCCTTTAATTGAAACCCTTCCTACTAGTCAAGCCTGAAGATACAGAAAACATGTTCTCTATGTTTTGTTTGTTCCCAACATTCAATTTGCTGTGTTAAAATACCAAAATTTTTAGAAGCAACATTTCCCATCCACAGTTTGTGACAGGAATGTTATTTTTGAGTTAAATTTAATGTATAGAATTTCAGTTAATCTCCCTTGAAGAAATAATACAAACCGAAGTTTCTTAAGCTTAGGAATCAGGAAAGACAGGCAGTAGACTTGTCTTTGTTACATGTTGTTCTAGTACACTTGGTGTTATGTAGTCTGTTCCTCGTTCATCTCAAATTACCTTTATACAATAAAAGCTTATCGTATCACTTTTAATCAAATTCTTTGTCTTTTGTTCTCATGTAAAAAGATGTTTCTGATCTCCAAAACCTTAAAAAGAGGAAAAGGATGTTCTTATTTTCCCCCAAATGATGAAACTGCTGTATCTTCTTTCCTCGTGGCTAATAAAGCACTCAAAATCCACACCACAAATCAGATGCCTTATTGAAAGGAATTAGAGCTTAACATGGAAATGGAGACTTCCTTTCAAATATGCCTTAGGGGCCCCTGACCTAGACTGTGAAACAAAAAATGCTTTTTTATCATGTATGATCTGGTTGTCTTTTTTCATCCTTTTTTGTTTGTTTTTGGTCTTGGGGTGGTAAATTTTTTTTTTTTTTTTTTTAAGAATCAGTCAGCGGCTGTTTCTTAAGTTTCTTCAGTATAATTTCTTTTCTACGTTACTGTCATATCCCTCCACCTCCTCCCCCTTCCTCCTCCTCCTCCTCTTCCTCCTCCTCCTCCATATGCTTCTCACATTTTCTTTTCCCTTTTTTTCATATCCTGTATCCTTGAATTGGATTTCTATTAAAGGTAAATCAAAATAAAAGAGGAAAAACAAAACGTGAAGCTTTGTATATCTTTCACTGTAAGGATTTGTGGAATCAAATGTATGGTTCTTCACTAAACCTTAAATTAGGAGAGTTTCAGCTTAGTAGACAGTCATTTAAATTAAACTAAAAAGACTATTTAGAGCAAAGAGGGAGGATTTTAAAAGGTTAGCAGAGTATTAAGCCAAAAGAGATTTAAAATATGTAGTAGGCAATAGGCAAAGCTATAGTGACAGAAAATAGATCAGTGGTTGTCAGGGACTGGGGGAGGGACAATGGGGAATGACTGTTAATGGGTCAGCATTTCTTTTTTGGGTGATGAAAATGTTCTGGTAACAAAGTTCAACTCTTCATCTATTGTTTTCCCTAATACTCCCATGGACCGTAGGACTTGTTCTAATTTGACAAAATCCTAAATTTCTATCATCAATCTTAAATAGGTTGTGTTACACCATCCTGGTGGCTTTGTGAAAGGCAAGTAGGAAAGAAGTGTCTGAGGAACAAAGAGCCAAAAATAATCCAAAACTGAAAGTGCTCATTTTGTTTAGTCATATAAAATTCAGACTGTGTGTAATTTTCATGCAAACCTTTTCCCTGTGTCCTATGTAAATAAAGAGAAGACACTGTTGGAATTATTTCCCTTTGTAAAGAAAATTTGGTTCTTTAACCATCTTCTCTTTGAGCTTGTTTCAAGACATTGTGCTTTATTTTGTTCTGCGGGCAGGGGGATGAGGTTGAGGGAGTATTGCTTGTTTTCTAGGGTTAACTTCTATAACCTCTCTATAACTATAGCATTTCTGAAGCTCTAACAGATTGATTAGTGTCCTAGTCTAGACAAAGCTGTTTCCTTCCTCAGAGTCCTCAGAGGACTCTGGTCCTCCTCAGAGTCCCAGAAGTCTCAAAGAAGCCTGCCTGTTGGATTTACATCAATTCAAAGTCAAAACCATCTCCATTTCTGTCTCCTTTTTACTTTCTCCTCCCTAGGAAGTTTTTGACTACTCCCTGCAAGACATTTGCTACCTAACACCTTTCTTGGCCATCTCTGTACCATCTTGGTCCCTCTGGGATGGCCTCACAAAGCCAAGCAGATTTGTTCTGTCCTTCCTTGTGTAGCCATGTCATTACCATATGAGTGATAGTTTGGTGAACTTTGCACTTACTATTTCTTCTGCAGGGAAATGTCCTTCCTCAGATTTCCACATGGATGCCTCCACGTAACAGACTGGGTTCTCCAAGAAGCTTACTCTGAAACAGCCTTCTGCACACAGGGTGCTTAGGAGGGAATATGTTTGGAATCAACTGTGGAAAGGAGGGAAAGGAAGCTATGTAGACTTAAACTGCCCCAGGGGGAGACTCTGAAACTAAAATAGCCCATCAGGTAGGTCTTGTTTGGGTTTTTATTTTGAGGCTTTTATACCCCCACACCTTGATCAGTCATTAAACATGGGCCATCCACAGGAAGGATGTGCCCTTGAAAAAGTGGCTTTTTGCAGCTGAAGCAATCCCTGAAAGTTCTGATATTAAAGGCTGTCTGGTGAAAGCTCACTAACAACAGAGGTAGAAATCCTTCCTTGAAGGGGAATCTGGGTGACACATCTCCGCATCCACACATCCCCCGCTTCATGTAGACTCTGTGTGCACCTTAACCTTACCTCCTCCTGGAGGCTTTTCTGCCCATCCTTTGTAAAATATCCCCATTCCTAGCCCCTAAACACAACCCCAGACTTCTTTTCCCCTTGCCCTGCTTTATTTCCA
Organism: Felis catus; assembly: GCF_018350175.1. Lineage (NCBI taxonomy): Eukaryota > Metazoa > Chordata > Mammalia > Carnivora > Felidae > Felis > Felis catus. The sequence continues at coordinate 57,155,346 of NC_058372.1, forward strand.
GTTAACATATTATACATTTAAGTATATATTATCTACACATCACACACACACACACACACACACACACACACACACACACACCACATGCAAGCCTGAACTTTGTTTAATTCAAATTGTTAGGATCCCAGTACCTATAACATACAACAATTCTTGGCACAGAGTAGGCAGCCAGGAAATATTTATTGAGCAAGTAAATCAAATCTGGCTGCCACCTAGATCCATTATTTGAGGGAAATATCCACTGAGACAATATAGTAACTTAGTTGTTTAAGGGTAGGATTCTTAGGTACTATCCAAAAAGACTTAGTGACCAGAGTAAAACAAGAACATTAATGTAACTTCAGTATTGTCTAAAGTTTGACTTCATGAAGATGCCCTCTCCTGCTGGTAGAAGAAATGCAAGCAAACTTACTCTAATGTAGGAGGGACCTGCCCTGAGAGACCTTTAAAGAAAACACAATGTATTCAGTTTCCAGGGCTTTTGCAACAAAGTACCACAGACTGGTGGCTTAAACAACAGAAACTTCTTTGCTCACAGTTCTGAAGGCTAGAAGGGTATGGTGTGGATTTCTTCTGAGGCCTTTCCTTGGCTTGTAGATGCCTGTCTTCTCCCTGTCTTCACATGGTCTTCTGATATGTCTGTGCCCAAATTTCTTCTTATAAGGGCACCAGTCCTATTGGCTGAGGGCCCACCCTAATGACCTCATTTTAACTTAATTACCCCTTGAAAGACTTTATAACCAAATACAGTCACATTCTGAGGTACTAGGGGTTCCAGCTTCAACATGAACTTGGGAGGAGCACAGGAAACAAAGCAATCCTTAACATACAACCAAGTTTCTACAAATCAAGTAGGATAAATAACAAAATAGATGTTAAATTAATTCATATACCATACACCGACCCTAAAATAAATGAGCATCAACCACATAGAAAATCCCAGAGGACTGCCCACATATGAAAGCTAATTGACAGCATATAAATAAAGGAACTAGAGGGCCAAAGGGCCCCTGGGTGGCTCAGTCGGTTAAGTGCGACTTCAGCTCATGTCATGATCTCACGGTTCATGGGTTCAAGTCCCGTGTCAGGCTCTGTGCTGACAGCTCAGAGCCAGGAGGCTGCCTCAGATTCTGCATCTCCCTCTCTGCCCCTCCCTGCTCACACTGTCTCTCTCTAAAAAATAAATAAACATTAAAAAAAAAGTTTTTAGGGGCGCTTGGGTGGCTCAGTCTGTTAAGCATCTGACTTTGGCTCATGTCAAGATCTCACAGTTCATGAGTTCAAGTCCTGCATTGGGTTCTGTGCTGACAGCTCAGAGCCTGGACACTGTTTCGGATTCTGTGTCTCCCTCTCTCTCTGCCCCTCCTCCACTTGCACTCTGTCTCTCTCTCTCAAAAAAAAAATAAGCATTAAAAATTTTTTTTAATTTTTTTTAAGTATTTCAAAGGAACTAGAGAGCCTTTCTGGACTGCTTTCAGTTATTTGGCAAATGGACAGGCTTAATTTAGCTTCAAATTAGTACTGCAAACCTGAATTCTACACCAAGGCATATACTAAAGGATGATTTACTAATACATCATACTGTAGAAGGACTTGGCCAAAGGTGAATAACTTTTGGACCAGTTGTGTCAGTAATACCTGCTATTATTGTTGAAAAAAAAAAAAAATAGCAGGCTCCTTACAAAAGAAATGCTGGGGGCGCCTGGGTGGCGCAGTCGGTTAAGCGTCCGACTTCAGCCAGGTCACGATCTCGCGGTCCGTGAGTTCGAGCCCCGCGTCAGGCTCTGGGCTGATGGCTCAGAGCCTGGAGCCTGTTTCTGGTTCTGTGTCTCCCTCTCTCTCTGCCCCTCCCCTGTTCATGCTCTGTCTCTCTCTGTCCCAAAAATAAATAAAAAAACGTTGAAAAAAAAATTAAAAAAAAAAAGAAATGCTGAAGTGGTTTCAGTATGTTAGAGCTAAAGTAGAAGTAAAGTGCTAAGTTAATGCACAAGAATATGTGAGCACCCTGCTTCTCCTTATCTGCCTTGCCCATCAGGCCTTCAAGATTTGAAGGAAATTGTGAATTTCATCCACTTCTTTTTACTTATAAAAAGATACTATTGGTATTTTAAAATCTTGTTTCTTAAAATGTAACCTTCTTCGGCAAAATCAGAATCACTTGGGGTCTTATTATTAGCAGACAGTGTGGCTCTCCAGACCCATAGAAGGTGATTCCCTAGGGATAGGACCCAGTAATCTGCTTTCGTAATAAGTTCTCAAGATTCTTATGTATAATAAAACTTCAGGAACATTGTTTTTAGAAGGTGACCAAGATCTCATACCCAAAATACTTACTTTTTATTACAGGGTCGTTTGGTTTTTGTCCCACATGGACCAAAGAATTGGAGACCCGAGACCAGAATGGAGAGAGAGAATTTACCGAATAGAAAGTATAGAACATTCCAAGAGAGAAAACAGGCCACTGCCAGAGCAAGAGTGGCAATGATACCCAGAAGGTCTAGCTGCGTCCTTTTAAGCTTGCTTTCTATGCATGCAAATTTAGAATTGATTGACATTTTTGATTGACAGCTGGTGATTATAACACTTTGGCTCCTGCGCATGCGCCTACGTGATGCATTCTGTTACAATTGTATGTATTTATGTATGGTATATTTACGAGTTTTCAATGAGTTTTTGCTGTGACCTTAAAGGCAACTTGCACCTTTTGTGCACATGCTCAACTCTTCCAAGTCCCCTTGTGGCTTTTGAGCCAGAGCCTTTCTATGGCTAGGCCTTTCTTGTTCTGTTAGCCCTTAGAGGTGGCTCTGAACGTGTGACTGTTAACCCTGGGTGGGGTGGGGCGGGGGGCTGGGTCCGGGGGGGGGGGGGGCGGGGGGAGGGGGTGTTTGGGGCTCTGAGGGTGTGGCCAGCTTCTGCTTTATCCCTCCTCCCTCATGACTAATTAACTGCCTAACATTCCCCCTTCAAGTGATTGGACGCCAAATCCAGACCGCTCTGGCTTCTTCAAGGTGTTAGGGGGCATTGTGAAGATTCTGGAAGTCCATCATTTGCTGACTATCAAGGAGGGTGGTGGTTGCCAGTATCCGTTCAAGGGACTTCCAAAAGGGAAAAAGTTGTAGGTATCTAAAGGTTGATATCCTTCGCTGAGGATCAATTGGAGATTGATGGCCTGTACCCAGGAGAAACCAAAGGATACCAACATATTGATTAGTTGTAGTCCAAGAAGTACCATTAAAAGAGTCCCTAGAACAAGGGGAATAAAGGGAGTAAGGGTGTAATTGTAAGTAGTTACAAACAGATTACCCAGGAAGACAGGTGTTACCTGGTATTAAATTTTTTTAAGACACAGAGGGAAGTGAAGGGTTTGTAGGAGAAATGATTCCATAGTGGGGGAAGGGGACAACTGAGTTGTAAAAAAGGAAAAAAATGGCTATAGCAAGCCTTATTCCTAATGGAATGTTTCAGAAAAAGATGGGAGACCTATCTGTAATGAGGGATATTTCTGAAGAGTAACTTTAGGCTTTTGAGGGGTTCACAGGAGTAGGCATCTGTGATGTCTGCTGGGGTTGATTCCAGGGTTTGACTCTGGAGTGATGGATCCAGCCAGGGATATCTGGTACCTAGATGGCTGTAGAAGGAGACAAAAGAACCAGGAAAGGCACTTTCCAAATCCGTTCTAGTTAGGACTTAGGGGAGCTGTCTTTCCAGACTTTGATTAGAACCTGGTCATCAGGTTCACATAGACGAGGTGACTCCTGTTTGGTAGTGGAAACCATTAGGCCGTATTTCTTTAAAGCCCGTTGAAATTTGGATAGAGAGATAATGTGAGTTTGTATTCCTAGAGTCTCTAAATCTAGCAAGAAGTCTGTAGTTAGGAGGGGTCACCCATGGGGGACCTCGAAAGGATTTAAACCCAGGGCTTCCTTAGGAGCAGCATAACTACAGAGAAGGGCAATTGACAAGGCTTTTTTCCAGTTTAATGATGTTTCTTATGTGAGTTTTTTAAATACCTTTTAGGTATCAGTTGGCCCTTTCCACCTTACTGGAGGACTGTGGCCTCCAAGCACAATGGAGGTGGTATTTGACATCCAGTGCTTAGGGGACAGTTTGAACTATAGTGGCCACCAAGGGTGGGGGGTGGGGAGGTCCATTGTTAGTCTGAAGTGAGTTTGGAAGGCCAAATTGGGAGATGACTTCATATAGAAGTTTGTTGACTATTGCAATTGCCCTTTCAGTCCCTGTGGGGTATGCCTCTATCCATCCTGTAAGGGTGTCAACAAGCTCGAGGAGGTATTTGTATCCTCCTCAGGGTGTCCTCTGAGTAAAATCCATCTGCCAGTCTTTCCCAGGGTAGGATCCGTGCCTCGTTATTGGTTGGATTAATTGAGGCCAACAGATGCCCTGGGGGTTGTTATATGTGCAGGTGGGGCAAGAGTTGAACCACTTGAGAAAGCCTTTTACTTTTGAATGTTCTGGAAATGAGAGTTTGTAAGGCATCTCATCCTAAATGAGTGGAGTTATAAAGGGCCTTGCCTAGTTTCCATAGAAGATTTTAAGGAATGGCCAACTCTTGAGTAGGGGAGCAAATGAGCAAATTGCCCACATATTGGAGAATAGTCCCCCCCCCCCCTCAATTAGTAAGTTTTGCAAATCCTTAGAGAGTGCTTGGCCAAACAGATGGAGGTTATTCTGAATCCCTGTGGGAGTACTGTCCGGGTAAGCTGTTGGGAACTATCGAATATAAACAGAACGCAAACAGAAATTGGGATTGTTGAGCCAATGGAATGCAGAAGAAAGTATCTTTAAGGTCCAGGACCATAAAGCAGAGGCTCTTTGGAGATATGGTACCCAGTATGACATATGGATTTGGTACAGTTGGGTGTAGAGGTATAACAGCCTCATTAACAGCTCATTGGTCTTGTACTAGGTGATAGCTGTTGTCCTTTTTCTTAACTGCTAGGATGGGAGTGCTGTAGAGTGGAGTTGTGGGAACAAGAAGCCCATGTTTTAAAACTTGGTGATTATGGGCTATAGTCCCTGTCTAGCTTCAGGTCTGAGAGGGTATTTTTGTGAAGGTAGTAATAGGGGTCCTTAAGTTGAATTATAATGGGTGTGGTTTATTGCCCTTCCAAGGATTTCCTGATCCCAGACACCTGGGATGACTAGGGAATCCCAGTCTTTCAGTACTTTTGTGGATAGATGGGGGTGGGGAGGGATGCTCCATAGGATAGCAGGAAAAGAAATATTAACAGCAATAGTTTTGTTTTGAACACAGTTGTACATAGGGAGCACATTAACTCAAATGTCATCAGGAAGGCTGTTACTAAAGTCTATCACATGACTAAGGGCTCTCATACAAAGTGAAAATCATGGGAAAGAGTGGGAACTTATCTTTCAGGTAAGGTACTCCTGGTCATGATTCTAAGATAAGGGCGAAAGTCCTACCTGTCAAGCCACCAAGCAGATCCTGAACAGCTGCCACAACTGCAACTGCTAGGTCAATTTGCCAAACTTCCTTAGATTCATCCAGTAGGGAGGCAATGAGACCAAATGGATCTGTACAGTTTAGTACATGTGGCACAGAAGACTGCATGAGCTCCATGTTCACTTTGGTTGCTCTTGCACCCCAAATTCCATGGCAGCCATGCAGAGATAGGTGCAGGTAGACACTGCACACGCAATGGGTTTGTGTCATAGTAAGGAAACTTGAGCTTAGAAAAACCCCCATCTATTCAAGGAACTACTGATAAACCTGTCCGTCCATCCCTGCAAAGAGAGACATTATCTTTATTATTCTGATCAGGAAACAAATCTGCCTACTGACTCAGAGGGAGATATTATCCTTATCACCCTGGATTATCTCCAGGGAGGGTGGGAAATGAGCTTCATTATCCTGGAGAATAAGCAAACCTGCTCCCTGCCTGGAGCAACTTTGCAAATATCCTTGAACAAAGTTGTCAGTGCTCTTTGCTCTGAAAGCCATCCAGAAGTGCCAGAATTATCTCTCAACACTACCTTTTAATATGTCTTGCCTTGATGACTCAAATTTAGCCTGAATGTCAGAACAACTCAAGCCAGTCTTCGTCCGTTGACTTCAGAAGATAGATCTTTCTGTTTAATACTTCACACAGTCATGAACTCAGGCTTCAAACTTTTTTAGTGGTGTATCCTAATCTCAAGCAGGTTCTTTCATACAGCTTCAATATATAAAACAGATCAAAACAGAACTGCTCCCACCGAGGGGATGAGGTGATGCTGTCATGAGCTGGGACTTCTCCAAAGCCCCCTTGCCTTCACCTTCCCTGCATTAGATTCTGTCCCCCTCCCCCTTGGCCTCTAAGCATCCTCAAAACCTCATCCTCCATATAAAAAAAAAAAAAAAAAAAAAAAAAAAAAACTGGTGAAAACCATCACTGTACTGTACATCACAGTGATTGATGTTTTATAATTACCAGCCCCCCCCCCTTATCAGGCAATGAGAGAAGGGATCATACAGGTATGAATAAATAAAAAATAGTTCTTCCTGGCATTAGTGGAGACAGAGGAAAACTGGTATTTTTAATTAGTCACTAAGGTGTGGAGGCAAATTGCATTGTTTCTGTTAATAGGAAATATGTCTAAGGGTGGCCTTAGAGGATAGTATTCACCTCTGTACCCATTTACCTACTTACTCATTTATTTAATTCAGCAGGAATAATTTTTTAAATTTTTTTTCAATATTTATTTTTGAGAGACAGAGAGAGACAGAGTGTGAGTAGGGAAGGGGCAGAAAGACAGGGAGACACAGAATTCAAAGCAGGCTCCAGGCTCTGAGCTGTCAGCACAGAGCCCAATGCAGGGCTCGAACCCACGAACATGAGATCCTGACCTGGGCCAAAGTTGGATGCCCAACTGACTGAGCCACCCAGGTGCCCCTCAGCAAGAATATTAATATTGATAATCATTATTATTACACAAAAGTTAATAAGACATGATCCCAAAGAAGGGATAAATGGATGCAAGTATTACCTAAGTAAAAATATTTTATTATTTTTATAATTACAAAACTTACACACATGTGCCCTAAGAGGGTATGATGTGTTTCTATGATATTTTCTGCTAGTTGACTTTTTCTGCCTAAGATGGTCACCAAGAATATGCACAATTCTTCATGTTGGAGAAAATAGAAAGGCTTGAGGGACACTTTTTTTTTTAATCTACCGGCTTTGAATGCACTGAATCTTATGAACTCTAAATACTCTTATTATCCTTAAATTTTCCCAGCAGCTAACCAAACTGTGCTATAGGAAGGATTATCCATATTAATAATATCCAGCTGCTTTTCTAACAAGATAAACTGATAATTATAAATAACCTAAGCAGAAAATAATTTCTTCTTAGGGAAGGGTCTAGAAGCTTGCTTTTGATTATATTCACCTATTGTCAAAAATGATAAGATCTACTAAGTTCTCTAGATATAGTATATCATTTAGCTTAATTTTCAGAACTACTTGATGAGTTAAGTACTATCCTACTACTGCAAGTAAAAAAAGGGAGGGTCAGGGGTGCTGGGTACTTGCCCAACATGCTACAGGAAGTAGGAAGCAGAATTGAAGTCTGTCCAGTTCCATTCCTGGGCTACTCAAAACTGTTCCATGCTTGATGAGCAAGAGGCCATTGCCAGCACCTCTTTACTCAATCATCCTTTGAGCGTTCACCATAAAAGGAAATTCATCTGTTTCCAGCTTCTCTGAACAATAAGCTCCTTGCATCTTTCTTTTCTCAATAATGTCAAAAGAAATATGAGAATATAAGTGAATTGAGACATGAATTTCCCTTTTTCTTATTCAAAAAGACTCTTGTGCAATAAAGAAAGCAAATAAATTGATAGAAATTCGGAGTATTAAATCTTGACAAAACTTTGAACAGATGAAATCATTTTTGTTTTTATTAATGACAAAAACCTTTTAAGAAGTCTCTTGGAGATGAATTCTCTTTCAATTTTGAACTAAAAGAAGATAGCAAATAAATGTAACAGATACTAGAGTAGGTAATATTATTTTTAATTTTTTGCTAAGAGTCATTAAAATAATGTTGACATACTACTCAACAAAAATGCGTGTCTTTGAATCATTTTTAAAATACAGGTTTTACAGGGGTGCCTGGGTGGCTCAGTCGGTTAAGCGTCCGACTTCGGCTCAGGTCATGATCTCACGGTTAGTGAGTTGGAGCCCGGCATCGGGCTCTGTGTTGACAGCTGGGAGCCTGGAGCCTGCTTCGGATTCTGTGTCTCCCACTCTCTCTGCCCTTCCCCCGCTCATACTCTGTCTCTGTATCTCTCAAAAAATAAATAAACGTTAAAAAAATAAAATAAAATACAGGTTTCCCCCAGTATTTGAAAACAGAGCATACCTAATGAACGCTTTTGTAGGCTGAAATGGCATAAACTGAAGAAGCGATTACCATTAATTTATATGGAAATTTTTCCAAGTGTTCCCAGACACAAAAAAATAATCTCTGAGGCTTTTCTGAAACCTTGGGACACGTCTTGCTAGTAGATACACACAGTAAGTCGAGATAGAGTGTGGATGCTCACAGAGTTCAGAGCTATGGTGGCTTGATGCAAAGATGCTGGGTGTCGTTCCAGGGAAAGAGCTTAGCAAGGCCACTCTCGCTGTTGGGGTTCGCGCTGCCTCTATAACCATTCACCGCAAAACAAACGCTGAAAGCAATTTTTGCTTTGCACGCTTTTTTTTGGAAAAGTGAAAATCCTCTTTAGATTTCTTTCAGTTAGCAAAAACAGGTACCAATGTAGATCTTTCATGAAAGTGAAGCGGCATAAGGCAAACTTTAAAAAAGCAGAGGGTGGACACCTGAATAACAAAGTCAGGAATGAAAATGGATTATAAAAACAATTCATAGAATAGTTTAATCCAAATGAGTATCTTGCGCTACAAAATTAATTTTTCATAGAACGTATTCAATAGTTACACTCTGCTTGAAGGCGTGAGAGCTTTGGAGCGCCTGGCTGGCTCAGCCAGTGGAGCGTGAGATTCTTGCGTAGTGAGTTCGAGCCCCATGTTAGGTATAGAGATTCCTTAAAAATAAAAAAAAAATAATAATCTTTAAAAAAAAGACAAGAACTTTATTTACCATATTTACACAATTTAAGATTCTGCTACAAGTATGTCTAACTAGCCAGGAATTAACATTTCTCTTTAATTCAAAAACTAAGCCTATATTTTACTTTTAAAATATAAAAATAATCAAGAAAATACCACCTGACCTACAGTCCCTTTTACTGTTGCACTAGCCACTGGGTTTCACCTCAGTGGAAAACCTTGATATGACCCTTTGTTGCATATGCTCTGTTACATGGGAAAATACTGCAACACATGTGCAGAAGGTTCGACCAAAAGTAAAATACATGATGTGAAGTCTTCACACAGCTGCCTGAAGAGTATACGGCCTGTCTCACTTGCAGCTAGACAGCAAGTCGTACCTTTTCCCCATCTGCTTTCACTAGTAATCTGTGTAAGGTTGACGGTGGGCAGTCAGAGGAAAGTTAAGAAGGGGCAATTTCTAAATAAAAATGTAGGATACCCACCTCCACGACAGACCATTTCCTAGAGAGAGGTTGCTGGCAGATGTTGAGATAAGGTATATATAATCATAGGATTTCCAGCCAAGAAGTGATATAGGGAAAGAAAATTCTTCCATCCAGTTATTAAGCCTAACCTTTAACTATACCCCAACCAGAGTCAGGAACTTTGTCACATGGCAGAGGGGCCCTTCCTCCTCTCTGACACTAACATGCCAGCAGAGTGCCCCTGGCTGGAAGCTGAGAGAGCTCAGAATTCTAGGCCTGGACATTTCAGGGCTGAGCACTGCAAAGTCAGCCGTCCGCTTCCAGCAATTCCTACCAAAAGTGGGAGACACTAGATCTTTTCCTGAAAACACGTCAACACTGAATTCTAAAACAGGCCCAAAAGTGACCAATAAATTCCTTCAGAACCCTCTCAAACCCTCCACTGAAAAATGAATTTGAAGACTATCTCCTCTTTTTCAACCAAATCTAGGCCAATTATTATTCAATCTGAATGGGCAGAAGACATAAAAGAGGAGCTAACCTGCTTTTTACCTCATTGTGAATAATCCGAAACCTCCTGAGCACGGTACGAGAACGCCTTTCCAATTGCAATAGATGTGTCCCTGATAAATGGCCTTTAACATGAGTTTCTGAATTTACTCACAGTATAGGTCCTGTTCCATGTCAACTCCAAGTTAGTGTCTAACGCTTTAACATCATTTCGCTACATTTTCCTCCCTCTTCATTCCAACCTCACCTTCTCTCCCCTGACCAAGTGTGTTCAAACTTCCCAAAATAGCTGTTGGGTGGATGTGGGCCTGTGTCTAACTTCCTAAGCAGGACACACCTATCTCTGCATTGAGTACAGAGGCGAGTGAGTTCAAAGTGATCTCAATAAACGCATCGCCAGCCAGTCCCTCCTTTCAAGCAGCTGTTATATGGGCTTATGCTACACTTAATTTATTAGCCTAAGACAAGTTAATTGCATAGTTTCCACAAAATAGAACATGTTGTTCATAGTAACTACATGCTAATTCCTTTGAAAACATCAGTAATTATACAGTGACTTTGCATCTCCCAACAATTGTGTGATTAACTGGTGTTACATGTTTGAAGCTATTAGCAAGCTCAGCACCTAGGCAGACAGAGTTCTGACAGGGTTTGTGCGTTAAAAGGACATTTTACTATCCTAGCTTTGTTCCCCAAGAACTTTGCCTTTTTATTAACGCTAGTGGGTTTGCACACAGCCCTGCTGAGGCAGGAGGGCTCTTGCAGCACCAACAGCCTTGACATTTAAGGCAACCACACAGAGGCAGCACACCTTTTCCAGGCACAGAACAGCGTGTACTCACAGAAGACAATATCAATGGTTGCCCAGTAAATACACATCTATAAAAAGTTCAGTAAACACACAGGTTTAGTGACTTGAGTTTTATGTCTAAATGCAGCTTGAAGATCACACTTCAGGCCGACTACTTGTGAGAAATGACTGTGGTTTGAAGGTATGTGGCCTTAGGATTCTGTCTCGTAAAGCCAAGAAAGAAGTGTCATTTTTGCCTGACGTGCTGTTTTGGCTTTGAACCTCACGTTTTACTGAATATTCTGCTTTGGGTTACGTTTATGATGCACTCTTAATTTCTCCAATGTCTTCTGGGCTTCTCTTTCTTCTCCAAAACTCCTTTTCTTTTTTTTTTTTTTTTAATTTTTTTTTTCAACGTTTATTTATTTTTGGGACAGAGAGAGACAGAGCATGAACGGGGGAGGGGCAGAGAGAGAGGGAGACACAGAATCGGAAACAGGCTCCAGGCTCTGAGCGGTCAGCACAGAGCTGGACGCGGGGCTCGAACTCACGGACCGCGAGATCGTGACCTGGCTGAAGTCGGACGCTTAACCGACTGCGCCACCCAGGCGCCCCCAAACTCCTTTTCAACCTCTCCAGGTTTGATGAGAAAACTTTTGTCATCACATTATTTTTTTTTTCCAAATATCCACTTTGGTTGGTGGCTTCAACAGAAGTGAGTCTTAGGAAAATGAGGTCACAAAGACTCCCCGTGAGTTTAAGTAAAAAAGTGTTTCCATTATAAAACTAAGGGGAAGTAAAGGAAATGCAAAAGTGTAGAAAGCAATGATTTTACAGAATATAGATTTCTTACCCAACTTTAATAAAATGCAATCAGCAGTCTGATTCAGCTACAAAACCCTTTTTCCCCGCCTCTTTTTTTCACAACGCTTCACAGTGGATGGGAGAAATATTCTTTAGATTTCAACCCTGGTCGTTTGGGGTTGGCAGCTCTATAGCACCCTCCCGGTTTTCAGTCTAGTAACTTGGCTTCTGGTATTTAATCCAAGTGTGGAAGCGTTCAGGCCATGCCCTGGGACACTAAATCATTCTGTGCATCCAATCTCAGGTCTCTCTTGAGGAAGGCAACTCCTGCCCAGAGAGGGAGACTCCACCCTTGACCTTGCCTGTATGACATGAACCCCTCAGCCATCTCTTTCTGCCCTCTGTTTCTTGTAAAGCAAGATCATGAGCCTGCTGGCCTGACGTGCCTGAGCTTCATGAATGATCATTCTCTCTGATTCAAATATCAGTTCTTTGATGATTCATTTTCAAATGGCCCCTGGGAATGATATCTGAAGTTCTATAAACTGTGGCTTTATAAAACCAAAATTGCTTTTCAGAGGCGGATTGAATTTCCAATGATGGAAAAGTTGAGCCATTACATTTCAGACTCCCTTGGAGTAGGGAGAGTGAAGAAATCATCTCCATGTTTCCTTGGATCCCTATATTTACCCCCAAAGCAGCAGCCTATAGCAATTTATCATTATCAATTCTATGTATTCACTAAAATTCAATGTAAAATTTGTAGTGTAAGCAGAATATATATATGAAAGCAATAGGGGAGTAAAGCAATCATATGAAGAGAATAATAAAACAATCAAAATGAAGAGAAATAGTAGAACATATCAAGAACGTATGTTTCTATGGTTCAAATTTCTGATTTTAATTATAGATCCACATTTGAAGTTATTTGAGGATTGGCATCCCACCAATTACTGAAAGGCCCATCATCTAATTTCTAAAAAGAAATAGTATTGGAGAAATTTTAAATCTTCTGCTCTACTTCTTTTTTTTTTTTTTTTTTTTTATGGGGAGGGGTAGATGGAGAGAGGCAGAGGGGGAGAGAAGTGGGAAGAGAGAGTGGGAGAGAGAGAGAGAATCCCAAGCCGACTCCATGCTTAGCACAGAGCCTGACAGCAGGGTTCAATCCCATGACCCTGGGTTCGTGACCTGACCCAAAATGAAGAGTTGGATGTTCAACCAAATGAGCCACCCAGGCACCCCACAAAGTTTATTGTTTGATAAGTAGGTTCCAGGTCCAGCATGGAGTCCAATGTGGGGCTTGAACACATGACCCTGAGATGAAGACCTGAGCTGAGATCAAGAGTTGGAGACTTAACCAACTGAGCCACCCTGGCACCCCTCTTCTGCTCTGCTTCTATAGAAAACCTGTGTTATAGGCAAAAACTTTTACCTGGCTTTATCTTTTTAAATGTTATACAGTCTGATAAGTTAGTTTATTATTTCACTTAGAGTCTGGTAACAAATACTTGACATTCCATTGTATTTGTTAATATCAGTAGAACAATGATCTGAAACAAGATACTTGCGAAGAGAACAATGGCTACTGGTTTCAATATCAATAATTCCTATATTTACTAGTTTTCTTCTTATTTTAGTAAATATTAAAAGGGCATTTTAAGCTTTTGAGGGTGAAGGCAGAGTTTGCATGGTTGATAACCTATATAATAACAAAATGAATTCACTGTCTACTATTTTACAAAGCACTGTACTAGGCACCATGTAAACTATACCGAATTTTCACTTATTGCAAGTTCTATAAAAAACAGTTATGAGTATAGCTTGTGTTTATCAAGCACTTACAAATACCAGGCTTGGCATTAAGAATTTACATGGATTATATCATTCAATCTTCATATCAACCCACATCAACATTTTATCCCCATTTCATAGAGAGGAAATCAGGTTCAGAGAAACTGGGCTACTTTCCCAACATCTCACAGTTAGCAAGGAGCAGAGCAGAGCCCCTGGAGCTTATGCACTAACAACTCTGGTGTAGATCTTCTCCCTCTTGTCAAGGGTACTTCAGTGTGAGAGGATTAATATAAGGATCAAAGGGAAAATCAAATAAATACTGCATACACCTGAGAACATGCATGTAAATTATTAAGCCAATAAAGGATTGCATGCATATTTGCAAAGTAGGAAACACAAAGTAGGTAATGTTATGTGACTGCCCTTATATTTATTTTATGGCTATTTGACACATATTGTTGTTTGACATTTTACATGTATATGAATCCCTCCCTCAGCTAGATTCTGACCTTACCAATGAAGGACCATGTTTTCTATTTTAGGAATCTGCCATAGCACTTAGTACAATGACATTCACATAGTAAGTGCTTTACAAATATTTGTGGAAGGAAGGAAGGAAGGAATAATAGGCAATTAAGACAATTTTGCATATGGTTGTGTGGAGTAGCTATATGCAAGGGATAGCAACAGCTTAAAGTGAGATAGCAAAAGCCTGGATAAGGCAGATTAGAAAAAATGGATAGAGTCAGGAAGTGGGTTATAAAATAAGCAACCTTTATGAAACACTATTTGAAGTGCTTTTGAGGTAATAAACCATTTACTCTTTACAATAACAATCCTGTGAGGTAGGTACTATCCTTATTCCCACTTTATAGATGAAACACACAAGGATAAGTAATTTAACATCACCCAGGCAGGAAGTGGTTGCATAAAGAACCCATGCAGTTTTGTTCTGCCCTTGGCCAAATAGAGGATCTGAGAGTACTTTGAGCATCCACATGGATGCTAAGACTCAAGGAGAACAATGATTCAAAGGTTACAACAAAAATTCAGGGCTGGAATGTCAGAAAGTTATATAGTATTACCTAACACTGAGAGAAAGTTGGAATGGGAAAAGCAAAAAGGGAAAATGAGCAGGCGTGCCATTTTTTTCACATTCAGCTTAAGTAATGTTCAGAACATTCCCTGGAAGCCATCTTAGGAAAGGAGCCTGACCGGGAAGAAAGGGGCGGGAGCTTAACAATAAGAACCACAACAACAGACGTTTGCATAGCCCTTTATATTTTGTGGGAATTGCGTTTAGTGAGGTAATTAACATACATTCTAAATTCAGTAACTGAACTCATATACAAGGTTATTTGACAAATTATTTCATTGTTCTTCACAGTTTTATAAAAGTCATTATGTTTCTTGGTTTGGAGAAGAAAAAACTGAGACAGAGTTTTAGGGACTTGCCAGTGGTTTCTCCCCTAAATAGACCCGCAAGCAGGTCAAAGCCTGATCTGGCTCACTGTCATGCAGATTTCAGTTAACAGGAAACCCAGTCTGAGCAGCCGTCCCTACCTGGCAGCACAAACCAAAGCCACCCCCACTCAAACCCCATCGCTCTTTATCTCATCTTTGATTGTCTTGGGCAACACAGCATTCATCCTTCCCATGGCTTACCTCTACATTGTGTTTATTTTCTATTTGCTCCCCCTGGAATATAAACTCTATGAAAGCAGGGTCGGGGTCAGTCTCATTCTGTAATCTTTACCTATAAAATGTCCGGCAAGCAGTAGGCCTTCACTCAAGGTTTTTTGCAGAAGTGAACGAAGCCCAAATCCCCGAGCCTGTAGTCTCATCACTGGCAGAGGACACGTTGGCTGAAACCGGGCAGGACAGCGGAGCAATGCATTCCTGCGGTTTCTCCCCCTCCCACTGTTCCAGCTCTGAGATAACTGCTCATTTACAAGAGGTAATGTGGGCAGGGAATGAAAGAAAACAGGAATTAATTGGGGGACTTTATGGGAAACTCTTCCCAACAATGAAAAGTGGTTTTGGATTGAGTAATGCTGGGAAGATTGTAGGGTAACCGAGACGTACGGAGAAAGCAAACGGGATAGAAGCAGTATACCAAAAGGTCATTCGGGACTTCTCTGGTTTACACTGAGTTTACATTAATTCATTAAGTAATTTATTATCAGGTCCTACCTAAAACACACACTTTATCAAAATGTTCACATTAAATATAACATCCTTAGAGTTTCTTTCCCATATCCTATATTCTTTTAGGGTTGTTTTTTTTGTTTGTTTGTTTGTTTGTTTGTTTTTTTAACGTGTAAAAGTCAAATGAATCTCCTTTGTGCACATATTGTTTCTGGTTTTTGTTTTGTTTTGTTTTGTTTTTCTTGCCGTATCCAAAGATAAATAAGTTCTGGTTTAGGGCGCCTAGGTGGCTCAGTCAGTTAAGCATCTGACTTCAGCTCAGGTCATGATCTCACGGTTAGTGGGTTCAAACCCCACGTCAGGCTGTGCTGACAGCTAAGAGCCTGGAGCCTTCTTCGGATTCTGTGTTTCCCTCTCTCTCTGCCCCTCCCTCACTTGTGCTCTCTCTGCCTCTCTCTGTCTCTCTCTCTCTCTCAAAAGTAAATATACTTAAAAATAAAATAAAATAAAAAAATAGAGACCTAAAGAGTGAGAAGGAACCAGATGGGCAAAGGGTGGAAAGAATATCTCTCCATGCAGAACAACATTCTTCCTTTCTTCTTTCCAATTTTGTGTTTTGGTAATCAGCGCACATAAAATCCCTTTATGTAGGGATTGTTGATTCCCTGGAACCTTCTTCCTCCTCCATGATTGGTTTTAGCCAATCATGGTAATGCTATGCCCCTTCACCAGTGATTGGTTTCAGGGTGGGTGTGAAACTATATTCTGGCAAGTGGATATGATAGAAGGCTTCTGTAAGAGTTTTGCTTCTTTTTAAAGCAGAAAACTAGAAAGGAGAGCTTACTGTCACTGCCCCTTCCCTCTTCTCGCCTTCAGTGTAGAAGTGATGCCTGGAGTTGTGGCAGCTATTTTAAGACTATGAAGCAACAAGCAAACATGCTATGTGTAGCTGAATAAAAAAATGCAAACAAGATGTAT
The DNA here is from genome assembly GCF_018350175.1 of Felis catus. NCBI lineage: Eukaryota > Metazoa > Chordata > Mammalia > Carnivora > Felidae > Felis > Felis catus. The sequence goes on from NC_058372.1 coordinate 57,171,938, forward strand.
CCTTGATGAACTTACTGAGTCATTGGACAGCCCTGAAGTCTGCTGCCTGCCAGACTTTGTCTCATGTGAGAAAAAAGAAGCACTATTTTTAAGTAACTTTAGATTTTTCTATTATTTGCAGCTGAAAACATTCCTGATACAGCAAAGTAGTAGTGTGATCATATTTTAAAGATCTTTTCTTTTGGGGGGGGGGGGTAGAGGGAGAGAGAATCCCAATCAGGTTCCATGCTGAGTCCCTGGTTCTATCTCACTGTTAGGGGGGTGGGGTGCTCTATCTCATCACTGTGACATTGGGAAGTGAGCCAAAATCAAGAGTCCAATGAGGCTTAACGAATTGAGCCACCCAGGCACTCCTTAAAGAAAGTCATTCTTAAGGAAGATCCTGCTGTTTGAGAGACCTTTTAAGGAAGCTCTCTATACAATATGGAAAATTGACCACTAACTAGACGTTACTATAAATTTTCTATGCTGAGTACAGTTCATGTGACAAATTCATAATCACACAGACATCAGATAAAGGGAGATTTATCACTGTAAGATGAGAACAAAGACTTTAGAACCTTTTCTCCTTAGATAGAGGTGTCTTTTGAAGAAGGCTTTTCTGAGAAAAAGCAGAGTTAAGTCTAGGTGGAATTGTCACATCAGACTCCATTCAGTCTTTTCTTTACGCTAACTGGTTACCTGTTAGGGCAATAATTCTCAAAGTCCTTCTGTAATAAAAAGATTATGATATTTGATATTCTATGGCTCATTCTATTCTATTTTACATAATTTCTGTGAGAATGAAATTCAGATACAGGATACAAATAAGCTTTCATTGCCATTGCCAAAAAAAAGCACATGGAAAACAAAGAAAGGTAATAAAATACATTAAGTCTGTTGATAAAGAGGATTATACCTGATGACCCTTAACAATAATGATACAGATGGAATGTGACAGGCAATCAGGCCTCCACATTTTTTTTAATATGATACATCAAGAGATTCTTCCCTCATAAAATCATCAATGCTGCTGACCATTTCAAAGGGAAAAAGAAATAAATCCTGAACTCTGGATCCTATTAAATCCCATCTGACTAAACTCACTATTCAATTCTCACTTCTAGGAGGCTTTGAGTCAAATCAAGTTCCATTGCTTTGAAATTTTATACCTCTATACCTAATGATACAGAGCTACCTAAAAAAATGTGTGTGGGATTTAAATAAAGAGGAATGAGTGGTAATGAGGAAATCACTCCAGCTAGAATAAGACCTATGCTCTAATCTGTCAATGGCAATCAATCAATGTCAGATATTTTTTAAAACCTATTGTCATCTATTTCATATTTTTGCCATGAGATAATTGTTGAAATGTATTTCCTGGTTTTTCAATATTGCATATCTTTCCACTCTGGTTTTTTTCTCTATGAAATTGTTATATTATTAATAAGTATTTTCTAAAGCTTTTAAAAAATTGTTTAAATAATTAAGTATAAATAATTAAGTATTACTTCTGGCTATAGTCCCATACTACTTATCTTATAGCAATAAATTCAACTTTTCTTTAACCTGCCTAATTGCTAAGGTACACTTTCTGAATGAGTCAGAGTGCTATAGATGCAAACAACAGAAATAGGCTCCCAGTTGATTTACACAAAGAAAACACTGGAAGATATCAGCCCTCATTATCAGACAGTAAGGCTAAAGAACCAGACCCAAGGTATCCCTATTAGTCCAGGATCTGGGGATGACAGGAATAGTGTCATGGTGGCAAAAATCTAGACTCTCACTCCTGGATTAGATGAATCCCTACCATTTTCTGTCTTTAATCTTCCTCCAAGATTTAAGTTCCAGGCAATAAGTGTTTCATTAACCTATTTTCAATCATATACTCAAATATTGGTTAAGAAACTGTAGGCATCCTGGAGTACAATCCTACCAGGCTAAACTAATAATAATAGTAATAATAATTATAATTATAATTCCTCTAAAAGGAATGTGGTGTCAAGAAGGGGAAATGAGGGGCACCTTGATGCCTCATTCAGTTCAGTGTCTGACTCTTGATTTTGGCCCAGGTCATGATGAGATTAAGCCCCATGTTGCAGTCTGTGCTGACAGCTCAGAGCCTGCTTGGGATTCTCTCTCCCTCTCTCTCTGCCCCTCCCTCCCACTCATGCATGTGCACATGCGTGTGCACTTTCTCTCTCTCTCTCTCAAAATAAATAAACAAACATTTAAAAAATAAGAAGGGGAAATGAATGCTTGGCAGTCACAGATTTAAGATGCCCAACACACCATTCTTAACCATTTTCTGTAAACTGCCTTTCCTATTTTCAACTCATGACTAAATGAAATAATTTTTTGCAGCCATTCTAAAAAATCAGGAAGCTCCTTATCATTTGCTTGATGGCCTCAGTAACTGAAGTACGGGAGGAGCTAAGTGGCTTTTATTCAAGCTGGAGTTCTGATCATGGAAAGCTCTAGGGTTCATGATACAGTCAGTTCACTAATGGAGTTTTCTCCCCATTGCTGAGTGGCAACACAGTCAGTTGATTTGATGAAGTGGCTTGTTGTGCATCATGTTGAGTGTGAAAGGTATGAATGATGTCACCCAAAACAATATGATCAGCTATGCTTCATTCCTCTTTCATATCACCAGCTGACCAGTCGTCACCATGGACATGGCCTTCCTTCTCTTCTTTGCTGTCCTGTATTAATCCAGAATGCCCAGTTCATCCCACATTTTGATTCCCTCTGTTGCTTCCTTGTTCCTGCTGGTAACTTGCTTTCTCCACTTTGTTAATATCTACTCCTTCTCCTTCCTCTCCTCCTCTTCCTTCTTCTTCTTTAAGTAGGCTCCACACCCAACATAGGGCTTGAACTCATGACCCTGAGATCAAGAGTCACATGCTCTATGGACTGAGCCAGCTATGTGCCCCTTAACTATCTTCTTAGTAAGGAAATCCTGCCATCCTTTATTTTTATAGGGGGAACAGAAAACCTTAGAAAGGAGATGTGTGTGCCAAACGCTAAACTCAGGAGAACGCTGGCCAGTTGTTTAACAGTTTCAGACTCATCAAGGAGCAGAATGGGAGAAATACTTTAAAAGGTAATTACATTCTTTGCTTAGGTTTTTGGCAGAGTTGACAGTATTGAGAAATAGTCAAATTCAACCTGTGGAATAGTTTTAAGAAAAAAATAAAAATTTTGATTACATATTGATTTTTCTTAGGATAAGGAGAATGAGGTAGCCTCTTGTTTTGTTGATGAGCCAATTTTCTTATCCAGTCTGTTCATTGATACGATTCTATTGCTGATTGCTAACCCAATTATTTCATAAATGGTTAAGTTAGATTTTCAGAGGAGTATACTTGAAAGTTATCAGAAATAATCTGGACAAGCTTCTCTTCATTTTCTTTCTCAGTTCAAGTGCTAAGAAATAGTCCTAACAATAGTTTAAGGCATCATTAGATATGTATCTTTGTTTGGGCAGAGCATGTATGATTTGGTCTGGGAGTCTGAATTGCCCACAAATACTTCACTGAACTTTTCAGAGAGGTTAGCTACCCTCACAGCTGAAGCAAAAGTTCATGTCATACTACCTTTATTAGTATCCCTGCAATCCCAGAAAGAGAAAACAGAAGAATGAGGACAGAAAGATGGGAGAGCCAGTCCAAGGATGACCGACCAGGACAACCTTCCAGTTTTGCTTCTTCCAAGACCCTGACAAAGCAGCCAAGCCATTCCCACCGGCCCCAGAGTCCCTGTATACCTACAACTCAGTACACTTTTCTCTCTCCATACTAGTCAATGACCATTTGTACTGCTCATGACACTGCCTACAGGGAGAATTTCCTTTCAAGCCTGTCCTTCCATCCCTGGGTGGGGCTGTAATGAGTAATCTATTTTTCTGCTGGCACTAATGTATGGTGAGAATTCATGTGTAAACTGGGCCTGTCATCTCTTCTTCTCTCACTTGGTCACAGGGGATCACTCCTTCTCTCTCACACCTCATGAGGCCCCAGATGTGAGTTGAGGGAAGTCCATTGATACAGCAGTGGCAGGTGCCATGAGAGTTTGAAATACATGGATATGTATTTACTTGTGCCTTCTGGGCATGTTCAGGCTGGACCCCAATTTTTCATTTCTATCATAAGTCTGCTGATACATCTACCAAACTTATCACTCATTATGTCTGATAATAGCATAACAGCAGTTCTAGTTGTTTAGTCACCTGACGTTCCGTGATCGGGCACACAATTTCTACCAGCGTCTAGTAAAATATCCAAAACCAATTTAATACCATTTGAGACCACTGTTGTTATCTCCTCTTCCTGAACCTCCTAAGTTGTATTGGCTCTGCCCATTTCAAAGCCTGATTCTCCAGCCTTTCTCCTAAACAATGAGTACCTGAATCCTTCTAGCAAATTCCTTTTATTTAAATTAAGCAGTCTGCTTTTGTTTCTTGCAACCAAAAATCTCTGACATATGAAAATTGTGTACTGGTCAGGCAGGTTAGGTAGTTATGTAGTGGTTAGTTCCTTCGTTCTGAATTATGTATTTTCACATTAGCATATGTTATCATCATGACATTATTTATTGATCTGCTACAGCAAAACGTAAGAAAACTGAGTTCCCATTGTGCCAAAGAGAAAAAGCACCTTGGGTCTCTTGCCTCTACAATAAAGCAAAGTAAAACACAACAACACTGTTTACATCTAATTTGATCCTAGACTTCCTTCTGTGGTTATTTCACATCCAATTCACACAACATTCAATGCTATGCATTTAACTAACCTAAGTGTGAAACTACATATCCACTCCTGAAATTCTGTTAATTTCATATAAAAGAATCAATTACAGGGGCCCTTGGGTGGCTGACTCAGTTGAGCAACTGACTCTTGATTTCAGCTTAAGTCATGATCTCATGGTTCGTGAGTTCAAGCCCCACATTGGGCTCCACCACTGACAATGCAGAGCCTGCTTGGGATTCTCTTTCTCTCTCGCTCTCTCTCTCTGCCTCTCCCCTGCTTTTGTGTGTGTGCACTCTCTCTCTCTCTCTCTCTCTCCCTCTCTCAAAATAAATAAATAAACTTTAAAAAAAAAAAGAATCAATTACAGGGATTTTTTTATGCTTTAGTGAGAATTATATTTTTTGTAGCTACTTAGATTAGGACATTAAAACTGAAAAAATATCAATATCATTCTTAAACTCCTTTTTCCTCAAAACAACTTCCTGTAAACTAGTCAAAGAGATAGCCAGTTTGCTGGAGAACAGAAGTGAGAGGAGCACTTTTCAATGCATTCCTTTGAGGCTTTAAAATTTGGCATTATGTTGGGGCACCTGGCTGGCTCAGTCGGTTAACTCACAGTTTGTGAGTTTGAGCCCCGTATTGGGCTCTGTGCTGACTGCTCAGAGTCTGGAGCCTGCTTCAAATTCTGTGTCTCCCTCTCTCTGTGTCTCCCTCCCCCATTCATGCTCTGTCTGTCTCTCTGTCTCAAAAATACATACACATTAAAAAAATTATAATAAAATAAAAATAAATAAAATTTGGCATTGTGTTAACAGATGTCAATTCAAAACATAAAATAAAACCATCAGCTTTCAGAAAAGCAAGTAAATAATCCAATAAACTGTGCTGATGTATCTTTGTATGAAAGAATAATAAATGTTTGGTAAAAATTATGTTTTTAGGCAACACTAAATGATAACATTTAGGGATGTACACCGGATGGTAAAAATACAAACAAAAATAAAGAAATTATTACCACAAAAGTCATTGGGGCAATAAAATTTCAGCAGCAGTGGAGAGGGTTATGTTGAGGTAGAGAGAGGTGGCTGAGAGAGGTGGTTCCTATAAGAGTGCTTACCTTACACTAATTGATTCTTTTATACAGTTTTCTGTATCTGTGTTATATTTCACAATACAAAACATTCTCAAGAAAAGTCTTGTTTTTTGAAAGATTTTTTAATGGGTTGGGAAAATGCTCACAATATAAAATTCAGTGGAAAAAGGGCAGGTACACAATTCTGTAGATTCCAGGTATGCATATGCACAGTGGATATTTGCAGAAATAGACATTACAATAAATATACCAAACGTGAATTGTATTTCATTTTTTTCTTATTTCATATAGCTCCTCTCTTAGCTTAAATGTACAACATCATAATTTGTAAGATAATATTACAGAGGTAAGGTGATAAATCTAACTTGCCAGGTAAGCACTGTGTTAACCCTTCTCCTTCTTCAGTTCCTATCAAGGTAGGCATTTAATAGGTTATAATCATAACATTTTAGAGCTAGAGAAAAATCATGAGATCATCTTCTCACATACCTCTATTTCTCAGAGGTAGAAACCAAACAGCAGATAGGCTAACTTGGCCAAGGTCCAAGATTAGGTAGTCTTGGACCTGGGACAGGGCCCAGTTTCTCTGCTCCCTCTCACACTGATGTATGCATTGCATGGAGGGTGAACACAAAGCCTTGCTCTTTAAGAAAAGTTTTACTGACTTTTCCCAGAACGTGAGTATTATGAGAATTATCATTGAGCAATATTACCAATAAAATGTAAATTTGTAATGCAACAGCAAATGCTGAAAATTAACGTTGGAGAGATTTTATTTTTGAATTTTTTAAAGAAAGCAAGAACAGGGGCGCCTGGGTGGCTCAGTTGGTTGGGCGTCCGACTTCGGCCCAGGTCGTGATCTCACGTCCGTGAGTTCGAGCCCCGCGTCGTGCTCTGTGCTGACAGCTCGGAGCCTGGAGCCTGTTTCGGATTCTGTGTCTCCCTCTCTCTCTGATCCTCCCCCATTCATGCTCTGTCTCTCTCTGTCTCAAAAATAAATAAATGTTAAAAAAAAATTTTTTAACAAAAAAAATAAAAAAAAAAAAGAAAGCAAGAACAATAACACATTCTGTGACTTCTAGAAGACCTGCTTGAATTCACTTATCTAACATGGTAATGGTAGCTTGTGACTGCAATAAAGTCCATCATTACTGCTTTTATTGCTATAAAAATGATAAAGCCTACACGGCAACTGCTTTCGATCACGCTTGTTTGGACAGGCTGCTTCTGACTTCCACCTCATTCGTACTTTAGCCCCACTTCTGTGCCATGTAGACCCAAGCAGTTTGCACAAACACCACATGACCTCAACTGTACCTCCCAGAGAGAAGGAAAAAATAAATAAATAAAAGAGACAAATTACTAATTAATAGATTAAATAAATAAATAAATAAATAAGACAAATGCTAATTGCCACTCTGTTTCACCTAGTCTTCATTTTTTAAATTAGTTTTCAAAACGCTTCAAGTTTTAGTTCCTTGATATATAATATTCTAACTTTCCTCCCCACATTTTATTACTTTCTGAAAGATAATCTGTAACCTCTAACCTTCACTGAGCACCTACTACATGCCAGACACCATCCTCAGGGGTAGGAATATAGAAATAAATAAATGTCTCTTCCCTCAAGAAGTTCGTTATCTAGTGAAGAAGCAGCTACACAAATAAGCTGATGATGGCAACAAGATGTGGGTGGTACTATGTGGAAACCAGGGAATGTTCTGCTGATACTTAACACAGGTGGGTGGCTCTACATTTCTATCCCTCTGTATAACATCTTAGAGCCACAGGATGAAACCAAGTGAAGCCCTACAGGTCCCAATCCCCAGTTCCTGTCAAGCTTATATAAGCAAACAGCTTTTCTGTCTGAATGTAGAAAACAAACACTATACTATACAAAAAAAACACTAAATAAATCCCTCAGATAGAATTTCAAAGACTAGAGTGTAAAAAATATACATGTTTTATCTCTACCTTTCCACGAAGTGGACAGAGAATTAATTCCATAAAGAAGGGGACTGTGGAAGACATTGTAATACACTAACCATCATCCAGGTCATTCCTTATGAACAGATTCTCAATTTTATTTGGGGCAATAATGTGTACAGCCCATAGTACTTTGTAAGATAATTACTATTCCAGACCCTTTTGCTGTTAAACATACCAATGTGGCACAGTTCTGCCAATGAGATTTCATGGAAATCTGTCAGGAGGCTTCTGAGACTTTTTCAATGCTTGTAAAAACAGCAATAAGAGAAGAACTTCCTTTTACTACTTCTTTCTGATTTGAAATCAGATAAGATGTTTGGAGCTGTGGCAACCACGGAGCAATGAGGTGGCAAGAATAAAGACAAAAGCCAGCATGCTAACGACACAGAGAAGAAAGAATCTGTATCCTTGGTAACATTTTAGGGGGGTTGGACTGTGGACTGCCTGCCCTCAATTTCTTGTTAGGTAAACATTACATGTGTCTATGAGTTAAGCCATTTTAAAATGTTTATTATGTTACTTGCTGCTGAAAGCATTGCTAATACAGATAAATATCTAACTTGTTCATCTCTCTAACTTTAGTACTGAGAACAGCGGCTGACATGTAGTAAGTGGTCAAAGAATAGTTAATGAAAGAATAAAGAATGAATGGATTTTAGATCAGGTACCAAGCACCATACCTAAACTTGTGGGTGGTAAAGATATTGTACTTATTTTATATTGAATTTCTATCTTGAGTATAATTTCTCTAAAAATAAAATGTGCAATGCAAATTTTGTTTGCCTTACACTGCTTTATCCTTGCTAACAAAAGCTCAATTTTTTTTATCCTTCAGCACATTATTCAAGGGAGGACAGACCCTTCTTTGGTCCCAGGAAAATCAGTCTTGTTTGATTCAAGCCAATTGTGATAGTCTCATATCCTTTGCCTATGCCTGGGCATCGGAGACACCTGGAGCCAATGGGGCTGTTGAGTTTGTGCTGAAAAATCAGTTGATAGCCTTATGGGGTTTCCCTTGTGCATAACAGTTGATTTTCTCTTGCTGCTCTTAAGATTCTGTCTTTATCTGGAATCTTTGACATTTTAATTATATGTATCTTGGTGTGGACCTCCTTGGGTTTGGGGTTTTTTTTTTTGGGGGGGGGGGGTTTCCTTGTTTTTTCTTTTTATAGTATTTCTGCACTACCTGGACCTGGATTTGGTTTACTTCCCCAGGTTAGGGAAGTTTTTAGCTATTATTTCTTCAAATGATTTCTGCTACTTTCTCTCTCTCTTCTCTCTCTCTTCCTTCCCCTATAAGGACAATGTTAGTAGACTTGATTTTGTCCCAGAGATCTTTTAATCTATCTTCATTTTCTTAATTCTTTTCTCTTCTCATTGTTTAGCATCGTTGCTTTCCAATACCCTGTCTTTCAGATCACTGGTCCATTCTTCTGCATCTTCTAATCTGCTGTTATTTCCCTCTCGTGTATTTTCCATTTCAATTATTGTATTCTTCAACCCTGAGGATCTTTATGATCATTATTTTGAAGCTTTTCTCAGGTAGATTGTTTATCTTCATTTTGTTGAGTTCTTTTTCTGGACTTTTGTTTTGTTCTTTCATTTGGAGTCAGTCTTCTTATTTTGATTGACTTTCTGTGTTTGTTTCTATGAATTAAATGGAAAAGCACTTTTTCCTGTCTCAAAGGAATGGCTTTGTGTAGGAATTTCCTTGGGTAGACTGCATATTCCTGGCTTTGGCTGGCTAGCTCGAGCTATAGCAGGCACAGGCTAAGGGTCACAGGGCACTCTACACAGAGATGCCCTGGCAAGACAGAAGAAGCTGAAGCAGGTACAGGCTAGAGCAAGGGGAGATATCAGGGTATTCCATGCAGAGGGCTCCCTGGCAGGATGACTGAAACTGAAATAGGTGCAGACTGGATGGTCCTGGGGTGCTCCAAAGAGGGTTATCCTAGCAGGACACCTGGAGCTGAGATATAGGGGCATAGGGGGTATGAGATACAGAGGGTATAGGGAGACTGGTAGGATAGCTAGAGCTGCAGTGGGTGGGTGATAGGAGGTTGCAGGGCACTCCATACAGAGGGTGCCCTGGTGGAGCTGAAGCAGACGTGGGCTAGGTATGTCTCAGGGTGCTTTGCACCTGTTGCCTTGGCCAGACAACTGGAGCTCCAGGGGTACTGTCCAGGGGTGTTCTGGTACGCACCATGCTAGGACCACCTTAGTGTTATGGATGGAGCTTGGGCAGGTGTGTGGCCCTGGGGGGCCAGCTGGGGTGATATGGGCTAGGGGCCCAGGACTCACTGAAGTGGCAGGTGGGCTAGGATGCCCAGGCCCTGGTTCTGTCTATGCCATCAAGGTGGAGAAGTAGCATAAACAATGGTGCTCACCAGTCCCTCTGACTCTCAAGAGCAGTCCTCATGTCCCCTGCCATTTTAGACACTCAAGGGCTGGTGAGACCTTTGAATCATGGCTCTTTTTCTGTGCCCCAAGGAAGATGAATCTGCAAAGAGTTTCCTCCACTACCATCTTGAACCCAAATTTTGTTTCTTCATACTGAAATGTCTTTTCTGCAAATTGTCACAGCAGTGGAAATGTCACTTTACTTCTAGGTAAACCACTGAATCATTAATCTTGTCCTAAGTCACTCAGTGTCCCTAGTATTGTTGTAACTAATTAAGTGAAGAACTTCGGTTGAATAATATATATAATATAATATAATATAATATAATATAATATAATATAAAATATATAATTTATTTTAATAGTATTCTTGAGAAGATTGATCTTAGACACTTGATCTTAGACAAAAGGCCGAGGAGCGATGAGAGAAGTATTGATAAATGTGTAGAGATTCTGTAAAATGTTGAAAAGTTTAAGCAACAAAGTAACATTAAGTTGTGACATTTATAAAACATGGTATTTACTTGTTTGTTGATGTATTCATTCACATGCAGATGCTCTCGCTAGAAAAGCAGAGGGATAGGCAGACATAAGAAAGATTAAAAACCCTCACAAACTAGGCAGAGACAAGAAGCTGAATAAAACTGGAGCCAAAAAACAAAACAAAACAAAACAAAACAAAACAAAACAAAACACTATGAAATTGAAGGAAGGAAGAGAGCCTTAGTTCATAATATGTTGTATGATTTAGATTTTTACTCAAGTGAGATATTAGAGAATCATAGGTTAACCACCTAAATGCGATAATTTTCAAATAACTTAGAAAAAGTATGGTTTGATTTATTCTAAGAATTGCTATCATTAACTTAAAATTTTATCTTTGAAGAATAAATCATAATAATACTGTTTTTTCCATACAGTAAATATTCCTTCTATTTATTCTTATTGATCCTATTGGAAACCTTGTTTTTTATTGCCTTGTTTAAAATCTAAACCATCAATAAGATAGCAAAGCATATTTTAATGACACTTAAACCTTTTGCAACCTTGAACAAGTAGAAGACTGGCAATAAGACTTTAATCTGTCAGCTCGGCAATTTTCTAAACCTGTCACTAAATTCTGTGAATCCACTTACCCAAAAGGTCAGCAGAAGTAAAGTCTTCATTGCACAAGTTGATACCAGTACTATGTCGTTTGCCAAGAACACTTAGTAAAATAAAGAATTCCATTGTTTCAATAGGTTGACCTAGCAACTTAGTCAGAAAGGTGAGTTTTTTTGGTTTTTGGTTTTAAGTCTATTTATTTATTTTGAGAGAGAGAGAGAGAGAGAGAGAGAGAGAGAGAGAGAATCCCAAGCAGGCTCCATGCTACCAGCACAGAGCCTCACATGGGACTCAAAACCATGAACTGTGAGATCATGACCTGAGCCAAAATCAAGAGTTGAATGCTTAACCGACTGAGCCACATGTGTCCCAGAAAGGTTTTCTTTATACTAATTTAGATGAAGAGACAGAATAAAGTCAAATAACTGTTTTAAGGTAGAGGTACTCCAAAGTAGTGCTTAAGGGCTCTGAAGTTTGATAGATCTGGGTTTGAATCTTGACTGTACCAGCTGTGAGATCTTAGTTTACTTTCTCTATGATTCAGTGTCTCCATTTGTGAGATGGGGATAATAATAGTTCAAATGCAACAGACACTGCTGTCTCTCAATATCCATTCTCCCCTTCTTCCTCAGCAATAGAATCTTAATTTTTTAGCTAGACACATAAATGATTGAAAAAAAAATCTTTTACAACTAGATGTGGTCTAAGTTCTGGGATATATGTGGAAATGGTATGTGCTACTTCTGGGAAGTGTCTTTAAAGAAAGAGGGTGTGACCTCTTGCACCCTTCCTTTTTCCAACAGCTGGAAAATGACGTGATGGCAGGGCTATAGCAGCCTGCTTTGTCCTTGAGTCAGCCTTGTGAATGAAAGCTACATATGCCAGAAGTATAAAACAAAGATTGAATCCCTGCCACTACGTCATATCATCCCTGGACTGTTTCTGGAACACTGGAACAGGAAAGAGAAATAAACCATCTACTTAAGCCATTGTTTAGTGGTATATAATTCTTCTCTCTCTGTCAACCTTAATCCTAATTGATAATACTACCACAAAGAAAGGTTTTGAGAATTAAATGAGATCACGTGTGAGCTATATAGTAGGTGCACAATAAATGATGCCTATTATCATTATCATTATTAGTAATATTCAAAGATAATATTATGGACTAAAAACACATAAGAACAAAATATATCTATAAAAACATACCTTTCAGACCAGTGGCATTAAGGAATTATAAAGACACTTATCAAAGAATAAACTCTATCCTGGGAAGCAACTTTTGATGTGATAAAATAAATTACCTGCAGTAAAGAAAAGAGGTCAAATATCTAGAATAGCTCCAAATCTCCATGGTAACCATATGATTTCTTATACCGAGTGTCATCCAATGTTCCCAGTCTGAAAGACCTTGAATATTAATGAGTAATTGAAAATGGAGTATGTACATGTGGTTTGCTGTAAAGCAAAACCTTCTGACTGGTGATGGATCTCCTAATGGTAACCTCAACTGTCAACAAAAGCACTATGTAAGAAAAGAAACAATTTTCAAAAGATAAACATTAAAACTCAAAACAAGGACCATTAGTAGGAAAATATATATATAATAAATAAACAATTTAAATACATATTTGATTTCTGCACCATAATTTGTCCTGAATCCTTTGAAGTCACATACTATGCATCAGAGATATTGATGGAAAATTTGAAGATTCCAGAGCAGCCTCCCTCCACCCCAATCAGAAATTATGTCCAAAATAATGTCATAAAAGATTTTTTATTAATGCAACCCAATAATTTTTCAAAGTATCCGTTGTCATGATTTTTACCTCTTTCCCATAATTCTGCTGCCAGAGCACACCTTAGATGACCAGTTTGTTTTCCCTAATAATTCCAATGTCAATTCTGTTTATTTTATTTACTTTTCTAGTTTTTATACCTAAACTAGGTATCTTGAAGCCCCAGCAGAAAAGGCAGGAGTAAATTTTACAGCTGCTATGCATGCATACAATTAGCATTTTTAGGCATCCTCATTGCAAAGAACTAGCAATGGAATCTAACTGTGGTAAAGGCTAAGGACCGTACTCCACCTCACCAGGATTCATATTTTGAGACTGAGACCAAAAAAAAAAGAGGGTGGGAGGGGATGTAGGTATCCGCATCAAAATTTTGCAAGTAAACAAAGGTAATGCTCAGAGGTATTAGATAACTTGACCAAGATCCCACACCTTGTTTGTGTATAGCCCAAACAAGATCTGATTTTAAATCTCTTTAACACTATAGCTTGGGCTTTTTTCAGCAAGCCATTTGGCCTCCACCACAGAGAGGATAAAAGCAAGATTTTGCCTTTAACACTTGGAATAGTAATGCAATAATCATGAACGTACTTGGGAAGTTGCAGAAAAGATTTTTTGCAAAAGGGTGACTCAACATTGAGAAATAGTCATTAAGAGATTTCAGATCAAAGAAAAGATATTCTTGAGGACCTATATGTTTTGGAATTCAGATTTTAGAAAGAAAAAAAGGGTACATATGTCATATATTATGACACATTCCAGCAGGATCTAGATAGCACCCCTTTATCAAACACATTAATATTTCTGTAGTAAACCATATGAGAAGCTATACAAGTCACATGTCAGTTCAGTAGTTTTTACTGCTAAATGAGTTCAGGTCAGATCAGGTTTTGCATTTCTAAAATACTTCCTCTTTTCAGAGCCTTTTGGATCTCATAATTACAGGTAAAGGACATGGACCTATACTATGTCCTGTCTCACCAGGTGAGGGAAATGCTTATGATAAACTGACTGATTATCAGAACTGACTTTCCACTAACAGAGTGAAGACATCACATATGCCAAGTCTGTCCCATATAGTTGGCACAAGCTTGTTTCCTGTTTTGTGACTCAATTACAGTCTATTATGTGACTCAATTGAATTTAAAAGTAGGCCATGAAAATGAAATACAGGTCAGTATACTAAAATCCAGGTAAGCTATTAAGTAATTCATGTGTGACTGTTCTAATTCAATGTTAAAGCTATACTTAACTTCCAAGTTTTACATTTAACTTGCAAATCAACAATTGAGAAAATTAGGAACTACTGTAAATAGATTATTAGTCCCTGAAATTCAATCATTAATGTCTCATTAAGATCCATCCTGTTCAGATTAAAGGCATTTGTTACCATTCTTTACTTTGACAAATAGATTTGAAATAAACATTCAGCACATTAAAATCCAACAAACGGGTGTCTGACTGGCTCAGTTGGTAGAGCATGCAATACTTGATCTGGGGGTTATAAATTTAAGCCCCATGTTGGGGTGCAGAGATTACTTAAAAATAAAATCTCAAAAAAGTAAAAATAAAATAGCTGATATAATAAAATAAAATAAAATTTAGCAAATAACCTTTTCTACCCTGTAACTGTATAAACCTGTGGAGTGATTTAATGTGTTATCATTTGTCATTTGTTGAGGAGCCTCTATATCTGGATCCAACAAATTCTAAAACTACAGATAAATTTGCAAGTAAGCATATACTCATCAAAAAATTAACCGCTAAATCTCTCTCATCATTTTACTCTAGTATTGCATTGATATTTTTCTCTCTTCTTCTGTGTCTCCTTTTATGTTCAGTCTTCCTAGATTCTACAACTGAAACTATTTTCCCATTATTTTCAAATGTTGAAATATGTTGGCCTTGATCTTCAGGAGATTTATCAATCAATATTGATAAGAACTAGGAAAAATAATAAAACAATGAAAATGTACATAGACATCTGAACAGCGATTTTGGCATAATTATTTTTCTTAATAAACTTGTGACCTGTGCTAATGGCAGCATTGTCAATGTGACAATGGCTACTGCTGTTTTTGATTTTTTTGCCTTGTAAATAGATAGTAAAGAGACCACTTAATTAGACCATGTGCTATAGAGAACATGCTGCATGAACAACCCATTTTGAAACAAAATAAGAAAATAAAATAATAAAATAAAAAATAACTGAGCAATAAAAGAAAAAACAAAGTAATTTTTAATTATTGCCTAGAAAATAATTTCTGGCTTTGTCATATCCTAGCATAAAATCATTTTTTTTAATCAGCTCTCAATTCAATTTTTTCCCCCAATCTTATTCTACCAGAAGCTCATGTAGTATGACAAAGAGACAGCCACCCTCCTGTGTGTAGAAATGCACAAAAGTAGCTAATTACATCAAAACCAGAAAAGATACAAACACCACCCATAAAAAGGCTAAATGACAGATGGCTAAATGCCATAACTAAGTTTTATAAATATTATCATTAATCACATTAATCACCAAAATTATTTCTTTCCTAAGGGAACAAAGTTCGGAAACAAGTAGCATATATTTTAGAAAGTGCCCCTTGACCTGTACAAATTGAAAGATAAGCAGTGAAATAAGTGCCTACTATTTCACTGCCTCCCCTGCAGTAACTCATTAACAGTTTCAATCATGTCCTCCCACTTTCTAGCTCCACCAAGCACTTTGTTGCTTTTTCCAGTATCCATATGCAGAACAAATTCCAAATAATCTTCACCAAATAAGCAACTCTAAAATTTTCCTACATGGGTCTTACATGGAGTACTTAGAGACCAATAGAAATCTTATAATAAAATATATTGACCCAGGGGCCCTGAGTGACTCAGTTAAGCATCCGACTCTTGATTTCAGCTCAGGTTATGATCTCAAAGGTCATGAGATCAAGGCTCACCTCAGACTCTGCACTGACAGCATGGAGCCTGCTTGGGATTCTCTCTCTCCCTCTCTCTCTCTGCCCCTCTTCTGCTCGTGCTCCCTCTCTCTCTCTCTCTCTTTCAAATTAAAGCAAAATGTGCTAATATAATTCTCTGATTATTTAGATAAAATAAATGGTGGCTGAAGAGTATTAATTTGTTCAAGGGCACATACTCATTGAGCAGCAGAGCCCAGACTAGAACTCAAGTCATCCAACTCCCTCTCCAGCGGTCTTTCCCACAGTCTCCCTCAGATCATGTTTCACATACTGGATCACAACATTTGGGTAGAACCTTTTGTTAAAGAAGTAGTGAAGTCTGTCTTCCACACTGGGCTCTTCAATTTCTTCATCTCAATGCAACATTTTTGCTTTTTTGATGTTATGGGGTTTTATATCATATTTTCTCCAAAGCATTTCAAGAGCTGTACTGCAAATTTAAACTATTGTTTCTCAGTTTGTTCTCAGTTTTTAACAGTCTCTTATGCTTTGGCTCAAACTGAGGGTTGATGGGGGGTGGGAGGGAGGAGAGGGTGGGTGATGGGTATTGAGGAGGGCACCTTTTGGGATGAGCACTGGGTGTTGTATGGAAACCAATTTGTCAATAAATTTCATATAAAAAAAATAAAAGTATACTAAAATAAAAAAAATAAAATAAATAAACTATTGTTTCTGTTATTTATTTGAACTTAGCTGAATAATTTGCATAATTATGAGGAGGATAAGAGGTCCAGAAACCATATTCATGATATAAGTGGAATCATCACAGGATTCCAGTTATTTCCCTGATTGTAAAGGGGTATGTGCTCTTTGAAAAAAAAAAAGTCATACCCTACAAGCTATACAAAGTAAAATGTGAGCTCCCATAATAAATTTTTTTTTAAATGGAATCATCACCACCTATCTGCTAAAAAAAATTTTTCATTGAAGAACAGTTGACACATATAGTAGTTTCAGGTGTATAGATTACTGAGTCAGCATTTATATGCATTATTAAATGACCACTACAATAAGTCTAGTTATCATCTGTAACCATACAAACTTGTTACAATATTATTGGCTATATTCCCTATGCTGTATTTTACATCTCCATGACTTATTTATTTTAAAACTGGAAGTTGTACCTCTTTTTTTTTTTTTTAATTTTTTTTTTCAACGTTTTTTATTTATTTTTGGGACAGAGAGAGACAGAGCATGAATGGGGGAGGGGCAGAGAGAGAGGGAGACACAGAATCAGAAGCAGGCTCCAGGCTCTGAGCCGTCAGCCCAGAGCCCGACGCGGGGCTCGAACTCACGGACCGCGAGATCGTGACCTGGCTGAAGTCGGACGCTTAACCGACTGCACCACCCAGGCGCCCCTTTTTTTTTTTTTTTAATTTTTTTTTTTTTTTTGGAAGTTGTACCTCTTAATCCCATTCACCTATTTTGCCCATTCCCCCCTCCTCCCTTCCCTCTGGAAACCACCAGTTTGTTCTCTGTATTTATAAGTCTATTTCTGTTTTGTTTGTTCATTTGTTTTGTTGTCTTTTCTTTTGTTTCTTTTGTTTTGTTTTTTACAATCCACATGTAAGCAAAATCATACAGTATTTGTCTTTCTCTGTCTGACTTATTTCACCCAGCATAATACCTTCTAGGTCTATGCATACTGTTGCAAGTGGCAAGATTTCCTTCCTTTTTATGACTGAGTAATAATATGTCATTGTGTTTATACATCACATCTTCCTTACCCATTCATCTTTTGACGGGCACTTAGGTTGCTACCATATCTTAGCAATCATAAATAGTCCTGCCAGTGAGAGGAAAAAATGATAAACAACAAATAAATAATCCTTAGAGTGGATCATTCTCACTAGAGATCCTAGTTACAACTCATATGAAATAGGCTGAGGTGTTGTCAAATGCCAGAGTTCTTTGTCACTCTCACCAAGACTGTTTCCATGACAAGCTTTTGATAAGCAAAGAGAACAGCGGGAAGTGCTTTCTCTTTGAGATAGAAAAAGACTCTGTAAGTTGAATATACCCCCAAATTATATCATTTGTATTAGTTAAAAGAACACAATAGTACTATAAAGTAAAATAGTGTAATAGCCAAAAACAAGCATTTGTTCATACATATATTCAGAGTTGCTATTCCTTGGACAGTGGAGGCGATATCGTACTACCGTTTGCTATAGTAGAAAATGCAGTGCAATGGGTCTGCTTGAGTTGCCACAGAAGGAGGTTTAGACATAACGGTAGTTACATGATCTCCTTTAGGAGAGAATCAACTTTGAGAACCATCAAGAAATAACCATAATATAAGGGTCCAGGGTATTTACTTTATCTCACTGTTGATTATATGCTTTCTCAGATATTAGACACAACATGTTTATAAATGAAATCCCATATCAATCAGCAGTAAGCCCCCTGAAAACAAGGCCAAGATATCTTATTTACCTGGAGTATTCTTTGTCTGAATTTTTAGGGATCGTCTATATCTAGCATAAAAGTATTTTGTTGTCATTCCCAAGTTGCCAAGTTAGATTATAAAAATAGTAAAAATAAATTAAATGTAGAAAAGGTAGAATTTTGCTAAATATGTTTTAAATTTGGTTTATAGAGTGCACAGAAGCCTGGGGGACATATTTACATTCATGTGAAAAATTATTTCTTATTCAAGCCTAGGACCTTCTCAAAACTGCCACAGGTGTTGCATTTCCTCTAAAAGGACATCAATTTTGGCTTTTGTTTCACCTTGAATTAATCAAGGGGGAACTTTAACTTTTCACTTTTAATAAGTAAAAGTATTTGGAAGAAAACATAACAGGTATAATTTTTATTACACTTATTTATTTGTGTCCAACCCATCTCAAGAAAAAAAATAGGTGAGGTAACTCATAACTTTAAAAAGTATAAAAACAAGGTGATCAAGCAGAAGCCTTGGAAACAATTATACTAAATGACTCTGAGATTCCTGGCAGCCAAAGCAAAAGAGAAATTCAAAGTGTTATTTTCTTTCTTTCCTTTTGCCTGATAAGAGAATGTATACAAATTCATATGAAAAGATATATTTATCTTTTCCTGGTATTAAATCAAGGGAAGAATTATATATAAATGCCAAAATAATAGATGTCAAATATTATAATGCACAAAACTCTCAAATGCAGTTGTTACTTACAGATGCTACAGAGGCACTTTCCATATTAACATTTCTTCAAGTGGAAACAGATAAGAAAGCAAAACTCATTTATGAGTGTAATCGTCTCAGAGAACTAAATTAGTGGAATTTGACATTTCACAATCTCTTGTCCTAACTTGATTCAAGGATTTAGCTCAGAAAAAGTAGAGCAGCACTTCTAAAAGCGTGACTTGAAGATTCCCTGAGCCAGATTATCCCAGGTTCTTCTTCAAACGTGGAGATTTCTGGCCCACACTCTAAAGCTACAGAATCAAAATTTCAGGTGTGGACCTTAGGAATCTCAACTGTAAGTAAGTATTCCTTTTGAATTGTGTGCTTGTAGTGTTTGGTTATTAAACACCATCAGGATCAAACCCATTCGTCTATATTTGGCTTCGTGATGCTGAAGCGGAGTCTCTGTAACCAAATCTCTTCTTTGCCACCTGGCTCACTGTTCACTTCTGCCAATAGGGGGCACTTAGAGGGAGCATGGAAGCTAGGTGCAAGGAGGTGGACCATGCTCCTGGTTTGCTTGCTGTTCCTGTCAGTGTCACCCAGCTATAGCCTTCACCTTGGTAGGTCTCACTGTTTCCAGTAGCACTTGGTTCCATTTTCCATTTCATTTCCATCTTACAAAAGCAAGGCCCATGGTGCTCATTTGGAGCACCAGCATCTTCTGAAGTCTGGGTTCCAGCTCTACCGGGCTCTCCTCTGAGTTCCTGAGACACCAGCACCATCCAGGCAGCTTCCTCACCTCAGAAGTCTGAGAAGTTCTTTCTCCAAGCTTCTAGGTTCTAGCAACCCAACCTTTTCCCCTTCTCTCCTCCCAGGCCTAGCGGTGGCAACTGCTTCCTGCAATTACTCTGTGTGAGATTGGTTCCTTTTTGCCCTTTCAGTCCTCCAGTACCTATATAACCAATTCCCTATATAAATTCTCTCTTAAAATAACTGGCAGGGTTTGTTTTTCCTGAGTTGCCCCTGATGATGCAAATGTTAAGATTTGAGTTCTACCCTGCCACCCCATAATTGCACTACCAGCTATTTACCCAAAGGTTAAAAAGTACTGATTCAAAGGAACAAATGCACCCCAATGTTTATAGCAGCACTATGAACAATAGCCAAATTATGAAAATAGCTCAAACGTCCATCAACAGATGAATGCACAAAGAAGATACATATATATGTATGTATTTTTGTTACTCAGTACTTTATATTACTCAGCCATCAAAAGGAATGAAGTCTTGCCATTGACAATGATGTGAATGGAGCTAAGAGTGTATGATGCTGAGTGAAATAAGCCAGTCAGAGAAAGACAAATACCATACGATTTCACTCGTATGTGGAATTTAAGAAACAAAACAGATGAACATAGGGAAAGGAAAAAAAGAGAGAGGCAAGCCTTAAGAGACTCTTAACTATAGAGAACAAACTGAGAGTTGCTGGAGGGGAGGTGGGTTGGAAGATGTGTTAGATGGGTGATGGGCATTAAAGAGGGCACTTGTTGTGATGAGCACTGGGTGTTGTATGTAAATAATGAATCACTAAATTCTACTCCTGAAACCAATATTACATTATATGTTAAGTAACTAGAATTCAAATTAAAATTTGAAACAAAATAAAAATTGAGTTCTAATGACTTGAAGGATTAAGGAGGTGACAACATATCTCTTAGCCAAGGGCCCTCTCACTTATCAATTATTTAAACTCCTATTTTGGTAGCAGTATATACTTTATAAAATAAAGCCTGGTACTGAGAGCTTCAACTATGACATATTATTGCCTTAAGAAACTTCCAAAAGCTTTGAGTTCCAGATAAGCACATAAGAAAGTTGAAATTCTGTTATTGAAAATGAAAATTTCTCACATAGTCTTTCCCAGACTCAGAGCTAACCAGTTTTATATAGGAGTAGCCCACTTATCAGTCTGGGAGCAGAACAAAAATTTTTATCAAAAAAGATATTTATTCTTCCTAAGGGCTTTCATAGGAAGGATTACTTGCATTATCTGCAAGACAAAGTCCAAACCTTGGCCTTATATTTAAAAGCCACCCATGAAGTTATACCTACAAAATTTTTCAAACTCATTTCAATCATCTTTATTAGGATGCTGCTTCCTCCTGGGCTAGTTGTTCCCTGACACATCTTATATATGGATTCCTGCCTCCCCACGTTGGCTCAGGCAGTTTTCTCTGCCTAGGAGTCCTCACTGAATATATGTATATATCTAGAGTAGTGCACATAATGGGAACTCAACACATGTTAGAACTGGTTTTCATTGCCTTCTTTCTACATTAAGCCTTCCTCAGGGTTATTCTGTTTTGAACTGCCATGCAGCAAAGGTTATCTTCCGAATTGCTTGTAGACACTTCCAATCTATAAATTCTTTAAGAACAAGCCATAGATCATACATCTGTGTATTCTCACAGTGCCCCCACAGACCTCGCATAGAATAGTGACTGCTAAAATTTGTTGAGTGAATAAATGACCTATGAAGAGTCATCTACTTTTTTTAGGAGTCCATCATTTCTCCTGTACTCTATTGCAGATATCTCAAATTCTTCTACAAATGTAGAAGATATGAATAATATCCAATATGTCTTATACTATGTCCACAGTGTTATAAAATAAATTTTTTCATTTGTCTAAATCTACAGAATACTTTCCATACATTAACTGTTTAAACTTTGGTGCCAAGTCTGTGGAACTATTTCCCACTTTGATCAAGGAAACTAAGTCTCTGAGAACTTAAGTGACCTTGTCCGAGGTCACATAATGAGACAGTGATGTTCTTGGAACTTGGCAAGTGTTCTTTTCACACACATTACATGGTCTCTCGGGAAGTTGGTGCTTAGACAATCATCATGACAGTGATGAGCTCACCTGACAGATTGCTTGCTCTTCTTCCTCTGCAGAGACTCGCTTCAACACCAGGAACAACTCGAAAGGAATGACTCACAATTCCCAGCAGCAGTGCCAGTTCATGTGCTAGGATTCTGACCACAAGTGTAATGATCAGGCCAGGGAGTCAGATTTCTGCTGGATTTAGAAAAGCATCTATGTGTTTATGAAAGGAACCCAATGAGCTGGTGATAGTACAGCGGCCCTTGGAGGATCCCCATCCACCTCTCCACCCCAGCCAGGAGCATGGCTATGGGAGGAGGAAGGCAGGCAGCAGAGAGGTAAGTGCGGCTTCCCATGTCCTCCTTCTTCCCATCTTAAGTTAGAGTGGTCGCTGGGTAACCCAGTCCTATGTACTGTTTCATAAAGTCTAGTGAGCCACTGGAATTCTTGTCCACAAAATTTCAAACACACTAACAACATAGAGGGACATAGTGCATATAGTGCACACTGAATACTTTCCTCTCCTGTTGAACTGTCTGAAAAATAGGGTTAATATACACCTTTGGGGCTATTCTCAACAGACTTGTAGTAAAGAACATGTTTTAGAAAAATATCTGTTAATAATTTCACAGAGCTTTCAGATAATTTCAAAAGGTAGCCAGCTTCTTTTGAGTCTTAAGAAAAACATTACAATTAGTGTCTACTTTTCTTCTATAATATATTTGATACATAAGATGCAAGGCAAATGTTAGATTGGAACAAACATCAAACCTGGTAAAACTTAACTTCCTGCATCATCAGATCAAGTAGATAATGTCTCTCAAAATTGTCAGCGCCCAGATGGCCTCACCTTTCTCACTCCTGCCCCTCCTTCAGCCACTCTTGCCTCTCCTACCTCTTTTCCTAACCTCCTGGTCTTTCCCTTCTACTTCTCACCCTTCTGATTCTCCCCACTTCCTTTCATTTTCAGAGTAGAGACTTAACCTTGAGGAAATTGCTTTGTTTGCTGCACTTTCTATAAAGCCTGGTCTAAGCAGCCAATCTTGTTTGCAGAAAATAAAAGTTAGAAAGCTAGGTTTTGTGAGGGTAGAGTTTTGAATGTTAGCACACAGTCCATCGTCCCTGAGTTCATGCCATCAGCAGAGAACCAGGTACGGTTTTTCTGAGTAATCCCTCATCCACACATATCCTCTGTTGGTGAAATATGTGCTTGAGAGGAGCAAGCAGGAACTATCAGAGGACTAAAAATTATAAGTTAGGTGTAAAAATATGTTCGCAATTACCAACAAGTTAGTATTTCCATTACTAGAGAAATATTATATTTTGCCATTATAAATAATTATGTACTTTGGCTTTTCACCATTATTTAGATGCCTTTATAAGATTATGAGCAATATTTCATTTTCTGACAAAAAGAAAATTAGAATCATGAAGATTAACTGTTGCCAGAGATTGGGCAAGGATAATAACAGTATAGATTCCTGAAAATGAGTAGATAGAAAATCAATCCAAACAAACTGGCAGAAGGAAGTCAAATTGGAACCATGCGAAATGAGGAACGATGAAATGCAATCATTAAAATAGCCGTGAGGTTAATTTACTTAACACTCCTTTTCATCCATGGGAGTCAGCAGATTATCCCAAGGTGAAGAAAAGATATAGGTGTAACCTTGTAAGAGGAGAGCTGTGGGACACAGCTACAGACAAAGCCAGCCTGAGGAAAAGGGCACAAAGGCTAAATATTGAATTTATATAGTGTTACTGGAAGGCAGCCAGGAAGGGTTTGCCCTGACTTTTATTACCAAGCCTATGGTTTAAATGGATGGCCCAAGAAGATACTATAGGTTACCTTGAAGACAGGCACCCAGACATAGGATTGCTTCATACGGGTACGCGGCCTATTCACTGTACAACGACAGGGAGTGCCATTCACATAGACTACAGTGTGAAAGGAGACCCCTATATCTGTGGAGGGCCTTCTGTGGTAACTTGCTGGAGTCATATAGAAAAAGAGAAAAAGCAGGATATCAAATCATATATAAAATCTGATAGTGATTTTTTTTCAAATAAAACATATACATAGAAAAATGACCAGAAGCTATGTCAAAATAATAAAATTTCTGGAAGTATGCATGAATTGACTTTTTATTTTTCCTAATTTTCTGTATTTTTACATTGACTAAATTAGCTTTTTAATCAATTAACAGCATTTAATAAATTAGTAGCTTAAAATACCCAAATTGATACTATTTATAGCTTCAATGTTATAAAGTGTCAAAGATGTAAGGATTAGAATGGTTTCTACCACAGATGTAAAATCCTTTAGAAAAGCTGGGCACTATTTTTCTACATGTGTTTACATTTTAACTAGCTTGGCATTTTACACTATTCAATAAAATTTAAGGATTAGCTTTGCTTTTGAAAGTTCTGATTTTAAATACTAAAGAGCTGGAATACTGCACATCCAAAAGTAAAAGATTTCAACTACAGTTTCCTCAACTCCAGTGTTCTCTCAATGCTGCTTACCTCTTGGGTTGGCTTCAGTTTAGACCTCAGACCTCCCCCAGCAACTGGGACGACATGATTCCTGGTTCACAGCCAATGGAAAGAAAGCCTGTCCATAAACCAATGACAACCAAGAGGAAGGGATTGGCTTAGATTAATCAGGATTTATCCTGGACCAGAGATGGTTACATCACTGCTACAGAGGGAAACAGGTGGAATCAAGGACAAATACAGGTTTTGTGAGGGCTGGAATTTATACAATCCAGGTGTTCTCTTTCAGTAAAACAATTTTTAAAAATACAAATTCATTATGAAAATGAACTTTTAGAATAAAAAATGTATATTTTTGAAAATGCAAGGTGCTGTGGGCATCATGAAATCTAGAAAAGAGAATATAATATTTTCATTAACTTCCTGACACATTTCCATCACATCCCTTCTACAATTTTTTTGGCCCCATACTCTTTGCCTCTTCCTATGAAAATTGTGTAATCATTCATAAAGAAAAAATATAGATTTTAATATTTCCTCTAGCAAAAAATAATTTGAGTTTTTTGTATTGATAATTTCAGTAACTTTCTTTTAGCATCACAATTAGTTATCAGTGATGTTGTACACATTTTCAGGAATGTTATCAAATTTGGGTAGGCTTCTATTAAGTTGTCTTTTTTTTTTTTTTTTAACATATGGCTATGTGGCTATTGGAAAAATCTTTCTTCACCATTTAGCTTCTGGATCAATAGTTCTCAAATTTTAAATCTCCTCTACTGTCCACACATTCCCAACACCAGGCACTACAGGACCTGCTCATGGTTCCATACATCCCACGCCTTGGTTGGTACAGCACAATGAATGATTTCTGGAAGCCATTTTTACACCAAGGCAGCTGACTATACATGGGAGTAATTGCAAACCAGGTTAAATATGATCCATTAAACCCAAACAAAAATATTCTATATTCACCATTCCCTCAGTGGGATCTCAAAAATTCCCTATACCACTGCACATCACCCAACTGAAGGTCAAGTGTGATGGAGAGGAAGTTGGAGAGTGAATGAAAAATCAGTCCTAACCAATGAGAGTTAACATGACCATGTTCCATGTTAAATCAGTATCTAGGTCCCATGACAATGCAATCTATTTGAGAAGTGATCAAAATTATTGTCTAGAAAGAAAAAAAAAAGTACACAATATAGTTTTTGTTATAATGATTAATTTACATGTGTTTCTTCGTTAACTAGTTAATAAGTGGTTAATGTATCACATTCCTGGTGTGATCCCACATCCAATGGCATGAGACAGGAGGGGATAGATATAGAAATATATCACCAGACCTTAATTTTGAAGAACTAATGACCTGTTATGGGCATCAAAATTTATAGGCATTCATTATCTGCTTTAAAATACTTGGCAGATTAAAAAGTAAACAATAAAGTAAATATAGGTTGGCATTGTGAACATCTTAATTTTGTATTATACATGTTAATTGCATGAAAAGATAAAGGCTACTCTAAAACTATTTGAAAATGAGTTTGGTTGGTTGCATACTGATGTTGTGCAATGAATAGTGCCTACCCAACTTTAGTGTGCATTGTTTCATCTTGGATTCAAAGCTATTTAACATTTTCATCACTTGTGTGGTTGATGGACTAGAGCGCACGATGATTAAATTTACAGATAATAGCAAATTGGAATAAGTGGTTATTACTTTGGAGGACAGGATTAGAATTCTAAATGACCTTGCAAAGCTGGAAAAAGAGTCATATAAATAGACTGATGAGCAATTGTGTTGAGAAATGTGTGAGGAAGTACACTTAGGATTTTTTTTTAACTACACAAACAAAATGTACCAATTTCTTAAACAAACATTTTTTAAACGCAGAAACCACCATCCATCACAAATTGAATACACATCAGTAAGTATAGCCATTACATTTTTAAAATGCTTCATTTTGGAGGTGGTTTAACAACAGTGTAATTGGAAGGAAACAGAAAATAATATATTTTCTCACTATGTCTGGTTCCATGCAATCTCTCATGGATCAGGTTTACTTTAACTCAGGAGAAAATGATTTTCTCAAGGCATTTGACTACAGAGCTTCTGCATCTGCTAGATTTCTGGAAGGAATGTCAGAGTAGTGTCAAAGGGGCCTAAAATTGGGGTCTGTTCAACCAGTACTTGTAAAACATTTATATATAACTTTGTATCAAGTACTACAGCCAATAAGCTACAAAGGGCATGCTCTCTGTGGGCAAAAGAGGTTTTGAAAGGATTAAAAACACAGTAATAGGGGCACCAGGGTAGCTCAGTCGGTTAAGTGTCTGACTCTTGATTTCACCTCAGGTCATGATCTCACAGTTCGTGAGATGGATCCCTGCCTTGGGCTCTGTGCTGATAGCATGGAGCCTGCTTGGGATTTTCTCTCTCCTCTCTCTGTCCATCCCACCTCACCCTCTCTCTCTCTCAAAATAAATAAATAAACTTTAAAAACCCAGTAATAATATGCATTTTCTTCCTTATTAAATAGAAAATAAATTTCACTTATTCCATAACTAAAACTGGTGACATTTGTCAATTATACCTGTCAATACGATTTTCTTCAAGGTTAATAAGTTAAATGTTAATACAAATAAATACAGAAATATTTATAAAAATAAGTGTGATACCCAGAGCAATATTACAAACACACTGAGAGTAACTTTGATGAGTTAGTTACAAGGACTATGCCCCACACATATCAAAGGATCAGAAAGCTGACAGCCTTCCAAAACATTGGGCTAGTTAAAAATCAATACATGTTTATTTTTGGCACAAGTCATTTTATTACTATGCTTTGCTGGTATTTGAAAGCCAGGCACAAAAGTTTAAAGATGTCTCATTAGCTTTGCTGAGAGAGTAAAATACACAAAAAATTTTGGTTTAAAATAGAGGAATTAGAAAACATCTGAACCCAGAAACCCCATAGGAAACAAATCATTGTTTATATTTTATCCACATCATTTTATCCATTTTTAAACTATGAATGATTTACAATGTCTCCCCAATGTAACATACATGTTTACTGTGTTTATTCTTACAAATAATAAATGCTCTAAAGAAATTTTCTGCTCTATACAAAATAAGTATCAAGAAAACCAACTACAAAAAAAAAAAAGCAATTGTGGGGTGCTTAGGTAGCTCAGTGAGTTAAGCACCAACTCTTGATTTTGGCTCAGGTCATGATCTCACTGTTCATGAGTTCGAGCCCCGCATCAGTCTTTGCGTTGACAGTGCGGAGTCTGCTTGGGATTCTCTCTTTCCTCCTCTCTCTGCCCCACCTACTCACGCTCTCTCATCTCTCAAAATAAATAAACAAACCTAAAGGAAAAAAAAGAAACTGTAATTTTTATTATATTATTTATATACCTTTTTTAATTAATAATAATGAATTTAAAGTTTGGGGGTGTACAGTTTTTACCAGTCAGCAAATAGTACACTTCTCTAACTTGAAGTGCCCCCTAAAGCACTCTAGATTTTAAATTCTCCTCTGAGCAAATTCTGTGACTGTAACTCTCAGGATTGGTGTTACTACTTCAAGTGGGATTTTTAAAGATTGTATTTCTACATTATTACAAAAGGGCACATATCAGTGACAGAGAGGGAATGTCTTTGGTAGAGGAGGAAGGAATGGGAGTAAGAATTGCAAATTAAGGTAAAAAGTTTTCTAAAAACTAAAATGAGAAGAGCTTTCATGGACTGATGATAAATGGAAGGAAGTAAGGAGAATAATGTTCTTAATTATTCTTAAGTTTAAAAAGTATCTTTTAAAGGGAGGGTGGTAACATTTCATGGCGGGGGGACAAAAGTCACCTGACAGTGGTATTCAAGTTTTCACTAGAACAGTGGTTCCTAAAATGTAGTCCTTGGACCAGCAGAATCAGCATCCCCTGGAAACTTGTTAGAATTGCAAATTATCGAGGCGCTTGTGTGGCTCAGTTGGTTAAGCGTCAGACTTTGGGTCAGGTCATGATCTCAAAGTTGGTGAGTTGCAGTCCAGCGTTGGGCTCTGTGCTGACAGCTCAGAGCTTAGAGCCTGCTTCAGATTCTGTCCCCCTCTTTCTCTCTGCACCTCCCCTGCTAGTGCTCTGTCCCTCTATCTCTCAAAACTAAACATTAAAACAAAATTTAGAATTGCAAATTACAGAGCCCCATCCCAGACCTACTGAACCAGCCACTAAGGGGTGGGACCCGGTAATCAAGTTTTAACAAAGCTCTACAGGTAATTCCATGCATGGTAAAGGTGGAGAACCATATTAGTAACTCCTGAGAGCTTTTAGAACTACCAATGCTCAGGCCCCATCTCAGACCAATTATATCAGAATTTTTAGGGATGAGGCCTTGCCATCAATACGGTTTTCAACACTCCCCAGGTGCTTCAAATGTTGGGTAGAGAATCACTGTCTTGGGTTTTCTTCACCCCCAGAGAAAGGAGCCAACTGGCTGAGCTCCAAAACTAATCCTCTTAAAACAGGATTAGTTGAATCTTGAACCCGTTTACTTCTTTTTCAATGATAGATGTTCCTAAAAGAGATTTGAAAACCACAGGCTGAGCACAGCCAGGATTGACTCATTCTACATAAATCCATTAACACCTTTATCAGTAGATCCTAACCCTGAGGTAATAAGGACTCTACAGGTTCATTTGATGAAAGGAAGAGGGAGGGGAAGATGACCATCCTGACCCAAGGGGCACAGTGAGGACACCTCAACCGAGAATCTGGAGAAAGGGCCACAGCCCTAGTGGAGGGGAATGAGGGAGAGTCCTACCGTAAGAGTACAGGCAGGCCCAGACAGGGATTTAAAAGAATAAAAAACGGATATGGTGTCACAGACAAATCTCTTCTGCATCATGCAGAGTTTACCTGAGGCTAGCCTTGTACAGCCAAATGGAGATTAGTCAGATACAAAGATAAATTATCTCTGAAATTATTTTGCAGATAGTGGGGAAACTTTTAAAAATTTGCTGACATTAGATGTACATGCAAATTCCAGGCACTACCTCTGCAGAACTGTGCCCTATCATCCCCATTAAAGGTTCCTCAGAATAGGAGCTAGGGTGTTTACTAGCAAAATGATAGGTTGTTGAAGAGATAGTGTTTCCTGGGTTTCTGGTTGGAAGCTGGCATCAAGGGAAAGAAATAGAAACTCCCAGAGCTGATCTATTAGTTTCTCTATCACCCAGGTTTCAAGAAATTGTACTGAAAGTTTAACAAGCATTGTTGGATCTCCATTCTTCATAAAAAAGAAAAGACATACAAACACTGAGACAATAACTTACCGATTCGATTATAAAAGATGTGTGTCGACTATTCTGAGTTAAAAGAGATTAGATAGAAATTAAATTGGTTTAACGTTCAGTTGAGGACACTTGGTGATGAAGTTACATGTCCCAGTCTTTAAGCTGTGGCATTACAGAAGCAATAAATGATTTAAAAGTTTTGAAATATGGACCAGGCATATAAAATCCTGCAGGTACCAAGATATGGCATTCAAAAAATAAAAAAAGAAAAAGAATAGTTGGGGGTTTCAAGAGGAAAATTTCTTATTTTTAAGATAACATCAAAATGTGCTTTAGTTTTTCCCTACAACAATAATTCAAAAACTTTAACTGCTGAAGAATCATCTGGGAGCCTTGATAAAACAGAATGCCTGGCCTCACCTCCAAGAGTTTCTGAGTCCAGAGTTCTGCAGTGCAGGTCAACTTTGCATTTCTGAGTTCTCTGGTGATGCTGTACTGCTGTCGGGACCACACTTTGAGAATGACTGATTTAAAATACTGATTAAATTCTAGCATGTACGATTTGTTTAAAATGGCATAACACATAAGATTTACAAGGACATAAAGAATAAGTCAATACATATCCTTGAACCACCACCTACTCTAAGAAATTAAACATTACAATGCCATTGAGTTTCCCCTATATATCTTTTCTGGATTCTATTCCTCTTCCAACTTACCTAGGGATAATCATTATCCTCCATGTTTAATTGTGATTTTTTTTTTTTCATTTTTGAGGGGGAGGGAAGAGAAGGGCAGAGGGAGAGAGAAAGAGACAGATAATTTTAAGTAGGCTCCATGCTCAGCACAGAGCCCAAAGTGGGGCTTGATTCCATGACCCTGGGATCATGGAATCAAGAGTCGAACGCACAACCAACTGAGCCACCCAGGCGCCCCTAATCGTGATTCTTTATGGTTTGCAAAGAATTACAAATTGACAAGAAACAGGAAAGTTTTTTTTAAAGGCAAAGAATCTAAATAGTCTATTTTCAGAAGAAATTCAAAAGATGATCCACAAACATATAATGTTCAAACTTATTAATAATTAGAGGAATACAGAATTTTTTAAAACTATGAAATAACACTTTACATCCATTTAATGGTCAAGAATTAGGAAGCTGGGGGTGCCTGGGTGGCTCAGTTGGTTGAGCATCTGACCTCGGCTCGGGTCATGGTCTCATGGTTCGTGGGTTCGAGCCCCACGTCAGGCTCTGTGCTGATAGCTCAGAGCCTGGAGCCTTCTTCAGATTCTGTGTCTCCATCTCTCTCTGTCCCTCCCCCTGCTCACACTCTGTCTGTCTGCCTGTCTCTCTCTCTAAATAAATAATTTAAAAAAAAAAGAATTAGGAAGCTGGCTAGTGCCAAGTGCTGGAGGGTTTGAGATACAGAGGGAGACAGGAATGTCTGCGTCTACTGGTGGAAGAGTATATTGATGTAACCTTCTAGAAAACAATCTAGTTTCTTGGTCAAATCAATATAGGTATACACTGTGCCCCTTGCAATTTAGCTCCTGACTATCCTTCCCTAAGAAAAAAGGAGACCTGTTTAAAGATTGTGATGAAAGTCAGAGGCAATCTAGTATCCATGACTGGGGAGTGGATAAACACAATGTGGTAGAAACAATTACTCCTTGAAATACCATCATGCATTCAGAAGAAACAGAAGACTAGATGTACACATAGAAACATAGATAGTTCTTAAAATCTAGTCTTGGTTTTGAAAAAAAGTTAGACACAAAATGAGATTTCTATCACAATACTATATGTATGTATACATATCATTTTATTCTCTAAACTACAAGTAAACTGCAAACATGATGCTCTTAACCCCCTATTGTACTAAAACCCCAGGGTCCTGAAAACGAGAGTGAGAACATTCTCTTACTTGCAGTGCAATTATCAAGATCAGGAAACTAGCCCTGATACAATAATATTAGCTAACTCACAGACATTCATATTTTTCCAATAGTTCCAATAACATTTATAGCAAAAGAAGATCCTGGATCATAGACTGTATTCAGTTGTCATGTCATGTTTGCTTTAATCTTGACAGTGCTTCAGTTATTCCTAATCCTTCATGACCTTGGTTTTTCTAATAGGTACTATCTCTAGTTCCCACTTACCCACAATTTCACTTGCTGCATTTTCAGTGTCCCACGTTCAACTGAGTTCCAGAAGATGATCCTCCTTCTGATGTATTGTCAGAAGGACCATCATAGCCTAATACCACATCACAATGCCTACATCATTCACTTCAGTTCATCTCATCACATAGGCATTTTATCATCTCACATTATCACAAGAAGAGTGCGTACAGTATAATAAGATATTTTGAGAGACCATATTCACATAACTTTTATTACATGATGGTATTATAATTCTTCTATTTTATTATTAATTATTGTTGCTAATTTCTTACTGTGCCTAATTTATAAAGGAAAAACATTGTATACAAGGTTGAGTCCTATCTGCAGTTTCATGCATCAACTAAGGGGCTTGGATGATATACCCCACAGATAAGTGGGGACTACTATATAAGCAGTTGTTTTTAGGACATGCCTCAGTTTGGGTTTGTCTAACGTTTTCCTAGGATTAGATTTGGGTTATGCATATTTTTCAAGAATACCCCTGAAGTGGCATTGTTTTTTTCTCTGTGCACCCTATCGGGAGGCACTTGTGAGCTTTTCCCATTATTGATGATACTAATCTTGCTCATTTCGTCAAGGGAAACTATCAGGTTTCCCTCGCTAAAGTAACTACTTTTTCCTTTGGAATTAATAAGTGTCTCCAGCGGGATACTTTGAGACTATCTACCCTATACACATCAAATATTCACTCACTAGATTTAGCATTGCTGATTATTTTCTGAATTATTACCATGATAGTTGCCAAATGATGATTTGCTAATTCCACTTCTTCCACATATACTAATTGGCGTTGTACAGTAAGGAGGATCTTTCTCTTCTCCCTCAAATGTGTATTTCAATATGGACACATGGATTCTCATTTTATTCAATGGTTTATAATAGATATTATCCTTACTTATTTTGATACCAAATTATCCCAGATTTGGCCAGTAGGAGCCCATTCAAGCTGGTTTCTAACTCCTTTACATAGGTTTCCTTTAATCTCTGAGCACTTTTTTTTTTTTATTTTTTTTCAATGTTTATTTATTTTTGGGACAGAGAGAGACAGAGCATGAACGGGGGAGGGACAGAGAGAGAGGGAGACACAGAATCGGAAACAGGCTCCAGGCTCTGAGCCATCAGCCCAGAGCCCGACGCGGGGCTCGAACTCACGGATCGCGAGATCGTGACCTGGCTGAAGTCGGACGCTTAACCGACTGCGCCACCCAGGCGCCCCTCTGAGCACTTTTTAAATTTCTAGCTCAAGTTGTTCTAGACTCGTTTTGTATTTTCCCAGACTCAGCCCAGGAACCATTCATTTCTCCAAAGAGGCTTGTTTTCCTTTAGAGAAGAATGCTTTTCAGAAACCAAAATCTGGACATTAGGTGTGTTCAAAACCCAATCCGATGTCCCAGCCTTCCCATGTTCCACATTTGTAACTCCCCTTTTCTGGCAGTGAAAAACCTGATTCCATTATGCAAAATACATTTACTTATTTTCTTAATTCAAGAAATTCAGAAAGTAGTTTCAGAGTTCTGAGATAATCAAGGCTTCAGTATTTTAGAGTTTTTTTTTTTTTTTGTCTTTGAGAAGCGTTCTTGAATAAGGAATGACGCAAAGATAGTAGGCTCCCTGAACCAGAAGGTGGTCTCATATCACCCTATTTCCCCTTCTTTCACAAGATCCATACACCTAATTGACTCTTGATAATGATTTATTTAATGAGCAAGTAAGTGATCTCAATAGGTTTTTAAGACTCATAAGCATTATGGATTGAAATAAAGTTATTAAAGAAAGATTATTCAAAAGACGTTGCCAGAAATAAGGGTTTTTTTGTTTTGTTTTTTAAATGTTTATTTTTGAGAGAGAGCAAGTGACCCAGGGAGGGGCAGAGAGAGAAGAGGACAGAGGATCCAAAGCGGGCTCTGCGCTGACAGCAGTGAGCTGGATGCGGGGTTCTAATTCATGAACCATGAGATCATGACCTGAGCCAAAGTCAGACGCTCAACCAACTGAGCCACCCAGGTGCCCTGCCAGAAACAAGGGCTTTTAGAAGATTTGGTTTAAAATGGTAATTGTTGACCTTCACTTATTTTCTGTCAAACATTTTTATTTGAGGGACCTGCTTGGTATTCTCTCCCTCTCCCTCTGCCCCACCCCTACTCAACACTTGTGCTCTCTCTCTCTCAACAAATAAACTTAAAAAAAAAAAAACCTTTTATTTGAGAACTTTCCTTTCATATACATCATTGAGTATAGTTGACACACAATGACATTAGTTTCAGGTGTACAACACAGTGATTCAACTTCTCTATACATTCTACTATGCTCACCACAAGTACATCACAAGTATAACTACATATCTTCATACAATGCTATTATAACATCATTTTCTATACTCCCTATGCTGTATCTTTTACTCCCGTGACTTATTTCTGGGCCAGTTATGAAACTGGTAACCTGTATGTCCCATTCCCTTTCACCCATTTTGCCCATACCTTGACACACACACCTCCTTCCCTCGGGCAACCAGAGACAAATGTTGACAAGATTTGAAGGATTAAAAAAACTTATTGGGAAGTAGGAACCACACAGCAAGCATATAACCCCCAGTGTTTGCTTTTTGAATCTATATAATAAATTCAAAACAAAGAGCTCTGTGTGCCTCTTCAAGCAGAGCTATCAACAGAGGTGTGAGAATAAGTTCCTTTAGAGATAATTTAATCAACTGAGGAGGAAAAGTTTGCCCACTCCTTCAGGACTATAAAAGGAGTTGGAAGAGGCTTGGGTGATCCACCTGGAGAGCTGAGAGAAAAGCCACAAAGTGTGGAACTTTCTCCTGATAACCGACTGAACCAACCCCAAGAGAACACTTTAGAGACAAGGTGAGTGGACCCACACCAACAGGTGTGTTAAGAGGGCCCCAAAGTCAAGCTCCTCAGCCTTTAGAACAGCGGTTCTCTCTAAGAAGTAGATCTGTGGGTTGGGGGGTTTGTTTCTAAGCATCTCTATCGTGTTTGATTTGTAGAACTGTGTACATGATTACTTTTTCTATCAAAAAAAGTTTCAATTTATAAAGAAGTAATCTAATCTCCAGATTACACATGTGTTCAATCATATTTTACGGCCCAAATATAAGGTCAGTCAGTAAGACAAATACGTGACATCAGACCTATCCCAGATAATTGGAGAAACTATGGTCACAAAATTTATATTTTGATTAACCTAAGATTATCAAACTTTGAAACCAGGTCCAGTAAGAGCTGTGCTATGTAATAATGTAATATCTCATCACTGGAAGTTTAAAAATCAGTATTTTTTATAATTTAAAAAAATCAATCAATCTGATAACTGCAAAGTGAACCACAATTTATTTTTTATAACCTGAAATTAATTTTTCTTTGGGAATCTAATTGAACATACTTGACCATAATTACCTAGACCTTTAAAAAAATGTTGATAGTGTTCGTGTTATATATAAAAACAATATAAGCCACTGTAGGTAATTTGAAAGATAAAGAAAAATAGAAAATAGAAAATAAAATGTCCATAATTTATTCAACTTCAGAAATAGTCACTATATACATTTTCACGTATCTCTTTCCAGACGCTTTTTTTTTCTATGTTTATACAAATATTTTGTTTCAAAAGCAGGATTATGTGACATAAATAGTTGTATAGAACTTTTCATACAAATTTACCAGATTGTATTTAACTGGTCTGCAAAGTTTAAAGTAGTAAAGAAAAGATGTATATCTTAGAATATTGACTAAACTCAAACTATCTTTTCCTTAAAGTATTCTATTCAACTTTAAACTACATATTTTGCCTAATCAAATAGGTCCCCAATAATCGTGTGCTATAACTTTACGGAATGCAACCTCTTGATATCAAAGTTCCATTTTAAAAGGTAGTTTGTTATTCAAATTTGAATAGAACCTGCTGTAATAACTGAATGGTTTGCACACACAGTTTTGGTCTCCATGCTCCATAGTGAAAACCAAATGTCAATGTGCTTCCTCCTTATAAATAACCAATTACATGGGTAACCTAAAAATAGAGTTCTTGTTGGCTAAGATGGGTTAATGACAGCCAGCTTGGAATCCTGTCATGTAGTACAGCTATTTTACTGTCACAGTGTAGCTAGATTTGTCAATCTTCTCTGGCCTTTAGTACATATTTTAGATCTAGATGCCCCAATGAGGAGTCACAGCTAAGGAATGTATAGTTTACTGGTGAAGAATTGATTGCATTATTTCTAATTAGATCAGAAGGGAATCTGAATTCAGTGCTTTTGTGTAAAGGAGCAAGAAAAGGCAAAGCATGATCTAAAATTCACAAAGGGCGGGGCACCTAGGTGGCTCTGTTGGTTGTCTGACTCTTGATTTCAGCTCAGGTCATGATCTCACAGTTTGTGGGTCTGAGTTCCATGTCCAGGCTCTGCGCTGACAGCACAGAGCCTGCTCGGGATTCTCTCTCTCCCTTGCACTCTGCCCCCACCCCTCAAAAATAAATAAATAAATATTTTTAAAAGTAAAATAAAAATCATGAGGGATAGTAGGACAAGGGAAAGGAAGAAGAAATTATGGTGTGAACAGTTAAAACTATTGTCCAGTTTGGGAGTGTAATTGCAATGGGATAAAAGTAACTTATTTGATTCAAGATATTTAGAAGATAATGGTTATAGTTGTTTGAAGCAGAAAATAAGAAAGAATAATAGCAAGTTATCGAAGTTAATGATGTCATATTCCTTGGCCTTATTTTAAGAAACTTATAAGCACAGCTGGAAATTTCTAGTTATCAATCTAGAAACTTCCACAGACAATCCTTTTTTGGCAGGAGGGATAATTTAGTGATTTAATTTTTTTAAGACTTTATTTTTAAGTAATCTCTACACCCAATGTGGGGTTCAAACTTACAACCCTGAAATTAAGAGTCACATGCTCTACCAACTGAGCCAGACAGGCACCTCTAATTTTTTTTTTTTAAACAGAATACTGGAAGCACAAATTTTCAGATTAACAGATGGCAGACTTCTCGCAGCAGAGGCAATAAAAAGACTACAATTCTTCTCACCAGAAATGTATTTAGTTATAATTCAGTCTTGCAGTCTTTTTTTTAATCCAAGTACATTTCATTATAGTAGAATTTTTCTCTATCCTTGTCAAGTTTCTGATCCCTGTGGAAAATCTCAACACATATGACAACCATTTATGTTCTTTTTATCCAATTACCATAATACTGGGAGTATGTGGTTCAAAACCTGGGACCAGAAATTCTCATACTCTTTCTTCTACACTCCAGTCCCTCTTTAGGAATACTGTCCTGACTTCACTTCTACTCCCCATTCCAACCCTCCAGGCAGAACTAGGCATAACTCTGCAGAGTTCCCATAGCACATGACAGAAAACATCCATTATACCTTTTATTGCACAGTATTGTAGCTGTTTACATAACGGGTAGCTTTTGAGGACAGCATCCTTATCATGGTTGCACACTCACCTCTTAGACCAGTGCGTAGAAAATGTCAACAGAAATTATTGTCAGGATCTTATAAGGAGAAAAATGTTTTTAGGGGCAGTCTGGGCAGTTCTGTAACACACAGTATGGTTTCTGCTAAAGATGTTAACTTGTGGTTGATATTGGAGCAGAGCTAAGCAAGGCAGCAATGATTCCATGTATTCCTAGGAAACTCGTACCTCCATTTCTTTTCGTCTCTTCACTCCCAGAACAACTGCTGTTTATTTCTAGTAATAGACATAGTGCTGACTGTTCCTCCCTTCTTCCAAGGAGAACATAGTTGGCTCAGCAAAGGAAACAGGCTCGAAAGAAACTTTAGAGGCTGTCAAAATAGGTGGAGGTACGGGTATGACTCACCATGGCAACGTTCTCCATCACTAAAGGATTGAGTCAGATTTTTCAGAGTACAGACAAGGACCTTGAAAGAGTTCCCTGGAAATCAGAGTATTTAAGAATTGGGTTTTCTTGGGGCACCTGGGTGACTCAGTAGGATAAGTGTTGGGACTTCCGCTCAGGTCATGATCTTGCAGGTCGTGAGTTCAAGCCCCACATCAGGCTCTGTGCTGACAGCTCTGAGCTGGAGCTTGCTTCAGATTCTATGTTTCCCTCTCTCTCTCTGCCCCTCCCCCACTTGTGTTCTGTCTGTCTGTCTGTCTCTCTCTCTCAAAAATAAACATTAAAAAAAAAAAAGAATTGGGTTTTCTTGTCAACACTCATTTGATATAGACCTAAAGGAGGTAAAATCCTTGAAATCACTGTCAGCTCCTCTCCTGTGTCTTCAGATACACATTTGTAGAAATAGCATGGGGTCTGGGATATCAGAATTATTACTGTTACTGCTGTAGCTGCTAATGCGATCATAATTCTTAGAACCACAAGGAAGCTTCTGTGCCCCACTGTACTAGAAATGGATGATTTTGTCTTCCTGAGTAACATACCTACCTTGTATGACCAAAGGTGTGCTTGGACTCTGCCAAGTAATGATGAGCTTACAGCAGCCAGCACCCTCAGCTTTTAAGATTCAGACTTCGGGGGGCCTGGGTGGCTCAGTCGGTTGAGTGTCTGACTTCCGCTCGGGTCGTGAGCTTGCGGTTCCTGGGTTCGGGCCCCACATCGGGCTCCGGGCGGACAGCTAGGAACCTGGACCTTTCTTCGGATTCTGTGTCTCCCTCTCTCTCTGCCCCTCCCCCGTTCATGCTCTGTCTCTCTCTGTCTCAAAAATAAATAAACGTTAAAAATAATTAAAAAAAACGAATAATTATAAAATAAGTAACTTTGATCAAGGCTCTGTCTCTCTCTGCCAATCAAAAATAAAAAGAAAACTAATAAAAAAATTTTTTAGAGATTCACAGACCTCATCTTGTAAATAATCAGAATCAGCCGCAGTACCTCTAAAGGGTTAAGGAGCCAGGGCATCAGAGAAGATTTGAGCATTATTTAAGGGACACGTGGATCCTGAAATTATGGAAAGAATAATGAGTCTGGGAGCAGTTTTCAATGTTGACTGGTTCCTTTATTTACTAAGTGTGTTGTTTTAATCTCTCCTTATATAAGGTGGGATAGCCAATTCTCCTCCCAATGCCAGCTAGAGTAGGTAAGAGATGTGATCAGATAATACAAAGGGAATTATTTGAGGAGTCAAATTGCATGGAAATGCAAAGTACATTCCTGTTAGGAGGACTTCCCCTTGGCTCTGAGATGACTGCCACTTTCGGTGAGCACTTGGATGAGTCACTTATCCTCTCCAGAGGTCTGTTCTCTGAGGCATAATTGGATTAACTTCCGGGCCTTTCCAGTTCTATCTTTACATGGCTCAAAATTGGTTTCATCCTCTTATATTTGGAAAAACTCCATCCTCCAACCCCTTGCTGCATTTCTTGCCTTTCAGCATTCCAACAGCTCAGACTCTCAGTGCCTCCAACACAGCATGCAGATATAAACACTTCAAATTTCCCCTTACAGTGACCATGGCAGGCAGAGAGAGAGGCTGAACCATGTGGTTAGAGTGCTTTGAAAAGATAAAAGCCCCTTAAAAATGAAAGATTATTGGGG
Organism: Felis catus; assembly: GCF_018350175.1. Taxonomy (NCBI): domain Eukaryota; kingdom Metazoa; phylum Chordata; class Mammalia; order Carnivora; family Felidae; genus Felis; species Felis catus. The sequence goes on from NC_058372.1 coordinate 57,211,530, forward strand.
CGTCTGGGTGGCTCATTCAGTTAAGCATCTGACTTCAGCTCAGGTCATGATCTCACAGTTTGTGGGTTTGAGCCCTGCATCTGAACTGTCACCTCAGAGCCTAGAGCCTGCTTTGGACTCTGTGTCTCCCTCTCTCTCTGTTGCTCTGTCTCTCTCTCTCTCTCTCTCTCTCTCTCGCTCTCTCAAATATAAGGAAACATTAAAAAAATGTTTTAAATGAAAGATTGTTATGTAGAAGCCAAGGGTCCAAGAATAAAAAGCAACTAAGAGCCATGAAGGGCCATTTTTAATGATTTCCATAATATAAATTTTGTACATGGTTGCAGGATAAAACTCTAGATAGAATGCAAATACCCCAAGATATCTGCCATTTTAAATTAATCCCTCTATGTACAGTAGTCACCAGCCAGGATTTTCCCTTCTCAAAATAGATTAATTGAAGGAAAACTATTAAAAATGTTGTGAAGGGGCGCCTGGGTGGCGCAGTCGGTTAAGCGACCGACTTCAGCCAGGTCACGATCTCGCGGTCCGTGAGCTCGAGCCCCGCGTCAGGCTCTGGGCTGATGGCTCAGAGCCTGGAGCCTGTTTCCGATTCTGTGTCTCCCTCTCTCTCTGCCCCTCCCCTGTTCATGCTCTGTCTCTCTCTGTCCCAAAAATGAATAAACGTTGAAAAAAAAATTTTTTTTAAAAAATGTTGTGAAATCTGGGGATGCCTAGCTGCTTCAGTCAGTACAGCATGTGACTCTTGATCTCAGGGTTGTGAGTTTGAGCCCCATGTTGGGTGTAGGGATTAGAAAAATAAAACAAAATAGAGTGGCTGAGATTTTTTTTTAATTTTTAAAAATTAAAAAATAAAAACATTGTAAAATGTGTTCCTAAATAGCCATCCATATCACTTATTGGTCAGCAATTTCAGTGTATGTAAAGATTACCCAACAGCCAAATGAACATGTGCCACATTCTGCCCAATTAAATTTTAATGTTAATTAGCATTTCTTTAGTACAACAAACAAAATAAAGACAAAGGAAATGTTTCCCTTAAATTTCCAAAAGTTGGTCCACTCATCCATTTCACATTTTTTCTAATCTAAAAGTTTAATCACATTAAAACAATATGACACTTTAAAAAAATATTACAATAAACTTGCTTTAGGTTTGCCATGTTAAATAATTTCTCAAGGCATGGTTTCTGTCTGCCTTATAGTGCACAAATTGGAGGATGATACTAAAGGGGAAGTTAAGTCTAGAATTCTCTGTTCAAAGCCTCTGCCAAAGAGATCAGCATGTCACTATCACTTTGGGTGAATCTGTACAAGATCAATAATTTATTCCTGAGTCACTGATACTATTTGTCAGTTCTTTTGTCTTGTTATTCATTTCAAGGAGTAAAAAGTAAGACTATCCTAAACATTAATGTAAAAGTGAATTATAGTCTTTTAGGAGAAGTTCTCAAACACAGAAGAAATAAAAATAAAAAGCTAGTAAACAATCTGTCCTCTTGGATGATACCATTCAAGATAAGCCAGCCTGTTATCATCATCACTTTCTTGATTTCACCTTCTAATCTCATTGCCTGCTGCCAGATCCTATTTCTCAGGGTTTCTCTGCCTACCAAACACTAGTACTGTCATCCAAACATCAAGCACAAAACAATAATAGCACAAAATACACTAGCTGCTCATTAAATACCTCCCATGTCCCAAGTACCGTGTTAGGCACAGGCACTCCTCTGCCTTGGAGAGTTTCATAATATATAAAGGAGACAGATGGAGTTTACAAAAATGATTACCATAATGCCATAAATACTGCAATAGAGGTATGTACAAGTTACTATGAAAGCACAGGGAATGGAGTATCCATGTTGATGGAAAGGTCAAGACGACTTCACAAAAGAATTAATTTTGAGGTTTTAGGGGAAGTAGAAACAGAATTTTCCAGGTAAAAGGAGTTGCAGACATGAAGGTGTGAGAAAGCACAGCATACATTTTGGAAATCACAATGGGTTTCAAAGGCTAGAAGAATAACAGCAGAGCAGAAGGTAGGGCAGGTAAGGCAAAGACATGATTTTGGCATCTCAAATGTCTTGCTAAAATATTTAGAAATCCTCCAAAACTTAATTGAAGGCCACTGGAGGATTTTTAAGATCAGGACCTGAGCCGAACTCGGACATTTAACTGACTGAGCCACCCAGGCGCCCCCTGGCTCTAGTTTTTAACTGTGAAGTTTAATAATTCCTCGACTTCTTGGAGCCATTTTTCTTGAGTTGCTCCCTTTTTAAAAGGACACTGGAGATTTTTCTGGTCAATGATGTCTATCTATCCTGGAGAAATCTGTAGAAGTTCTTAGAAGCATTCACAAGGTGACACCTGGCTCAAGCTTCATATTTCAGAATGCTGTTACAGAAAATGTTATAAGGATCCTCAAAGTATTTTTCTGTTTTTTTTCTTTCTACATTTTTATTTAAATTCAGCTAGTTAACATATCCACCGCATCTTTTAAAATAGTGAGTTTAGTTTACACAATGAATATTAAATAAAAGGAAAAAAGCTTAAATAGCAACAAAAAGTAATATAATCATTGGTCTGTAAGTTTCTTATAGACATAATTTTCCTCACTGTCATCTGTTGTCAATAATATTTTCAGTTCCCTTTTGAACTCTATGGAAGTGTGCTATGGTAACTCTAAATTGTCCTGACAGATGCACACTAATGTAGCAACACAAATATGTTCATATATTTGTAAAACCACAACCATAGTTCTTATTTAAAGCTTACTGAAGGAAGCTGAGAAACAGTATAGTTTCTTTCTTCCTGATGACAGCAACCCAGGATAGACAGACCAAGAATAAATAATATTGTAAAAGATCATGGAGTAGGCTCATTCACAAAATACTAAAGAAAGTACTCACAGTAATGCTTTTTATAATTAATTTCTTCTTTTTTTTAAGTTTATTTATTTATTTTTGAGAGAGAGAGTCTGCAAATGGGAGAGGGGAAGGGAGAGAGGGAGGGAGAGAGAATCCTAAGCAGGCTCAGCACCGTCAGCATGGAGCCCAATGCCGGGCTCAAACCCACAAACCATGAGATCATGACCTGAGCCAAAGTTGAGCACTTAACCAACTGAGCCACCCAGGTGCCCCTATAACTAATTAATTTCCATAGTATTCATTTGTTACAGCAGTGTTTCTTAATAAAACAATGACTAGAAAATGAAAAATTTTAAATACTTAAAAATACAAATCTAATTTTAAAAATTAAATTTGAGAGGCATAAAATTACCCTATCAATTGCTATAAAAGTTTCTAAATGCTTGCTCTCAACTTCTATACTTGTCTCTTCGATACCTGGCACCAGTTCACAAACTACACTTTGAGTAGCACTACCTACAAGGCAATTTCTCTTGAAATATTCATGAGAACAAGAGATGGGTTTTCAGTAATTTACTACATAATCATATTTTATGATTCACTCTTAATCAACTCATCAAAAGATGACATATAAACCCAGAATGCAAGTTCATTTGCAATGGGATAATTCCTTCTAGAATTAGAATATGTGGGAATCCAAATGACAGTTAAAAGTTTGTTGAGGGGCACCTGGCTGGCTCAGTTGGAAGAACATGCAACTCTTGATCTTGGCGTCACGAGTTCGAGCCTCACATTGGATATAGAAATTACTAAAAATAAATAAATGAAAATAAAAGTTGGTTGAGCAAAGAACCAGAGCATAAAAAAGTAAATAACCTTGGGGCGCCTGGGTGGCGCAGTCGGTTAAGCATCTGACTTCAGCCAGGTCACGATCTCGCGGTCTGTGAGTTCGAGCCCCGCGTCAGGCTCTGGGCTGATGGCTCAGAGCCTGGAGCCTGCTTCCGATTCTGTGTCTCCCTCTCTCTCTGCCCCTCCCCCGTTCATGCTCTCTCTCTCTCTGTCCCAAAAATAAATAAAAGTTGAAAAAAAAAATTAAAAAAAAAAAGTAAATAACCTTAAAGGGATATTTCAAGACAAGGAGAGCAGCTTGGCAGAGTGGCGGAGGCAGGGACTCTTGCACTCAAGCCACTGGGATTTAAATCCCAATTGCATCATATGATACTTGCGTGACCTTAAACTTCGTGAGGCTCTATGTCCTGATTTTTATAATGGCGATAATATCAATGTAGACAGATTTACAAAAGGATTAAAACAGTGCTTAATGCAGTACCCAGTGCATAGTAAGCATTCAATAAATGTCAGTTGATGTTTTTAATACCATCCTATAATAATACATATTTCTGCAACAACCAGCATGCTTATGGTGTACAGATTCAGTGTGTGTTCCCTAGACAGAGATGGATAAACACTGACAACCTTCAAGTCATTAGACTTTACTCTTCTGAGTACATAGTTATCCTCTTCCTTCTGCTCTCACAATCTTCCTCTGGACAGATACAAAAATTGATTCTGTTTCAGCTTACACATTCCAGTACAACTTCCCTAAGATTACATTCAAGTCACCTTGACTCAAGTTTTAAATGTTTCCAAATGTTAGACATACATTTATAGGGCATCGTTTGGTTTATAACCACAATATGGTATATAATCACCTTCATTATGGCAGTGTTTCTGTTTTAATTGTCTGAAGGCAACCATATTTCCTTTTATTTCAAGTTCCCAGAGAGCTTCTCACTGGTTGGGCATTACATTCCCACATCTGATGGCAAATAAATCTGCATTAAAAACAAATTATAATGAGATTAATTCCCTGGGAGCTCAAAACAAGAATGTATGTGATGTTTTGACGGCTGGAGTCAGCTTAGCATAACCAGCATAACCTGGTGCCTCCATTTCTGCTGCAGGGATAACAAGGCTACAGACCTATGAGAACAACATTTTCTTGGACAATACCATTTCTTCTTCTGAATAGTCATCGTACAGTTATGTTTCAAATTGCTTCTATGTAGATAACATTCTAGACACTCATTTTCTGAAAATATTCCATGAAATTCTGAAAATATTAAGAATATTGGATGTGATTAAATTCCTTTAGTCCTTCATTTTCTATCTCTCCCCTTTATAAGAGTAACATTTTTGGAAAGAAATTAGAAAATATACAAATTTATGAAGAACAAAAACTGTTCATCACATCTCTCTGCAAAACACTTAAATGTCAGCTATAACACGGTGAACATTTTAGTTTATATTTTTTCTATTTTTAACTTGTATTTTTACATAGTTGTAATCATACAAATTATATAACATGTATTCTGTTTCTTTTCATTTAACATTACAAAGTAAGCATTTTCTCCAAGTTAAAATCATTAAAGGATACTTTTAATATCTGAAGAATATGCCATTATGCAGATGTTTCATTACATAGACATCTCAAACTCTGTCACGTATTATGGGTTGGTCCCTTTAACAAATTTCTCAGAGTCCGATTTTTCTAACAAGTTTAATTAAATGCAAACGTGTATTGAGCACTGCTTGGAAAGCAATAAGGGCACAATAAGTTTTAGCTTTTCTTACTATCATAGTTATATATCAGGAGTTTGATTGTTCTCTGAAAACCTAAATATACAATTTTTAGGATTTCCCACTCTTATGTTTCTTAAAATCCTCACAAATAGTGCCCTTCTCCAAGCATACTTTGAGTACCTTTATTTCTTTCAAGCTTCTAGTGTGTCCTCAAAAACATAGTGCTAATGAAAACGATCATGTGAATTTTGGAACTTTATGTCAGTGTGCCTCCACAATTCAGTATCATAGCATAAAATAGGCTTACAATAATGGACTCACATCCTTGTTGGGATATTAACAAAAATTTTTAGAAGCCATGGGGCATGTTGTGATTCTAGCCTTCTCAATTGTATTTCCGTATCTCTGATCTAGCCACTTTTGTCCATTTCTGCTGTCCTATGATAGTCAACACCATCATTTCCCCCCATTTAGCAAGATAGGAAACCTCAAGTCTTTGACCACATGACACTAATTCCACTCTAGGACTCCCTCCAATCCACACTCCACAGAATAAGAAAAATTATGTTCTTAAAACATATATTTCCTGTTCTACAGCTGTTGCTCATTGTCCTTAAAATAAAAATCCAAATTCTTACCAAGGCTGGCATGATTTGGTCTCTGCCAGATCTCCAGGCCGACACCTGTCTTTCTTCCCTTATTGTGCTGAAGTTCCTCAGGTCTTTCATCTTTTTGAGCACCACCAACCTTTTCGCACCTCAGTTATTTGTTTTGTCATTTTTCTCCACCAAGAATCTCTCTCCTCCTCTCCCTCTTACCGTGACTCATTCTTGTCATTTAGGTCTGGGTCTCCTGGGAGATACCGCCCCTGACTTCCCTGCCTAAAGTAAGTCACCCCACCAGCTATTCTGCTTACCTCCTTCGCAACACATATTACAATTTATACTTCTATTCTTTGCTTAGTCGCTTGCTATTTTCTCTTTCCTCGTCTGTATATAAGTTATATTGGAGGCAAAAACAACATTTACATTGTTCTTCATAAGAGAGCAGAGTGCCGGAAGTGTTGAGGAGGGAGGGAAGATCAAGAACCAGAGCTATAGTAGGTGAAAACCCCAGGGAGCGTACAGAATGGGGCCTAGAGACCGAAGGACAAATCGCCAGCAAACACCATTGTTAAAGGCGCCTGCAAAGAAAATTTAGGACTGGGAAAACTAGGACTGGGATGCCCCAAAAGGATTTTAAGTGAAAAAGTAACCTGATCATATCCAAAAAAATATTAGTTGAGTGTCTACTATGTATATTAATATGTGTGAGGATTCAAGGGCTATATAATATGACAACTGTCCTTAAATAGAAAAAAATCTCAAAATGCTACTATACCAATTTTCCTCCTGTTTTTAAATTGAAGTACAGGTGACACACAATGTTACATTAGTTTCAGGTGCACAACAAAATTATTATACAACTCTATACATTATGCTGTGCTCACCAAACACTGCTATTACAATACCACTGACTATATTACCTATGCTTTAGCTTTTGTTCCCTTGACTTATTCATTCCATAACTGGAAGCCTATAACTCCCATTCCTCGATACCTATTTTGCCCACCCCCCAAGACCCCCTCCCCTCTGGCAAGCACTAGTTTGTTCTTTGTATTTATGGGTCTGCTTCTGCTTTTGTTTGTTCATTTGTTTTTTAGATTCCACATATAAGTGAAATTATATGATGCTCATTCTTCTCTGCTGGCTTATTTTACTTATTTCACTCGTACTCAGTATCTTACAATGAGAAATGCACTAAGATAGCAATGTTTGTTCAAAATGCCTGGTTATTAAAAAAAAAAAAATTGTGTTAGAGTAGGAAAAAAAAAGTATGGCTACTGTAGCTTTTAGTTAAATAAAGGTTATTATGTTTGTCAGAAACTGTTCAAGAACATTTCTCCTTATGTAAGGCTTACCCCAGTAATGCTGCTTAGGTCAGTGTCTGTCTGGATTATCTGCAGCCTAAATGCCAACTCTGTAAATTAAACCTGTCAAGTGACAGCTTTGCCATAGCATGCATAACCAACCTTTAAAATTTATTTATACTCCATTCCCTTTCTCTGTCCAGATTAAATTCTCCTTTCCTAAGCAATTTTTTACTCACTCCAGACTGTGGCATAATTCAATATGTTCTAAACCGTTCTATGGAAAGTATGGCCCTCCTGATTTCCAATTCCCAAGGGATTTTCATTCAGACTTTAGAACAGCAAAAGAAATTTTTCAAAGTTCACTAAATAAGAAGAGTTTTCTCAAGCTAAATTCTTCCAGGTAACAGTATGTGAATCAGTCATAATAATGGCATGCTATGAAAATGCTATGAATTATTATAGGTCCATAATAAGTCCTTTATTCACTGTCTCAAGGAAGCAGTTCTTTCCAACATGCAAATGTAAATATTATTTTGACTAATCTGTCCATCACATTGTAATATGCATGCTGAACGTCCACAGAAGTAAATACTATATTAAGTGGCAAGATCTCTAAGGTGAAAACACATTTTCATCTGATTTGAATTTACCTAAGCAATTTCCAGGTTTGTATTTAAGTTGATTAAAATTAGTTATGAAAAGTAGAGGGATGGGGCTCCTGGGTGGCTCAGTCTGTTAACCATCCAACTCTTGATTTTTGGCTCAGGTCATGATCTCAAGGTTCATGAGATTGAGCCCCACTTTGGGTTCTGAACTGGCAGCACAGAGCCTGCTTGGGATTCTCTCTCAGTCTTTCTCTCTGCCCCTCCTCCTCCTCCTCTCTCTTAATCTCTCAATTTCTCTCTCAAATAAATAATTTTTTTTTAAAAAGGTACGGACGATGGACAAAATAGAGATTAACTGAAGAGAATTATTTCTTAAAGTGGACAATTTTCTTTAAGTTGTTTGAAAATTCCTTAATTTTACTGAGAAAATATTACTTCTAATGATTGGGTTTGATGACTTAATAAAATGTTTATTTCTGATCCAGCAGGACTCACTTACCTAAAGATATTTACATCTTTAGCATCCACCTAGGTCTCTGACAGTTTCTATGTCTGACATATACAAAACACAATAGCCCAAGTACAGTGATTATCCAATGGACTTTGACCTTGAAAGGTTTGTTGTGACAAGCTTAAGTGCTTGTTTGGAGATTTCTGTGTCTAAAATTCCCACAGAAATGATGTGGTACTATTGTTTGGTTTTATTATTCATCAAACTTATTAAAAAGACTTGATATCCTCCTCATCACACACACACAAAAAAAAATTGTAACTATGCATGGCCATGGATGTTAGCTAGACTTACTGTGGGGATTATTTCACAATATATATATAAATATTGAGTCATCAGATTGGACACCTAAAACGAATATGATGTTGTATGTCAATTATATCTCAGTAAAATAAATACACAAAAATACATACAAATACATAAAAAAAAGACTTGATAAAACTTTAAATCAGTGTCTTAAAGAAAGAAAACTTTTTAACATAGAGCATGCTTCAGTTTTAAACATTCATGCTGACAATTACATGTTCACAGAAATTTAAGTGTACTCTACATTTTTTAACATTTTTTTTACAATCACATAGGAAGATTAATTTTAGATATAAAATATAATAGGCTTTTCTATAACAGCAAAAGGAAACAAAACTTTTACTGTGGTGTAATTATGGTTGTGTCCCTAAATTTTTAGGACACTTCCTAAGTATGGGAATATACTTAAGATTGACCTCTGTACTGGTATCCAGACACCCACTGTAGTATTTGCCTCTACTAAGTATACTCAGCACATTATTATATATTGAAGTCTAGTGTTTGTTTCTGGGTTGGTATTGTCACATTTGATCTTTCTATCATTGCGATGGTAATAAACATACCATATTAAATGTGAAGGTTTTTTGTCGTGTTTTTTGTTTTTAATTTTTTTTTTAATGTTTATTCAGTTTTGAGAGACAGAGAGCAAGCAGGGGTGGGGCAGAGAGAGAGAGGGAGACACAGAATCTGAAGCAGGCTCCAGGCTCTGAGCCGTCAGCACAGAGCCTGATATGGGGCTCGAACCTACGAACCGTGAGATCATGACCTGAGCCGAAGTCAGACACCCAACTGACTGAGCCACCCAGGCGCCCCTGTTTTGTTTTTAAAGTAGGCTCCACCCAATGTGGGGCTTGAACTCATGACCCTGAAATTGAGAGTCAAGTGCTCTACTTCCTGAGCCAGCCAGGTGACCCTATTAAATGTTTTTACTCAGACTTCCTCACAGCCCCAAATCACCATTCTATTGTCTCAATCGACCTAAGGAGATTGAAAGGGATGAAATCCTCCATTCCTCTTATATGTCTGGTATAACTGAAATCATCCCATGTTTACTATGAGATCTGCCACACTTGTAAGGATTTCTCTGTTCGTCAACATCAGGATTTGCTGATTTGTTGTCTTCTGCGGTATTTCCTCTTCCATAAGGATCTTCCTCATAATGGTCTTAGAGACATTTTTATCTCCCAACTGTCGGATTTTACATTTTGAATATGTTGATAAAAAGTCCTACCTACCTTGATGAGCTCAAGGACATGTTTTGCTGAGTAAAGTAACTTATAGCTGGGCGTCTTGTTTAGTGGCAGAAGAAGTCTTCCATTTCAGGGCTTCTTCGGAGCTTAGCAAAAGCACTGGCTTTCAGCATTGGGTTTTCTTACCTGTAGATGTCTGGACCACTATTTGCAAGCACGTTGGCTCAGTCTGGAGACCTTTTGCTAATAAGTGCAGGTGCTGATGCTCCAAATGCAAATCAATAGAGGTTAGTGAGTCTTCAGACCACAGGAGTCTCTGACCGATGTGGGAATGGACTACTGCTCTGTGAGAGTCAACACCTTTAAACTATTGGGCTGACTAGAGCAGACACCCTCAGCACAGCTGTGAACCACAATGGCACAGGACACTTGTAAACATGACAGCTGCCAGAGTGACAGGCCCATGACTACCCTGAGCAAGACCATATTTATATCTCGTTTAAAGTGTGTCCTTTCTCTCAACAGCAAAAGCTTTCTCTAGTTTTTCATCCTTGACCTATGTCCTTTTCAAAATAGAAGAAGGTGGTACCTCATCTGAGAGGCTAAGACGTCTGGAAGCTGATTAATCCACTTGTGAGTTTGGGCCCGGCTTTTAGAGGTTGATGAACGTAACTGACTGGATATTTCATGTCAGTACTACTTTCGGCAATTACAAGATGTGTGCCTTACGAGGCTCACAACTTGTATCACAAGTTTTGCAAGAAAACTGGCTAAGGCTGATTTGTCTCTGCTTACTATTTGCTGAATTTATATCTTGGCCAGCACATTCATTTTTTGAAAAGTCATTACATGAAAAACTTTCCACCATTCCAATTAGCATCACTGTGTTGACCACCTTTGGAGTGAGAATAGCTGATTGAATGTTTTTCAACTACACTATTGTACATGTTGGTCAAGTTTTGCATTTATTATGAAGTTAATTCTGCCCATGACATGTTGTTAATATTTTCTCGTAGTGTGCACTAATATTTAAACTTTATTAAAAGTTTTTGCCATATAGAAGTTTTTAATTTTTATATAATGAAAATCCTTTTCTGTGTGACTGAGTTCCCTGACCTACTTAGGAAGGTCCCTCACACCCCAAGATTTTTTTTAATACTCCTTTTTTTTTTTTTACATAACACTTTAAAATATTTACTTCTGTTACAGTGTATTTGTAAAAGGACATTATATATTTCTCAGCTCTGTAGTTTTCCTTGATTTAGATGGATTCAAAGTTTCCTAGGAGAGGAATTTCTTTAAAATGAAGATGATTTTATTTTTGCTTCGGTAAGAGCCTGGTCCAATTCCTTTTTTCAAAAGTGCTTACTTACTTTTGTTTACAGAGTATATAAGAATGTTGAATAACTACCCAAGCACGGTCTCTGAATAGAAGTACTAATAAATCCTAAAATGGTGCACTACACTGACCGAGAACACAGTTTGATCCCTAAAGCCGTTTTCAATCTACTGCTCTGTGAAAACAGCAAACAAAAGGCCTCAGTGTTAGTAGAAAACCGAGTTCTTCAAAGCAGGTAAAAGTCCTGTTTAGTCCCTCCATAAAGTAGAGGAGAAAGGGTTTCCAGATTGTGACAAAGTTGCCCTTGTGTAACACAGAACAATTATAAAGCTTTACTTAAGGGCCTAAATTATGAAAACAGTGGAACAACAGAACTGAAAATGAACAAAATAAGAAAGAAAGAAAGAAAGAAAGAAAGAAAGAAAGAAAGAAAGAAAGAAAGAAAGAAAGAAAGAAAGAAAGAAAGAAAGAAAAGAAAGCTTTAGCTTTGACGCAAAGAATTACAGCAGTCCTTGACATAACCAAAGATTCTTAATTTTTAAAACGCTTCCTTCTAGCAGTGACTAACCTTTCATTATCTGTGACAACACATCAAGTGAGCAGCAGTACAAAGGATGCATGTGATTTCGAAATGCCACAACTGAGCCAACTGCAGTCGCCCGCGAGTGTAGTATGGAGGCGTGACCAAAAAAGACTATAGGAAGCATGGGGCTTTATCTGCCTCACAAGGTACTCTCCCAGTCTCCCCTAGCAGAAGTTTGCGAAGTTTCTCCCCGCTTGAAAGTGCCCCCGGCGACAAGTATCCACCTTGTCCGAGCCTAGGGCCATGGCATTCAAGGTGTTGAGTCACCGGGTACAGCGGCCGTGCGACATAAATATTATTTGATGACGGAGATCGTAGTGGCGCAGGTGCCAAAGTAAACCGCTGACAAAGATGACTGTGGTTTGACTTATGGCAGAAGAAAGTAGGGTCGGGGCTAAGGCACGGTTCCAGCCCTAAAGGGATTGCATTTTAAGTTTGAGGCAACTTCAAAGCTCCCCATGTGACATCTGCGCACTCCTCGGCGGTTTTAACTATGACAACCAGGGCTTCCGGCGTGATTCCTTACAGTCGATCGAAATCTTCTCCCGCTCCCATTCCTTCCCCACCCCAGACTTCGTCCACCCCTGAGTCCCTCCACTGCCCCTTCCCTCCCCCGCCCTAGAGATGCTACGACTCCAGCGCTTCGCCATTCATCAACCGGTTCACACCGGCAGCGGCCGCCGCGCGGTGACGTCCGCAAGGGGCGGGTCTCCGCCCCCGCTCGTCGGCGCTCGGCCTGGGGCCCCCGGCGGTGATTGGTGGCCGGGAGTTCACACGTCGTGCCGGCTATAAAAAAGAGGGTTTGTGACGCAAGGGCGCCTCGGCGCGCGTATTGGCTCCCTGTACTGCGGGCCGGCTGGGCTACGCGCTCTCCTCGGAGCCGCTCACTGCATGGTAGAGTCTGGTGCCCCCGCCGCCGCCTGCAAAGCCGCCGCCGCCCCGCGAAGACCACCGCTACCCCCTGCCCTGCAGCCGCCGCCACCGCCTGTGTCGCCGCCGCCTCGGGACCGGCTGTATGATTAGGCCACAATCTTCAATGAGTAAACATATTCCTGTGAGTATCCGTCGCACAGCCGCCTCTGGGGCCGGGGCTCCACGGCCGGCCCCCCCATCCCCACCGTCGCCTTTGTTCGGAGCCCGGCGTCCGCTCCCCACCGCCCCAGCACGCAGTTCCGGTGGGTCCCTGGCAGGAGCGGTCCGGACTACGGGCCTCTGGCCGGCCGGTGGGGCTGGCTGCGGGGAGGCGAACGCTCGGGTCCACGGGGCTGCGGAGTGGCGGTTGGCTGCCAGAGGCACCGGCTTCCTCATCCCCGCCGAGCCGGGGACGGTGGGGGCGGTGCGGCCGGGCCTGCGCGGCGGGCGGGGGCGGTTTCGGCCACCGCAGCAGGCCGGGCGGGGCGGCACAAAAGCCGCTTTGTGACCGCCGCCTCCGCCCTTGGCCCTCGGGTCTGGCGCGCCTGGCCGGGGCCCGGCGGGCTCCGCGGCGTCCCGAGTCCCCTTTGTTTGGCCGAAAGAGAGCGGCCCGCCTGGGAAGCGGGAGACGTGGCCCGGGGTGGGGCAAGGGCTGCGCGTGTCACTGCGGAGCCGGATACGGGGAGGGCGCGGCGGCGGGGTCGCCACCAGACCCGGGCCGGCGTGGAGTAGGCGGGGCAGCGGGCGAGGCTGATAACGGTCTCGACCGGGAGGTCTCCGGGCTCGCGGCCCGGAGCGGGACAGGAGCCTGGTGCCGCCACCCCTGTGCTCCGCGGCCCGACCGGCGCCTCAGACAAAATGGCCTCGGCGTCCGCGCCTGACTGAAGGCGCGGCGCGAACCCGTGATTGCGGCGCGGAGAGGGAGCGCCGCGGGCGGGCCCCGGCGCGCACGGCCGCGTGTGCTGAGCTGCGGCCATCGGGGGCTTTCCCCGAGCTGCAGCCTTACGGGGGCTAGTGCGAGGCTCTGCTAGGTGAGGACACCGACTCCCTGCCCCGCCCTGCTCCCTCAGTCTCCACCTGGTAATTCGAGCTGTTCCGGATTTAACGCCCCACTTCGGGCTCTGGATAATGGGAACAAGTCGAGTCTTGTCCTTTCTCTGGGACAAGTCGGTGGAGAAATGGTCTGGGTCTGAGCGCCTTGGAAACTGCCAGGACTACTGTTGCACTGAAGCGAAGGAGTCCACGGCCGGGCACCAGTATGCACTTTCCCTGCCAATCTTTGGGGCCCTGGATGGCGCCTTTTAATAGGGGACTATTTAGAACTGTTCCTGAAATCCTTGGTGTAATGTGTTGTTGCCTGCTTTTGGCTTGTGGCAACGGCAGGCAACCAGAGCCAGAATTCTGAGGTTTATCTTCTGTCGGTGGAAGCCTTCTGCCATTCCAAGAGTATTAAGTTGTTATTTGCACTGTAGTTGGAACCGTCGACCTGCTTGGGATCCAGATTCTGAGGCAATGCTTCCTGTTATTCTTTTTATATGAATTTTGTTTGATGGCAGTAAATCGGTTGAAAACCAAAAAGCTAGATCATTCCCATGCATTTCACATATGCTCTGTACCAGGTGCGTTACCTAAGATACAAGTAGATCTGAAACAAACTTTCCAACGAACTACTGGACAAAGTGGTCCTGCAGATTAATTGCTTTGACTGCAGTCTGACAGACCAACTTAAGCTTCTGCACAGAAACTGCTTTCTTCCCTCTGTGTATATTGTTGTGATTATATGCACTGCTAGGTGGAAGGGGAGAGACATTCCTTGGTATTTCTGAGCAGCCTATTGTGGATAGTTTCTCCTGTGGAAAGGAAATTGGTAATGAGGAAATGTCTTAGGCAGTAAGGAAAGGTGTTAGGTAGCTGTGGTGACTGCTGTTTTGGTGGAAGTTCCCCCCCAGCCACTGGATGGCTCCACTAAGTGAATTATTTCTGTTGCTTTCTTTGCTCCCTGATGAAAGTTGCTTATATGAAGAGATGTGTCCAGACTCAGCTGTGACGAGAATTTTAGCTGTTAAATGTGGAAATCGTGATGTGAAATACTGTCTTACATATTTGCTTTCAGTTGACAAAAGAGTATCTGGAAATCAGAATACCGAACTACACGGGTCATTGCACTTAACACTTTACAAAGATTCTTAAATTCCTTGTATGTCATGGAAAAGCTGCCAGAATCACTTTTTTTTTTTTTCAATTCTAAGGAAATAATATTTAGGATTTGAGGAAAACATATAATTGAAATTATTTTCCAGATTACTGCAGTCTGTGTTTGCTGTAGTAGAGCAAAGTCCTTAATGGTAGTCACTAATGTTTTAACCCAGCTAGCAAATAGGTGAAGGAATAACCTCTGAGGGCTCATTTAAACAAATTTGGAATAATGAAAGTCCTCTTTCTTCTGGGACAATCTTGTAAGAAATGACTCCTGAGGCTAGTTCCTTTGTTTTGACAGAAAAAATGAACTGGGTTTTTGACCTGATGTTTCAATGATTTGCCATATGTGAATTCTTCAAAATGTAGCAAAGTTATTCTGGAGCCTATAACTGGCATGGTGCAAAATGCTATTTAAAGTTGCAAAATGAAAATAGCAGATAGATTGAATTTAATTTTAAGCCTTTTAAATGTTTAAATTTAGGGGAATCTTTTATTCTTAAAAGAATACATTTTATTGGGTAATTTGCCTTTGGAAATACATATAAAGTGTTTGAGGCAGTGCCTGGTACTTGGTGCTTTTATTAACCTATGAATTTTCTTATTCCTGGCTTTACTCCTAAGCACACATGCAAACACAAGTCTTTTTTTTTTTAATAAATGTATATCCTTATGATACTTCATATAATAAGTTGATTGACTTTCAAAGACTCAGATAAGGAAAATCTGTTGAAAGGGAATTATTAGGTTGCTAAGAATCAAATGAGATAGTGTATCTGGAAGAATTTGAAAACTAGTTTCTGTTTTTCCTCTTAAGAACATATTGGTTGAGGGGAGCCAGGCTGGCTATGTCAGTTGAACATGTGACTCTTGATCCTTAGGATTGTAAGTTTGAGCCCCATGTTGGTTGCAGAGAGTACTTTAAAAATAAAGGTTAAAAAAAAAATATATATATATATATGTATGTATATATATATACACACACACACACACACACACACACATAGGTTGAGTCTTTAGAGGAGTAAGTGAACTATGCAAGAACTAACAGCTTCCAAACTTTTCATGAAGTTTACAATATGTAAAAATATTTTATTAGTTGGAAAACTCTACATAGAAAGCTGTTCATAGGTAGAGCTTATAACAGTGTAAAGCCAATAACTATTTAAAATGAATAATTGAAAAATACATGTAAGTGATATTGACCAAAGGTAACAATGGTATTTGAGGGTTTTCTGTTTTAGGGCAGTAATTTCAATTTAAAGTAATGTACTTGTGAATGCTTGTTTTATGGTTATTGCTTTAATCTGTAATCACTCTTATATTTTTGTATATTCAGTAAAAGTTGAAGAGGTGGGTTGGGCCCATATTTGAAGATAGTTGTGCACTTAAATACTACAAAAGTGTAACATATTCCTTTGAATTAGAAAACAATTTTTTTCCCTCTCTCTTTTTCTTTTAAACAGCAGTTCTGTGGTGTTCTTGGTCACACATTTATGGAGTTTCTGAAGGGCAGTGGAGATTACTGCCAGGCACAGCACGACCTCTATGCAGACAAGTGAACTGTAGAAATTCATTACTACTCCACCAAGAAGCCCCCATAAGAGTGGTTAACCTGGACACAGAGTGTTGAATTGAAATCCACAGAGCATTTTACAAGAGTTCTGACCTGGATGGGGTAAACCTCAGTGCACTTCCTTTCTATTGCCTCAGTATTACTGGATTGAAGAATTGCTGCTTCTTGTTAGGAGGTTCATTTCATTTCCCATTACTCCCAACTTCATACTCAAAGCACTGAGAATTTCAAGTGGAGTATATCGAAGTAGACTCAGTTTCTTTGCATCATTTCTGTTTCAATTTTTAAAATTCTTTCATAACCTTATTGAGTGTTTTTAACAAAATTAACATGGCTCGAATGAACCGCCCAGCTCCTGTGGAAGTCACATACAAGAACATGAGATTTCTCATTACACACAATCCAACCAATGCGACCTTAAACAAATTTATAGAGGTAAGGTTTGATATTCTTATATTGATTACAGTTTGGTGGTGGGGCTTTTTATCTAACAAAATAGTAGTTTAGAAAATTTTTGTTTGGAGCGGGGCGCCTGGGTGACTCAATCAGTTAAGTGTCCGACTTCCATTTAGGTCATGATCTCACAATTTGTGAGTTCGAGGCCCCTGTCAGGCTCTGTGCTGACAGCTCAGAGCCTGGAACCTACTTCGGATTCTGTGCCTCCCTCTCTCTGTGCCCCTCCCCCACTTGCGCGCGCGCGCGGGCCCTCTCTCTCTCTCTCTCTTTTAAAAACAAATAAATGTTAAAAAGAAAGAAAATTTCTGTTGGTATAACTGCAGTTCAATTCCCAGAAATGAAATATCAGGTTTTTCCCTTTAGGTTATTTTTTACATCTAAAGAAGGACATGTACTTGAATTAGTTTGGATTTATAATAAGATAATTTAGTTGTTCATGCCTCACAGTTTGCTTATTTAAATTTCTGTGAGGGCGGTATAACAGTATGGTTTTCACAAGAAATTTATAGGAGGAAGGCTACCACGTAGACATTTTTCATGTATCTGCTTAGCCTAATGACTAATATCATAACCAAAGTTAGCTTATGTTTTGGACCCTATTTGATGCTTAGAAGCCAATTTTTAGCTACCAATTATAATTAGTAATAATGGATTATGAGTCTTATACCCTGTAGTTTTAAATGATGTTGTTTTTTTTACACTGTAGTTTCGGGATTTTAGAGTCTTTGAATTTACTTCTAAGGTTCTAAATAACAGTATGTACTGCAAATGAGCAAAAGTTTAAGGAACTAATGTAATCATGTCAGGTCAGATTACTTATAGTCATGAGTGATTCCTTTGGGTTCTATTTTATTTATCTTTGTCCCTGAATTGCTTCTAATCCTCTTTTGGTAGTACTTGATCTCCATACAGCTTGTGTTACCATGACTATAAACAACTTCCATGTATGAAGGGCCATAGGATTTTTTTTAACGTCTCATTTGTTAAAAATATGTGATGTTTAGTATTTCCCCTTTTTTATGCTGCTCTGGTATTGTCACTTAAAACAAGATTTCACTTCCCAGAGTTTAGTCATGAAAGTGGATGGGTATGAAAAAATGATACATTGATTTATTTCACTTCCCTATTAAACATACCTAGGTTATATCAGTGATTCCATGAATGAATTTCTGTTAACTAGCAATACCTGTTGGACAGTTGGTGAGCAATAGTAACATTGTTGTAAAGACTTATTAAGTGTGTTTTATGTATGTTTTATCCAGGAACTTAAGAAGTATGGTGTTACCACAATAGTAAGAGTATGTGAAGCAACTTATGACACTACTCTTGTAGAGAAAGAAGGCATCCATGTTCTCGTAAGTATATAATAGTTCCTATGTGTTTATGATACTGTGCTACAAAAAAAATGACCGACTTCAAAATGCCTAATTTTTTTAAGTTATTACAAGAGAATGCATTATCTTAATTTCTAAGTAAAGGTGAAAGCTAAGTAAAGCTTTGAAGCAATGAGATCTTTATAAAGATTCAGCATTTATTTGCATTTCATTGACAGTAGGGTTTCATAAAACACATGTTTAGACATATTAAAATGCTTCTGAAGACATTGGAGTGTTAGAAACTTAGAATTACTAGTTTGGTACTTTTTTAAAAAATCTAAACTGTTTAAATATTCTTTTGACTTAGGATTGGCCTTTTGATGATGGTGCGCCACCATCCAACCAGATTGTTGATGACTGGTTAAGTCTTGTAAAAATTAAGTTTCGTGAAGAACCTGGTTGTTGTATTGCTGTTCATTGTGTTGCAGGTCTTGGGAGGTAAGAGAATTTCTTAAATCCATTTGATGGTATTGGTCTTAATTCTAGTAAAAACTTGATTTTGATTCCAGTAAAGACTCCGTTATCATTTTTTGAGTCATTTTGCTTTGTTACGTTACATATTAAAACTAAAAAGTGGGTGGGGGTGTCTGGGTGACTTAGTTGGTTAACCACCCAACGTCAGCTCAAGTTTGTGGGTTCAAGTCCCGCATTGGGCTCTGTACTGACAGCTCGGAGCCTAGAGCCTGCTTCGGATTCCGTGTCTCCCTCTTTTCTCTGCCCCTCCCCTGCTCATGCACTGTCCCTCTCTGTCTTAAATAAATAAACATTTTTTAAAAAATTTTTTTAAAAAGATAAATGAATGTAACTATAATGTATTCCAGTACATTATTCCAGTCTGGAACTAACAGACACTATAGTTGTAATTTACACTTGTCTCTGTGGGCACAATTATTTACAGAGTTAATCGTGTGTGCTAGGTTATATCAATGGTATTAGAGTCATGGTCCAAACTCATTGCAAAAAAGAACTATGAATCATTTCTAAGGTAATTTGCATTGCGTATGGTGTGCTTTTGATAGAGTGCTTGATCCTGAATTCTGATTCAATGAGAACTCCTTACCCAGTAATACCAAAATATTCATGTCCAGATTTGTGCATCACTACCACTGCCCTCCATGCCCTCCACCAAAAAAAAAGTTCTATTCTAGTGGAGGGAAGTAAAATGAACACTGATGGCCCAGTGATTGGGGGGCAGGGGGGTTAAAGCAAACATTTGCAGAAGATCTTTAGGAGAGGAGTTCGTGACCTTTAAAAACAATTTTTTTTTTTTAATGGAATATACTTTTCACTGCTTGGAATTCAGGAAAAAATTGTCTGCATTTATCAAGATTTACCCTCCTAAATTTTTTCAGAATTGTCCTCCAATAATACAAATCTTACTTTCTAGACTTATTTGCAACAGTTCAAGGCATATTTCATTTTTGGTTCCAGGTAAAAATCTGGGTTTGGTAGGAAAATGCTGATACTTTATTAATTTTTTAACATGAAGTCAAGATTTATTATAAGGTATTACATAGGAAGGGTAGTAAATTATAGTACTTTTGGATTGGGGAATGTTTGGAGTATTGAATTTCCTAGTATTTTTTTTTTTTTTAAGTGATTTACCAAAATTCTTACCTTACCAGAGCTCCAGTGCTTGTTGCCCTAGCATTAATTGAAGGTGGAATGAAATACGAAGATGCAGTACAGTTCATAAGACAGTAAGTGTGTAATGAATTTTTTTTCATCATTGTTAGTGAGTTTAATTATATTACAATTTTCCCCCACGGTCCACCTAACCATTAAGTTCATTTTTAAGACAGTATTAAAGCCAGGAAATAAAGATCTTACCTTTTTTGAATTTCATGTAATTGTTCATATTACAGAGGTTCTAATCCAATAAATTTGTCTTTTCTTACACCTCATGTAAATGGATATATAAATTTTGACTATTGTAACTAAACACCCAAGATTTTGAACTTTTTACTACCCTTTTTTCATTTACACATGTATGCCTATCCATATTTCTGCATTAAGTCACAGCATACTAATCAAAAGATTAATTGCCACAAGAGAGATAATAATTAATTGCCTCTAACATGGTAAGTGGAAATACAGAGGGATTTTGCTTTAGTTGCTTCATCTTTTGTTTTTCTCCATCCAGAAAGCGGCGTGGAGCTTTTAACAGCAAGCAACTTTTGTATTTGGAGAAATATCGTCCTAAAATGCGGCTGCGCTTCAAAGACTCCAATGGTCATAGAAACAACTGTTGCATTCAATAAAACTGGGGTGCCTGATGTCATTGCCTTGGAAGTGGAACTTGAAACAGGACCTAATTTGTCATACATAGTAGCCAACATGTTGGCTTAGTGAATAAGTCTAATGAAGCTTCCATAGGAGTATTGGAAAGCAGTTTTATCAGGCCACAAGTTTGATGGAATTGCAACCTCTATGCTTGGGTTACGATCAACCTGTTTTGGACACTTAGCAAAAGATTCTTGCTGTTCAACATTTAAAATGTGCTTATCACTTGTACCAATTGACCTTTCCTGAAATCATGCAGTATTGAGTTATGTCTTTAAATCTATTCCCATGCCAGAATCTTATCAATATATATGAAATTTAGAAAGATTAGGTGCCAAAATACCCAGCACAATACTTGTATATTTTTAGTGTTATACAGAACTAAAATCCCAGGAACTATGAACACTCTGGACCTTATGTGGTTTATTCCTTCAGTCATTTCAAACATAGAAATTAGGGCCTATATGGTTATTTGCCTGCTTACTTTATGTTTACATCTCCCACATTTGTACCAGTATACATCAGGTTTGCTCAACCTTTTTTTTTTTTTTTTTGGATTTTTACCAAGTCTTAACAATGATTGTTTCATGTCTTTCTACAAATTTTATTTTGTGCTGTTAAGGAAAACCTCCATTTTGAAAATCTACATTGTACAGAAGCACATGTCTTTAATGTCTCCAGACAAAAAAAGCCTTACAGTTAATTTTAATGTTTGCACTTTGGGGTGCAACTTACAGGGAGGGCCTGAAAAAAAGAATGGGAGGGGGCTATTAAGTATTTTTAGTAAAATGTTGCCTTTGTCTTGTGCAGAACATGTAGAATACGCTCTTTAATTTAGTAAATATTTTTTTAAAAGGTAGAGATGCTTTGTTATTGTAGCTAAAACAATTCTTAATCATAAAATTTCTGAAATTCTTGTATTTTTTTTCTTATCTGAAGTTGTTTACCAACTTATTTTTGTTTGAAGTGTGATTTTTTTTTCCTTCTCTTCCCAACCTCTCTTGCAAAAAAAAAAAAAAAAAAAAGTGGGTTTCTGCTAATGAATTGAGCAGACATCTAATATTTTATATGCCTTTTGAGCTGTGTAACTTAATATTTGGATACTTGATAATTTGTTTTATTATGTAATTGATAAAATGGTGATGTGTATTAATGTTAGTTCAACCATATATTTATACTGTCTGGGAATGTGTGGTTATAGTTCTGTGGGAGAAATAATTTGTCAGTGTTCACCAGCTTGTAAAAATCTAGTGCGAGAGCTTAAACATCTAAATAAATAATGAAATGCATTTATCATCATTGAAATTGTTTGGCTTAAAGTTAACTTATTTTGTAGAAAATGATATAAATGAAGTATGCTTCACTTAGTGCCATTTGAAGTATGTCCTCTTTTTTTTTTCCTTTAACAAATGAAGGATTAAATGAAGTTGACATTTAGTAAGCTCTTTATAGATACAATTTGTTAAGGTCGTGAGAACTGCTTAATATTAAAAAATACTTTCCATTATAGACTTTCTTTTTTACAGGCTTAGTACACTGCCAACCAGTGTGCTATCCTGAATTAAACTAGAGGAAAGCCTTAATTTGAAGCTCAGTTCCAACAATTAATAACTGGTTTTGAGCAACTTCTGAGCCGGTTTATCATTTACAAATAATAGATCCCTTTGTAGGTTTTGATATTTGAACATGAGTATCTGGCACATGAGGGATTAATAAATGTTAAATTTCTTTCAATAATCTAAAATGCTTCTTTTGTATAGCTCATGTTAATCTGAAAAAGGACAGATGTCCTTATCTGAACTTTTTTTTAAGTAGTTACAACTGAGTAAGATTCAAAAAGGTACTCCACATTGTGTTTTAAAGATTTTGCTTCCATCTCTTCATGCCAGTTTAGCACCATTCTTGAAACTTAGAGCCAAGGCAAAAGGAATGAGGGCGTCTCTGGGGACCCTTAGTTCTTTATATCTTTGATCTTTTGTAATTGGGGCTAGTTATTTAGCCTGGCTTTTTTGGTTGTTTTGTTCTTTTTTAAATACAGTCTACCCTTCAAGACAATTTTGTGTAATTGATAACTAAATGATGATTGCTTTCTCACATAGCCCATAAAACAGCGTTTGTTTATTGAGACGAGGTGGCATCATGGTTAATGAAACATCTTGAGTTTGAAACATTGTTGGTTTGTAGTATTGGATTGTATATATATGGTGCTTAAAATCAATTTATAAACCTCATCTGTAAGTATACAAATGATGAAATTTGCTTTTTACCCAAATACTTTGTGTCTTGTAAATATGACTAATTATAGGAATACCCACAATACATTCTGGAAGATTCCTTATATATAATAAGAAATAAAATAGAAATAATGAGGTCTTGAATATAAAAAGTTTTCAGATGGTGTTCAAGAATTGGGTTACTTGGTTTTGGATAACAATTTCCCTCAATAGGGTGATGTAAATCATAACATTGACTAGGCCTGTCTAGGAACCATAATGCTGAGGAGTAATATGATTACTGAATCATAGGAGACCGTGCAATCTTCTAGTTGAAAGCAAAACCTAGAAAATGAGCTTGGTCATTTTGCAGTATACTGTAACCTTCATTTGTTATTGCTCCTAATGCCCCCCTTTTTCTAGAACAGTGCACTTACTCCCACACCTTCACACAGCTCTATGCCTAGAAGTATCCAGCCCAGGCATGTGATTACATTTGGTCACATCCTCTCTTTAGCCAGAGCACTTCAAAATGATATTGTGGTCCCCCAACTAGGCTTCAGAACCTTTATCTCTGGGATTTGTTTTTAAATGTCATTCTATTTATCTGACGAATACCTACTGTTTCTAGGCATTTGAGAGTACAGCAGAGAACATAAAAGATGGTATCACCAGATTTTGGTCTCCAGTGAATATCCCAGCCTTTTCCATAGTTAAGAACACTTTCTATTAGAATTTAAGACAATGGAATTTCAAAGGGAAGTAGCAGAATAAGTAATTCTACGTTTTCTAATTCTTTTAAAAGAACTTCATTTTAAAAGTATGTTTTAAAAAGAATGCATGAAGGTAGGATATGCTGTACATGTTTATACTGTATATTCCCTGACTTTCTTGAGAGTGTGTGTGTGTGTGTGTGTGTGTGTGTGTGTGTGTGTTATAATACCTGAATTGGAAATTAAAGACTGGTTTAAAAATGTCCGACACAATGTTTCTGCATTATGTTTGGTGTAACTAGCCTAAACAGAATCTTGGAAAGAAAAGGAAAATAAATGTTTGCCTTCAATGAATTAAGCCAGTTATGTGCATTAAGTTATGAATGGAAGGATTAACAGTAACTCTACAATTAGATCTATATTGCCAGACTAACCGATTAATATAGCTGTTATAATAGCTACCATTTATTAAAGATCTTACTGTCAGGTAATTTTCATAATTCAATTATTTTAAAATCCTGTTTTCCCAATATTATACATAAGGGATATAAGCCTCCAGTTAGGTAACATAAATAAAATGCAGAGATTCAAACGTGACTGTACAACACCACAGAGCTATGGCTACGTATGCCTGACTACAAAAGGTTTTATGAGTTCTTGAACTGCCTATGGAACTCATTTTCCTTAACAAAGTGTTCTCTGTGAAAGTCATGTGATTTTTGTAAAGTTCTTCATTTAGATTGAATGTTTTACTTTTTTTGCACTTTTTTTGAAGTAAGTCAAGATAGGCTAAAATAATGCTGCAGAAACAACCCTGAAAATAATTTAGATTTATTCCTTGAACTTCATATGCATCACAGGGACCCAAAGTGATAGAGCATCTTCTCTCTAGAACAATGCTAGTGGTGACAAAAGGCCAAAAGGGCTTTGATAATTAAGTTCTTGACTAAGAAATCCTACATAACACTTCTATCAAATTCACTGCACAGAACTGGTCACATAGCCACCCAGCAACCAAATGCAATTCTATTGTACTGAAAAGGCAGAATACACAGCAGCAACCACTACCTCTCAAAGTTTAAAAAGTAGAAAAAATTAAGCCCAGTGCCCAATGAGGGGCTTTAGTCAACATCCTTGAGATCAAGATTCTCATGCTCTACAGGCTGAGCCAGCCAGGCTCCTCTAAAGAGTATATCCACAGTACTGTCTCACATAGCTGAAATATCAAGCATAGGAGATAAAGTTCCAAGCAACCAAAATAGATGTCAGGAAGTTTAGGCATTAAAGTGTGTGCTCATTGAATCAAAGGTGCTTAAATAAAGCCTATTTAATCTTACTATCAAGTAACTAGCCAGCATTGATAATTTGGCTTCCTGCCAGACTAGATATAATAGATAAGATGCAGAGCATGGGGAGAGAAGCACACGGATAAAATCTACTTGTCAAGCTGATGTTGACAGACTTGGACTGTAAAAACTAAGCTGAATTCAGGGCGCCTGGGTGGCTCAGTCGGTTGGGCATCCGACTTTAGCTCAGGTCATGATCTCAGAGTCCATGGGTTCGAGCCCCGCTTCAGGCTCTGCTGACAGCTCAGAGCCTGGAGCCTGCTTCGGATTCTGTGTCTCCCTCTCTGCCCCTCCCCTGCTCATGCTCTGTCTCTCTCTCTCTGTCTCAAAAAAATAAAAAAAACATTAAAACAAATAAAAAAAAAAAAAAACTAAGCTGAATTCAGAGTAGCCATTTAGGACACATCAATGCTACAGAACACAGAACAAGTACATGTATTTATAATTACCCTTAATCATCAAAACTACGAACCATTACATTTGGCTTTGTATGTTTCAAGGCCAGAAATTTCATAATCCAGATGAGTTGGCCAAGATGGCAGAGTAGCATGGAAGTTCTCTGTTTCTCTAGTCCCTGAAATACAGCTAGATCAACCCCAAACCAGTTTTGCACACCTAGAAAATCGATCTGAGGGTTAACATAATCTGCATAACGAGCCACAGAATTCAGCAGGTACACGGCATGGAGAGGTGAACTGGAGGTGAGAGAAACCACGGAGAGTAGGGAGCTGTTTTGGTGGAGAGAGGACAGAGAATGGAGAGTACAGGAAAGGCATGTCCCCCTCCCCCGCAAAAGTAGCTGAGAGAGAAAGAATGGAAACACCCACAAGTGACTGAACAAGAAGGGGAGAAAGGAGAGGGTTTCATTACCACTAGGACTCTATATACAGGGGAAACCAGACTCGCAAATTCCACAGCTCAATATCTAGTGGTGCTCTGATGGGAAGGTCGAATCCCCAGGAGCAGGCAGTGAGGTCCAAGGTGTTTGTGGGCCACACAGGGAGAAGCTGTTCCCCTGCTAGGAGGTCATTTGGTAGAGGCTGTATAACCTCCCTACAGGCAAAGCCTCAGCAGACCCTGGAGAAAAGCCACAATTGCTGGTATTGGAACAAAGACACCAGCCTGCTCTGAAACCTGGCACTGGTTGTGTGTTGTCATTTACCATAATTCCTGAACCGCTGCCGCTACATGATCACATGAACTCTTTCTGGGGCAAGCTGGCACCTGGCCACAATCTCTAAGCCTCCGTAGCAGTGTGATCGCAGGAACGTTCCTGGGGGCAAGCTGGCACGAGGCCATTGCTCAGCGAGATTCTCCCCCAGAGGGTCAGAGCAGGTCTAAGCTGCAGGGACCTCAGAAGTGAGGGGTTTGGAAACAGCCCCATCTGAGATAAAATTTTGGAAGGAGGTTCCGCCTGGCAGGCTGAAGGCTTGGACACAGACAATGTAGAAGCAGGAAGTGGATGGAAGCTGGAGACAAAGGAGGGGTGCTTGATTGCCCGGGCGTGAGAGCACAGAGTTCTGGAGCTAGAGACTGGGAAGGCGAGTGATGCCATTTTCACCTCTCCTGTGCATATGCATACACACCACCAACACCACACTGATTCACCCCAGTAAGCTAAGTAGCACCACCTAGTGTGGGATGGAGCCATTACACCAAGCCCCATCCAACTGTGCCAACCATGCCCTAGAGACCACCACAAGTCTCTGCCTGCTTAGTGTACAGACTATAAAGTGCTTCATAGTGTGATTTCTAGGGGAAACTGGATGTGATTTCATTCTGTTCACTGGTCCATCTATTCAGGGTTTTTTGTTTGTTTTCTTGCATACAGAAAGAGAAAAAAATTATTTTTATTTTCCATTTTATCAAAAAGTTTTAATCTTTTTACTACATTTTTTATTTTTTTATAAATTTTTAAATTCTATTTTACTCTCTTCATTTCATTTTATTCTATTTTATTGTATACATTTTTTTTAATTTTTAAGCGTTTTCTTACTTTTTTTCTTTTCTATTCTTTCCCTTTTTTCTCTATTCCATCAAGCTTCTTTCAACAACCAGACCACAACACACCTAGGATCTAGCTTCCTTTATTTGATTTTTTGTGTTGTTTTTATTTTTTTAATTATAGCTTTTTATATTATTAATTCTTTTTTTAATTTCTTTTAACATTTATTTATTTTTGAGAGACAGAGATAGAGCGTGAGCGGAGGAGGGGCAGAGAGAGAGGAAGACACAGAATCTGAAGCAGGCTCCAGGCTCTGAGCTGTCAGCACAGAGCCCCATGTGGGGCTTGAACTCACAAACTGTGAGATCATGAACTGAGCTGAAGTCAGTTACTTAACCAACTGAGCCATCAAGGCACCGCAATCTTATTAGTTCTTTTATTTCCTCCAAAACCACAAAACAAAGGAATTGACTCCAAAAGAAAGAACAGGAAGAAATGATAACCAGGGCCTTAATCAACACAGATATAAGCAAGATGTCTGAACTAGAATTTAGAATCCCAATAATAAGAATACTAGCTGGAGTTGAAAAAAGCATAGAATTCCTTTCTGTGGAGATTAAAGAAGTGAAATCTAGTCAGGATGAAATAAAAAATGCTATACCTGAGATGCAA
The DNA here is from genome assembly GCF_018350175.1 of Felis catus. Classification (NCBI taxonomy): domain Eukaryota; kingdom Metazoa; phylum Chordata; class Mammalia; order Carnivora; family Felidae; genus Felis; species Felis catus. The sequence continues at coordinate 57,239,113 of NC_058372.1, forward strand.
TATCAAATGAATGCCACAGTGGCAAGGATGGATGAAACAGAGCAGCGAATCAGTGATATAGAACACAAAATTATGGAGAATAATGAAGCAAAAAAAAAAAACAAAAAAAAACAAGGGAAACTAAGGCAAAAGAGCACAACATAAGAATTTGAGAACTCAATGGCTCATTAAAAAGGAATAACATCTGAAATATAGGAGTCCCAGAAGATAAAGAGAGAGAGAAAAGGGTAGAAGGCTTATGTGAGCAAATCATAGCAGAAAACTTTCCTAACCTGTGGGAAAGACAGACATAAAAATCCAAGAAGCACAGAGAACTCCCATTAGATTCAACAAAAACCGACCATCAACAAAGCATATCATAGTCAAATTCACAAAATACACAAAGAAATAATTATGAAAGCAGCAAGGGAAAAAAGGTCCATAACTTATAAGGGAAGACAGATCAGGTTCACAGCAGACCTATCCACAGAAATTTGGCAGGCCAGAAAGAAGTGGCAGGCTATATTCAATGTGCTGAATTGGAAAAATATGCCAAGCCAAGAATTCTTTATCCAGCAAGGCTATCATTGAAAATACAAGGAGAGATAGTTTCCCAGACAAATAAAAACTAAAGGAGTTCATGACCACTAAACCAGTCCTGCAAGAAATTTTAAGGGGGACTCTCTGAGGGGAGAAAAGATGAAAGAAAACAAAAAAAGACCAAAAGTAACAAAGACTAGAAAGGACCAGAGAACACCAGCAGAAACTCCAACTCTACAGGCAACACAATGGCAATAAATCCATAACTTTCAGTACTCACTCTAAATGTCAATAGACTAAATTCTCCAATCAAAAGACATAGGGTAACAGAATGGATAGGAAAACAAGATCTGTCTATATGCTGTTTACAAGAGACCCATTATAGACCTAAAGACACCTTCAGATGGAAAGTAAAGGGATGGAGAACCATCCCTTTATTCCATTAGATGGAGTACTCTCCATTAGATGGAGAATCATCTAATGTTGCTAATGGTTACAAACAAAACCTGCAATAGCCATACTTATATCAGACAAGCTAAATTTTGAAATGAAGACTGTAACAAGAGATGAAGAAGGGCATTATATCATAATTAAGGGGTCTATCCACTAAGATCTAACAATTGTAAACATTTATGCCCCCAACGTGATGAACCCAAATATATAAACCAATCAATCACAAACATAAGGAAACTCATTGATAATAATACCATAACAGTAGGATAGTTTAAAACCCCCTTACAGAAATGGACAGATTATTTAAACAGAAAATCAACAAGGAAACAATGGCTTTGAATGATACACTGGACCAGATGGACTTAACAGATATATTTATAACATTTCATCCTAAAGCAGTGGAATACACATTCTTCTCGAGTGCATATGGACCATTCTCCAGAATAAATTACATATTGGGACACAAATCACCCCTCAACAAGTACAAAAAGCTCGAGATCACACTGTGCGTGTTTTCAGACCACAATACTATGAAACTTGAAATCAACCACAAGAAAAAATTTGGAAAGACAATGAATACTTGGACATTAAAGAACATCCTACTAAAGAATGAATGGGTTAACCAAGAAGTTAAAGAGGAAACTAAAAAGTACATGGAAGCCAATGAAAATGATAACATGGCAGCCCCAAACCTCTGGTATGCAGCAAAGGTGCTCATAAGAGGGTAGTATATAGCAATCCTAAAGAAGGAAGAAAGGTCTCAGATACACAATGTAACCTTACACCTTAAAGATCTGGAAAAAGAACAGCAAATGAAACCCACACCAGCAGAAGACAGGAAATAATAAAGATTAGAGCTGAAATCAATGCTATTGAAATAAAAAAAACAAACAAACAGTAGAGCAGATCAATGAAACCAGGAGATGGTTCTTTGAAAGAATTAACAAAATTGATAAACCCCTGGCCAGTTTGATCAAAAAGAAAAAGGAAAGGACCCAAATAAATAAAATCAATAAAATCAAGAATGAAAGAGGAGAGATCACAACCAACACTGCAGAAATACAAACAATAACAAGGGAATATTATAAGCAGTTATATGCCAATAAAATGGGCAATCTGGAAGAAATGGATAAATTCCTAGAAATATATACACTACCAAAACTTACACAGGAAGAAACAGAAAATTTGAACAGACCCATAACCAGTAAAGAACTCAAGTTAGTAATCAAAAATCTGCCAAAAAACAAGAGTCCAGGGCCAGATGGCTTTACAGGGGAATTTTACCAAACATTTAAAGAAGAGTTAACACCTATTCTCTTGAAGCTGTTCCAAAAATAGAAATAGAAGGAAAACTTCCAAACTCATTTTATGAGGCCAGCGTTACCTTCATACCGAAACCAGACAAAGACCCCACTAAAAAGGAGAACTATAGACCAATTTCACTGATGAACATGTATGCAAAAATTCTCAACAAGATACTAGCCAACCGGTTCCAACAATACATTAAAAGGATTATTGGGGCGCCTGGGTGGCGCAGTTGGTTAAGCGTCCGACTTCAGCCAGGTCACGATCTCGCGGTCCGTGAGCTCGAGCCCCGTGTCAGGCTCTGGGCTGATGGCTCGGAGCCTGGAGCCTGTTTCCGATTCTGTGTCTCCCTCTCTCTCTGCCCCTCCCCTGTTCATGCTCTGTCTCTCTCTGTCCCAAAAATAAATTAAATAAATAAATAAATAAATAAATAAATAAATAAAATAAAAGGATTATTCACCACGACCAAGTGGGATTTATACCTGGGATGCAGGGCTGGTTCAATATCTGCAAATCAATCAATGTGTGCATCACATCAATAAAAGAAAGGACAAGAACCACGATTCTCTCAACAGATGCAGAGAAAGAATTTGACAAAATATAGCATCCTTTTTTGATAAAAACCCTCAAGAAAGTAGGGATAGAAGGATCATACCTCAAGATCATAAAAGCCATATACAAAAGACCCAATGCTAATATCATCCTCAATGGGGAAAAATTGAGAGCTTTCCCCCAAAGGTCAGGAACATGACAAGGATGTCCACTCTCACCACTATTATTCATATTGTATTGGAAGTCCTAGCCTCAGCAATCACAAAGAAATAAAAGGCATCCAAATAGGCAAAGAGGAAGTTAAACTTTCACTCTTCAAAGACAACATGATACTCTGTATGGAAAACCCAAAACAGAAATCGGTTGCATTTCAATACACCAATAATGAAGCAGCAGAAAGAGAAATCAAGGAATCAATCCCATTTACAGTTGCACCAAAACTATAAAATAAACCTAACCAAAGAGATGAAAATTCTATACACTGAAAACTATGGAAAGCTTATGAAAGAAATTGAAGAAGACACAAAACAATGGAAAAATATTCTATGCTCATGGATTAGAAGAACAAATAATGTTAAAATGTCGATACTACCCAAAGCAATCTACATATTCAATCCAATCCTTATCAAAATAACACTAGCATTCTTCACAGAGCCAGAACAAGCAATCCTAAAATTTGTATGGAACCAGAAAAGACCCTTAATAACCAAAGCAATCCTGAAAAAGAAAACAGAAGCTGGAGGCATCACAATTCCGAACTTCAAGATACATTACAAAGCTGTAATCATCAAGACAGTATGGTACTGACACAAAAACAGACACTTAGATCAATGGAACAGAATAGAGAACCCAGAAATGGACCCACAGACATATGGCCAACTAACCTTTGACAAAGCAGGAAAGAATATCCAATGGAATAAAGACAGTCTCTTCAGCAAATGGTGCTGAGAATGAACCTGGACCACTTTCTTATACCATACACAAAAATAAACTCAAAATGGATGAAAGACCTAAACATAAGACAGGAAGCCATCAAAATCCTAGAGGAGAAAGCAAGAAAAACCTCTTTGACCTCGGCTGCAGCAACTTCTTACTCAACATGTCTCTAGGGGCAAGGGAAACATAAGCAAAAATGAACTATTGGTACCTCATCAATATGAAAAGCTTCTGCACGGCTAAGGAAACAATCAGCAAAACTAAAAGGTAACTGATGTAATGGGATATGTCATTTTCAAATGACATTTGTCTATATTACTGATTTGAACCATTAAATTTAGACTTTCCAGAAGGATTACAGCTTGCTTATCCCATTTCTTGGCTAAGACTGGGAAGTGTATTTCCCAGAATCCCTTTTTCCACATGGTTCCAGGTTAGAATTGGACAAAAGCAGAGTTTGTATCAAAGTGCATGGAATTGAAACCATTAAGCTCAGAAGGTCATTGCTGTCAGAATTGGTGATGGTAGAGGTACCTAGTGAGTCCTACCTTGTCTTTTTTTTTTTTTTTTTTTTTTTTTTTAATCCCCAATCAGTGTCTTGCCTCTTTTGCCACCTACTGGTCCTACTAACCAATAGCAGCCCCTGACCCACCACTGGACACAGCTGCAGACCCAGAGGTGATAGTTACACAAACGCTACTATTTCCTATAGGGTGACAAGTTGAAGAGACTTCTCTGTGAGTTCTCCCTGTGCAGTCTCACCTTGGCAAGCAATTGAACTTGCTTTGTTGGATTTCTCTCCAATCTGTCCACTCACACCTTATCTCTTTTTCTGATTCTCTGACTCCCTTACCAAACCTTTACTTTTGAAACTCTTCTATTTGTGTAAGGTCGGGTTTATTATAATTAATACCCAATCCTCATTATATTCACACTGCGTCTGTTTTCCTATTGATACACTTGGAATCTTTTGATCTTTCTGCTCTGTTGTCTTTATTGTTTCAATAATATCTTTCCTCATGGCTGCAAATGGCCACCAACCAACCATTATGCTCTCACATGACATTGCCACAAGCAAGTAGCAGGAGTATTGGCACGTAAAAATCTTTCTTTTTATATTCTTATCCTATTTCAGGGAAAAATTTTACCAGAAGCCCTTAGCAGAATCTTCCTTAAGTCTCTTCAGACAAAACAGCGTTTACACATCTTCCTCTGGCCACTGAAAAAGAGACTGGATTGCCATAATTGGTTTGGCCCTGTGGCCCTACTTCCTGTCTGCATATAAGGATAACCTGGGAAGCTTTTAGAACATATCTTCACCTGTGCCCAACTTGCACAGATTTTGATTTAATTGCTCTGGGTTTGTGCCCTGGTATTTGTAAAATTCTCCCATGGCTTAGATCAAACATGATTCATTCTCTGGAGCTGTTGCACAACAAACAAAAAAAGAGTTCTGTACAAGGAAGTTCACAGAAGTGGCTGTAGGATAGGCAATCAAGAGTGTCTTAGGATTTTTAAAAATGTTATTTATTGTAAGTAATCTTTACACCCACATGGAGCTTGAACTCACAACCCCAAGTTCAAGAGTTGTATGCTCAGCCAGGCACTCCAGGTTTTGTTTTTTGTTTTTTGTGAGGGTTTTTTTTTGTATTTTTTTTTACTATCTAAATTATTTCACTTAATGATATCTATAGAATAGACAGAAATATGACTAAAATCTCTATCATTTGCATCACATAAAATTTTTAAGCACTACCATATTTTATATGTTATTTAATGCATATGTTCCATTTTGATTAACTCTAGGAAAGACAATAAATAGGGCAGCTATTCTTCCATTCCTTAGTTACTTGAGGTAAATCCATCTTGAATTCACTACCAAACTGTATTTCACAGGGCTCAAGAAATAACTGTTCCTTTGAGGAGCACATAACATTTTAAAAAATCTAAATAAACATACACATCCCTTATCAGGAAAAATATTAAGTGATTTCTAGAAATTTCATTTAGTCTTGTCAAAGATTTGACAAGATATTCCAGTTAAATAAACCATAGAATGCTAAAGGCGTTCTGAGGTTGATATTGATCTCAGACCAGCTATATCTTTGCCACATATACTTTTGTTAAGACTCACAGAAAGAAAATAAAAAAGTATAACTTTGTAAGAAATTGTGTGTTCTGATATGCAGGTGACTTGAAGAAAAGAAAACACATAGGGCCTTTCATTATAGGATCAAATCCAGCTACTAAGAATATTAGTTCCTGAGGAGCGCCTGGGTGGCTCAGTCGGTTGAACATCTGACTTCAACTCAGGTCATGATCTCACAGTTTGTGGGTTCAAGCTCTGAGTTGGGCTTGCTGCTGTCAGGGGAGCCCACTTCGGAACCTCTGTTCCCCTCTTTCTCTGCCCCTCTCCCACTTACCCTCTTTCTTTTACAAATCTATAAACACTTATAAAAAATTAAAAAAGGGGGGGAGAGGAAGAATATTTGTCCTGAAAGGCTCACTCCAGAAATCTATCAAATCTAAAGTATAGGCTTATTTACCGTATCACTCATTAGCATCATAGCTTTCTTTTTTTTCAAGTTTCTTTCCTTTTTTTAGTAACCTCTACACTCAACATGGGCCCCAAACTCACAACCCTAAGATCTAGAGTTACATGCCTTCCCAACTGAGCCAACCAGGCACCCCTAGCATCATAACTTTCAATAGACCAGCTCTCTAAGGATTGGCAAGCAAATCTCACCTTTTTTAAATGAAATCATGCTTAATCAGTGTCTGCAAATAAATTGGAGAAGTTTCAGGCTATGCTTTACTTGAGCAACGTGATTGCGTTTCTTTCTTAAGGATTTAAAAAAAAATTTTTTTAATTTTTATTTATTTATTTTTTAGAAAGAGCACGTGTCCACGAACAAGCCAGGGTCATGGAGTGGAGAAAGAGATAGAGAGGGAATTTTAAGCAGGTTCCATGCTCAGCGAGGAACCCGACACAGGGCTCAATCCCAGCACCCTGGGATCCTGACCTGAGCTGAAATCAAGAGTCAGACACTCAACCGACTGAGCCACCCAGGTGCCCCGAGCACCATGATTGGTTTTTTTCACAGAAAGAAAACTGGTTTTAAAATTGTATATGTTTATTTTTAAATATATTGACATGGTTCAGAATTTAAAAGGAGTACCTATGATGACATCTTACCAAAGTAAATAAATGAATAAACAAATCTTGATCTGAACAAATCTTTATCACTAACACTTTACACAAAACACAAAACACAAAAAACAAAACAGATAAGCATGTTAAATGATACCATGTGAATGCAGTAGGCAGCATTCAGAATAAGGAAAATTCAAATAAGGGCAAATAATTCAATTTCTTCAACAGATAAATTACAAAGGAAAAGAAAGTAATTGAGAGAGAATCTATAAATTAAAAAAAAAATCCAACCAATTGTAATGCATGGAATTTTTGTGAATCTTTAACAATTTTAAAAAATACTCATGAGATTGGGGTCCCTGGGTGGCTCAGTTGGTTGAGCGTCTTGATTTCTGTACAGGTCATGATCCCAGGGTCGTGGGATCAAGCCTTGAGGTGGGATCCATGCTGGGCTTGGAACCTGCTTAAAATAATTTTCTTCCTTGGCCTCTCTCCCTGACCCTCTTTCTAAAGTACTAAAGAAAAAATTCAGGAGACAATCAGCAAAATTTGAACAGTGATTGAATGGATAACATTAGGCAATTATTGCCAATTTTTAGGTATGGTAATAATATTGTGGTACGTTTCAAAAAGATAAATTATCATTTAACAATGCACGTCAAAATATATTTGGATATAATGACGTTTTATCAGGCAGTTGCTTCAAATAACCCAGTAGGGTATTGTTGTTTTAAGTATATCTATTGCTGTATAACAAATTACCTCAAAATTTAGCAACTTAAGACAACAAACATTTATCTCACTATTTCTGTGGGTCAGGAATCCAGAAGTAGCTTAGCTACTTGGCTTGGTGGCTCTGGCTCAGGATGTCTATAGTCATCAGAAGACTGGAGGATCTGTTTCCAAGTTTACTCAGTGGTTGTTGGCTGACCTCAATTTCTCTGGCTTTAGCTAAACACCTCATTTTCCTTCCTTTCTATAGGCTGCTTGGGTGTCCTCAAGATGTGGCAGCTGGTTTCCCAAAGAGCAGAGCCCAAGATGGTAGCTGCAGTCTTTTTTTATTATCTAATCTCAAAAGTGATATATCATCACTTCTGCCATATTTTATTAGTCATGGAGACCAACCCTGACACAATATAAAAAGGGATCACTAATGGGAATAAATAATAAGAGATAAGGATCATTAGGGCCATCTTAGAAACTGGCTACCACATTGACCCAATGTTTTATGGGATCAGGCTTACCTTCCATCCATTCTCTGGCCTTCATAAACCCAAACCCTGACTGGAGGACCATAGTGGTATTTCTGGTTTCTGGTTTCAGTGTAAGTTCAGAGTGATTATCTAATATAATTCCCAGAATTTTGGGGTATTTCCCTTTCCTCAGTGCAGAGTCAACTGTTAAACTGACTCTCGGGAAGGTTTGAAGGAAAATTCACCATAAACACTGATAGAAGAGTGCAAGGTCCTTTCTTAAAGAGACCAGGACTCCCTCAGACTCTGAACCAGCTTAGATTTGGGAACTGAAAGAGATTATGAATGCCACTACAGGGAATTGAATTATGTCTTCTGGCCAGAAGACCTATATCTATATGTCAGGTGGCACCTTGGTAAGCTGCCCATCCATTTTGTTTCTGGGAATTCCATGATGAATTAGTCACCACCATAGAACCCAGAAACAAAATATTAATTACCATTTCATCCCTGTGGCTTATTGTAGTAATTTCACCTATTTTATCTCTATCTATCCAGCACTGTCACCTGACCTCTAACTCTCCAAGATCTCATTGTTCCCCTGGAGTTGGCCAATCCAATTCCTTTGTGGTATCCCACAATATTATTTCTTTTTTTTTATCCTTTAAAAATATTTTTTTTTAATGTTTATTTATTTTTGAGAGAGAGAAAGAGACAGAGTGTGAGCCAGGGAGGGGCAGAGAGAGAGGGAGACACAGAATCTGAAGCAGGCTCCAGGCTCTGAGCTGTCAGCACAGAGCTTGACGTGGGGCTTGAACCCAAGAACTGTGGATCATGACTTGAGCCGAAGTAGGATGCTCAACCGACTGATAATATTGTGCCCCCCACAATATTATTTCTTGTATACAGAAGACACCTACCACAGGGCTCATTACAGAAAGTGATGTCATCATCCCCATCCTATTTCTTCATTTTTAAAAAATATTTACTTATTTTATGAGACAGCACTCATGGCAGAGAGAGAGGGAGAGAGAGCATGGGCAGGGAAAGGGCAGAGAGAAAGGGAGAGAGAGAATCCCAAGCAGGCTCCGTGCTGCCAGTGCAGAGCCCAACCAGGGGCTTAATCCCGTGACCCATGAGATCAGCTGAAATCAGCCCCTCCCCAATATATTTCTTAATGCCTTGGTAAATGGCAGGTCCTCTGGGTTACCATAGAAGCTATGGTTCAGGTTGCATATAATAGATCCATGTCAACATTCCCATTTCCTTACACATTCAAATAGCTTTTCCTAAGGCAGTGGTTCTGAAAGGGATTTCCTAGGATCAGCAGCTGCACCTGAGAACTCCTCAGAAATTCAAATACTCAGACACCACTCTAGATCTACTAAATTAGAAATACTGGAGATAGGGCCTAGCAACCTGTGTTTTTAACAAGCTTTCCAGTGATTCTGATGCAGGCTTGTTTGAGAATCCTCATCTTAGTGAATACAGGTAAGGTAGAAAAGCCACTTGATTACTGCAGTTTCAACATGTCTAAAGATTTCTTGTATCATTATTTGCTTTCAAAAATTATTTGTTTTCACTTATTTTGGGTAAAACCTAAAAACATAAGAAAACTGGGGGCGCCTGGGTGGCGCAGTCGGTTAAGCGTCCGACTTCAGCCAGGTCACGATGTCGCGGTCCATGAGTTCGAGCCCCGCGTCGGGCTCTGGGCTGATGGCTCGGAGCCTGGAACCTGTTTCCCATTCTGTGTCTCCCTCTCTCTCTGCCCTTCCCCTGTTCATGCTCTGTCTCTCTCTCTGTCCCAAAAATAAATAAACGTTAAAAAAAAATTAAAAAAAAAAACAAAAACATAAGAAAACTGTACAAAGAGGTGAAAGAAACAAAATGTTGAGAGGGCTAGAAAAATTATTTTACTTTATTTTTAAAAAATATTTTATTTTGAGTTCCCCTGGGTGACTCAATCAGTTGAGTGTCTGACTCTTGGTTTTAACTCAGGTCATGATCTCATGGTTTTGTGAGTTTGAGCCCTGCATTGGGCTCCACATGGACAGTGTGGAGCTTGCTTAAGATTCTCTCTCTCCCTCTCTCTCTGCCCCTTCCTCACTTGTGCTATCTCTGTGTCTCTCAAAATAAATAAACTTTTAAAAAAATATTTTATTTTTAAGTAATCCCTACACCCAACATGGGGCTTGAACTCACAACCCTGAGATCAAGATCACACGTGCTACCTACCTAGCCCATCAGACACCCCTATTTTACTTTCTGTTGAGTCTGGGAATTTTTTTTTGCATATTTCAGATAGGATAATAAGACCACCCCAAGAAGGCCTGATTTCAAAAGAACAGCATATTATTTAGTTTTGTGAACCCTGTTAACTGTACCTTCCATACTATCATGGAAATTAGTTCTCTCAGGTGAGTGCAAAGCAATAAGTGAGGCAAATTGCTTCTCTTTAACTTATCAAAACCTAAAAAGTACTAAGAAGCAACCTGTATGAAAACTGAGAATAGTGAGAAGGATTTCAATAAAGTAAGTCACCAAACAAATAATATTTTTCTCTTGTGGTAAATCTGTAATATTCACATCTAATATGTCACAAATGCTTGGGATTGATGATACCACTTATTGTCAACGAATGAAAAGTTACTAGTAATAGCTTTGCCTATGTTGTGCAGGCATAAAAGAAATTTTCAAAGGAAGAAAACATAGTCAGAAAAACGATCTGCATTGATTACACTGTCAGAATGAACTGTTCTTATCCATCAAGAGGTAGCATTGGTGGGCAGAATCATTTTCCAAATAGAAACCATCGGTAATTTTAGATTCTCCATAAAGAGCAACTTGATTTGTATGTGCAACTTGTTAAGCACCTCAATGCCAAGTTGGAAGTTCATCCGAACAAGTTCTTGCTGTTTAAGCTGCACTTCTGTGATGGATTTGAGTATTTAGATGCACCAAAAAGTCCTATCAAACAAGTATGGCACTATTAATTTTCATGCACAGCATATGTATCAGTCATAACTACAACTATCACTAATGTTTAAATATATTGCTTTCTTTGACTCTGTGTTTTAATGACATTCAGCTGATAGCTACCCATGAAAATTATTTGAATATACTTTTGCAACAGAAGCAGTCTAATATACTTCTTTTGCAACACAGAATCTTTAGGGAGGGGTTGTTTTTGCTTAGAAACACTTTTTATTATGCTATACCCAGAAGTTCAGGTTTAAATTTTGATCTGCTAGCCTAAATTCCATGAAGGCAGGGACCAAGTTGGTCCTCACTACTTCATCTTCAGTGCCAAACACATGGTACATAATGCTCACTCCATGAATGTCTATGGAGCTAACACACAATTTCTTGATTCTAGTCAATTGAAAGACTCAATAGCTCTCTCAAGGCTAGGAGAATTTTGCTTTCTTGCCTCTAGCCCTGCCAACAAACTAGAAGAATCTCTATTTAAAAACAAACAAACAAACAAACAAACAAACAAACCACTTCTTTCTTAAAAGAATATGTATGTATTAAATTGACAAAAAGCACCTAGTAATCATATTTGGCATTTAATACTTGAATAAATCCCAGCAAACATAATAAGTCATAAAATACTAACTAGTAAAACAGAACAATTTGTCTTACAAGACTGTTTTTCTTAGTATGCTAACTTTTTTAATGACTGACTTCAAATTAGGAAAATAGCCTGGCAGATATTGCCCTGAAACACTGTCCTTTGCAAAAGAAATAGGTATTTAAATATGTTAAAAAGGGGGTGGGGGGGAGGATAGGTTTTGCGCTGTCACAATCAGAGAAACCAACTGATGGGTTGTTTCCCTCAGACTGAATTCTTGGCTGACAAGAAATGGGAGTTATTGGTGAAGTTCTCTGTCTTATCAACAGTATGGTTGGGCTTCTAGTGTGAACAGAATTATAGTGAGTCACACCTATCCAGATCTCGTGAGATCAGATAGAAGCTGAACTCTTACTTATTCCTTTGAACTAAGGGCTCTAAAGATGTATATTCATTATTTGATCCCTTATATAAATTAAGTGCTAGGGAAGCAAAATGCAGTATTTTCATTAATGAACATCCATGTATAAAATTAGTCTATGAGTATTTCTCCCTAAATAACATTAGCGTTGTATATTAGAACCAAACCCATTTGTTGGTCATTTTCTTGCCAGTGTAGCCAGTGACACAATGTAAACATATGCAAGTGAAATTTAAGTTTCAGGATTGCCTGAAGTCAGTGAAAGTGCTGTTGAAGAACTGCTCAAATCACCATAAGAGTTATTATCAGATGAGTTTCTAGTAGAGTTAAATCAATTAAAAACTGGAAAAAAGAAAATTTATATGGATGCCATAGTAGATGCTTCAAGACAAATTATCCGAATAACCAGATCTTAATAAAGATCTCTGGGAAAATTAAAGCCCTGGAATATTTCTGCAAAAATGACCAACTCTGTGATCCTAGTTCATAAGTCAAAAGAAAATGGACATTATGTTGTTTATCTTACCATTTTGTTGGAGAAATTATACTCTGCTCCTTCCAAAATCAACACTTGATTCATTAAAGTGAAATTGAATGAATATTTCATATTAGTGTAGATTCTTCCATTGTCACTTTTTCTATACGAGTGTTTTTTAAATGTTTGTTTGCAGCCTTTTGTTTTTTAAGTTCTAGGTCAATATTTTTGAAATTTATTTTTGAAAAAGAAAGAGAATATGTGTGTGTGTGCAGGTGCACATGAGTGGGGGAGGGGCAGAGAGACAGGGAGAGAGAATCGCAAGCAAGCTCTGCACTGACAGTGCAAAGCCTGATGCCGGGCTTTGACTTGCTAACTGTGAGACCGTGATCTAAGCCTAAATCAAGACAGTCGGACCCTTAACTGACGGAGCTACAACTGACAGAGCCACCCAGGCACCCCAACAGCCTTTTTAAAAATGTTTATTTATTTATTTTGAAAGACACAGAGAGAGCACTAGTGGGAGAGGGACAGAGGGAGAGGGAGAGAGAATCCCAAGCTGGGATTCTCCCACTGTGAGTGTGGAGCCCCTTGCAGGGCTTGAACTAGCGAACTGTGAGATCACAACCTGAGCCAAAATCAAGAGTCAGATGCTTAACCAACTGAGCCACCCAGGTGCCCCTAACTATTTATTTTGAGAGAGAGAGAGAGAGAGAGAGAGAGAAAGAGTGCTTGTGAGCAGGAGACAGGCAGAGAGAAAGGGAGAGAATCCCAAAGAAGCTACACGCACAGTGCCTTCCTAACAGGGAGCAAGCCTTGCAGGGCTCCATCCCCTGACCCTGGGATCATGACCTGAGGTGAAACCAAGAGTCAGACACTTAATGGACTGAGCCACCCAGGCACCTTCCGTCATCGCTTTTTAAAACATGTGTTCATATGTATCAGTTTGGATATCTTTATAAATGGATAATGTCAAGTTTTCTGAAAACGTGTTCTGCAGAATACTGCAGTCCCAAACAGTCATCTGTGAAAAAAAGGAATCCACAGTTGTACAGAATATTTTGCTTCCCACTCTTTACCAGTCTCCCTTCTGCTCTGTGCCCAAAGAGCTGATCTGTATGGACTATAGGTTCCTTTGCCCTCTCTGCCTTCCTCTTGGATTTGGCTAAGGGGGAGGAGGGCTGAGGGAGAATGGGGAGATAAGCTGGACATTAAAGGAGATGGGGAAATGAAGATAGCCAGTTATTCCTGACTCTCTTATTTCCCTTCTGCCGGATTGCCACTAGTTAGTTGGCTGTCTTCCTACCAGAGTCACAGCTTCTGTGAGACAGTCATCTCCATTTAGTTGCCTCTTTAGGCCTGGAGATGGTAACAGTACTCTATTCTCCCATGTTGGCTTCCTTCTATTAAATGTTTCTCAGTTACCCACTGTGAATGTACCACCTATTTCCTTCCAGGAACTGGCTTATCCAATAGTTACATATTATATTGTACTCTTGGAAAGATTCAAAATTCACATTAGGATGTTAAAGGCACTAAATGATATAGCAGTAAATAATATCTAGGTTTCAGTCATTGTTTGCCAAACTTATTTATTCATGGCACCATTTTCCTAAGAAAATCCCTTGAACACACTGGATTGTAGAATTTCTTTCTTTTCTTTTTTTGTAAGTTTAAATGTTTTGTTTATTTATTTATGTATTATATTTTTAATTTACATCCAAGTTAGTTAGCATATAGTGCAATAATGATTTCGGGAGTAGAATATAGTGATTCATCCCCTATACCACCCAGTACTCATCCCTACAAGTGTCTTCCTTAATGCCCCTTAACCATTTAGCCCATCCCCCCACCCACAATCCCTCCAGCAACCCTCAGTTTGTTCTCTATATTTAAGAGTCTCTTATGTTTTGTCCCCCTTCCTGTTTTTATATTATTTTTGCTTCCCTTCCCTTATGTTCATCTGTTTTGCATCTTAAATTCCACACATGAGTCACGTCATATATTTGTCTTTCTCTGACTGGCTAATTTCGCTTAGCATAATACTCTCTAGTTCCAGCCACTTTGTTGAAAACAGCAAGGTTTCATTCTTCTTGACTGCTGAGTAATATTCCATTGTGTGTGTGTGTGTGTGTGTGTGTGTGTGGGTGTGGGTGTGGGTGTGGGTGTGTGTATACCACGTCTTCTTTATCCATTCATCAGTTGATGGACAATGGGCTCTTTCCATAATTTGGCTATTGTTGGTAGCACTGATACAAACATTGGGATGCGTGTGCCCCTAAGAATCAGCACTCCTGTATCCTTTGGATAAATTCCTAGTAGTGTTATTACCGGGTTGTGGGGTGATTCTATTTTTAATTTTTTGAGGAACCTCCATACTTTTTTCCAGAGTGTCTGCACTGGTTTGCATTCCCACCAACAGTCCAAGAGGGTTCCTCTTTCTCCACATCCTCGCCAGCATCTGTTGTTGCCTGTGTTGTTAATATTAGCCATTCTGACTGGTGTGAGGTGGTATCTCATTGTGGTTTTGATTTGTATTTCCCTGATGATGAGGATGCTGAACATTTTTTCATGCATTTGTTGGCCATCTGGATGTTTTCTTTGGAAAAGTGTCTATCATGTCGAGAAGAATTTTTTTAGTGAAATAAATTAAAATTTAAAGAAGCAGACTGATATTAAAAATAAAGATTGATTAAAAATTAAAAGCACTCAATAAGTGGGCAAATTAGAATGGGTGGGAAATTAAAACAGGAGGCTCCTAATATTAAAGCTAGATGGTAAAACAGAAGAATACAAAAGAGGAACAAAAACCAGCATAAATTTAGGTAAGGATATTAATTAAAACATTAGGAGGGTAACTTGAGCAGGATTAAGTCATCAATAGAATAAATTATAATTAATTCAGGTTTTCCTAGGCAACTAACACTAAGAAAAAGTTAAATGGACCCCACTCTATTGTAGACAACAGTTATAGAAGTTTTAAGAAGTTTTATTGTGCCAACATATCTCCATTGAGTATCTTTTTAATGTTTATTTATTTTGAGAGAGAGAGAGAAAGAGAGAGCACGCATAGAGGGGGAGAGGCAGAGAGATAGGGAGAGAGAGAATCCCAAGCAGGTTCTGTGGTGTCAGTGCAGAGCCCAGTGTGGAGCTCTATCTCACCAACCGGAAGATCATGACCTGAGTTGAAATCAAGAGTTGGACACTTAACCAACTGAGCCACTCAGGCATCAGTTGGTCAAATACCATTGAGTATTTTTGCAAGACCCACACACAATGCCTATCAAGGCTCTCACAAATTTATGTTGTTTGGAAAATTCATAAAAGAAAACAGGAGACAGAAGAAAACTACAAAACTTACAGAAAGTATTCTACAATTTATTTTTGGAGCATTGGCTAAGTTACAAATGGAAATAAATAAGTGGATTAGTGTCTACATACAATATTTACTTTGAAATGAGTTTCCCCTCAATATATTTTACACAAATATCTAAGAATATTGGTTGAAGGTGACTAACCTGAGCAACAGCTCTATCTGAGTAGTAAACTGGCTTCAAACAGATACTGACGGATCTGCCATGCCACTCGTTGGAAATATATATAGCACTCTTTACTATAAGAATAATCTAATTTTCAGATACACAAGGATATACCGTGCATAATCCTGGTTGCCTTGTGGAAAGGGAAATAGTACCTAAAGAAGAGGAATGAAAAGGAAACTTTCACTATTCTCCATGTATACTGTAAATGTTGTACTTTACGAATATGTTACCTTTTCAAAAATAATTTTAAAACCAAACTTTTCACATTTTCCGCTTCTGCTTCTGAAATTGACAACCACCTTAAGGAAGAAAGCAGTCTCCAGCGCCAGGCACCGCTCTTGGTTTCCCTCCTCTCCTCAATCTTGGTCCATAAATTTTTACTTCTTTGGTTGCTCTCCAATGACTTCAAACTGACTATCTGTCAACCTCAGCTTTTAAAAACAATTTTAGTCAGAAGGATGGACCATAATGGTCTCGTCTATCAGTACCTGAAGCAGAACTTCCCCCAGGACCACTCCTCATGTACTGGAAGTGGAAATATCATTGCAGTTTCCAAGTTACCAAGAATTTAGTAAATACAGTATGTTAGCCAACAAGTGTTAAAATTTATTATCTCCAAAAAATAAGATAAAAACAAGGACAATTGTTAAATTCCATAGACAGTTATTTGTAGCTGGCATTCACATCATCTACTGTAAGACAGGTCCTGTATCAATGGTATTAACATAGCATTTTATTTCACCTTCATAACCACCAGATATTTAGCATCAGTCCTATTTTTCAGATAAAGAATCCCACGTCAGAGACATGAAATAATATTTTCTGTGTCACATGACCAATGATTGATAGAACTTAATTCAAGTTAAGCTTCAATCATTGAAGGTGGTACTATGTGACACATTTTACCAGCCTCTGCAAAGCATCGGGCTCTGTGCTGACGGCTCAGAGCCTGGAGCCTGCTTCGCATTCTGTGTCTCCCTCTCTCTCTGCCCCTCCCCCGTTCATGCTCTGTCTCTCTCTGTCCCAAAAATTAAAACAAAACAAAACAAAACAAAACAAAAAAAACAAATAAACATTAAAAGAATTTGTCAATATATTGAAGATAAATTTTCACAAGATGGAGTTTGTGATTAGGAGAAAAAATTATCCTGAATAAAAACAACTCAAGATAGAAGTATCATTTGTTCCCCTTTTATTTCACCACACATGATGTTTCCATACTCACAATAAAAGGTAAATTCCTGAAGGTGTAATAGAGGGGAATGAGAGGTGGCATCTGTGTTCACCCATTTGTTTCTCAAACATGTTTCTGGATATTGCCTCTACACTATATTCGTAGGGCCCAAGCTTGTTTCTGTCTTTTTTACATAGGTGAAGTCCCTTGGTCCCCAGCTTCAAACTCAATCCTTCCTCTGGTTCACAGGACCACCAGTCACTGTATTCTAGCATTGTCAGCTCTAATATCTGGCAAATCCCCTTTGATGATTTTCTGCTAGAGTATTTTACCAGTTTAGGTCATCCTTGGCTATCTCTCTGGCATCTTCATTCTTTCTTAGGTCATTTTTTTCATTGTCAGTCCCTTTCCAAGATCTGTATTGATGCTTCTGGGTCTCAGTGACTTTTTTTTTTAATTTTTTTTTACGTTTATTTATTTTTTGAGAGACCTAGAGAGACAGGCACAATTTGGGGAGGGACAGAGAGAGAAGGAGACACAGAATCCGAAGCAGGTTCCAGCCTCTGAGCTGTCAGCACAGAGTCCGACATGGGGCTCGAACTCACAAACTGTGAGATCATGACCTGAGCCGAAGTAGGACGCTTAACCAACTGAGCCACCCAGGTGCTCTGGTCTCAGTGACTTCTACCACTATACCAAATGTCTGCCTGCTGGAATCTCTTGTATCATTAACTATAGACTCATGGTGTTCTTGCCCTATTAACTACATGTATCCCTCCCCACCAACATTCCCATCCCCCACATAGTGGTGAATTGTTACTCTGCTGTACTCTTCCCTGAAGTGAGATACTCAATGGGCTGCATGTACCTTACCCTATGCTGCTGAATAAAGTTGCTACATCACAAAACTATGTGAAGAATGTTTATCTTCTGGATGAATAGATTGAACTCTGAATACTGCCTTAGAAATAAATGTTCATTTGAAATATTCTTAAGCCTCTTAACTACTGTTAGTGTTATAGATTATAATAACTAGAAAACAAAACAAAACAAAGAACAAGACCTAATCATAATCACCATCCTCTTGGAATTTACAGTCTACTAAGAAAGATAAGCTCTCTAGGGAGGCAGTAGAGGGCAGAATGATAAAGTGTCTTAGAAGAACAGATGAAGTACTATAGAAGTAAAGAGAACGAAAACTATTTCTTCCTAAAGGAAGAATCTGGTATGACCTAATGAGAGAGAAACAACTTCTGGAATTGGAGCTATTCAAAGAGAATCCCTTTATCTCTGAGGAAGTGAGCCTAAGAGCTAAGAACTATTTTCCCGGCCCTTAGAAGAAAGTCAATCTTTGGGATGGTGTGGAGATCAAAAACAAGGGAAAAACAAATGAATTAGGGAGAGAAAAAAAAGGAAGAAAGGGTAGGAAGGAGACCCTAATGTCAGCTGAGTCTCTGGTTCCAGATACCTCTGATGCTAGTTGTATTGCTGATATTGTTAGGGTCTGTTTACAAAAGCCGACAAGTACCCCTTTTTGCCTAAATTAATCCCCTAAACTGGGATTTTCTTTTTTTAATTTTTTAAATGTTTATTTATTTTTGAGAGAGAGGAGAGAGACTGAGAGTGAGCAGGGAAGGGGCGTAAAGAGAGGGAAACAGAGGATCCAAAGCAGGCTCTACGCTGACAGCAGAGAGCCTGACACGGGGCTCGAACTCTGGAACCGCGAGACCATGACCTAGGCAAAAATCAGAGTTTAACCGACCGAGCAACCCAGGTGCCCCTAAACTGGGATTCTTCTATTTATAAACAAGGCAAATACTCTGGAAATTTACCGGTTATTAATTACATCTTAGTTAACTAATCTCAGTTAAACTAATGTTTCAATTTTTTTTTAATGTGCAATTTGATTATTTTAAAGTTAATTTTTAATCCTTGGAAATCCTGCTTCCTAACCTTTCTTTAGCCATTATTCCACTGTTTGAAGGATGAAAAATAACCATACACAGAAAGAAGTCCCAGGACCATAATATATACAATTCCTCTAAACTAAACTTGTTCTTCAAGTATACAGTGGCTAAAATATTCAGATAAATATGCTAGCATTCCTTTTCCATATTCACCATCTATTCCATCTGAATTTGCTTTTTGGGGGTGGAGTTAGCCAAATATTCTTTTATACCCCTGTATGGAGGGTCAATTGTTCCAGCATCATTTATTGAGTAGTCCACCTTTCCCCCATGGATTAATAATACTGTGGGGGAAATAATACCATGGATTAATCAAAATCCATGTATGCACAGGTCTGTTTTTAGATTCTTATTTCTTTTTTATTGGTCTTTTGCTTATCTAATTGATTGTAACAAGGACATGTTTTAATTATTATAGATTTCTTTTTTTTTAATGTTTATTTATTTTTGAGAGAGAAACAGAGCGTGAGCAGGGGAGGGGCAGAGAAAGGAGGAGACACAAAATCCAAAGTAGGCTCCAGGCTTTGAACTGTCAGCACAGAGTCTGATGCGGGGCTCTAACTCACAAACTGCAAGATCAGGACCTGAGCCAAAGTCGGACACTTAACCAACTGAGCCACCCAGGCACCCCGTAATTATTATAGATATCTTATAAGACTCAATAAATGGTAAGGGTAATCCTCCATATTCTTCAAAATTGTCCTGGTTCTTCTTGGCTTTTTCCATTTGAGTTTTAGACTGGGTTTTTCAGGTTCCATTGGAAGTACAAGAAGAATTGCAATAACTTCACAGACTGATTTTGAAAAATCATCACCTCTATGATAAGAGGATTTTGGTATTGGTTAAGTATCTTTCTCATTTAAGTTTTTCTTAATTTTATTTATTTATTTTGAAAGAGAGAGTGCAAGCACAAGTGGGGAGAGAGGCAGGGAGAGAGGGACAGAGAGAGAGAGAACAGAGAATCCCAAGCAGGATCTGCACTGTCAGCACAGAGCCCAACATGGGGCTTAATCTCGTCATGACTTGAGCCAAAATCAAGAGTCAGACACTTAACTGAATGAGCCACCAAGGCGCTGCCAGGATTTTTCTAACCTCTGAATCTACCTGGGCTTGGGACCCAACCTTCCTTAATTTGGTCTGCCAAGACCCTGACTGAACCTAGGCTCTGATAGAAGAATGAATTTTGAAAAGTCTCAAGTCCCAATAACTCTACCCAGACCCATCACCATTAGCAGTCAGTATTCTTGGTTGATGAAGTCCTTTCCTCTCAAGAAGAATACACTTCATGGATTATATCACTCTTAAGAAATTAACATCCTCCTCCACGGGGAAGCCAAGGCTTGACAACCACACTTCCGTTTCCCTAATCAAGCTACTCATTTTCCACAAATATGTTGCCACCAAATACCAGTAATACTGCCCAGAATAGCAAGTATTCCAATCTTCAGTCACCTGAAAATTAACTCAATATTTTTTTAAGATGTTTTTTATTTTTAAGTAATCTCTACACCCCGTGCCTTGCTCAAACTCATGGATTTGAGGTCAAGAGTTATATGTTCTATTGACTGAGCCAGCCAGGCATCCCATGAGCTCAATATTTTTTTTTTAAGTTTATTTATTTATTTTGAGAGAGAGCACAAGCAGGGACGTGACATAGAGAGAGACAGAGAGACAGAGAGAGAGAGAGAATCCCAAGCAGGCTCCACTCTCTGCCACCACTTACCACTATGAGATCATGATGTCAGCTGAAATCAATGGTTGGTCACTTAACCAACTGAGCCACCCAGGCACCCTGAGCTTGATATTTTTTAACTTGGGGGTCAAGTATGAAGCAAATTTTCCAACTAGCCCTTCTTTCACTGAGTTATGATTTGTGGTGATTAAATCATACTTATTTGTTTGGTCTCAACTATTTGGTCTCATACTATTTGTTATGGTCTCAGTAGATAAAAACTATTGGAAAAATCCTAACTCCAGTTTGCTATTATTAGGTGATTTTGAAAATTTAAGAAAATTTAATAATGAAAATTTAAGATGAAAATCATTTAAAAAGAAGTTGAAGAAAAAAAAAATTGAAGTAAAGCAGATTGGATGTCATCTTGAGGTCAATGCACACAAAGGTATCCCAACAATACTGAGAAGAATCTGATGGTAAGCATAAATTAAATACATGAAATATTTTTTTATTTTGTTTTATTAAAAATAATTTTATGTTTATTTATTTTGGAGGGAGAGAGAGAGAGAGAGAGAGAGAGAGAGAGAGAGAGAGAATTTGAAGCAGGATCCAGGCTCTGAGCTGTCAGCAGAGTCCGATGTGGGGCTCAAACTCACAAATTGTGAGACCATGACGTAAGCCAAAGTTGGACACTTAACTGACTGAGCCATCCAGGAGCCCCGAAAAAATTTTTTTTTAATATTAATAACCATAATGTGCTAAGTTCTCCTTACCTAATAGGTTAACTTTTATACTGCAATATAAGTTTATACAAAAAATCAATCCAATTGTAAAAGGAGTACACGATAACTGTGTTATTACTTTTGATTTGATTTATCTTAATCACATAAAACATAGGCATTATAAGGAGAAAATGCATTTGTATATACACATAGATGTATATACATACATGTAACATAAGACATAGTATAAAAATAATATGTACATACAATTTATTTAGGAATAATATATATTATATTCTTATATTGCAATCAGCAGCGTGGTTCAAATATTTGCTTACTTGTTTTAAGAAGTAAACAAACAAAAAACTAATACCTGAACATGAGTTTGCTGTCTTAACATTTTTTTTGGAAATGTTGGTTAAAGATTCCTACTCTCCTGATACACTGCTTTCAAATATGATTTTATAAATCTGGTAAGAATGCTTATTTAGGGGCACCTGGCTGGCTCAATCAGAAGAACATTCGACTCTTAATCTAGGAGTTGTGAGTTCAGACCTCATGTTGGGTTTAGAGATGACTTTAAAAAAAAAAGAGTGTAAGAGTTCTCTTACACTAATTGCCTGAGTTGTGCTGTAAGAAGCAACAACCTCTCTTCTTCCTCTCTGCTATCTGCTCAGCAGCTGCAAAGCAGCAACTATGCATGAATGCATCTCCATCCACGCTGGCCAGGCTGGCATCGAGATTGGCAATGCCTGCTGGGAGCTCTATTGCTTGTAACATGGCATCCAGCCCAATGGTCAGATGCCAAGTGACAGGACCATTGGGAGAGGAGATGACTCCTTCAACACCTTCTTCAGTGAGACAGGTGCTAGCAAGCACGTGTCCATGGCAGTGTTTGTAGACCTGGAACCCACAGCCATTGATGAAGTTTGCACTGGCACCTACTGCCAGCTCTTCCATTCTGAGCAGCTCATCACAGGCAAGGAAGATGCTGCTGATAACTATGCCTGAGGGCCCTGCACCATTGGCAAGGAGATCATTGACCTTGTCTTGGATCGAGTTCAAAAACTGGGCAACCAGTGCACAGGTCCTAGAGCTTCTGGGTTTTCCACAGCTTTGGAGGGGGAACTGGTTCTAGGTTCACTTCCCTGCTGATGGAACATCTCTGTCAATTATGGCAAGAAGTCCAAGCTGGGGTTCTCCATTTACCCAGCCCCCCCATGTTTCCACTGTTGTTGTTGAGCCCTACAACTCCATCCTCACTGCCCACACCACCTCGGAGCACTCTGATTCATGTTAGACAATGGGCCACATCTATGACGTCTGTCGAATAAACCTTGGTATTGAATGCCCAAAATACACTAACCTGAATAGGCTGATAAAGCCAAATTGTGTCCTCCATCACTGCTTCCCTCAGATTTGATGGAGCCCTGAATGTTGATCTGACAGAATTCCAGACCAACCTAGTGCCCTATCCCCACATCTACTTCCCTCTGGCCACATATGCCCCTGTCATCTCGGCTGAGAAAGCCTACCATGAACAGCTTTCTGTAGCAGAGATCACCACCACCAAGGCATGCTTTGAACCAGCCAACCAAATGGTGAAACGTGCCCCTTGCTATGGTAAATATATGGCTTGCTGCCTGTGGTACTGTGGTGATGTGGTTCCCAAAGATGTCAATGCTGACATTGCCACTATCAAGACCAAGAGTACCACCCAGTTTGTGGACTGGTGACCCATTCACTTCCAAGTTGGCATTAATTACCAGCTGCCCACTGTGGTACCTGATAGAGACCTGGCCAAAATAAAGTGAATTGTGCACATGCTGAACAACACCACAGCCCTTGCTGAGGCCTGGACTCCCCTGGACCAGAAGTTTGACCTAATATATGCCAAGCATGCCTTTGTTCACTGGTATGTGGGTGAGGGCATGGAGGAAGGAGAGTTTTCTGAGGCCCGTGAGGACATGGCTGCCCTTGAGAAGGATTATGAGGAGGTTGGTGTGGATTCTGTTGAAGGAAAGGGTGTAGAAGGAGAGGAATACTAAAATTAACAATGTCACAAGGTGCTGCTTTTACAGGGAAGCTTATTCTGTTTTGAATATTGGGAAGTTGTGCTCTGAACAGTTAATTTTTATGTAGCAGTGTATATTCTCATATGCAATTACTGACCTATGCTTAAAAACACAACGCTTTGTTATAGATCCAAGCTGTCCATTTCTCTGATGAATTTGTATAAAGAATTCCCTGTCTTAAATGAAAAATAAAGAATGCTTATTTATTTTGAATTCATAAAATTATCTGCCCCAAATAGTGGTGTTAACTATACGAAGCATAAAATGACTTTGACTTGGTAAACATTTTGTCTTACTGCATATGTAGTTCATTACTTTTAAAAATTGTAACTATTTCCCTGTTCTATCACTAAACTGAAATTTTACAGTGACAAATGTAAGGGGAATTAGGTAGAATAATTCCCCTTATAGGGATTGGAGCAGTTATTAGTTATTATACAATATTATAGTATTTTTTAGTAACATTAACTTATAAAATTTTTGTCTTATAGCCTTCTACTTAAAATTCCTTTGGAATCACAGAAAATGCAAACAATGACACAACGAATACAAAATGAAGGCTTGTGTTTAATTAAGGGATCTTCCTATTGTGCTTTTTTGGCCTTTGAGGAACATTGTATTACATTCTTTTAAAAAAAGAAAGCAAGAAGAAACGGAAGGGGAAGGAAAGAAAAGAAAAGAAATCTGGTATAGCACAAACTAATAATATTAGAAAAATAAGTAAGACCTGAATCTAACCTTGTCAGAACCCATTGCGTGCTGGGAGAGTAGGATAGCTAAAGCTTCACAATGAAAAGTGGTGAACGTGTTTTCCACTGCCATGGTAACCACAGATTTGGAGCCCAACCTCCAGAGAAAGTTCAGGAGGACATCCTTAACTTCTGATGCCAAAATTTTGGAATTTTTTTTTCTGAGTGAGCATGAGGAGAGCACTTTAAGAAGCTTCAGCTATGCTCTCAATTTGTATGCTTTTGAACATTTAGGTTCCACTCGGTATTTTGTAATTATAGGTATAAAACCTTTTCATATCCACTAAAACAGGTACTAGATTGAATGCAATTGAAAGTTAAGTGTTTTAAGCCAATTAACAAAGGGGTTTTTTTTAAAGATTCTTTAACTGTTCTTTTGGTTTAATTATCTCAAGCTGACATTGCAAAATAATTTCTGTAGTTATAACTTACCAAATCTCAAATAGGACATTGATGCAATTAATAATGTTGCAATATCTTTTCTCTTCTAAATATATGGCATGTACCTGGATTTTAGAGTTACAAAGTCTTGCATTTGGAGCCTTGCTTCATTACTAATAAGCTATTTAAACTGGAAGTTTATTTCATTTTAATTTTTTAAAGTTTATTTATTTATTTTGAGAAAGAGATACAGAGAGAGAAAAACCTGGGGGAGGGGCAGAGACAGAGGAGAGGGAGAGAATCCCAAGTAGGGTCCCTCCACACTGTCAGTGCAGAGCCTGATGCGGGGCTCAAACTCACAAACTGTGAAATCATGACCTGAACTGAAACGGAGAGTCAGATGCTTAACCAACTGAGCCACCCAGGTGCCCCTGATCTGGAAGGTTATTAACCTCTATGAGTCTTAGTTTTTTCATCTCTAAAATAGGGATAATAGCAACTGTTTGTGCTTATTTCAGCACCTCAAACGTAGAAGGCACTAAATAAATCATTACAACTTGGTTGCCCTTTCCTTAAAGCTCATCCATAATTGAGTAGTCCAAGCAATGGTGTCTGTGTTTTGAGGACCTAGAAAGTGATTTGCAAAATTTGTTTTTACTCTTCTTACAAACTAATAAGTTAGTATGTTACTGTTTTGTGGATCCTGGCCCAAAACTCAAGACTAATGGATTAGAAAGAAAGGACTTTGTTCTTTACAGCACAGTAAGCTGCATGAGCTCTGGGTGGATGCTATGCATGCAGTGAGTTTCCACTGAGGCTGAGGAATACTGAGCATAAGGAATTCATCACTTTTATAGTAAGCAGTAAGCAAACCTACTCTTTGTCTGGGGGAGACATTACCTCATCCTTCAGGGTTACTCACTGCAAACACAACCCTGAGAAATGTCCCAGGGAAGGAACAGAAAGAGCCTTGCATTTCTGGCATACCCAGCAAGAATGTACATGGATGCTCAAGGCTCGTGGTGAATTGCCTGTCCACTCCTACCTACCTCATAGGTGAGATTGTTATTTTCTTAAATATTTTTTTCATGTTTATTTTTGAACGAGGGAGAGTGAGAGAGAGAGAGAAAGAACAAGTGGGGGAGGGACAGAGAGAGAGAGGGAGACACAGAATCGGAAGCAGGCTCCCGGCTCTGAGCTGTCAACACAGAGCCCAATGCAGGGCTCAAATCCACGAACCGCGAGATCATGACCTGACCTGAATTTGGACTCTCAACCGACTGAGCCACCCAGACGCCCTGAGATTGTTATTAAAATACAGATTGAGAGGGGCTTTGAGCTAATTTTTAAAAATTAGCAAATGTGACAACTTATAGAATTTAGCATGATACCTGACACAGTGTTTAAATGAATAAATTAATGAATAAGTGAGGAATATGCCCATGAAATATAGTAAGTATATGTATTAAGTTGGCTTTTGTTGTAATTTTATTTTAAAACTAAAATAAATGTTAAATGGATACAAACTTGTAAATTAAAGTAAAACTATATATCTTGATTATGGCTGTATTTTATAAAACCATGAGATAGCCAGAGTCCTACTAGGAAATGTAGAAATCTATCTGTGAGAGATAATAACAGAAATAAAAGGGGACTTGGCTGTTTGAACAGATAAATGGCCAGAATTGACAACATCAAAGTAAATATATTCATAATTATTGAATTTGGTAATTATTGTTAACTGTCTTCAGCTATTTAAATTGTAATTTAGAGAAAGGAGTAAATACAATGAGTAACTGACCGAATATATGACATTAGAAAGTCCATAGGGCTACTCAAAACCCATAGGGCTACTCTACTAATCAGTTTTAACTCAGCGGAGCTACCTTACCTAGATATGCTTTTTGGCTTTCACACCACACCACTTCTTTTTATTGTTCCAAAGCCAACCTTCTATATCATAAGACAGCTGCTTAATTGAAACTCAAAATATCTTTGCACAACAATTTCTTAACATGCTCTGATGAATTTTAGTTCTGCCTTTCTATAAAGTGCAAAATGTGGAGGGTATGCTCAATAGCTTTTGTCACCCTAAGAACAGCAGGGTATAAATTAATCCATGCGGTGAGAGCAGATACTGCCCTCCTCACTTAAAGTCCACACTTACAATCTCCAAAATCCTCTGAAATATTGAATGCAACTAATTGCACCATAAAATATGAAAGCTTTAACCATGTTTGAAAGGTAAAGAAAGTTGAGCCATTACCAGAAAGGAAATCTTACAGATAAGTGAGCAAAAACCTGCAAGGAGTCGAGTTCTTACTAGTCAGATCATCCTGAGTCTATTGCAGATGGGCACTAAGGCTACCTTCTCATGGTCTCTCTCTCTCTTCCTCTCCTCCCTTAAGATCCTTATACAGTCCTTCACCCCTTCCCACCTTCTCCCTCCCCAGTCCCACCATCCTACGTCCTTTTCCTCATTCTCTGACTCAAAGTCCTTCTGAATCTGACAAACTAACTGTCTGAGCTAGAGAATGAGAAAAGAAAGTGAGGGTGGGAGGTTTGTGGGCACTACAGGCTATCAAACCCTACGCACAATGGAGAAGAGGGAAAATTGAATACCTTGAGATGAAAATCATGAAAACAACAAATTTTTCCCTTAATACAGAATCTAGTATGTAATTTTGCCAAAGAGTAGTATTTTTTTCTCCTACCTTATTCTTTTTATAGTATCCCTGCTTTGGGTAAGCCACGTCTCCAGCAGAGTTGTGGGTAACTATCCTGTCCTAGAAAAAGAATGGGAGGAAATAGAGTCTTTTGCCAAGAATACATGTTACTTTTGCATGTGGTTGGTTTATTAGCAGCATCGCATAATATTTTCTTATGTCGTAACTCATATTTGTCCACCCCAGTGATAGACCTTACCTTGATTTCTGAGTGTCATGGAGCACATAATGCAAACACAGTTGCTAAATTGCTCTCTTTATTATCTCCTGGATCATCCTTCCCTTACTTTTGATATCATACCCAATTTTTACCTCCTGATGGTACTTATCAATTTCCCTCATATAAAAAAGGTATGTATACACACATCCTTCATATTCTCTGCTAGACTGTAAGCTAAGAACAAGTTGTATTTTTAATTTTTTATAAGCCCACCACTTGACTTCTGATCAATATTAAGAACATATAAATAAAGAAATATTGGTTGAAAAAGAGGGTGAATAAACATTCTCTTCCTTTCTACAACTCTGTGATGACTGCTTTGGTTTCTCTTTCATTTGGCATCTTTAACTCTTTAGTAGTTTTACTGTATGGCTCTTGCTATAATGCCTCCATCATCTTAACTTTCTAAGGCTATGAGATCTTCTCTATGCTACCTTTATAACTGCTGTGATATGATGACACACTTTCATAGCTTTGTAATATATTTTTAATGTCATCTCTTATGAACATAAAACGAATTCTATGCAGACACATGGCAAAAGAGGCCACTTACAAAAGAGCTGTATTTTGTTATTTGCAATCTTCCCAAGTATGACCATAATTTAATACTTAAGATTAAGAGGAAGCTGTCTTTCAGTTACGAGACATTTTATTAAATGTGACTGAGTGGGAAGTTTGGGAGGAAGCGATGAGTTTAAATTTAAAGAAAAACTTATTATGTACATATTAAGTAAATGTTTAAAACGGAAAATACTCTGCTGCTCTGCCCCCAGTCCTTCTAATAATTGCCTTTATAGCTCCATAACTCTAAATAGTTCATTACTTCTAGATTTATCATCTTTGTTTAATATGCACTACATCTTGACCCCTAATACAAATTACTTATCATACTAATTTTCCCATCCACACCTTCTGCCAAATTAATTTGTTGCTTTATTTCCATTATTGATCCACCATTACTAGGTAAACATGGGTAAGTTACTTAACCCTCTGTTGCCTCTGTTTTACTGACTCCCAAATAAAGAAAATCTGAGCACTTCATATAATTGCTGTGGAAATTAAATGAGTTAATACATATGTAAAGAACTGTGTTTAGCACACAGTAAATATTATATAAGTAATGACTTCTTGTTGCTGTTTTCCTTCAAATGGTTACATTTATAATTAACATTATATTCTGAAATATTGACTTCTCATTCCATCAGTTTAGAAAATATATACTGGCTCCCTACTCAATGAGCTATTCTTGCATTTTCCTCCATCTGGCCTCTGATTTTGCCCTTCCAAGTGTATAGGAATTAAAATAATTAATTTAATTAAATGTGTTAATTTAATCCAATAATTAATTCTGCTTTGTAACCAATTGAGGTTTCTGTGTTTTGTAAGGAATGATCTTAAAAATTGAACCCCACCCCACAAAAGACAGCATTTACATTATGGTAACGATGTGAACATTGTTTACTAAACAGTAAACTAGATGATATACATCTTTATAAGTCCAAAATCATTCCCATGCACCAATCAAAAAATGATATTCCAAACATTGATAAAATATTTCCTCTTCTCACATTCAATCATATATTCAAATCATTCCGTATTTTAGTTTACTATATTTAAACTTGTTTTATTTTGTTTGGGGGTGGATTGTGATTCTGTTTTTTTTTTTTTTCTTTTTGTTTTGTTTTGTTTTGTTTTTTTAGAGAGAGTGCAAGTGAGTGAGAGAGAAGGAGAGAATCTTTTTTTTTTTTTTAATGTTTATTTCTTAATTTTGAGAGATAGCATGCGTGCCTGAGCAGGGGAGGGTCAGAGAGAGAGAGGAAGAGAGAGAATCCCAAGCAGGCTCCACTGTCAGTGCAGAGCCCCACAGAGGTCTCAATTCCACAACCCTGGGATCATGCCCTGGGCAGAAACCAAGAATCAGCGCTCAACTGACTGAGCCACCCAGGCGCCCCTAAACCATTGTTTCTAATAAGGCTCTTATTTTTCACTGTTATTTCTAATTGCTTTCCTTTTGCCTTGCTGGTAAATGAAACATAACCTTCCACCATATGCTGTAGATTACCCACCTTGTACGTACTACTATCTGTTGTATTACTATCCCAGGAATCTTCTGATTTCCTGCTTCCATCTGGACAAACTTTGTCTTGATTTTCCTATGGCTTAGTTTCATTGTTTTAATGCTTTCCACATCTTTCACTTTATTCCTTGTTTTGCTAAAGTACATATTCAAATAACGTCCTCAAAAAAAGATGATTGGGAGGTAAACTTTCTGAGGTCTTGCATGTCTGAAAATGTATTCTTTGCCCTCATAATTGTCTGATAATTTAACTGGACATGAAATACTGAAATTTAACTGGACATAAAATACTGAGTCCAAAATCATTTCCCCCAGAAGTTTATAAACGTATTTCTTTATTATTTGCTCCTATCCAGTGCTGCTAATTAGAAGACAGATCCCAGTTGGATACTCATTACTCTGTTAGTGAACCTGGATTTTCTTTGTGGAGGCTTTTAGAATTTTATCTTTATTCTTGGTAATTTGAAATATAAAGAGGACATATGTGTACGTAATTATATATGTAACTTTGTATTATATACATATTATATATTCTATATATAATATAGATTATATATAACATATATATTATATACATGTAGCTTACTCAATTCTTCATAGGTATTTTCTATTTAAAACTTTGTTTTCAGGGGCACCTGGGTGGCTTATTCGGTTGAGTATCCAAATTTTGATTTTGGCTCAGGTCATGATCTCAGTTTGTTAGATGGAGCTCTGAGTCCTGAGTGTTTGGTGCTGACAGCATGGAGCCTGATTGGAATTCTGTCTCTCCTCTCTTTCTCTCCTCTCTTTCTGTATGCTTCTCACCCTACTCACATACACTCTCTCTCTCTCAAAGTAAATTAGCATTTAAATAAATAAATAAAGGGGCGCCTGGGTGGCGCAGTCGGTTAAGCGTCCGACTTCAGCCAGGCCACGATCTCGCGGTCCGTGAGTTCGAGCCCCACGTCAGGCTCTGGGCTGATGGCTCGGAGCCTGGAGCCTGTTTCCGATTCTGTGTCTCCCTCTCTCTCTGCCCCTCCCCCGTTCATGCTCTGTCTCTCTCTGTCCCAAAAATAAATAAATGTTGAAAAAAATAATAATAATAAATAAATAAACAAATAAATACATACATAAATAAAATAAAAACTTTGTTTTCAGTCCCCAAACATTTCTTTTCTTTTATAATTTCCTCCACCCTAATTCTTCAATTCTCTTTTTCTGAAATATAGGTTTGTCAAATGTTGGAGTTCTTGGAATGAGCCTCTAAATACCACCTTTCCATCTTTATCTTTTTCCTTCTCATTCTGGGAGACATTCTTGCAGTCCTTCTACTGATTTTTTAAAAATAATTTTTTTTCAAAAGTTTTTGTGTCTTCTGATTATTTTTCATAGTTTCTGGCATAGTCCATAGTAGTTTTATGAATAAAATATCATTTTGAACTTTTCAGAGTGTACAGACCCAATTTTTAAAATGTTTATTTATTTTGAGAAAGAGAGAGCACGCTCTCAAGTGGGTGGAAGGGGAAAGAGAGGAAGAGAGAGAGAGAGAGAGAGAGAGAGAGAGAGAGAGAGAATCCCAAGCAGGCTCCGAATGAGCCACCAGGCGCCCCCATACCCAAGTTTTATTAGCGTTATAGGTTCTCTATCACAAACTGGCTCTGTTTTTGCCAGCTTTTCTGTTTGTTTGTTTGTTCATCTTGCCCTTTTGCATTTAGACTGCTAATTTTCTTCATATTTCTGGGATATATATTTGTCCTTTTATATTTATAAAAGAGTAGATTGATTTATACATGCTTGCATGGGTTTCTACTGCTGTGTGCTGTTTCTCCAGTAGGCCTGACTAGTATATGCAGATGAGTTAAAGGTATTCGTTGGCCAACTTTATTTAGGCTTTTCACATAGAGAGCAAGAAGACAGTTTGGAGAACCACTAAAGAGTCGAGAGTGGGGAGGGGGTTACTTTGCTCTGGGATAGAACTCTTATATTAGAAGCCTTGGACCTCCCTAGGAAGTTCTTTAAATTTCTTTAGAAAACTGCCTCCACTCAGCCCTACTGGTAAATTCAGGGCTTTTAATTACTCTGTTCCTACAGGGAGAGTAAAGTCAGGACAAACTGAACAGCTATTTCAGAAGTGAACTTACAACTATCCTGATAGAACATGCCAATTCCACAACTAGAGCCTCTCTAGTTTCCACTGGAAAGTCAGATTCCATCACACTATAGTTTTCTACTCCTTGTAAAGCTTCTCCAAGTATCATTTGTCAAGAAACTACCAAACATTTTCCATCTTTCAGAAGTTCATTGAAAACTCTGGTTAAGTAATCAACCACTTCCCCATTTTATTTACTGTTATGCATTTCTTTACTGTCATTTAGTTGATGATAATGGGCGAGGGAGGAGCATTAAATAAGTGTAATCAGTCTATTAGCTTTATTTACTCATTTTGCAAATATTTACTGAGTGTATACCAGGTGTCAGTATTAACATAAGATTGGTTTGTTGGGCTGTAGATTTTCTCACTCTTGGAAGGCCATTTTTGGGGGAGCAAATCATTTTTAATTTTTTAAAAAGAAATATACCAAAGAGTCATGCAATGCTGCCAGCATTGGATACAATCCTGGGCCACAAGTCCACACACTCCTTTGAAACTGGTCTTGTGACAGCAGAACCTTTCATTTTGTCTTTATTGTTTGCTATGAACTCCACGTCCTTTTCAAAAAAAAAAAAAAGAAACACACCATCTTTTCTCTGGTATGACTTTCATTGTCGAACTACCACTGTAGGATGTACCTTCTTTCTGAGGTCTAATTTGCCTTTCTTCACTGTGGCTATCGCCATGTCACCCACACCAGCAGCAGGAAGTCTATTGAGTCATCCTTTGATCCCCTTCACAAAGATGATACACAGATTTTTGGCTCCTTTGTTGTCAGCACAGCTGATCACAGCTCCTACCAGAAGACCCAGGGAAATCTGGAACTTTGCACCCAAAGACCCATCATGTCCATGCTTTGACATCTTGAATGCAGCCCAGGGGCAATTTTTCTTCTTATTTCATGTGTGTGAGACACAAAGAGCCCTGTAGCCTACCTCCTAACCATAGCTCCCCTGAAGAAAAACTCAATGGAGCTGATTAACTCTCTGTCTGAACCAGCTGCCAAACTCTCTCTCTCCCTTCTACCTTTCCTTTAGGTGTTTGTTACCTTTCTAGAACCCTGACCTTCCTTTCCAGTCTGGCTTCCACATATTCTTAAAAATATGGAATAAATAGCAAGCTATTGAAAATAATTATTAGGCCAAATTTGAAGGAAAAAGTAAGAATCTACAGAGTTACTCTAAAAAGGAAGCTGCTTTTGGCCAAAAACATTTTCCCAAGATCAAGAGTGAGAGTAGAATTTGACATTTTTATGGACTGCATGGCAGATAAATCCACCAGCTCTGGAACAAGGGTTTGGAGGTTGTGCTGTGCTCTAAAGGATCATCCCTGCAATAAACAGGGACTTCTTTCAAACTGAGAAAGAGCCCATGTAGAATTATAGCCCAGTCAGATTCCCTGATAAGTCCAGAAAAAGTCAAGACATGAACTTGCACAGGACTTATAACATGCCTGCACACAAATACTAATTTTTCTGGAAGAACATAACTTCAAAGTATTTTATTTTCAAACATAATGCCCAGGAACCATACGTAACCAAGCACCTCAAAAAATTAACTACCATGAGCAAGAAGCAGATCCTCAGAGAATTCAGATATTGGAATTACCACATGGAGACTCTAAAAACATGATACTGACCATTTAAAGGAATGAATACAGAATCAAAGATATCTTCAGAGAGTAGAAAACTGTAAAAAGTGATACCTGGGGTTAGGTCAGTATGGAACATAGGGCAGCCTGTTAGGACGAGACAAGTTCAGGGTCCCCATACTACTTCGTCATCTTAATTCCATCCTAGAGCAGCCTTTTAACCTTGAGAACCTAACAAGAGAGGCACTAGACCCCTAAGGGGCTTAGAAAATAATAGATATTAGCAAGAGCTGGCAGAATCTGAACACTTACTATACGTCAGATATTTTAGTCTGTTAGGGCTGCCAAAGCAAAATACCACAGATGGGGTGACTTAAACAACAGCAATTAATTTCCCACAGTCTGGAAGATGGAAATCCAGGATTAAGGTGTCAGCTGGACTGGTTTCTCCTAAGACCTCACTCCTTGGCTTGCAGATGTTTGCCTTCTGTCTGTGCCTTCACATGGCCTTTTCTTTGTGCTCTCGCATTTCTGGGGATTCTTCCTCTTCTTATAAAGACTCAGTCATAGTGGATTAGGGTCCCATCCTTATTACTTCATTTAACCTTAAGTCTCTCTTTAAAGACCTTAATCAAATACAGTCCCATTGAAAGTTTGGGCTTCAACGTCTGAATTTTGTTAAGAGAAAATATTTGCTAACTTTAAGAAGAATGTTATATCAATTTTTATCTAACAAATGTTAATTAAAAAGTGAATAATATGGGGTGTCTGGGTGGCTCAGTCAGTTCAGCGTCCAACTCTTTGTTTCGGTTTAGGTCAAGATCTCATGGTTTGTGAGTTCGAGTCCCTCATTGGGCTCCACACTGACAGAGCAGAACCTGCTTTAGATTCTTCCTCTCTCTTCTCTCTCTGTCCCTCACCCAATTGTGCTTTCTCTCTTACTCAAAATAAATAAACTTTTAAAAATGTGAATAATAATAAATAATAGAGATTCCATTTTATCATCATGATAGTTGTAATCTTTGTAGAACTTTGGTAGAACCATTTGACATATTAGAATTCATAGCATCAAACAAAATAATCTTCAAGAATTGAATTTTACTTTTAGCTATTTAATTTGATTTATATTTAAAAAATCTTTGAAGAAAAAAAACCCTTTGGAGAATTTTTTATTTCTGTGAGGCAGAATTAAACAGAATATTAATTTTGTCAACTCAGATTTGGAGTTGCTTGTTTACAAACTATTCAAGCAAGATGGAATATCTGGTAGTACATATATAAAAGGCTGATGGAACCAAATAAAGCCTTTTCCCATACTTTTCAGATTAAAATACAAGCATAGCAGGGTTTACTAACACCCACTAATTGCCTGTAGAAGAAGTTCATTTGCTGCTGAAGAAATAAAATGATGTTCCTGGAGAAGGCAAGCCTTTCTCACATGATACCTAGTGTAAAGATCCTCTTGTCATTTAACTCCAAGAAGATTCTGGAATTGGTATGCTTGTCATGAATGCTGAGAAGGAAATGGAAATTCAATGGTGATTCTGTTTTCCTTAAAACCAAATCCATTTCCATTGCCACAGTTTTAAATCCAAAGCATACAGACTAAATTTTTGTGGAAAGGAAGTAGTTCACAAAAATATATTTTTTAAATGTGTATCTATAAAAGAAAGCTTTTTTTAATTCACTTTTTATCCTAAAACTTTTCAAATACACATAAGAAAAAACAGAAGAAACCATTTAGGACTGGTCACCTAAAATCTACAATTACTAGCATGTTACTACTCTTATCTAATCTCCATTCACTAACTTTTAATCTATTTATATTTTCTAGAGTCTTTGGAATAAAATTCCAGGGGCTCCTGGCTAGCTCAGGAAGTAGAGCATGCGACTCTTTATCTCAAAGTCATGAGTTCAAGCCCCACTTAAAATCAATCAATCAATCAATCAATCAATCAATAAATTTCCAGATATCATATGGTTTCACTCATATGAATTTCCACATGTGTCTCTAAAAAATAAGGATTCTTTAAAAATACCAGTATCAGGGGTGCCTAGGTGGCTCAGTCAGTTGAGTGTCCAACTTCAGTTCAGGTCATGATCTCATGGTTTGTGGGTTCAAGCCCTGTACTGGGCCATATGCTGACAGCTCAGAGCCTGGAGCCTGCCTCAGATTCTGTGTCTTCCTCTCTCTGCCCCTCCCCTGCTTGAATTCTCTTTTTCTAAAAAAGAAAAAAAAAATTATCATACTTACATTTTTAAATTTCATGAACACCCAGTATGTGTTCAATTTTCACCAATTACCTTAAAAGTCTTTTTTGTGGCTCAGTTATTAGTTTGTTCAACCATTTATTAGCTTGTTCAAATCAGAATCTAAATAAGGGGAAGCCTGGGTGACTCTGTTGGTTAAGTGTCCAACTCTTGATTTCTGCTCAGGTCATGATCTCATGGGTTCATGAGTTTGAACCCTTCATCGGGCTCTGCACTGACAGCATGGAAGCTGCTTGGGATTCTCTGTCTCCCTCTCTGCCCTTCCCCTGCTCTCTGTGTCTCTAAATAAACAAACAAATAAAAAAAATACAAACCTGTGACACTTAAGGTACCAACAAAAAAACCACATTACCTGAAGATAGGTGCCAAAACTGTTTATGTTCTACTCCAGGCATGGAGGAATACTCTTCTCCCCTTCTACACCACACTTAGTCTTATGGATACCAAAGAAGCAGTGCTTTGTATCTTCACATTTTATGAACTCCTTCACTGAAGCCAACTCCTTTGGCTTCTGCCTGCAGAAGCATTGGGACAGAATTATACTCTCCTTGGCTCATGAGACAATATACTGTTCAGACTCCACTCTTTTTGACCCCTGGCCTGGGGGATGTTGGAGTGGGGTGATTGTGGCACTGATGGGATAAAGACAGAGGAAAGCATGACTGTGAGACACAACAAAAATCCTTTTGTAGAGGCTAAAGTCTTTCTGCAAATCCATTCCTGGCATATTTAAGTCATCAAGTCATGGAATGTTTATTTTTTTTAAGTTTATTTGCTTATTTTGAGAGAGAGAGAGAGAGAGAGAGCGAGCGAGTGGGAGAGGGGCAGAGAAAGAAGGAGAAGGAGAATCCCAAGCAGGCTCTGCACCAGCAGCATGGAGCCCAACGTGGGGCTCGGACTCACAGACCGTGAGTTCATGACCTGAGCCAAAACCAAGAGTCAGACACTTAACTGAGCCACCAGGCGCCGCCATAGAAAATCTATTGAATTACTACTATGAGCCAAATATTGTGCTGAGGGCTAGGGATAAAGATTTGAGCAGTATATAGTTTCTGCTATTTTGAAACCTACAATCCAGAATAAAGAAGGAACATTAAACAATTAGTAAACACATGCTTAATAAAATAATTACAAGTGGGCACAGTTAGAAAAAAGTTGAGGGGTGCCCAAGAGAAAATAATGGGGGGTCTGTGGTATAGGGAGTTAGAGGAGGTTTCCTGAAGTGATGTTTGAGCTATAACCAAAAAATTGTGTAGTTTCATGATTCCATTTACATGAAATGTCCAGAATAGACAAATCTAGAGACAGAAAAATTAAATTAATGAAAGTGATTACTGGTTGCTTAGGACTGTGGGAGGATGGGAGTTCAGTGGTGATGGCTAAAAGATATGAGATGACTCTTTGAAATGATCTAAATCTTCTAAAACTGATTGTGGTATGGTATGCAACTGTGAATGTGCTAAAAACTATTGAATTGTATACTTTAAATGGACTAATTGTGTGATATGTGAATTACATCTCAATAAACCTGTTACCAAAAACAAAACAAAACAAAACAAAACAAAACAAAACAAATCATGTCATTCCCTTGCTTAACAAATTCCCCAGTGGCATCTACTTTTGTTTGTAATACGTTCTAAATTCCCTGCTTTAGCCTCCCAGGTTCTTGCCAATCTGTTGGCTTTCTGTCTTGCACTGTATGCTCTATTCACACTAGCCTTTTCTGTTTCTAGAGCATCCCAAATTCATTACTATCACAGTCTTGAATTAACATTTTTGT
Organism: Felis catus; assembly: GCF_018350175.1. Classification (NCBI taxonomy): domain Eukaryota; kingdom Metazoa; phylum Chordata; class Mammalia; order Carnivora; family Felidae; genus Felis; species Felis catus. The sequence continues at coordinate 57,276,775 of NC_058372.1, forward strand.
TCCCTAGAGCTCCTTAGTTGTGACCTCCTTAGTTGTCTATTGTCACACAGTCTCATCCCCTTACTTTCTCTAGTCTCGTGAAATCGGTTTCTCTGGTCCCCCCTTCCAACTTTCCAATATGGGCTCTAAATTCCAACTTGGGATCAGTAAAGTTTTTGACATATTTCTTTTTTAATTTAAACAAATTATGTTTCTTAAGTAATCTGTACACCCAGCATGGGGCTTCGACTCACAACTCCGAGATCAAGAGTTGCACCGTCTAACAACTAAGCCAGCCAGGAGCTCCCCTCCCCTTTTAAATTTTTTTTTTTTAACGTTTTATTTATTTTTGAGACAGAGAGAGACAGAGCATGAACGGGGGAGGGGCAGAGAGAGAGGGAGACACAGAATCAGAAGCAGGCTCCAGGCTCTGAGCCATCAGCCCAGAGCCCGATGCGGGGCTCGAACTCACGGACCGTGAGATCCTGACCTGAGCCGAAGCCGGACGCCCAACCGACTGAGCCACCCAGGCGCCCCCACCCCTCCCCTTTTTAAAAGTTTCCTACATACTTCCATTGATGGGACTACATGAGAGAAGTTTTCTCATAAAGCCTGGATGCTTCTAGCAAATGCTACACTTTCTTGAGGTTCTGTCTCTGTACACATTAAGTTGTTTATAATATTTTGTAACTCTGTTCTTCAGCAATAATTTTAATTCAAACATAAATTATAAACAAGTTATTAGCTTTTGGCGCTATAATTTGAAAAAGTTATAAATGGGCAACCTAGCCTAGGAATGTTAGGACTGGTCCCTTTTGAGTAAAGCCATGACTACATTTAGTCCCATAAGAAAGGTCTCTCAGACCTCATTCCAAGGCAGTCTTGCCTCATGGACCTATGTTTTGTTGTTGCTGTAATTTGCTGAGCTTCCTTTTGAACTTGCTTCTCCACTGATGGAGTGAGTGACATAGACTTAGTGCATCTTGGGAAACTGCAAGGTACAGAAATAACTACCACCCCCTTCTTTATCTTGTGCCTGGTGTGTAGAGAGCTGTAAACCTTCCTGTGCTTTTGGGCTATGTACTACCCTTTTGCCTTCCCACTGTGACCAGGCCTAGTGTAGGCAGCATAAAACTTAATCTTATCTTAATCGCACCTGATGAATCTGGTTGTGTATGTACTCAGAGTACAAATAACAACTCTAGCAACTGGGAGATCAGTTTCTAACTAGTTGAAAGTTATAGTTAACTGCCTCTTAGCAGATACCTTTCACTGTCATTGACTTAACTGAAATTTGATATTCCCTGAGAACCTTATTTGCTCTGCAACCCTCCCAAGTAGAGGCTATATATTTTTCACACCCCTCTTACCTTAAGCTAGGCTTTCCTTTTCTCAACTGCAGCTTCTTCTAGATCATTCATCTCTCTCCCTTCTAGGGAAACAAACAACAACAACAGACTGCTACCATTCTATCCCCCTCCTTGTTGTCATCATCTATCTCTTCCTAGTCTTTTCATGGTGGCTTTAGCTTCTAGCTCAGCCTTCTGCACTCATACCATCATATAATTTTCATGATGTCAGTTTTCATGTGAAGGACTCGTTTAATACACTGAAGTCTCAAATCCTTGACACTCACTTTCACTTCACCTTAACTATTCATTTCTGTAGTCATATCTGAAAACTTGTCATCACCTAAAATTATACCACTTCCAAGAGTCTTGATTTCAGAAGTCCTCAATCTAGACACCAGCCTTGCTTTCCAAAACTTTACTTTACCATCCATAGTAACATAATTTTTCTATCTCACTCAGATGCCAAACTATTGAACCCCACTAGTTTCTCATTATCTATCATCTTCTTTTTGTCTTTATTTCCTGTGTCCCTGGTTTATAGCCCAAAGTCCGTCATTGTTATTATTCCCTAAAAATGATCTACAACTCATTGGTTCTCTCTTCTTCCACTGCACTTGTCTGGCAAATCTCAACTCTAATTGAATCCAATTGTCCGTATTTTCAACGTGTATTGCTAAACAGTAGACTGTTGCTGAGGGAAATCGCACAACTGGGCTAACTGGCTTCATTTTATCATCACAAACTTTAAATGACACCCAACACTACCCAAAACATCTCTTCCATTTTCCTTGGTAAGCTTGCTTTTCTACTCTTATAGACATCAACTTCATTGCTTCTTCTTTCTTCTCAAATATTCCAATATGCCTCCTTTGCTTCCAATCAGTCCTCCATCCTCTCATAACAGCAAATCAACACTTTTTTTAAGTTTATTTATTTATTTTGAGAGAGAGACAGAGAGCGCATGCACCTCGGAGGGCAGAGAGAGGGAGAGAGAGAGAATCTCAAGCAGGCTCTGCACTGACAGTGGGGGTGGGAGGGTGGGATGGAGGTGGGGTGGGGGTGGGGGCTTGAACTCACAAACCTCGAGATCGTGACCTGAGCTGAAACCAAGAGTCGGTGTCTTAACCGAATGAGCCACCCAGGAGCTCCACCAACTAACACTTTCAACCGTAGCTTTACCCACTCTTCCTTTCTTTAAAATGGGGAGTGTATCCTCATGCCTATATAAGGCCAATCTCCAGAGGTTCAGTGTTAGCACTCAAACCAGCAAACTAACTATACCCTCATATACACAACTCTCCTTTGAGCAGATCTCTGTTGCCTCCTGCTCTTGCTCCGTTTCTAACTTAACAACAAAGCTTCTCAAATCAGCTGCTATACACTTATCACTGCTTCAATATCTATTTAGTGATCACTATTGTTTCTTCTTCTATTTCTATGGAGAGAGCTTTAGGGGAAAATCAGCTAGTTTTTAAATATCAGCTTGATACTATTCCTTTGTTTCTTATGTGGCATAGCCATCACGATGAATTATGCATCTTTTATTAGACACTGTGAGTCAAAACTGTTCTCAATTAACCTAAAATAAATTACAGAAAGAAATTTCCAGCAAAGCACACCCTTTGTAGAACATAGTTATGAGAAGAGCAGCAGAAACTGTAGTGCTCAAGAGTGTTCAGTATGATTTGTGCTAATGCACATTGATGAAAGGTTTACATTTCAGTCTACCCAATGTTAGCTCTCAATGCCTTAGTGTATGCAACAGCACTGAGAACATATGTAAATACATAAATATATCAATGCCTATTAATGGGATGCTTTAAATATACTTTAAATATCTTTAAATATGCTTTAAATATCTCTAAAGAAAAACATTTCAGAATCAAGTAACATAAAAATCAGGGCTGTGTGGAACAACATTAACCAGAGAAGACAGACAATAAATGCGCTTACTGCTAGTGATACAGAAATGAAATGGTGTCTTGGTCCTCCAAGAGCTCAAATTCTAGGGGTGTCTGAGTAGCTCAGTGGGTTAAGTGTTGGATTCTTGATTTCAGCTCGGTTCATGATCTCATGGTTCATGAGATGGAACCCTGTATTGGGCTCTGTGCTGACAGTGTAGAGCCTGCTTGGGATTCTCTCTCTCTCTCTCTCTCTCTCTCTCTCTCTCTCTCTCTCTGCCCCCTCCCCCTAAATAAATAAATAAACATTTAAAAAAAAGCTCAAATTCTAATGGGAAAGACAGCAGCCTCATAAGTTCGATAGCAGAAGTGTGAACAGGATACAAAGAGGAGAGTGAAATATTCTGCTTTGGGAGGGAGACAATTAGGAAAGATTTTATGGAGGAGATATCTGAATAAGAGTTTGCCAGATAAGACTTTGCAGTAGAGGAAGCAGCATGTACAAAGGAATGGAAGCATGAGATTGCACCACAGAATTATGAGGAATTTGGTAGCTGGACTATAAGAAGCAAGAAAAAGATATTGGTGAGTTGAGATGAGATCATGAATGATCTTATAAATCATGCTAAGAAGTTAAACATAGGATTGTATTTATTCAGGGTGGAACTTTGAAAGGTCACAAGCAGAGGAATAATGTTATTAAATTAGCCTTGACCTTTGAGAAAGATTACGTCCTGGCACGTGGTCAACAGATTGAAGGGAGACAAGATGGGAGATTATTTCCACAATTAAGTACAGAGGAGGGGAGATTCTGGAGATCTCTAGGGGGAAGAATGGATAGGATTTAGCACCAATCTATTCATTTGGTCATTCAAATAACTTAGTCACAACTTCAGAAGAAGTGTTCTAAATATCCAGAAGTTGTAAATAAAGTTTTACATATCCTTTAAAATGCTGCTATAGAGCTACCTGATTAACTGGGAGGAATTTTTACTGTATATTGTTGATTTTTTAAAAGCAAACTTAAAGCAGTACATATATTAAAATCCCATTTGGTATACAAATCTTTGCATATTCAAACTTTTTTCTTTCTTTTCTTTTCTTTCCCTTCCTTTTCTTTTCTTTTCTTTTCTTTTCTTTTCTTTTCTTTTCTTTTCTTTATTTTTGAGAGAGAGAGAGAGAGAGAGGCAGAGAGAGAGGGAGGCAGAATATCTGAAGCAGGTTCTGTGCTGAGACCCTGATGCAGAGCTGGAAATCAAGAACTATGAGATCATGACCTGAGCCGAAGTCAGTCACTTAACTGACTAAGCCACCCAGGTACCCTCAACTTTTTATTTTCTTAAGATAAATTTCCAGAGGTTGAATTCTAGAGTCAGAGGATTAAAAGGTTAAAATATATATGGGATGAGGTGCAGGTGTGTGTGTGCATATACATTATTATATAGAACAAAAGTCTGTAAGATATATACTTAATATGATTATTGAACTTGTAGATTGTTTTCAGTTTTATATTATAAGCATCCTTGTACATAAAATTTTAGAGTCCTGCTCTATTATTTCTTTAGATACAGTCCTAAGAACAGAAATTCTGCATCAAAAAATGTGCATATTTAAAGGCTTTTGATACACCTTGCCAATTTTTCTCTAGAAAACTATCAATTTGTATTCTATTCTTAGTATATGACAGTTTATCCATGCCCACATCAACACTGAATGATGACTTTTAAAATATTTTACCTATCTGCTTAATGATATATGATATGAAGTTGATATTTTCTGATACATTTATTAAAGATTTATTTTCTGCTGAAGTCTTTTTTTTTTTTTTTTTTGAGAGAGAGAGTATGTGAGTGCACATGAGCGGGGGAGAGGCAGAGAGAGAGGGAGACAGAGGATCAGAAGCAGGTTTTGTGCTGATAGGAGACAGCCCACTGTGGGGCTCGAACTCACAAACAGTAAGATCATGACCTGAGCTGAAGTTGGACACTAAAAAA